>NW_028188282.1:898132-1568764 GCF_964204655.1 Triturus cristatus | reverse complement strand
AGCTGCTTTAGAGCCAGAGAACCAGGTCAGCAGAGCTGCTGTAGAGCCAGAGAACCAGGTCAGCAGAGCTGCTCTAGAGCCTAAGAACCAGGTCAGCAGAGCTGCCTTAGAGCCAGAGAACCAGGTCAGCAGAGCTGCTTTAGAGCCAGAGAACCAGGTCAGTAGAGCTGCTGGAGAGCCTGAGAACTAGGTCAGCAGAGCTGCTGTAGCACCGGAGAACCAGGTCAGCAGAGCCGTTGTAGAGCCAGAGAACCAGGTCAGCAAAGCAGTTGTAAAGCCAGAAACCCAGGTAAGCAGAGCTGCTCTAGAGCCTAAGAACCAGGTCCAGCAGAGCTGCTTTGGAGCCAGGGAACCAGGTCAGCAGAGCTGCTATAGAGGGAGAAAACCAGGTCAGCTGAGCCGCTTTAGCGCCAGAGAACCAGGTCAGCAGAGCTGCTTTAGAGCCATAGAACCAGGTCAGCAGGGCTGCTCTAGAGCCTAAGAACCAGGTCAGCAGAGCTGCTCCAGAGCCTAAGAACCAGGTCAGCAGAGCTGATCTAGAGCCAGAGAATCAGGTCAGCAGAGCTGATTTAGAGCTAGAGAAACAGGTCAGCAGAGCTACTTTAGAGGGAGAGAACCAGATCAGCAGAGCTGCTTTAGAGGGAGAGAACCAGATCAGCAGAGCTGCTTTAGAGCCAGAGAACCAGGTAAGCAGAGCCGTTGTAGAGCCAGAGAACCAGGTCAGCATAGCTGTTGTAGAGCCAGAGAACCAGGTCAGGAGAGCCAATTTAGAGCCAGAAAACCAGGTCATCAGAGCTGCTTCAGAGCCAGAGAACGTGGTCAGCAGAGCTGCTTTACAGCCAGAGAACCAGGACAGCAGAGCTGCTTTAGAACCAAAGAAACAGGTCTGCAGAGCTGCTTTAGAGCCAGAGAACCAGGTCAGCAGAGCTGCTCTAGAGCCTAAGAACCAGGTCAACAGAGCTGCTTTACAGCCATATAACCAGGTCAGCAGAGCTGCTTTAGAGCCAGAGAACCAGGTCAGCAGATTTGTTGTAGAGCCAGATAACCAGGTCAGCAGAGCTGCTCTAGAGCCTAAGAACCAGGTCAGCAGAGCTGCTTTAGAGACAGAGAACCAGGTCAGCAGAGCTACTTCACAGCCAGAGAACCAGGTCAGCAGAGCTGCTGTGGTGCCAGAGAAACCAGGTCAGCAGAGCTGCCTTAGAGGGAGAGAACCAGGCAGAAGAGCTGCTTTAGAGCCAGAGAACCAGGTCAGCAGAGCAGCTTTAGAGCCAGAGAACCAGGTCAGCAGAGCTGCTGGAGAGCCTGAGAACCAGGTCAGCAGAGCTGCTGTAGCACCAGAGAACCAGGTCAGCAGAGCCGTTGTAGAGCCAGAGAACCAGGTCAGCAGAGCAGTTGTAAAGCCAGAAAACCAGGTAAGCAGAGCTGCTCTAGAGCCTAAGAACCAGGTCCAGCAGAGCTGCTTTGGAGCCAGGGAACCAGGTCAGCAGAGCTGCTATAGAGGGAGAAAACCAGGTCAGCTGAGCCGCTTTAGCACCAGAGAACCAGGTCAGCAGAGCTGCTTTAGAGCCATAGAACCAGGTCAGCAGGGCTGCTCTAGAGCCTAAGAACCAGGTCAGCAGAGCTGCTCTAGAGCCAGAGAACCAGGTCAGCAAACCCTTTGTAGAGCCAGAGAACCAGGTCAGCAGAGCTGCTTTAGAGCCAGAGAACTAGATCAGCAGAGCTGCTTTAGAGCCATAGAACCAGGTCAGCAGAGCTGCTTTAGAGCCAGATAACCAGGTCTGCATAGCCATTGTAAAGCCAGAGAACCGGGTCAACAGAGCTGGTTTAGAGCCATATAACCAGGTCAGCAGAGCTGCTTTAGAGCCAGAGAACCAGGTCAGCAGATTTGTTGTAGAGCCAGAGAACCAGGTCAGCAGAGCTGCTCTAGAGCCTAAGAACCAGGTCAGCAGAGCTACTTTACAGCCAGAGAACCAGGTCAGCAGAGCTGCTGTAGTGCCAGAGAAACCAGGTCAGCAGAGCTGCCTTAGAGGGAGCGAACCAGGTCAGCAGAGCTGCTTTAGAGCCAGAGAACCAGGTCAGCAGAGCTGCTTTAGAGCCAGAGAACCAGGTCAGCAGAGCTGCTGGAGAGCCTGAGAACAAGGTCAGCAGAGCTGCTGTAGCGCCAGAGAACCAGGTCAGCAGAGCAGTTGTAAAGCCAGAAAACCAGGTAAGCAGAGCTGCTCTAGAGCCTAAGAACCAGGTCCAGCAGAGCTGCTTTGGAGCCAGGAAACCAGGTCAGCAGAGCTGCTATAGAGGGAGAAAACCAGGTCAGCTGAGCCGCTTTAGCACCAGAGAACTAGGTCAGCAGAGGTGCTTTAGAGCCATAGAACCAGTTCAGCAGGGCTGCTCTAGAGCCTAAGAACCAGGTCAGCAGAGCTGCTCTAGAGCCTAAGAAACGGGTCAGCAGAGCTGATGTAGAGCCAGAGAACTGGGTCAGAAGAGCTGCTGTAGAGCCAGAGAACAGGGTCAGCAGAGCTGCTTTAGAGCCACAGAACCAGATGAGCAGAGTTGCTTTAGAGCCATAGAGGAGCCAGAGAACCAGGTCTGCAGAGCCGTTGTAGAGCAGGAGAAGCAGGTCAGCAGAGCTGCTGTAGAGCCAGAGAACCAGGTCAGCAAACCCTTTGTAGAGCCAGAGAACCAGATCAGCAAAGCTGTTTTAGAGCCAGAGAACCAGGTCAGCAGAGCTGCTTTAGAGCCAGAGAACTAGATCAGCAGAGCTGCTTTAGAGCCATAGAACCAGGTCAGCAGAGCTGCTTTAGAGCCAGAGAACCAGGTCTGCATAGCCGTTGTAAAGCCAGAGAACCAGGTCAGCAGAGCTGCTCCAGAGCCTAAGAACCAGGTCAGCAGAGCTGATCTAGAGCCAGAGAATCAGGTCAGCAGAGCTGATTTAGAGCTAGAGAAACAGGTCAGCAGAGCTACTTTAGAGGGAGAGAACCAGATCAGCAGAGCTGCTTTAGAGGGAGAGAACCAGATCAGCAGAGCTGCTTTAGAGCCAGAGAACCAGGTCAGCAGAGCCGTTGTAGAGCCAGAGAACCAGGTCAGCATAGCCGTTGTAGAGCCAGAGAACCAGGTCAGGAGAGCCAATTTAGAGCCAGAAAACCTGGTCAGCAGAGCTGCTTCAGAGCCAGAGAACATAGTCAGCAGAGCTGCTTTACAGCCAGAGAACCAGGACAGCAGAGCTGCTTTAGAACCAAAGAAACAGGTCTGCAGAGCTGCTTTAGAGCCAGAGAACCAGGTCAGCAGAGCTGCTCTAGAGCCTAAGAACCAGGTCAACAGAGCTGCTTTACAGCCATATAACCAGGTCAGCAGAGCTGCTTTAGAGCCAGAGAACCAGGTCAGCAGATTTGTTGTAGAGCCAGAGAACCAGGTCAGCAGAGCTGCTCTAGAGCCTAAGAACCAGGTCAGCAGAGCTGCTTTAGAGACAGAGAACCAGGTCAGCAGAGCTACTTTACAGCCAGAGAACCAGGTCAGCAGAGCTGCTGTAGTGCCAGAGAAACCAGGTCAGCAGAGCTGCCTTAGAGGGAGAGAACCAGGCAGAAGAGCTGCTTTAGAGCCAGAGAACCAGGTCAGCAGAGCAGCTTTAGAGCCAGAGAACCAGGTCAGCAGAGCTGCTGAAGAGCCTGAGAACCAGGTCAGCAGAGCTGCTGTAGCGCCAGAGAACCAGGTCAGCAGAGCGGTTGTAGAGCCAGAGAACCAGGTCAGCAGAGCAGTTGTAAAGCCAGAAAACGAGGTAAGCAGAGCTGCTCTAGAGCCTAAGAACCAGGTCCAGCAGAGCTGCTTTGGAGCCAGGGAACCAGGTCAGCAGAGATGCTATAGAGGGAGAAAACCAGGTCAGCTGAGCCGCTTTAGCACCAGAGAACCAGGTCAGCAGAGCTGCTTTAGAGCCATAGAACCAGGTCAGCAGGGCTGCTCTAGAGCCTAAGAATCAGGTCAGCAGAGCTGCTCCAGAGCCTAAGAACCAGGTCAGCAGAGCTGATCTAGAGCCAGAGAATCAGGTCAGCAGAGCTGATTTAGAGCTAGAGAAACAGGTCAGCAGAGCTACTTTAGAGGGAGAGAACCAGATCAGCAGAGCTGCTTTAGAGCCATAGAACCAAGGCAGCAGGGCTGCTCTAGAGCCTAAGAACCAGGTCAGCAGAGCTGCTCTAGAGCCTAAGAACCGGGTCAGCAGAGCGGATGTAGAGCCAGAGAACTGGGTCAGCAGAGCTGCTGTAGAGCCAGAGAACCGGGTCAGCAGAGCTGCTTTAGAGCCACAGAACCAGGTGAGCAGAGTTGCTTTAGAGCCATAGTAGAGCCAGAGAACCAGGTCTGCAGAGCCGTTGTAGAGCAGGAGAAGCAGGTCAGCAGAGCTGCTGTAGAGCCAGAGAACCAGGTCAGCAAAGCTGCTCTAGAGCCAGAGAACCAGGTCAGCAAACCCTTTGTAGAGCCAGAGAACCAATTCAGCAAAGCTGTTTTAGAACCAGAGAAACAGGTCAGCAGAGCTGTTGTAGAGCCAGAGAACCAGGTCAGCAGAGCTGCTTTAGAGCCAGAGAACTAGATCATCAGAGCTGCTTTAGAGCCTTAGAACCAGGTCAGCAAAGCTGCTTTAGAGCCAGAGAACCAGGTCTGCATAGCCGTTGTAAAGCCAGAGAACCAGGTCAGCAGAGCTGTTCCAGAGCCTAAGAACCAGGTCAGCAGAGCTGCTCTAGAGCCAGAGAATCAGGTCAGCAGAGCTGATTTAGAGCTAGAGAAACAGGTCAGCAGAGCTACTTTAGAGGGAGAGAATCAGATCAGCAGAGCTGCTTTAGAGGGAGAGAACCAGATCAGCAGAGCTGCTTTAGAGCCAGAGAACCAGGTCAGCAGAGCCATAGTGAAGCCAGAGAACCAGGTCAGCATAGCCATTGTAGAGCCAGAGAACCAGGTCAGGAGAGCTGATGTAGAGCCAGAGAACTGGGTCAGCAGAGCTGCTGTAGAGCCAGAGAACCGGGTCAGCAGAGCTGCTTTAGAGCCACAGAACCAGGTGAGCAGAGTTGCTTTAGAGCCATAGAAGAGCCAGAGAACCAGGTCTGCAGAGCCGTTGTAGAGCAGTAGAAGCGGGTCAGCAGAGCTGCTGTAGAGCCAGAGAACCAGGTCAGCAAAGCTGCTCTAGAGCCAGAGAACCAGGTCAGCTAACCCTTTGTAGAGCCAGAGAACCAGATAAGCAGAGCTGCTTTAGAGAGAGAGAACCAGATCAGCAGAGCTGCTTTAGAGCCAGAGAACCAGGTCAGCAGATCCGTTGTAGAGCCAGAGAACCAGGTCAGCATAGCTGTTGTAGAGCCAGAGAACCAGGTCAGGAGAGCCGATTTAGAGCCAGAAAACCAGGTCAGCAGAGCTGCTTCAGAGCCAGAGAACGTGGTCAGCAGAGCTGCTTTACAGCCAGAGAACCAGGTCAGCAGAGCTGCTCTAGACCTAAGAACCAGGTCAACAGAGCTGCTTTAGAGCCATATAACCAGGTCAGCAGAGCTGCTTTAGAGCCAGAGAACCAGGTCAGCAGGTTTGTTGTAGAGCCAGAGAACCAGGTCAGCAGAACTGCTCTAGAGCCTAAGAACCAGGTCAGCAGAGCTGCCATAGAGGGAGAGAGCCAGGTCAGCAGAGCTGCTTTAGAGCCTGAGAACCAGGTCACCAGAGCAGTTGTAAAGCCAGAAAACCAGGTAAGCAGAGCTGCTCTAGAACCTAAGAACCAGGTCCAGCAGAGCTGCTTTGGAGCCAGGGAACCAGGTCAGCAGAGCTGCTATAGAGGGAGAAAACCAGGTCAGCTGAGCCGCTTTAGCGCCAGAGAACCAGGTCAGCAGAGCTGCTTTAGAGCCATAGAACCAGGTCAGCAGGGCTGCTCTAGAGCCTAAGAACCAGGTCAGCAGAGCTGCTCTAGAGCCTAAGAACCGGGTCAGCAGAGCTGATGTAGAGCCAGAGAACTGGGTCAGCAGAGCTGCTGTAGAGCCAGAGAACCGGGTCAGCAGAGCTGCTTTAGAGCCACAGAATCAGGTGAGCAGAGTTGCTTTAGAGCCATAGAAGAGCCAGAGAACCAGGTCTGCAGAGCCGCTGTAGAGCAGGAGAAGCAGGTCAGCAGAGCTGCTGTAGAGCCAGAGAACCAGGTCAGCAAAGCTGCTCTAGAGCCAGAGAACCAGGTCAGCAAACCCTTTGTAGAGCCAGAGAACCAGATCAGCAGAGCTGCTTTAGAGGGAGAGAACCAGGTCAGCAGAGCCGTTGTAGAGCCAGAGAACCAGGTCAGCATAGCCGTTGTAGAGCCAGAGAACCAGGTCAGGAGAGCCGATTTAGAGCCAGAAAACCAGGTCAGCAGAGCTGCTTCAGAGCCAGAGAACGTGGTCAGCAGAGCTGCTTTACAGCCATATAACCAGGTCAGCAGAGCTGCTTTAGAGCCAGAGAACCAGGTCAGCAGAGCTGCTTTAGAGACAGAGAACCAGGTCAGCAGAGCTACTTTACAGCCAGAGAACCAGGTCAGCAGAGCTGCTGTAGTGCCAGAGAAACCAGGTCAGCAGAGCTGCCTTAGAGGGAGAGAACAAGGCAGAAGAGCTGCTTTAGAGCCAGAGAACCAGGTCAGCAGAGCAGCTTTAGAGCCAGAGAACCAGGTCAGCAGAGCTGCTGGAGAGCCTGAGAACCAGGTCAGCAGAGCTGCTGTAGCGCCAGAGAACCAGGTCAGCAGAGCCGTTGTAGAGCCAGAAAACCAGGTCAGCAGAGCAGTTGTAAAGCCAGAAAACGAGGTAAGCAGAGCTGCTCTAGAGCCTAAGAACCAGGTCCAGCAGAGCTGCTTTGGAGCCAGGGAACCAGGTCAGCAGAGATGCTATAGAGGGAGAAAACCAGGTCAGCTGAGCCGCTTTAGCGCCAGAGAACCAGGTCAGCAGAGCTGCTTAGAGCCATAGAACCAGGTCAGCAGGGCTGCTCTAGAGCCTAAGAACCAGGTCAGCAGAGCTGCTCCAGAGCCTAAGAACCAGGTCAGCAGAGCTGATCTAGAGCCAGAGAATCAGGTCAGCAGAGCTGATTTAGAGCTAGAGAAACAGGTCAGCAGAGCTACTTTAGAGGGAGAGAACCAGATCAGCAGAGCTGCTTTAGAGGGAGAGAACCAGATCAGCAGAGCTGCTTTAGAGCCAGAGAACCAAGTCAGCAGAGCCGTTGTAGAGCCAGAGAACCAGGTCAGCATAGCCGTTGTAGAGCCAGAGAACCAGGTCAGGAGAGCTGATTTAGAGCCAGAAAACCAGGTCAGCAGAGCTGCTTCAGAGCAAGAGAACGTGGTCAGCAGAGCTGCTTCACAGCCAGAGAACCAGGACAGCAGAGCTGCTTTAGAACCAAAGAAACAGGTCTGCAGAGCTGCTTTAGAGCCAGAGAACCAGGTCAGCAGAGCAGCTCTAGAGCCTAAGAACCAGGTCAACAGAGCTGCTTTAGAGCCATATAACCAGGTCAGCAGAGCTGCTTTAGAGCCAGAGAATCAGGTCAGCAGATTTGTTGTAGAGCCAGAGAACCAGGTCAGCAGAGCTGCTCTAGAGCCTAAGAAACAGGTCAGCAGAGATGCTATAGAGGGAGAAAACCAGGTCAGCTGAGCCGCTTTAGCGCCAGAGAACCAGCTCAGCAGAGCTGCTTTAGAGCCATAGAACCAAGGCAGCAGGGCTGCTCTAGAGCCTAAGAACCAGGTCAGCAGAGCTGCTCTAGAGCCTAAGAACCGGGTCAGCAGAGCAGATGTAGAGCCAGAGAACTGGGTCAGCAGAGCTGCTGTAGAGCCAGAGAACCGGGTCAGCAGAGCTGCTTTAGAGCCACAGAACCAGGTGAGCAGAGTTGCTTTAGAGCCATAGTAGAGCCAGAGAACCAGGTCTGCAGAGCCGTCGTAGAGCAGGAGAAGCAGGTCAGCAGAGCTGCTGTAGAGCCAGAGAACCAGGTCAGCAAAGCTGCTCTAGAGCCAGAGAACCAGGTCAGCAAACCCTTTGTAGAGCCAGAGAACCAGATCAGCAAAGCTGTTTTAGAACCAGAAAAACAGGTCAGCAGAGCTGTTGTAGAGCCAGAGAACCAGGTCAGCAGAGCTGCTTTAGAGCCAGAGAACTAGATCATCAGAGCTGCTTTAGAGCCTTAGAACCAGGTCAGCAGAGCTGCTTTAGAGCCAGAGAACCAGGTCTGCATAGCCGTTGTAAAGCCAGAGAACCAGGTCAGCAGAGCTGCTCCAGAGCCTAAGAACCAGGTCAGCAGAGCTGCTCTAGAGCCAGAGAATCAGGTCAGCAGAGCTGATTTAGAGCTAGAGAAACAGGTCAGCAGAGCTACTTTAGAGGGAGAGAACCAGATCAGCAGAGCTGCTTTAGAGCCAGAGAACCAGGTCAGCAGAGCCATAGTGAAGCCAGAGAACCAGGTCAGCATAGCCATTGTAGAGCCAGAGAACCAGGTCAGGAGAGCTGATGTAGAGCCAGAGAACTGGGTCAGCAGAGCTGCTGTAGAGCCAGAGAACCGGGTCAGCAGAGCTGCTTTAGAGCCACAGAACCAGGTGAGCAGAGTTGCTTTAGAGCCATAGAAGAGCCAGAGAACCAGGTCTGCAGAGCCGTTGTAGAGCAGTAGAAGCAGGTCAGCGGAGCTGCTGTAGAGCCAGAGAACCAGGTCAGCAAAGCTGCTCTAGAGCCAGAGAACCAGGTCAGCAAACCCTTTGTAGAGCCAGAGAACCAGATAAGCAGAGCTGCTTTAGAGAGAGAGAGAACCAGATCAGCAGAGCTGCTTTAGAGCCAGAGAACCAGGTCAGCAGATCCGTTGTAGAGCCAGAGAACCAGGTCAGCATAGCCGTTGTAGAGCCAGAGAACCAGGTCAGGAGAGCCGATTTAGAGCCAGAAAACCAGGTCAGCAGAGCTGCTTCAGAGCCAGAGAACGTGGTCAGCAGAGCTGCTTTACAGCCAGAGAACCAGGTCAGCAGAGCTGCTCTAGACCTAAGAACCAGGTCAACAGAGCTGCTTTAGAGCCATATAACCAGGTCAGCAGAGCTGCTTTAGAGCCAGAGAACCAGGTCAGCAGGTTTGTTGTAGAGCCAGAGAACCAGGTCAGCAGAGCTGCTCTAGAGCCTAAGAACCAGGTCAGCAGAGCTGCCATAGAGGGAGAGAGCCAGGTCAGCAGAGCTGCTTTAGAGCCTGAGAACCAGGTCAGCAGAGCAGTTGTAAAGCCAGAAAACCAGGTAAGCAGAGCTGCTCTAGAACCTAAGAACCAGGTCCAGCAGAGCTGCTTTGGAGCCAGGGAACCAGGTCAGCAGAGCTGCTATAGAGGGAGAAAACCAGGTCAGCTGAGCCGCTTTAGCGCCAGAGAACCAGGTCAGCAGAGCTGCTTTAGAGCTATAGAACCAGGTCAGCAGGGCTGCTCTAGAGCCTAAGAACCAGGTCAGCAGAGCTGCTCTAGAGCCTAAGAACCGGGTCAGCAGAGCTGATGTAGAGCCAGAGAACTGGGTCAGCAGAGCTGCTGTAGAGCCAGAGAACCGGGTCAGCAGATCTGCTTTAGAGCCAAAGAACCAGGTGAGCAGAGTTGCTTTAGAGCCATAGAAGAGCCAGAGAACCAGGTCTGCAGAGCCACTGTAGAGCAGGAGAAGCAGGTCAGCAGAGCTGCTGTAGAGCCAGAGAACCAGGTCAGCAAAGCTGCTCTAGAGCCAGAGAACCAGGTCAGCAAACCCTTTGTAGAGCCAGAGAACCAGATCAGCAGAGCTGCTTTAGAGGGAGAGAACCAGATCAGCAGAGCTGCTTTAGAGCCAGAGAACCAGGTCAGCAGAGCCGTTGTAGAGCCAGAGAACCAGGTCAGCATAGCCGTTGTAGAGCCAGAGAACCAGGTCAGGAGAGCCGATTTAGAGCCAGAAAACCAGGTCAGCAGAGCTGCTTCAGAGCCAGAGAACGTGGTCAGCAGAGCTGCTTTACAGCCAGAGAACCAGGTCAGCAGAGCTGCTCTAGAGCCTAAGAACCAGGTCAACAGAGCTGCTTTAGAACCATATAACCAGGTCATCAGAGCTGCTTTAGAGCCAGAGAACCAGGTCAGCAGATTTGTTGTAGAGCCAGAGAACCAGGTAAGCAGAGCTGCTCTAGAGCCTAAGAACCAGGTCAGCAGAGCTGCCTTAGAGCCAGAGAACCAGGTCAGCAGAGCTGCTTTAGAGCCAGAGAACCAGGTCAGCAGAGCTGCTGGAGAGCCTGAGAACCAGGTCAGCAGAGCTGCTGTAGCACCAGAGAACCAGGTCAGCAGAGCTGTTGTAGAGCCAGAGAACCAGGTCAGCAGAGCAGTTGTAAAGCCAGAAAACCAGGTAAGCAGAGCTGCTCTAGAGCCTAAGAACCAGGTCCAGCAGAGCTGCTTTGGAGCCAGGGAACCAGGTAAGCAGAGCTGCTATAGAGGGAGAAAACCAGGTCAGCTGAGCCGCTTTAGCGCTAGAGAACCAGGTCAGCAGAGCTGCTTTAGAGCCATAGAACCAGGTCAGCAGGGCTGCTCTAGAGCCTAAGAACCAGGTGAGCAGAGCTGCTCTAGAGCCTAAGAACCGGGTCAGCAGAGATGATGTAGAGCCAGAGAACTGGGTCAGCAGAGCTGCTGTAGAGCCAGAGAACCGGGTCAGCAGAGCTGCTTTAGAGCCACAGAACCAGGTGAGCAGAGTTGCTTTAGAGCCATAGAAGAGCCAGAGAACCAGGTCTGCAGAGCCGTTGTAGAGCAGGAGAAGCAGGTCAGCAGAGCTGCTGTAGAGCCAGAGAACCAGGTCAGCAAAGCTGCTCTAGAGCCAGAGAACCAGGTCAGCAAACCCTTTGTAGAGCCAGAGAACCAGATCAGCAAAGCTGTTTTAGAGCCAGAGAAACAGGTCAGCAGAGCTGTTGTAGAGCCAGAGAACCAGGTCAGCAGAGCTGCTTTAGAGCCAGAGAACTAGATCAGCAGAGCTGCTTTAGAGCCATAGAACCAGGTCAGCAGAGCTGCTTTAGAGCCAGAGAACCAGGTCTGCATAGCCGTTGTAAAGCCAGAGAACCAGGTCAGCAGAGCTGCTCCAGAGCCTAAGAACCAGGTCAGCAGAGCTGCTCTAGAGCCAGAGAATCAGGTCAGCAGAGCTGATTTAGAGTTAGAGAAACAGGTCAGCAGACCTACTTTAGAGGGAGAGAACCAGATCAGCAGAGCTGCTTTAGAGGGAGAGAACCAGATCAGCAGAGCCAATTTAGAGCCAGAAAACCAGGTCAGTAGTGCTGCTTCAGAGCCAGAGAACGTGGTCAGCAGAGCTGCTTTACAGCAAGAGAACCAGGACAGCAGAGCTGCTTTAGAACTAAAGAAACAGGTCTGCAGAGCTGCTTTAGAGCCAGAGAACCAGGTCAGCAGAGCTGCTCTAGAGCCTAAGAACCAGGTTAGCAGAGCTGCTCTAGAAGCAGAGAACTGGGTCAGCAAAGCGGCTGTAGAGCCAGAGAAGACGGTCAGCAGAGCTGGTGTAGAGCCAGAGAACCAGGTCAGCAGATTTGTTGTAGAGCCAGAGAACCAGGTAAGCAGAGCTGCTCTAGAGCCTAAGAACCAGGTCAGCAGAGCTGCCTTAGAGCCAGAGAACCAGGTCAGCAGAGCTGCTTTAGAGCCAGAGAACCAGGTCAGCAGAGCTGCTGGAGATCCTGAGAACCAGGTCAGCAGAGCTGCTGTAGCACCGGAGAACCAGGTCAGCAGAGCTGTTGTAGAGCCAGAGAACCAGGTCAGCAGAGCAGTTGTAAAGCCAGAAAACCAGGTAAGCAGAGCTGCTCTAGAGCCTAAGAACCAGGTCCAGCAGAGCTGCTTTGGAGCCAGGGAACCAGGTAAGCAGAGCTGCTATAGAGGGAGAAAACCAGGTCAGCTGAGCCGCTTTAGCGCTAGAGAACCAGGTCAGCAGAGCTGCTTTAGAGCCATAGAACCAGGTCAGCAGGGCTGCTCTAGAGCCTAAGAACCAGGTGAGCAGAGCTGCTCTAGAGCCTAAGAACCGGGTCAGCAGAGATGATGTAGAGCCAGAGAACTGGGTCAGCAGAGCTGCTGTAGAGCCAGAGAACCGGGTCAGCAGAGCTGCTTTAGAGCCACAGAACCAGGTGAGCAGAGTTGCTTTAGAGCCATAGAAGAGCCAGAGAACCAGGTCTGCAGAGCCGTTGTAGAGCAGGAGAAGCAGGTCAGCAGAGCTGCTGTAGAGCCAGAGAACCAGGTCAGCAAAGCTGCTCTAGAGCCAGAGAACCAGGTCAGCAAACCCTTTGTAGAGCCAGAGAAACAGGTCAGCAGAGCTGTTGTAGAGCCAGAGAACCAGGTCAGCAGAGCTGCTTTAGAGCCAGAGAACTAGATCAGCAGAGCTGCTTTAGAGCCATAGAACCAGGTCAGCAGAGCTGCTTTAGAGCCAGAGAACCAGGTCTGCATAGCCGTTGTAAAGCCAGAGAACCAGGTCAGCAGAGCTGCTCCAGAGCCTAAGAACCAGGTCAGCAGAGCTGCTCTAGAGCCAGAGAATCAGGTCAGCAGAGCTGATTTAGAGTTAGAGAAACAGGTCAGCAGAGCTACTTTAGAGGGAGAGAACCAGATCAGCAGAGCTGCTTTAGAGGGAGAGAACCAGATCAGCAGAGCCAATTTAGAGCCAGAAAACCAGGTCAGTAGAGCTGCTTCAGAGCCAGAGAACGTGGTCAGCAGAGCTGCTTTACAGCAAGAGAACCAGGACAGCAGAGCTGCTTTAGAACCAAAGAAACAGGTCTGCAGAGCTGCTTTAGAGCCAGAGAACCAGGTCAGCAGAGCTGCTCTAGAGCCTAAGAACCAGGTTAGCAGAGCTGCTCTAGAAGCAGAGACCTGGGTCAGCAAAGCGGCTGTAGAGCCAGAGAAGATGGCCAGCAGAGCTGGTGTAGAGCCAGAGAACCAGGTCAGCAGAGCTGCTTTAGAGCCATAGAAACAGGTCAGAAGATCTGCTTTAGAGCCAGAGAACCAGGCCAGCAGAGCCATTGTAGAGCCAGAGAACCAGATAGGCAAAGCCGTTGTAGAGCCAGCATACCAGATCAGCAGAGCTGTTGTAGAGCCAGAGAACCAGGCCAGCAAAGCCGTTGTAGAGCCAGAGTAACAGATCAGCAGAGCCGTTGTAGAGCCAGAGAACCAGGTCAGCAGAGCCGTTGAAGAGCCAGAGAACCAGGTCAGCAGAGCTGCTCTATAACCTAAGAACCAGGTCAGCAGAGCTGCTCTAGAGCCAGAGAACCAGATCAGCGGAGCTGCTTTAGAGCCATGGAACTAGGTCAGTAGATCTGCTTTAGAGCCAGAGAACCAGGTCAGCAGAGCTGCTTTAGAGCCATAGAACCAGGTCAGCAGAGCTGCTTTAGAGCCAGAAAACCAGGTCAGCAGAGCCGTTGTAGAGCCAGAGAACCAGGTCAGCAGAGCTGCTCTAGAGCCTGAGAACCAGGTCAGCAGAGCTGCTCTCAAGCCAGAGATCCAGGTCAGCGGAGCTGCTTTAGAGCCAGGGAAGCATGTCAGCAGAGCCACTTTAGAGCCAGAGAACCAGGTCAGCAGAGCTGCTTTAGATCCAGAGAACCAGATCAGCAGAGCCGCTTTAGAACCAGAGAACCAGGTCAGCAGAGCTGCTTGAAAGCCAGAGAACCAGGTCAGCAGAGCTGCTCTAGAGAATAAGAACCGGGTCAGCAGAGCTGCTCTAGAGGCAGAGAACCGGTTCAGCAGAGCTGCTGTAGAGACAGAGAAAAAGGTCAGCAGAGCTGTATAGAGCCAGAGAACCGGGTCAGCAGAGCTGTTTTAGAGCCATATCACCAGGTCAGCAGAGCTGCTTTAGAGCAAGAGAACCAAGTCAGCAGAGCTGTCTTAGACCCAGAGAACCAGGTCAGCAGAGCTGCTCTGGAGCCTAAGAACCAGGTCAGCAGAGCTGCTTTAGAGCCAGAGAACCAGGTCAGCAGAGCTACTTTGCAGCCAGAGAACCAGGTCAGCAGAGCTGCTGTAGTGCCAGAGAAACCAGGTCATCAGACCTGCTGTAGAGGCAGAGAACCAGGTCAGCAGAGCTGCTTTAGAGCCAGAGAACCAGGTCAGCAGAGGTGCTTTAGAGCCAGAGAACAAGGTCAGCAGAGCTGTTCTAGAGCCTGAGAACCAGGTCAGCAGAGCTGCTGTAGAGCCAGAGAAACCAGGTCAGCAGAGCTGCTTTAGATGGAGAAACCAGGTCAGCAGAGCTGCTTTAGAGTCAGAGAACCAGATCAGCAGAACTGCTTTAGAGCCAGAGAACCAGGTCAGCAGAGCTGCTTTAGAGCCAGAGAACACGGTCAGCAGAGCTTCTTTAGAGCCAGAGAACCAGGTCAGCAGAGCCATTGTAGAGCCAGAGACCCAGGTCAGCAGAGCTGCTCTAGAGCCTAAGAACCAGGTCAGCAGAGCTGCTATAAAGCCAGAGAACCAGGTCAGCAGAGCTGCTTTAGAGCTGGAGAACCAGGTCAGCAGAGCTGATCTAGAGCCAGAGAACCAGGTCAGCAGAGCTGCTTTAGAGCCAGAGAACCAGGTCTGCAGAGCCGTTGTAGAGCCGGAGAACCAGGTCAGCAGAGCCACTCTAGAGCCAGAGAACCAGGTCAGCAGAGCTGCTGTAGAACCAGAGAAACCAGGTCAGCAGAGCTGCTTTAGAGCCAGAGAACCTGGTCAGCAGAGCTGCTTTAGAGCCAGAAAACCAGGTCAGCAGAGCCGTTGTAGAGCCAGAGAACCAGGTCAGCAGAGCTGCTCTAGAGCCTGAGAACCAGGTCAGCAGAGCTGCTCTCAAGCCAGAGAACCAGGTCAGCAGAGCTGCTTTAGAGCCAGGGAAGCATGTCAGCAGAGCCACTTTAGAGCCAGAGAACCAGGTCAGCAGAGCTGCTTTAGATCCAGAGAACCAGATCAGCAGAGCCGCTTTAGAACCAGAGAACCAGGTCAGCAGAGCTGCTTGAAACCAGAGAACCAGGTCAGCAGAGCTGCTCTAGAGCATAAGAACCGGGTCAGCAGAGCTGCTCTAGAGGCAGAGAACCGGTTCAGCAGAGCTGCTGTAGAGACAGAGAAAAAGGTCAGCAGAGCTGTATAGAGCCAGAGAACCGGGTCAGCAGAGCTGTTTTAGAGCCATATCACCAGGTCAGCAGAGCTGCTTTAGAGCCAGAGAACCAAGTCAGCAGAGCTGTTGTAGACCCAGAGAACCAGGTCAGCAGAGCTGCTCTAGAGCTTAAGAACCAGGTCAGCGGAGCTGCTTTAGAGCCAGAGAACCAGGTCAGCAGAGCTACTTTGCAGCCAGAGAACCAGGTCAGCAGAGCTGCTGTAGTGCCAGAGAAACCAGGTCATCAGACCTGCTGTAGAGGCAGAGAACCAGGTCAGCAGAGCTGCTTTAGAGCCAGAGAACCAGGTCAGCAGAGGTGCTTTAGAGCCAGAGAACAAGGTCAGCAGAGCTGTTCTAGAGCCTGAGAACCAGGTCAGCAGAGCTGCTGTAGAGCCAGAGAAACCAGGTCAGCAGAGCTGCTTTAGATGGAGAAACCAGGTCAGCAGAGCTGCTTTGGAGTCAGAGAACCAGATCAGCAGAACTGCTTTAGAGCCAGAGAACCAGGTCAGCAGAGCTGCTTTACAGCCAGAGAACACGGTCAGCAGAGCTGCTTTAGAGCCAGAGAACCAGGTCAGCAGAGCCATTGTAGAGACAGAGACCCAGGTCAGCAGAGCTGCTCTAGAGCCTAAGAACCAGATCAGCAGAGCTGCTATAAAGCCAGAGAACCAGGTCAGCAGAGCTGCTTTAGAGCTGGAGAACCAGGTCAGCAGAGCTGATCTAGAGCCAGAGAACCAGGTCAGCAGAGCTGCTTTAGAGCCAGAGAACCAGGTCTGCAGAGCCGTTGTAGAGCCAGAGAACCAGGTCAGCAGAGCCACTCTAGAGCCAGAGAACCAGGTCAGCAGAGCTGCTGTAGAACCAGAGAAACCAGGTCAGCAGAGCAGCTTTAGAGCCATAGAACCAGATCAGCAGAGCTGCTTTAGAGCCATAGAATCAGGTCAGTAGGGCTGCTCTAGAGCCTAAGAACCAGGTCAGCAGAGCTGCTCTAGAACCAGAGAACCAGGTCAGCAAAGCTGCTGTAGAGCCAGAGAAACCAGGTCAGCAGAGATGCTTTAGAGGGAGAGAACCAGGTCAGCAGAGCTGCTTTAGAGCCAGAGAACCAGGTCAGCAGAGCTGCTTTAGAGCCAGAGAACCAGGTCTGCAGAGCTGCTTTAGAGCCAGAGAACCAGGTCAGCAGAGCCGTTGTAGAGCCAGAGACCCAGGTCAGCAGAGCTGCTCTAGAGGCTAAGAACCAGGTCAGCAGAGCTGCTCCTCTATAGCCAGAGAATCAGGTCAGCAGAGCTGCTTTAAAGCACGAGACCCAGGTCAGCAGAGCTGCTTTAGATCCAGAGAACCAGATCAGCAGAGCCGCTTTAGAACCAGCGAACCATGTCAGCAGAGCTGCTTGAAAGCCAGAGAACCAGGTCAGCAGAGCTGCTCTAGAGCATAAGAACCGGGTCAGCAGACCTGCTCTAGAGGCAGAGAACCGGTTCAGTAGAGCTGCTGTAGAGACAGAGAAAAAGGTCAGCAGAGCTGTATAGAGCCAGAGAACCGGGTCAGCAGAGCTGTTTTAGAGCCATATCACAAGGTCAGCAGAGCTGCTTTAGAGCCAGAGAACCAAGTCAGCAGAGCTGTTGTAGACCCAGAGAACCAGGTCAGCAGAGCTGCTCTAGAGCCTAAGAACCAGGTCAGCAGAGCTGCTTTAGAGCCAGAGAACCAGGTCAGCAGAGCTACTTTGCAGCCAGAGAACCAGGTCAGCAGAGCTGCTGTAGTGCCAGAGAAACCAGGTCATCAGACCTGCTGTAGAGGCAGAGAACCAGGTCAGCAGAGCTGCTTTAGAGCCAGAGAACCAGGTCAGCAGAGGTGCTTTAGAGCCAGAGAACAAGGTCAGCAGAGCTGTTCTAGAGCCTGAGAACCAGGTCAGCAGAGCTGCTGTAGAGCCAGAGAAACCAGGTCAGCAGAGCTGCTTTAGATGGAGAATCCAGGTCAGCAGAGCTGCTTTAGAGTCAGAGAACCAGATCAGAAGAACTGCTTTAGAGCCAGAGAACCAGGTCAGCAGAGCTGCTTTAGAGCCAGAGAATACGGTCAGCAGAGCTGCTTTAGAGCCAGAGAACCAGGTCAGCAGAGCCATTGTAGAGCCAGAGACCCAGGTCAGCAGAGCTGCTCTAGAGCCTAAGAACCAGGTCAGCAGAGCTGCTATAAAGCCAGAGAACCAGGTCAGCAGAGCTGCTTTAGAGCTGGAGAACCAGGTCAGCAGAGCTGATCTAGAGCCAGAGAACCAGGTCAGCAGAGCTGCTTTAGAGCCAGAGAACCCGGTCTGCAGAGCCGTTGTAGAGCCAGAGAACCAGGTCAGCAGAGCCACTCTAGAGCCAGAGAACCAGGTCAGCAGAGCTGCTGTAGAACCAGAGAAACCAGGTCAGCAGAGCTGCTTTAGAGCCAGAGAACCTGGTCAGCAGAACTGCTTCACAGCCAGTGAACCAGGTAAGCAGAGCTGCTTTAGAGCCATTGAACCAGGTCAGCAGAGCTGCTTTAGAGCCATAGAACCAGATCAGCAGAGCTGCTTTAGAGCCATAGAACCAGGTCAGTAGGGCTGCTCTAGAGCCTAAGAACCAGGTCAGCAGAGCTGCTCTAGAACCAGAGAACCAGGTCAGCAAAGCTGCTGTAGAGCCAGAGAAACCAGGTCAGCAGAGATGCTTTAGAGGGAGAGAACCAGGTCAGCAGAGCTGCTTTGGAGCCAGAGAACCAGGTCAGCAGAGCTGCTTTAGAGCCAGAGAACCAGGTCAGCAGAGCCGTTGTAGAGCCAGAGACCCAGGTCAGCAGAGCTGCTCTAGAGGCTAAGAACCAGGTCAGCAGAGCTGCTCCTCTATAGCCAGAGAATCAGGTCAGCAGAGCTGCTCTGGAGCCAGAGAACTAGGTCAGCAGATGAGCTATAGAGTGAGAGAACCAGGTCCGCAGTGGCACTTTGGCACCAGAGAACCACGTCAGCAGAGCTGCTTTAGAGCCAGACAATCAGGTCAGCAGAGCTGCTTTAGAGCCAGAGAACGAGTTCAGCAGTGCTGCTTTAGAGCAAGAGAACCAGGTCAGCAGAGCTGTTGTAGAGCCAGAGACCCAGGTCAGCAGAGCTGCTCTAGAGCCTAAGAACCACGTCAGCAGAGCCGCTTTAGAGCCAGAGAACCAGGTCAGCAGAGCTTCTCTAGAGCCAGAGAACCAGGTCAGCAGAGCCACTCTAAAGCCAGAGAACCAGGTCAGCAGAGCTGCTGTAGAACCAGAGAAACCAGGTCAGCAGAGCTGCTTTAGATCCAGAGAACCAGGTCAGCAGAGCTGCTTTAGAGCCAGAGAACCAGGTCAGCAGAGCCGTTGTAGAGCCAGAGACCCAGGTCAGCAGAGCTGCTCTAGAGGCTAAGAACCAGGTCACAGAGCTGCTCCTCTATAGCCAGAGAATCAGGTCAGCAGAGCTGCTTCAAAGCACGAGACCCAGGTCAGCAGAGCTGCTCTAGAGCCTAAGAACCACGTCAGCAGAGCCGCTTTAGAGCCAGAGAACAGGGCAGCAGAGCTGCTCTAGAGCCAGAGAACTAGGTCAGCAGATGAGCTATAGAGTGAGAGAACCAGGTCCGCAGTGACGCTTTAGCACCAGAGAACCACGTCAGCAGAGCTGCTTTAGAGCCAGAGAATCAGGTCAGCAGAGCTGCTTTAGAGCCAGAGAATGAGTTCAGCAGTGCTGCTTTAGAGCCAGAGAACCAGGTCAGCAGAGCCGTTGTAGAGCCAGAGACCCAGGTCAGCAGAGCTGCTCTAGAGGCTAAGAACCAGGGCAGCAGAGCTGCTCCTCTATAGCCAGAGAATCAGGTCAGCAGAGCTGCTTCAAAGCAAGAGACCCAGGTCAGCAGAGCTGCTCTAGAGCCTAAGAACCACGTCAGCAGAGCAGCTTTAGAGCCAGAGAACCAGGTCAGCAGAGCTGCTCTAGAGCCAGAGAACTAGGTCAGCAGATGAGCTATAGAGTGAGAGAACCAGGTCCGCAGTGGCGCTTTAGCACCAGAGAACCACGTCAGCAGAGCTGCTTTAGAGCCAGAGAATCAGGTCAGCAGAGCTGCTTTAGAGCCAGAGAACGAGTTCAGGAGTGCTGCTTTAGAGCCAGAGAACCAGGTCAGCAGAGCCGTTGTAGAGCCAGAGACCCAGGTCAGCAGAGCTACTCTAGAGCCTAAGAACCACGTCAGCAGAGCCGCTTTAGAGCCAGAGAACCAGGTCAGCAGAGCTGCTCTAGAGCCAGAGAACCAGGTCAGCAGAGCCACTCTAGAGCCAGAGAACCAGGTCAGCAGAGCTGCTGTAGAACCAGAGAAACCAGGTCAGCAGAGCTGCTTTAGAGCCAGAGAACCTGGTCAGCAGAACTGCTTCACAGCCAGAGAACCAGGAAAGCAGAGCTGCTTTAGAGCCATAGAACCAGGTCAGCAGAGCTGCTTTAGAGCCATAGAACCAGATCAGCAGAGCTGCTTTAGAGCCATAAAACCAGGTCAGCAGAGCTGCTCTAGAACCAGAGAACCAGGTCAGCAAAGCTGCTGTAGAGCCAGAGAAACCAGGTCAGCAGAGATGCTTTAGAGGGAGAGAACCAGGTCAGCAGAGCTGCTTTAGAGCCAGAGAACCAGGTCAGCAGAGCTGCTTTAGAGCCGTAGAACCTGGTCAGCAGAGCTGCTTTAGAGCCAGAGAACCAGGTCAGCAGAGCCGTTGTAGAGCCAGAGACCCAGGTCAGCAGAGCTGCTCTAGAGGCTAAGAACCAGGCCAGCAGAGCTGCTCCTCTATAGCCAGAGAATCAGGTCAGCAGAGCTGCTTCAAAGCACGAGACCCAGGTCAGCAGAGCTGCTCTAGAGCCTAAGAACCACGTCAGCAGAGCCGCTTTAGAGCCAGAGAACCAGGTCAGCAGAGCTGCTCTAGAGCCAGAGAACTAGTTCAGCAGATGAGCTATAGAGTGAGAGAACCAGGTCCGCAGTGACGCTTTAGCACCAGAGAACCACGTCAGCAGAGCTGCTTTAGAGCCAGAGAATGAGTTCAGCAGTGCTGCTTTAGAGCCAGAGAACCAGGTCAGCAGAGCCGTTGTAGAGCCAGAGACCCAGGTCAGCAGAGCTGCTCTAGAGCCTAAGAACCACGTCAGCAGAGCCACTTTAGAGCCAGAGAACCAGGTCAGCAGAGCTGCTTTAGAGCCAGAGAACCAGATCAGCAGAGCTGCTTTAGAGCCATGGAACTAGGTCAGTAGATCTGCTTTAGAGCCATAGAACCAGGTCAGCAGAGCTGCTTTAGAGCCAGAAAACCAGGTCAGCAGAGCCGTTGTAGAGCCAGAGAACCAGGTCAGCAGAGCTGCTCTAGAGCCTGAGAACCAGGTCAGCAGAGCTGCTTTAGATCCAGAGAAACAGGTCAGCAAAGCTGCTTTAGAGGGAGTGAACCAGATCAGCAGAGCTGCTTTAGAGCCAGAAAACCAGGTCAGCAGAGCTGCTTTAGAGCCAGAGAACCAGGTCAGCAGAGCCATTGTAGAACCAGAGAGCAAGGTCAGCTGAGCTGCTCTAGAGCCTAAGAACCAGGTCAGCAGAGCTGCTCTCGAGCCAGAGAACTAGGTCAGGAGAGCTGCTTTAGAGCCAGACAACCAGGTCAGCAGAGGTGCTATAGAGGGGGTGAACCAGGTACGCAGAGGCGCTTTAGAGCCAGAGAACCACGTCAGCAGAGCTGCTTTAGAGCCAGAGAATCAGGTCAGCAGAGCTGCTTTAGAGCCAGAGAACCAGGTCAGCAGAGCTGCTTTAGAGCCAGGGAAGCATGTCAGCAGAGCCAATTTAGAGCCAGAGAACCAGGTCAGCAGAGCTGCTTTAGATCCAGAGAACCAGATCAGCAGAGCCGCTTTAGAACCAGAGAACCAGGTCAGCAGAGCTGCTTGAAACCAGAGAACCAGGTCAGCAGAGCTGCTCTAGAGCATAAGAACCGGGTCAGCAGAGCTGCTCTAGAGGCAGAGAACCGGTTCAGCAGAGCTGCTGTAGAGACAGAGAAAAAGGTCAGCAGAGCTGTATAGAGCCAGAGAACCGGGTCAGCAGAGCTGTTTTAGAGCCATATCACCAGGTCAGCAGAGCTGCTTTAGAGCCAGAGAACCAAGTCAGCAGAGCTGTTGTAGACCCAGAGAACCAGGTCAGCAGAGCTGCTCTAGAGCTTAAGAACCAGGTCAGCGGAGCTGCTTTAGAGCCAGAGAACCAGGTCAGCAGAGCTACTTTGCAGCCAGAGAACCAGGTCAGCAGAGCTGCTGTAGTGCCAGAGAAACCAGGTCATCAGACCTGCTGTAGAGGCAGAGAACCAGGTCAGCAGAGCTGCTTTAGAGCCAGAGAACCAGGTCAGCAGAGGTGCTTTAGAGCCAGAGAACAAGGTCAGCAGAGCTGTTCTAGAGCCTGAGAACCAGGTCAGCAGAGCTGCTGTAGAGCCAGAGAAACCAGGTCAGCAGAGCTGCTTTAGATGGAGAAACCAGGTCAGCAGAGCTGCTTTGGAGTCAGAGAACCAGATCAGCAGAACTGCTTTAGAGCCAGAGAACCAGGTCAGCAGAGCTGCTTTACAGCCAGAGAACACGGTCAGCAGAGCTGCTTTAGAGCCAGAGAACCAGGTCAGCAGAGCCATTGTAGAGACAGAGACCCAGGTCAGCAGAGCTGCTCTAGAGCCTAAGAACCAGGTCAGCAGAGCTGCTATAAAGCCAGAGAACCAGGTCAGCAGAGCTGCTTTAGAGCTGGAGAACCAGGTCAGCAGAGCTGATCTAGAGCCAGAGAACCAGGTGAGCAGAGCTGCTTTAGAGCCAGAGAACCAGGTCTGCAGAGCCGTTGTAGAGCCAGAGAACCAGGTCAGCAGAGCCACTCTAGAGCCAGAGAACCAGGTCAGCAGAGCTGCTGTAGAACCAGAGAAACCAGGTCAGCAGAGCAGCTTTAGAGCCATAGAACCAGATCAGCAGAGCTGCTTTAGAGCCATAGAATCAGGTCAGTAGGGCTGCTCTAGAGCCTAAGAACCAGGTCAGCAGAGCTGCTCTAGAACCAGAGAACCAGGTCAGCAAAGCTGCTGTAGAGCCAGAGAAACCAGGTCAGCAGAGATGCTTTAGAGGGAGAGAACCAGGTCAGCAGAGCTGCTTTAGAGCCAGAGAACCAGGTCAGCAGAGCTGCTTTAGAGCCAGAGAACCAGGTCTGCAGAGCTGCTTTAGAGCCAGAGAACCAGGTCAGCAGAGCCGTTGTAGAGCCAGAGACCCAGGTCAGCAGAGCTGCTCTAGAGGCTAAGAACCAGGTCAGCAGAGCTGCTCCTCTATAGCCAGAGAATCAGGTCAGCAGAGCTGCTTTAAAGCACGAGACCCAGGTCAGCAGAGCTGCTTTAGATCCAGAGAACCAGATCAGCAGAGCCGCTTTAGAACCAGCGAACCATGTCAGCAGAGCTGCTTGAAAGCCAGAGAACCAGGTCAGCAGAGCTGCTCTAGAGCATAAGAACCGGGTCAGCAGACCTGCTCTAGAGGCAGAGAACCGGTTCAGTAGAGCTGCTGTAGAGACAGAGAAAAAGGTCAGCAGAGCTGTATAGAGCCAGAGAACCGGGTCAGCAGAGCTGTTTTAGAGCCATATCACAAGGTCAGCAGAGCTGCTTTAGAGCCAGAGAACCAAGTCAGCAGAGCTGTTGTAGACCCAGAGAACCAGGTCAGCAGAGCTGCTCTAGAGCCTAAGAACCAGGTCAGCAGAGCTGCTTTAGAGCCAGAGAACCAGGTCAGCAGAGCTACTTTGCAGCCAGAGAACCAGGTCAGCAGAGCTGCTGTAGTGCCAGAGAAACCAGGTCAACAGACCTGCTGTAGAGGCAGAGAACCAGGTCAGCGGAGCTGCTTTAGAGCCAGAGAACCAGGTCAGCAGAGGTGCTTTAGAGCCAGAGAACAAGGTCAGCAGAGCTGTTCTAGAGCCTGAGAACCAGGTCAGCAGAGCTGCTGTAGAGCCAGAGAAACCAGGTCAGCAGAGCTGCTTTAGATGGAGAATCCAGGTCAGCAGAGCTGCTTTAGAGTCAGAGAACCAGATCAGCAGAACTGCTTTAGAGCCAGAGAACCAGGTCAGCAGAGCTGCTTTAGAGCCAGAGAATACGGTCAGCAGAGATGCTTTAGAGCCAGAGAACCAGGTCAGCAGAGCCATTGTAGAGCCAGAGACCCAGGTCAGCAGAGCTGCTCTAGAGCCTAAGAACCAGGTCAGCAGAGCTGCTATAAAGCCAGAGAACCAGGTCAGCAGAGCTGCTTTAGAGCTGGAGAACCAGGTCAGCAGAGCTGATCTAGAGCCAGAGAACCAGGTCAGCAGAGCTGCTTTAGAGCCAGAGAACCCGGTCTGCAGAGCCGTTGTAGAGCCAGAGAACCAGGTCAGCAGAGCCACTCTAGAGCCAGAGAACCAGGTCAGCAGAGCTGCTGTAGAACCAGAGAAACCAGGTCAGCAGAGCTGCTTTAGAGCCAGAGAACCTGGTCAGCAGAACTGCTTCACAGCCAGAGAACCAGGTAAGCAGAGCTGCTTTAGAGCCATTGAACCAGGTCAGCAGAGCTGCTTTAGTGCTTTAGAGCCATAGAACCAGATCAGCAGAGCTGCTTTAGAGCCATAGAACCAGGTCAGTAGGGCTGCTCTAGAGCCTAAGAACCAGGTCAGCAGAGCTGCTCTAGAACCAGAGAACCAGGTCAGCAAAGCTGCTGTAGAGCCAGAGAAACCAGGTCAGCAGAGATGCTTTAGAGGGAGAGAACCAGGTCAGCAGAGCTGCTTTGGAGCCAGAGAACCAGGTCAGCAGAGCTGCTTTAGAGCCAGAGAACCAGGTCAGCAGAGCTGCTTTAGAGCCAGAGAACCAGGTCAGCAGAGCCGTTGTAGAGCCAGAGACCCAGGTCAGCAGAGCTGCTCTAGAGGCTAAGAACCAGGTCAGCAGAGCTGCTCCTCTATAGCCAGAGAATCAGGTCAGCAGAGCTGCTCTGGAGCCAGAGAACTAGGTCAGCAGATGAGCTATAGAGTGAGAGAACCAGGTCCGCAGTGGCACTTTGGCACCAGAGAACCACGTCAGCAGAGCTGCTTTAGAGCCAGACAATCAGGTCAGCAGAGCTGCTTTAGAGCCAGAGAACGAGTTCAGCAGTGCTGCTTTAGAGCAAGAGAACCAGGTCAGCAGAGCTGTTGTAGAGCCAGAGACCCAGGTCAGCAGAGCTGCTCTAGAGCCTAAGAACCACGTCAGCAGAGCCGCTTTAGAGCCAGAGAACCAGGTCAGCAGAGCTTCTCTAGAGCCAGAGAACCAGGTCAGCAGAGCCACTCTAGAGCCAGAGAACCAGGTCAGCAGAGCTGCTGTAGAACCAGAGAAACCAGGTCAGCAGAGCTGCTTTAGATCCAGAGAACCAGGTCAGCAGAGCTGCTTTAGAGCCAGAGAACCAGGTCAGCAGAGCCGTTGTAGAGCCAGAGACCCAGGTCAGCAGAGCTGCTCTAGAGGCTAAGAACCAGGTCACAGAGCTGCTCCTCTATAGCCAGAGAATCAGGTCAGCAGAGCTGCTTCAAAGCACGAGACCCAGGTCAGCAGAGCTGCTCTAGAGCCTAAGAACCACGTCAGCAGAGCCGCTTTAGAGCCAGAGAACAGGGCAGCAGAGCTGCTCTAGAGCCAGAGAACTAGGTCAGCAGATGAGCTATAGAGTGAGAGAACCAGGTCCGCAGTGACGCTTTAGCACCAGAGAACCACGTCAGCAGAGCTGCTTTAGAGCCAGAGAATCAGGTCAGCAGAGCTGCTTTAGAGCCAGAGAATGAGTTCAGCAGTGCTGCTTTAGAGCCAGAGAACCAGGTCAGCAGAGCCGTTGTAGAGCCAGAGACCCAGGTCAGCAGAGCTGCTCTAGAGGCTAAGAACCAGGGCAGCAGAGCTGCTCCTCTATAGCCAGAGAATCAGGTCAGCAGAGCTGCTTCAAAGCAAGAGACCCAGGTCAGCAGAGCTGCTCTAGAGCCTAAGAACCACGTCAGCAGAGCCGCTTTAGAGCCAGAGAACCAGGTCAGCAGAGCTGCTCTAGAGCCAGAGAACTAGGTCAGCAGATGAGCTATAGAGTGAGAGAACCAGGTCCGCAGTGGCGCTTTAGCACCAGAGAACCACGTCAGCAGAGCTGCTTTAGAGCCAGAGAATCAGGTCAGCAGAGCTGCTTTAGAGCCAGAGAACGAGTTCAGGAGTGCTGCTTTAGAGCCAGAGAACCAGGTCAGCAGAGCCGTTGTAGAGCCAGAGACCCAGGTCAGCAGAGCTACTCTAGAGCCTAAGAACCACGTCAGCAGAGCCGCTTTAGAGCCAGAGAACCAGGTCAGCAGAGCTGCTCTAGAGCCAGAGAACCAGGTCAGCAGAGCCACTCTAGAGCCAGAGAACCAGGTCAGCAGAGCTGCTGTAGAACCAGAGAAACCAGGTCAGCAGAGCTGCTTTAGAGCCAGAGAACCTGGTCAGCAGAACTGCTTCACAGCCAGAGAACCAGGAAAGCAGAGCTGCTTTAGAGCCATAGAACCAGGTCAGCAGAGCTGCTTTATAGCCATAGAACCAGATCAGCAGAGCTGCTTTAGAGCCATAGAACCAGGTCAGCAGAGCTGCTCTAGAACCAGAGAACCAGGTCAGCAAAGCTGCTGTAGAGCCAGAGAAACCAGGTCAGCAGAGATGCTTTAGAGGGAGAGAACCAGGTCAGCAGAGCTGCTTTAGAGCCAGAGAACCAGGTCAGCAGAGCTGCTTTAGAGCCGTAGAACCTGGTCAGCAGAGCTGCTTTAGAGCCAGAGAACCAGGTCAGCAGAGCCGTTGTAGAGCCAGAGACCCAGGTCAGCAGAGCTGCTCTAGAGGCTAAGAACCAGGCCAGCAGAGCTGCTCCTCTATAGCCAGAGAATCAGGTCAGCAGAGCTGCTTCAAAGCACGAGACCCAGGTCAGCAGAGCTGCTCTAGAGCCTAAGAACCACGTCAGCAGAGCCGCTTTAGAGCCAGAGAACCAGGTCAGCAGAGCTGCTCTAGAGCCAGAGAACTAGTTCAGCAGTGCTGCTTTAGAGCCAGAGAACCAGGTCAGCAGAGCCGTTGTAGAGCCAGAGACCCAGGTCAGCAGAGCTGCTCTAGAGCCTAAGAACCACGTCAGCAGAGCCACTTTAGAGCCAGAGAACCAGGTCAGCAGAGCTGCTTTAGAGCCAGAGAACCAGATCAGCAGAGCTGCTTTAGAGCCATGGAACTAGGTCAGTAGATCTGCTTTAGAGCCAGAGAACCAGGTCAGCAGAGCTGCTTTAAAGCCATAGAACCAGGTCAGCAGAGCTGCTTTAGAGCCAGAAAACCAGGTCAGCAGAGCCGTTGTAGAGCCAGAGAACCAGGTCAGCAGAGCTGCTCTAGAGCCTGAGAACCAGGTCAGCAGAGCTGCTTTAGATCCAGAGAAACAGGTCAGCAAAGCTGCTTTAGAGGGAGTGAACCAGATCAGCAGAGCTGCTTTAGAGCCAGAAAACCAGGTCAGCAGAGCTGCTTTAGAGCCAGAGAACCAGGTCAGCAGAGCCATTGTAGAACCAGAGAGCAAGGTCAGCTGAGCTGCTCTAGAGCCTAAGAACCAGGTCAGCAGAGCTGCTCTCGAGCCAGAGAACTAGGTCAGGAGAGCTGCTTTAGAGCCAGACAACCAGGTCAGCAGAGGTGCCATAGAGGGGGTGAACCAGGTACGCAGAGGCGCTTTAGAGCCAGAGAACCACGTCAGCAGAGCTGCTTTAGAGCCAGAGAATCAGGTCAGCAGAGCTGCTTTAGAGCCAGAGAACCAGGTCAGCAGAGCTGCTTTAGAGCCAGGGAAGCATGTCAGCAGAGCCACTTTAGAGCCAGAGAACCAGGTCAGCAGAGCTGCTTTAGATCCAGAGAACCAGATCAGCAGAGCCGCTTTAGAACCAGAGAACCAGGTCAGCAGAGCTGCTTGAAACCAGAGAACCAGGTCAGCAGAGCTGCTCTAGAGCATAAGAACCGGGTCAGCAGAGCTGCTCTAGAGGCAGAGAACCGGTTCAGCAGAGCTGCTGTAGAGACAGAGAAAAAGGTCAGCAGAGCTGTATAGAGCCAGAGAACCGGGTCAGCAGAGCTGTTTTAGAGCCAGAGAACCAGGTCAGCAGAGCTGCTTTAGAGCCAGAGAACCAAGTCAGCAGAGCTGTTGTAGACCCAGAGAACCAGGTCAGCAGAGCTGCTCTAGAGCTTAAGAACCAGGTCAGCGGAGCTGCTTTAGAGCCAGAGAACCAGGTCAGCAGAGCTACTTTGCAGCCAGAGAACCAGGTCAGCAGAGCTGCTGTAGTGCCAGAGAAACCAGGTCATCAGACCTGCTGTAGAGGCAGAGAACCAGGTCAGCAGAGCTGCTTTAGAGCCAGAGAACCAGGTCAGCAGAGGTGCTTTAGAGCCAGAGAACAAGGTCAGCAGAGCTGTTCTAGAGCCTGAGAACCAGGTCAGCAGAGCTGCTGTAGAGCCAGAGAAACCAGGTCAGCAGAGCTGCTTTAGATGGAGAAACCAGGTCAGCAGAGCTGCTTTGGAGTCAGAGAACCAGATCAGCAGAACTGCTTTAGAGCCAGAGAACCAGGTCAGCAGAGCTGCTTTACAGCCAGAGAACACGGTCAGCAGAGCTGCTTTAGAGCCAGAGAACCAGGTCAGCAGAGCCATTGTAGAGACAGAGACCCAGGTCAGCAGAGCTGCTCTAGAGCCTAAGAACCAGGTCAGCAGAGCTGCTATAAAGCCAGAGAACCAGGTCAGCAGAGCTGCTTTAGAGCTGGAGAACCAGGTCAGCAGAGCTGATCTAGAGCCAGAGAACCAGGTCAGCAGAGCTGCTTTAGAGCCAGAGAACCAGGTCTGCAGAGCCGTTGTAGAGCCAGAGAACCAGGTCAGCAGAGCCACTCTAGAGCCAGAGAACCAGGTCAGCAGAGCTGCTGTAGAACCAGAGAAACCAGGTCAGCAGAGCAGCTTTAGAGCCATAGAACCAGATCAGCAGAGCTGCTTTAGAGCCATAGAACCAGGTCAGTAGGGCTGCTCTAGAGCCTAAGAACCAGGTCAGCAGAGCTGCTCTAGAACCAGAGAACCAGGTCAGCAAAGCTGCTGTAGAGCCAGAGAAACCAGGTCAGCAGAGATGCTTTAGAGGGAGAGAACCAGGTCAGCAGAGCTGCTTTAGAGCCAGAGAACCAGGTCAGCAGAGCTGCTTTAGAGCCAGAGAACCAGGTCTGCAGAGCTGCTTTAGAGCCAGAGAACCAGGTCAGCAGAGCCGTTGTAGAGCCAGAGACCCAGGTCAGCAGAGCTGCTCTAGAGGCTAAGAACCAGGTCAGCAGAGCTGCTCCTCTATAGCCAGAGAATCAGGTCAGCAGAGCTGCTTTAAAGCACGAGACCCAGGTCAGCAGAGCTGCGTTAGATCCAGAGAACCAGATCAGCAGAGCCGCTTTAGAACCAGCGAACCATGTCAGCAGAGCTGCTTGAAAGCCAGAGAACCAGGTCAGCAGAGCTGCTCTAGAGCATAAGAACCGGGTCAGCAGACCTGCTCTAGAGGCAGAGAACCGGTTCAGTAGAGCTGCTGTAGAGACAGAGAAAAAGGTCAGCAGAGCTGTATAGAGCCAGAGAACCGGGTCAGCAGAGCTGTTTTAGAGCCATATCACAAGGTCAGCAGAGCTGCTTTAGAGCCAGAGAACCAAGTCAGCAGAGCTGTTGTAGACCCAGAGAACCAGGTCAGCAGAGCTGCTCTAGAGCCTAAGAACCAGGTCAGCAGAGCTGCTTTAGAGCCAGAGAACCAGGTCAGCAGAGCTACTTTGCAGCCAGAGAACCAGGTCAGCAGAGCTGCTGTAGTGCCAGAGAAACCAGGTCATCAGACCTGCTGTAGAGGCAGAGAACCAGGTCAGCAGAGCTGCTTTAGAGCCAGAGAACCAGGTCAGCAGAGGTGCTTTAGAGCCAGAGAACAAGGTCAGCAGAGCTGTTCTAGAGCCTGAGAACCAGGTCAGCAGAGCTGCTGTAGAGCCAGAGAAACCAGGTCAGCAGAGCTGCTTTAGATGGAGAATCCAGGTCAGCAGAGCTGCTTTAGAGTCAGAGAACCAGATCAGCAGAACTGCTTTAGAGCCAGAGAACCAGGTCAGCAGAGCTGCTTTAGAGCCAGAGAATACGGTCAGCAGAGCTGCTTTAGAGCCAGAGAACCAGGTCAGCAGAGCCATTGTAGAGCCAGAGACCCAGGTCAGCAGAGCTGCTCTAGAGCCTAAGAACCAGGTCAGCAGAGCTGCTATAAAGCCAGAGAACCAGGTCAGCAGAGCTGCTTTAGAGCTGGAGAACCAGGTCAGCAGAGCTGATCTAGAGCCAGAGAACCAGGTCAGCAGAGCTGCTTTAGAGCCAGAGAACCCGGTCTGCAGAGCCGTTGTAGAGCCAGAGAACCAGGTCAGCAGAGCCACTCTAGAGCCAGAGAACCAGGTCAGCAGAGCTGCTGTAGAACCAGAGAAACCAGGTCAGCAGAGCTGCTTTAGAGCCAGAGAACCTGGTCAGCAGAACTGCTTCACAGCCAGAGAACCAGGTAAGCAGAGCTGCTTTAGAGCCATTGAACCAGGTCAGCAGAGCTGCTTTAGAGCCATAGAACCAGATCAGCAGAGCTGCTTTAGAGCCATAGAACCAGGTCAGTAGGGCTGCTCTAGAGCCTAAGAACCAGGTCAGCAGAGCTGCTCTAGAACCAGAGAACCAGGTCAGCAAAGCTGCTGTAGAGCCAGAGAAACCAGGTCAGCAGAGATGCTTTAGAGGGAGAGAACCAGGTCAGCAGAGCTGCTTTGGAGCCAGAGAACCAGGTCAGCAGAGCTGCTTTAGAGCCAGAGAACCAGGTCAGCAGAGCTGCTTTAGAGCCAGAGAACCAGGTCAGCAGAGCCGTTGTAGAGCCAGAGACCCAGGTCAGCAGAGCTGCTCTAGAGGCTAAGAACCAGGTCAGCAGAGCTGCTCCTCTATAGCCAGAGAATCAGGTCAGCAGAGCTGCTCTGGAGCCAGAGAACTAGGTCAGCAGATGAGCTATAGAGTGAGAGAACCAGGTCCGCAGTGGCACTTTGGCACCAGAGAACCACGTCAGCAGAGCTGCTTTAGAGCCAGACAATCAGGTCAGCAGAGCTGCTTTAGAGCCAGAGAACGAGTTCAGCAGTGCTGCTTTAGAGCAAGAGAACCAGGTCAGCAGAGCTGTTGTAGAGCCAGAGACCCAGGTCAGCAGAGCTGCTCTAGAGCCTAAGAACCACATCAGCAGAGCCGCTTTAGAGCCAGAGAACCAGGTCAGCAGAGCTTCTCTAGAGCCAGAGAACCAGGTCAGCAGAGCCACTCTAGAGCCAGAGAACCAGGTCAGCAGAGCTGCTGTAGAACCAGAGAAACCAGGTCAGCAGAGCTGCTTTAGATCCAGAGAACCAGGTCAGCAGAGCTGCTTTAGAGCCAGAGAACCAGGTCAGCAGAGCCGTTGTAGAGCCAGAGACCCAGGTCAGCAGAGCTGCTCTAGAGGCTAAGAACCAGGTCACAGAGCTGCTCCTCTATAGCCAGAGAATCAGGTCAGCAGAGCTGCTTCAAAGCACGAGACCCAGGTCAGCAGAGCTGCTCTAGAGCCTAAGAACCACGTCAGCAGAGCCGCTTTAGAGCCAGAGAACAGGGCAGCAGAGCTGCTCTAGAGCCAGAGAACTAGGTCAGCAGATGAGCTATAGAGTGAGAGAACCAGGTCCGCAGTGACGCTTTAGCACCAGAGAACCACGTCAGCAGAGCTGCTTTAGAGCCAGAGAATCAGGTCAGCAGAGCTGCTTTAGAGCCAGAGAATGAGTTCAGCAGTGCTGCTTTAGAGCCAGAGAACCAGGTCAGCAGAGCCGTTGTAGAGCCAGAGACCCAGGTCAGCAGAGCTGCTCTAGAGGCTAAGAACCAGGGCAGCAGAGCTGCTCCTCTATAGCCAGAGAATCAGGTCAGCAGAGCTGCTTCAAAGCAAGAGACCCAGGTCAGCAGAGCTGCTCTAGAGCCTAAGAACCACGTCAGCAGAGCCGCTTTAGAGCCAGAGAACCAGGTCAGCAGAGCTGCTCTAGAGCCAGAGAACTAGGTCAGCAGATGAGCTATAGAGTGAGAGAACCAGGTCCGCAGTGGCGCTTTAGCACCAGAGAACCACGTCAGCAGAGCTGCTTTAGAGCCAGAGAATCAGGTCAGCAGAGCTGCTTTAGAGCCAGAGAACGAGTTCAGGAGTGCTGCTTTAGAGCCAGAGAACCAGGTCAGCAGAGCCGTTGTAGAGCCAGAGACCCAGGTCAGCAGAGCTACTCTAGAGCCTAAGAACCACGTCAGCAGAGCCGCTTTAGAGCCAGAGAACCAGGTCAGCAGAGCTGCTCTAGAGCCAGAGAACCAGGTCAGCAGAGCCACTCTAGAGCCAGAGAACCAGGTCAGCAGAGCTGCTGTAGAACCAGAGAAACCAGGTCAGCAGAGCTGCTTTAGAGCCAGAGAACCTGGTCAGCAGAACTGCTTCACAGCCAGAGAACCAGGAAAGCAGAGCTGCTTTAGAGCCATAGAACCAGGTCAGCAGAGCTGCTTTAGAGCCATAGAACCAGATCAGCAGAGCTGCTTTAGAGCCATAGAACCAGGTCAGCAGAGCTGCTCTAGAACCAGAGAACCAGGTCAGCAAAGCTGCTGTAGAGCCAGAGAAACCAGGTCAGCAGAGATGCTTTAGAGGGAGAGAACCAGGTCAGCAGAGCTGCTTTAGAGCCAGAGAACCAGGTCAGCAGAGCTGCTTTAGAGCCGTAGAACCTGGTCAGCAGAGCTGCTTTAGAGCCAGAGAACCAGGTCAGCAGAGCCGTTGTAGAGCCAGAGACCCAGGTCAGCAGAGCTGCTCTAGAGGCTAAGAACCAGGCCAGCAGAGCTGCTCCTCTATAGCCAGAGAATCAGGTCAGCAGAGCTGCTTCAAAGCACGAGACCCAGGTCAGCAGAGCTGCTCTAGAGCCTAAGAACCACGTCAGCAGAGCCGCTTTAGAGCCAGAGAACCAGGTCAGCAGAGCTGCTCTAGAGCCAGAGAACTAGTTCAGCAGATGAGCTATAGAGTGAGAGAACCAGGTCCGCAGTGACGCTTTAGCACCAGAGAACCACGTCAGCAGAGCTGCTTTAGAGCCAGAGAATGAGTTCAGCAGTGCTGCTTTAGAGCCAGAGAACCAGGTCAGCAGAGCCGTTGTAGAGCCAGAGACCCAGGTCAGCAGAGCTGCTCTAGAGCCTAAGAACCACGTCAGCAGAGCCACTTTAGAGCCAGAGAACCAGGTCAGCAGAGCTGCTTTAGAGCCAGAGAACCAGATCAGCAGAGCTGCTTTAGAGCCATGGAACTAGGTCAGTAGATCTGCTTTAGAGCCAGAGAACCAGGTCAGCAGAGCTGCTTTAGAGCCATAGAACCAGGTCAGCAGAGCTGCTTTAGAGCCAGAAAACCAGGTCAGCAGAGCCGTTGTAGAGCCAGAGAACCAGGTCAGCAGAGCTGCTCTAGAGCCTGAGAACCAGGTCAGCAGAGCTGCTTTAGATCCAGAGAAACAGGTCAGCAAAGCTGCTTTAGAGGGAGTGAACCAGATCAGCAGAGCTGCTTTAGAGCCAGAAAACCAGGTCAGCAGAGCTGCTTTAGAGCCAGAGAACCAGGTCAGCAGAGCCATTGTAGAACCAGAGAGCAAGGTCAGCTGAGCTGCTCTAGAGCCTAAGAACCAGGTCAGCAGAGCTGCTCTCGAGCCAGAGAACTAGGTCAGGAGAGCTGCTTTAGAGCCAGACAACCAGGTCAGCAGAGGTGCTATAGAGGGGGTGAACCAGGTACGCAGAGGTGCTTTAGAGCCAGAGAACCACGTCAGCAGAGCTGCTTTAGAGCCAGAGAATCAGGTCAGCAGAGCTGCTTTAGAGCCAGAGAACCAGGTCAGCAGAGCTGCTTTAGAGCCAGGGAAGCATGTCAGCAGAGCTGCTTTAGAGCCAGAGAACCAGGTCAGCAGAGCTGCTTTAGAGCCAGAGAACCAGGTCAGCAGAGCAGTTGTAGAGCCAGAGATCCAGGTCAGCAGAGCTGCTCTAGAGCCAGAGAATCAGGTCAACAGAGCTGCTTCAAAGCAAGAGAACCAGGTCAGCAGAACTGCTTTAGAGCCATAGAATATTTCATGCTTTAGAGTCAGAGAAGCAGGTCAGCAGAGCTGCATCAAAGCCAGAGAACCAGGTCAGCAGATCTGCTTTAGAGCTAGATAACCAGGTCAGCAGAGCAGCTTTAGAGCCAGAGAACCAGGTCAGCAGAGCCACATTAGAGCCAGAGAAGCAGGTCAGCAGAGCTGCTTTAGATCCAGAGAACCACATCAGCAGAGCCGCTTTAGAGCCAGAGAACCAGGTCAGCAGAGCTGCTCTGCTTGAAAGCCAGAGAACTGCTTTAGAGCCATAGAACCAGGTCATGCTTTAGAGTCAGAGAAGCAGGCCAGCAGAGCTGCATCAAAGCCAGAGAACCAGGTCAGCAGATCTGCTTTAGAGCTAGAGAACCAGGTCAGCAGAGCTGCTTTAGATCCAGAGAACCACATCAGCAGAGCTGCTGTAGAGCCAGAGAACCAGGTCAGCAGAGCTGTATAGAGCCAGAGAGCCGGGTCAGCAGACCTGCTTTAGAGCCATATAACCAGGTCAGCAGAGCTGCTTTAGAGCCAGAGAACCAGGTCAGCAGAGCCGGTGTAGAGCAAGAGAACCAGGTCAGCAGAGCTGCTCTCAAGCCAGAGAACCAGGTCAGCGGAGCTGCTTTAGAACCATGTCAGCGGAGCTGCTATAGAGGGATAGAACCAGGTCAGTAGAGCCGCCTTAGCACCAGAGAATCAGGTCAGCAGAGCTGCTTTGAAGCCAGAGAACCATGGTCAGCAGAGCTGCTTTAGAGCCAGAGAACCAGGTCAGCAGAGCTGCTTTAGAGCCAGAGAAATAAGTCAGCAGAGCTGTTGTAGACCCAGAGAACGGGGTCAGCAGAGCTGCTCTAGAGCCTAAGAACCAGGTCAGCAGAGCTGCTTTAGAGCCAGAGAACCAGGTCAGCCGAGCTACTTTGCAGCCAGAGAACCAGGTCAGCAGAGCTGCTGTAGTGCCAGAGAAACCAGGTCATCAGACCTGCTGTAGAAGCAGAGAACCAGGTCAGCAGAGCTGCTTTAGAGCCAGAGAACCAGGTCAGCAGAGGTGCTTTAGAGCCAGAGAACAAGGTCAGCAGAGCTGTTCTAGAGCCTGAGAACCAGGTCAGCAGAGCTGCTGTAGAGCCAGAGAAACCAGGTCAGCAGAGCTGCTTTAGATGGAGAATCCAGGTCAGCAGAGCTGCTTTAGAGTCAGAGAACCAGATCAGCAGAACTGCTTTAGAGCCAGAGAACCAGGTCAGCAGAGCTGCTTTAGAGCCAGAGAACACGGTCAGCAGAGCTGCTTTAGAGCCAGAGAACCAGGTCAGCAGAGCCATTGTAGAGCCAGAGACCCAGGTCAGCAGAGCTGCTCTAGAGCCTAAGAACCAGGTCAGCAGAGCTGCTATAAAGCCAGAGAGCCAGGTCAGCAGAGCTGCTTTAGAGCTGGAGAACCAGGTCAGCAGAGCTGATCTAGAGCCAGAGAACCAGGTCAGCAGAACTGCTTTAGAGCCAGAGAACCAGGTCAGCAGAGCTGCTTTAGAGCCAGAGAACACGGTCAGCAGAGCTGCTTTAGAGCCAGAGAACCAGGTCTGCAGAGCCGTTGTAGAGCCAGAGAACCAGGTCAGCAGAGCCACTCTAGAGCCAGAGAACCAGGTCAGCAGAGCTGCTGTAGAACCAGAGAAACCAGGTCAGCAGAGCTGCTTTAGAGCCAGAGAACCAGGTCAGCAGAGGTGCTTTAGAGCCAGAGAACAAGGTCAGCAGAGCTGTTCTAGAGCCTGAGAACCAGGTCAGCAGAGCTGCTGTAGAGCCAGAGAAACCAGGTCAGCAGAGCTGCTTTAGATGGAGAATCCAGGTCAGCAGAGCTGCTTTAGAGTCAGAGAACCAGATCAGCAGAACTGCTTTAGAGCCAGAGAACCAGGTCAGCAGAGCTGCTTTAGAGCCAGAGATCACGGTCAGCAGAGCTGCTTTAGAGCCAGAGAACCAGGTCAGCAGAGCCATTGTAGAGCCAGAGACCCAGGTCAGCAGAGCTGCTCTAGAGCCTAAGAACCAGGTCAGCAGAGCTGCTATAAAGCCAGAGAACCAGGTCAGCAGAGCTGCTTTAGAGCTGGAGAACCAGGTCAGCAGAGCTGATCTAGAGCCAGAGAACCAGATCAGCAGAACTGCTTTAGAGCCAGAGAACCAGGTCAGCAGAGCTGCTTTAGAGCCAGAGAACACGGTCAGCAGAGCTGCTTTAGAGCCAGAGAACCAGGTCTGCAGAGCCGTTGTAGAGCCAGAGAACCAGGTCAGCAGAGCCACTCTAGAGCCAGAGAACCAGGTCAGCAGAGCTGCTGTAGAACCAGAGAAACCAGGTCAGCAGAGCTGCTTTAGAGCCAGAGAACCTGGTCAGCAGAACTGCTTCACAGCCAGAGAACCAGGTAAGCAGAGCTGCTTTAGAGCCATTGAACCAGGTCAGCAGAGCTGCTTTAGAGCCATAGAACCAGATCAGCAGAGCTGCTTTAGAGCCATAGAACCAGGTCAGTAGGGCTGCTCTAGAGCCTAAGAACCAGGTCAGCAGAGCTGCTCTAGAACCAGAGAACCAGGTCAGCAAAGCTGCTCTAGAGCCAGAGAAACCAGGTCAGCAGAGATGCTTTAGAGGGAGAGAACCAGGTCAGCAGAGCTGCTTTAGAGCCAGAGAACCAGGTCAGCAGAGCTGCTTTAGAGCCAGAGAACCAGGTCAGCAGAGCCGTTGTAGAGCGAGAGACCCAGGTCAGCAGAGCTGCTCTAGAGGCTAAGAACCAGGTCAGCAGAGCTGCTCCTCTATAGCCAGAGAATAAGGTCAGCAGAGCTGCTCTAGAGCCAGAGAACTAGGTCAGCAGATGAGCTATAGAGTGAGAGAACCAGGTCCGCAGTGGCACTTTAGCACCAGAGAACCACGTCAGCAGAGCTGCTTTAGAGCCAGAGAATCAGGTCAGCAGAGCTGCTTTAGAGCCAGAGAACGAGTTCAGCAGTGCTGCTTTAGAGCCAGAGAACCGGGTCAGCAGAGCTGTTGTAGAGCCAGAGACCCAGGTCAGCAGAGCTGCTCTAGAGCCTAAGAACCACGTCAGCAGAGCCGCTTTAGAGCCAGAGAACCAGGTCAGCAGAGCTGCTCTAGAGCCAGAGAACCAGGTCAGCAGAGCCACTCTAGAGCCAGAGAACCAGGTCAGCAGAGCTGCTGTAGAACCAGAGAAACCAGGTCAGCAGAGCTGCTTTAGAGCCAGAGAACCTGGTCAGCAGAACTGCTTCACAGCCAGAGAACTAGGTAAGCAGAGCTGCTTTAGAGCCATTGAACCAGGTCAGCAGAGCTGCTTTAGAGCCATAGAACCAGATCAGCAGAGCTGCTTTAGAGCCATAGAACCAGGTCAGTAGGGCTGCTCTAGAGCCTAAGAACCAGGTCAGCAGAGCTGCTCTAGAACCAGAGAACCAGGTCAGCAAAGCTGCTGTAGAGCCAGAGAAACCAGGTCAGCAGAGATGCTTTAGAGGGAGAGAACCAGGTCAGCAGAGCTGCTTTAGAGCCAGAGAACCAGGTCAGCAGAGCTGCTTTATTGCCAGAGAACCAGGTCAGCAGAGCTGCTTTAGAGCCAGAGAACCAGGTCAGCAGAGTTGTTGTAGAGCCAGAGACCCAGGTCAGCAGAGCTGCTCTAGAGGCTAAGAACCAGGTCAGCAGAGCTGCTCCTCTATAGCCAGAGAATCAGGTCAGCAGAGCTGCTTCAAAGCACGAGACCCAGGTCAGCAGAGCTGCTCTAGAGCCTAAGAACCACGTCAGCAGAGCCGCTTTAGAGCCAGAGAACCAGGTCAGCAGAGCTGCTCTAGAGCCAGAGAACTAGGTCAGCAGATGAGCTATAGAGTGAGAGAACCAGGTCCGCAGTGACGCTTTAGCACCAGAGAACCACGTCAGCAGAGCTGCTTTAGAGCCAGAGAATCAGGTCAGCAGAGCTGCTTTAGAGCCAGAGAATGAGTTCAGCAGTGCTGCTTTAGAGCCAGAGAACCAGGTCAGCAGAGCAGTTGTAGAGCCAGAGACCCAGGTCAGCAGAGCTGCTCTAGAGGCTAAGAACCCGGTCAGCAGAGCTGCTCCTCTATAGCCAGAGAATCAGGTCAGCAGAGCTCCTTCAAAGCAAGAGACCCAGGTCAGCAGAGCTGCTCTAGAGCCTAAGAACCACGTCAGCAGAGCCACTTTAGAGCCAGAGAACCAGGTCAGCAGAGCTGCTCTAGAGCCAGAGAACTAGGTCAGCAGATGAGCTATAGAGTGAGAGAACCAGGTCCGCAGTGGCGCTTTAGCACCAGAGAACCACGTCAGCAAAGCTGCTTTAGAGCCAGAGAATCAGGTCAGCAGAGCTGCTTTAGAGCCAGAGAACGAGTTCAGCAGTGCTGCTTTAGAGCCAGAGAACCAGGTCAGCAGAGCCGTTGTAGAGCCAGAGACCCAGGTCAGCAGAGCTGCTCTAGATCCTAAGAACCACGTCAGCAGAGCCGCTTTAGAGCCAGAGAACCAGGTCAGCAGAGCTGCTCTATAGCCAGAGAACCAGGTCAGCAGAGCCACTCTAGAGCCAGAGAACCAGGTCAGCAGAGCTGCTTTGGAGCCAGAGAACCTGGTCAGCAGAACTGCTTCACAGTCAGAGAACCAGGTAAGCAGAGCTGCTTTAGAGCCATAGAACCAGGTCAGCAGAGCTGCTTTAGAGCCATAGAACCAGATCAGCAGAGCTGCTTTAGAGCCATAGAACCAGGTCAGCAGAGCTGCTCTAGAACCAGAGAACCAGGTCAGCAAAGCTGCTGTAGAGCCAGAGAAACCAGGTCAGCAGAGATGCTTTAGAGGGAGAGAACCAGGTCAGCAGAGCTGCTTTAGAGCCAGAGAACAAGGTCAGCAGAGCTGCTTTAGAGCCGTAGAACCAGGTCAGCAGAGCTGCTTTAGAGCCAGAGAAATAGGTCAGCAGAGCCGTTGTAGAGCCAGAGACCCAGGTCAGCAGAGCTGCTCTAGAGGCTAAGAACCAGGCCAGCAGAGCTGCTCCTCTATAGCCAGAGAATCAGGTCAGCAGAGCTGCTTCAAAGCACGAGACCCAGGTCAGCAGAGCTGCTCTAGAGCCTAAGAACCACGTCAGCAGAGCCGCTTTAGAGCCAGAGAACCAGGTCAGCAGAGCTGCTCTAGAGCCAGAGAACTAGTTCAGCAGATGAGCTATAGAGTGAGAGAACCAGGTCTGCAGTGACGCTTTAGCACCAGAGAACCACGTCAGCAGAGCTGCTTTAGAGCCAGAGAATGAGTTCAGCAGTGCTGCTTTAGAGCCAGAGAACCAGGTCAGCAGAGCCGTTGTAGAGCCAGAGACCCAGGTCAGCAGAGCTGCTCTAGAGCCTAAGAACCACGTCAGCAGAGCCGCTTTAGAGCCAGAGAACCAGGTCAGCAGAGCTGCTTTAGAGCCAGAGAACCAGGTCAGCAGAGCTACTCTAGAGCCAGAGAACCAGGTCAGCAGAGCTGCTTTAGATCCAGAGAAACCGGTCAGCAAAGCTGCTTTAGAGGGAGTGAACCAGATCAGCAGAGCTGCTTTAGAGCCAGAAAACCAGGTCAGCAGAGCTGCTTTAGAGCCAGAGAACCAGGTCAGCAGAGCCATTGTAGAACCAGAGAGCTAGGTCAGCTGAGCTGCTCTAGAGCCTAAGAACCAGGTCAGCAGAGCTGCTCTCGAGCCAGAGAACTAGGTCAGGAGAGCTGCTTTAGAGCCAGACAACCAGGTCAGCAGAGGTGCTATAGAGGGGGAGAACCAGGTCCGCAGAGGCGCTTTAGAGCCAGAGAACCACGTCAGCAGAGCTGCTTTAGAGCCAGAGAATCAGGTCAGCAGAGCTGCTTTAGAGCCAGAGAACCAGGTCAGCAGAGCTGCTTTAGAGCCAGAGAACCAGGTCAGCAGAGCCGTTGTAGAGCCAGAGAATCAGGTCAACAGAGCTGCTTCAAAGCAAGAGAACCAGGTCAGCAGAACTGCTTTAGAGCCATAGAATAGTTCATGCTTTAGAGTCAGAGAAGCAGGTCAGCAGAGCTGCATCAAAGCCAGAGAACCAGGTCAGCAGATCTGCTTTAGAGCTAGATAACCAGGTCAGCAGATCAGCTTTAGAGCCAGAGAACCAGGTCAGCAGAGCCACATTAGAGCCAGAGAAGCAGGTCAGCAGAGCTGCTTTAGATCCAGAGAACCACATCAGCAGAGCCGCTTTAGAGCCAGAGAACCAGGTCAGCAGAGCTGCTTGAAAGCCAGAGAACCGCTTTAGAGCCATAGAACCAGGTCATGCTTTAGAGTCAGAGAAGCAGGCCAGCAGAGCTGCATCAAAGCCAGAGAACCAGGTCAGCAGATCTGCTTTAGAGCTAGAGAACCAGGTCAGCAGAGCTGCTTTAGATCCAGAGAACCACATCAGCAGAGCTGCTGTAGAGCCAGAGAACCAGGTCAGCAGAGCTGTATAGAGCCAGAGAGCCGGGTCAGCAGACCTTCTTTAGAGCCATATAACCAGGTCAGCAGAGCTGCTTTAGAGCCAGAGAACCAGGTCAGCAGAGCCGGTGTAGAGCTAGAGAACAAGGTCAGCAGAGCTGCTCTAGAGCCAGAGAACCAGGTCAGCAGAGCCACTTTCCAGCCAGAGAACCAGGTCAGCAGAGCTGCTGTAGTGCCAGAGAAACAGCGGTTGTGTGGGGAGAGCACTCCAATAATTTGACAATTTAATCAATGATTCTCCGTAAGAAAAAGCAGCGGTGCATCAGTTATGTAGGAGTTTGTCCTCTCCTACTGAGATCAAGAACGGGTATTGACAGGATGAGAGCCTGTATATAACTGAGCACTGTTCACAAAGTGTCTTATCTGACACTAACTAGTTTAAGAAACAATATGTTTAATTTTCAACACAGAAACAAAACATTTTCTAGAGCTTTTCACAATATCTTCATGTAAGACAGCGAGTAAAGATATCGCGGTTTGTGCCAATACAAATTCATGACATTTGTACATAAGTAACTTGGTTACAAACAGAAATCATGTGTAACACAAATTCAATTTACATATTATGAACATTTAGTAATACGACGAAATTACAACACAACAGGAGTGTAAATGCCCAATGCATTTCGGAACCAGCCGGTTCCTTCGTCAGGGGCCAGTCTGAAAAATACAAAGTAAACCATTTCGCTAGTTAGAATAATGTGATGGGGCTCAATCTCTAGAACTTTGATATAGAACGAACATGTCTTAGAACGAGTTACCTGTTCGTGTGTGTTGTTAAGTGTTCTCTGAAACAGATAAAGACGTGACCAAGTCAGCAACAACTAAGGTTGTGAGGTGTACGTGAGAGATGACAGCATAACATTGCCAAATTCACGCTTACCTGTGTTTGAAGAAACTCGTGATTCAGAAAATGTGAGAAGCGAACCATGTCGGGTTAATAAAACTGATCAAACCAAAGATGCAAAGAGTGTGCTCAATGGGTTTCAGAAGAGATAGCAAATCTTACCTCTGACAAGATGTTTTATAAGAAGCTGTGTGGGAAATAAGTGCAAAATGTCAACCAAAACGTGCCAGGTAGGCTGTACGGAGCTGACGGAAATTAAAATAGTGCAATCTAGAGAAGATTACGCGCACTGCAAAGCGGGTGTAAATCTTACCTCCAGAAAGGTTTGTAAAGAGCTGTGGAAAAAGTAAGAAAGCGGGACTTTAGAAAAAAGGTGTGGCCGTAGTTAACAACTTATTCGACCACCGTAAGTCATGGAAAAGAAACCTTACCTAAGAGGTGCTGCGAGACAAGAGTAACCGACGGTTCTCCAAAACGGATGGGTGAGTGCAAGGAGTCAAATGTAAGGATGCTTTTAGAGGGACAGACCGGAACGCGAACCGGAAGTATTCGACATAGACGGCGGACAATAGGAAACATATGAGATCAACTGGGTGTTTGGTATCCTGCAGACGCGCATAAGCGCCATATTGGAACGGAGTTGAAAGACTAACTAAAGTATAGGCGAATGCATCTAGGTGCATGAGTTGCTATGGATTTAGGAATGGAAAGAATAAATAAAGGAAGCCAAATAGTCAGTACAAATTGAGCGTCGTTGACGGTAGCATACACGATTGAAAAAGCGGAAATTATAAAAAGCTGACATACCAGCTTAGATTTGACGAACAGCTTTCACATTTGTGGTACAGAGAAAATCTGCCATATGTGGCGGTATTGGGAGTGGTAGACCCTGTAGAAAATGCTAAGTCTCGTGTTATGCGGAACGGGCAATTTAAGGAGTGTGATGATAAGATAGTCACTGAAGTGTGAGAATAAGCGCAATAAGTTGCATGGGAAGCAAGTGTGTATGTTGTGACAAAGAAAATAGTACACAAGGTGTAGGTGAGTGTATAACATGGTGTGGGGATTTTAGTTGTGCTGTAATGCTTGTCACTGGTCTGCAGTTTGAAAACTAGCCCAGGGTTTCACGGACTAGTCGATGAGCTTGTAATTAAATAAAGCACGACATATCTAACCTGTCATTAAGACCAATTGGTGCCATGGTATCCAGAAGTTTAATCCAAAAGACCTCCCTTTGTAGGAGTCTCAGGTGAGTATTGACACCTTGTTGTTGTTCCACATGTTCGATTATTTGGAATCTAAGTTGTGATATGGAGTGACATGCTTCATGCCAGTGGGACGCCAGAGGAGAATTTTTGCTCTGAGTTCTAATGCGACTTTTATGTTCAGTGAGACGTGTTTTCATTTTCCGTTGGGTTTTTCCAATGTATAGTTTGCCACACGGGCATTTAATCCCGTAAATTACATTAGTAGTATTGCAGTCACTAGTGTGTCGGAGCAGAACATCCTTGCCTGTGGTGGGATGTTTTAAGATGTTTCCTGGGATGATGTTATTACAATGCGAACAATTTTGACATTTCAAAGTGCCTTTGTGGGTGCGGATAGTCTGAGGTTTTTTTGTTGTGGAAGATATCAGTTCACGAAGATTTTGACCCCTAGTGTAAGCATGCAAGGGCAATTCACAGAAAATGTTGTTGAAGTCCGTTTCGTTGGATAGTAGTTCCCAACGTTTGTTGATGATTCTTTTGATAGCAATGGAACAGGTTGAATACTTAGATGTAAACACTATGTTTGATTTGTTGGTTTTTCTGGTGGGTGTCAGTAATTCTTCACGTGATTTTGCCATTGCTCTTTGTGCACAAGAGTCAATGATAGTAGAAGGGTACCCTCGTTCCTGGTATTTTTCTTTTTGTTCATTAATCTTAGCTGTGCTGTCAGCTGTATTAGAACAAATACGTTTGATCCGGATAAACTGGGAGTAAGGTAGATTATTAATGAGGTTGTTGGGGTGGAAGCTGGAAAATTGTAACGCATTGTTGCGATCGGTGGGTTTGGTGTAGACTGTAGTGGTTAGTCCATGTCCATCTGGATTCTTATTGATGGTGACGTCAAGAAATTGGATGGTCTGTGTGTCAATTTTGTGGGTGAATTGAATCCTGGGATTATGGGAATTTAGAGTTGTTATCATTTGTTCGAGAAGTTGCTGTGAGTTGGTCCAAACCAGAAAGATGTCGTCAATGTATCGGCAGTAAGTATAAATGTTTGACCACCACTGAGGTATGTCCATGATATACTCCTGTTCGAACATAGCCATGAAGATATTGGCGTACGAAGGAGCCCCCGGAAAACCCATAGAGGTTCCCGAGAGTTGAGCATAGAATTGTTCGTTCCATTTGAAGTAACTGTGATGAAGGCAAAAGTGCAGTAATTGTAAAATGAAAACCTTTTCTATGTCAATGTCTTCGCGTTGAAGAAGAGCCCATTCAACTGCCTCCATGCCTGTGGAGTGAGGAATAGAAGTGTAAAGAGCCACCACATCGATAGTGCACAATAACCAGGTGAATTGGATGCTGGGTTGAATCAGCTCAAGTTTCTTAAGGAAGTCTGTGGTGTCCTTGGTGTATGACCACCAATTCTGCACGAATTTCTGTAGGTAATGATCCAAATATTTGCCCACGGCATCAAAAATTGAACCGCATCCTGAAACAATCGGTCTGAAAGGTGGTTGGTGTAGATTTTTATGTATTTTTGGTAACATGTAGGGATGAGGTCTACGCGGATCTGATGTTGTGAGGAACTGTCTGGTTTGTTCGTCAATCCATCCTAAATCATATGCTCTTTTCAGGATATCTTGTAGGATGATTTCAAGTTGTGGTGTTGGATCGGTTTGTAATGGTAGATATATTGATTGGTCATTCACGTGGATGTTAACCTGTTGTAAATAGAATTCTGTGTCCATTATGACAATTGCTCCTCCCTTGTCAGCGGGTTGGATGGTGATGTCTGGGTTGTTGGCAAGGGTTCTCAATGTGATTCTTTCGTTGTTCGTAAAATTACGATGTTTGTTAGAGCGAAGAGTTAAGTTTTTGATGTCCTTTTTGATCATAATCTCAAATGTGTCCAGCATCTTGTGGGACACTGGGGCTTGGAAAGTGCTGCGAGGCTTAAATTTCGTCAGTTTGCTCGTTTCTGGGGTTGCATCTGAGATTACTACGTTAGAAAAATAGTGACGTAGACGTTATGTCCGCATGAACTTATACAGTGCAACATCAATTTCCAATTGGTTTGCATGACTGGTAGGAACAAAAGACAAGCCTCTATTTAGAACAGCTTTTTGGTGGGGTGTGATATCAACAGATGAAATGTTTATGATCAGGGAATGTTCTTCCCGCTGCGTAACGATTTACCTGCCCTTTCCTCGCCTGGTCTTGTGGTTGCGCTTTGGGTCTCTGGTTGTAGAGCTGGAGGTATTCCTTGATCCGGGGCCTGGGATAAAAAAGACACCGTACTGGTTTTATCGGCTTGTTCGGTGGCATCCTTAGTTGGGGTTTGGGAGTTAGAGGATGAGATTCCGGGCTGCACTGGTGTTCTGGATGTAGAAATGTCCTTGTCTGAAACCAAACTTTCCTCTGATGAATGCGTGTGTGGTTTACGTGGTTCAAATCTCTTGCGAGCGTATATTTCGGCCCAGGTGTAAACCTCATTTAACTTGTAGTCGATAGTGTCTCTTTTGTACTTCCTGAGTTTGCCCTCTTGTAATTCTCTGCTGTACTTGTCTAATTTTATGTTCAAGCCCTCTAAATTAATTCTCCAGGTATCATGTTCTAACCTGTTTTGAAGTTCATCTTTCAGTGTATTAATTTCTTGTTCAAGATCCTTGATGGTTTTGGATAGCTCCTCGATAATAAGAAGAATCAGGTCAAGGGAGCACTTGTTGAGAATCGAGAACCATTTGTTCATGAAGGTGGGGTTGAGGTGAAAGCGGAATAGCATGGGTCTTATTGAAAGTCGTAGTCCTCTGGGTATCCGTTTGGCTTTATGATACTGTACTAGTGTGGAAGCATGAAGTTGTTGGTTGAGTTGGTGTCTAGTTAGGTATTCAAGTTGCTTGAGTTGTTGCGAGATCGAGCCACTATGTGTGTCCATGTTTTTTACTTCCTGTATTAAAGAATAAATTTCAGATGCTTGATCTGTGGTGTAGACCAAAGTAGTTGCTCTATTTTCTGTTATGTTCGTTATGGATTCAAACGACATTTTTGATTGGGGTCTGAAGCATCTGAAATTTATTCTTTAATACAGGAAGTAAAAAACATGGACACACATAGTGGCTCGATCTCGCAACAACTCAAGCAACTTGAATACCTAACTAGACGCCAACTCAACCAACAACTTCATGCTTCCACACTAGTACAGTATCATAAAGCCAAACGGATACCCAGAGGACTACGACTTTCAATAAGACCCATGCTATTCCGCTTTCACCTCAACCCCACCTTCATGAACAAATGGTTCTCGATTCTCAACAAGTGCTCCCTTGACCTGATTCTTCTTATTATCGAGGAGCTATCCAAAACCATCAAGGATCTTGAACAAGAAATTAATACACTGAAAGATGAACTTCAAAACAGGTTAGAACATGATACCTGGAGAATTAATTTAGAGGGCTTGAACATAAAATTAGACAAGTACAGCAGAGAATTACAAGAGGGCAAACTCAGGAAGTACAAAAGAGACACTATCGACTACAAGTTAAATGAGGTTTACACCTGGGCCGAAATATACGCTCGCAAGAGATTTGAACCACGTAAACCACACACGCATTCATCAGAGGAAAGTTTGGTTTCAGACAAGGACATTTCTACATCCAGAACACCAGTGCAGCCCGGAATCTCATCCTCTAACTCACAAACCCCAACTAAGGATGCCACCGAACAAGCCGATAAAACCAGTACGGTGTCTTTTTTATCCCAGGCCCCGGATCAAGGAATACCTCCAGCTCTACAACCAGAGACCCAAAGCGCAACCACAAGACCAGGCGAGGAAAGGGCAGGAAAATCATTACGCAGCGGGAAGAACATTCCCTGATCATAAACATTTCATCTGTTGATATCACACCCCACCAAAAAGCTGTTCTAAATAGAGGCTTGTCTTTTGTTCCTACCAGTCATGCAAACCAATTGGAAATTGATGTTGCACTGTATAAGTTCATGCGGACATTACGTCTACGTCACTATTTTTCTAACGTAGTAATCTCAGATGCAACCCCAGAAACGAGCAAACTGACGAAATTTAAGCCTCGCAGCACTTTCCAAGCCCCAGTGTCCCACAAGATGCTGGACACATTTGAGATTATGATCAAAAAGGACATCAAAAACTTAACTCTTCGCTCTAACAAACATCGGAATTTGACGAACAACGAAAGAATCACATTGAGAACCCTTGCCAACAACCCAGACATCACCATCCAACCCGCTGACAAGGGAGGAGCAATTGTCATAATGGACACAGAATTCTATTTACAACAGGTTAACATCCACGTGAATGACCAATCAATATATCTACCATTACAAACCGATCCAACACCACAACTTGAAATCATCCTACAAGATATCCTGAAAAGAGCATATGATTTAGGATGGATTGACGAACAAACCAGACAGTTCCTCACAACATCAGATCCGCGTAGACCTCATCTCTACATGTTACCAAAAATACATAAAAATCTACACCAACCACCTTTCAGACCGATTGTTTCAGGATGCGGTTCAATTTTTGATGCCGTGGGCAAATATTTGGATCATTACCTACAGAAATTCGTGCAGAATTGGTGGTCATACACCAAGGACACCACAGACTTCCTTAAGAAACTTGAGCTGATTCAACCCAGCATCCAATCCACCTGGTTATTGTGCACTATCGATGTGGTGGCTCTTTACACTTCTATTCCTCACTCCACAGGCATGGAGGCAGTTGAATGGGCTCTTCTTCAACGCGAAGACATTGACATAGAAAAGGTTTTCATTTTACAATTACTGCACTTTTGCCTTCATCACAGTTACTTCAAATGGAACGAACAATTCTATGCTCAACTCTCGGGAACCTCTATGGGTTTTCCGGGGGCTCCTTCGTACGCCAATATCTTCATGGCTATGTTCGAACAGGAGTATATCATGGACATACCTCAGTGGTGGTCAAACATTTATACTTACTGCCGATACATTGACGACATCTTTCTGGTTTGGACCAACTCACAGCAACTTCTCGAACAAATGATAACAACTCTAAATTCCCATAATCCCAGGATTCAATTCACCCACAAAATTGACACACAGACCATCCAATTTCTTGACGTCACCATCAATAAGAATCCAGATGGACATGGACTAACCACTACAGTCTACACCAAACCCACCGATCGCAACAATGCGTTACAATTTTCCAGCTTCCACCCCAACAACCTCATTAATAATCTACCTTACTCCCAGTTTATCCGGATCAAACGTATTTGTTCTAATACAGCTGACAGCACAGCTAAGATTAATGAACAAAAAGAAAAATACCAGGAACGAGGGTACCCTTCTACTATCATTGACTCTTGTGCACAAAGAGCAATGGCAAAATCACGTGAAGAATTACTGACACCCACCAGAAAAACCAACAAATCAAACATAGTGTTTACATCTAAGTATTCAACCTGTTCCATTGCTATCAAAAGAATCATCAACAAACGTTGGGAACTACTATCCAACGAAACGGACTTCAACAACATTTTCTGTGAATTGCCCTTGCATGCTTACACTAGGGGTCAAAATCTTCGTGAACTGATATCTTCCACAACAAAAAAACCTCAGACTATCCGCACCCACAAAGGCACTTTGAAATGTCAAAGTTGTTCGCATTGTAATAACATCATCCCAGGAAACATCTTAAAACATCCCACCACAGGCAAGGATGTTCTGCTCCGACACACTAGTGACTGCAATACTACTAATGTAATTTACGGGATTAAATGCCCGTGTGGCAAACTATACATTGGAAAAACCCAACGGAAAATGAAAACACGTCTCACTGAACATAAAAGTCGCATTAGAACTCAGAGCAAAATTTCTCCTCTGGCGTCCCACTGGCATGAAGCATGTCACTCCATATCACAACTTAGATTCCAAATAATCGAACATGTGGAACAACAACAAGGTGTCAATACTCACCTGAGACTCCTACAAAGGGAGGTCTTTTGGATTAAACTTCTGGATACCATGGCACCAATTGGTCTTAATGACAGGTTAGATATGTCGTGCTTTATTTAATTACAAGCTCATCGACTAGTCCGTGAAACCCTGGGCTAGTTTTCAAACTGCAGACCAGTGACAAGCATTACAGCACAACTAAAATCCCCACACCATGTTATACACTCACCTACACCTTGTGTACTATTTTCTTTGTCACAACATACACACTTGCTTACCATGCAACTTATTGCGCTTATTCTCACACTTCAGTGACTATCTTATCATCACACTCCTTAAATTGCCCGTTCCGCATAACACGAGACTTAGCATTTTCTACAGGGTCTACCACTCCCAATACCGCCACATATGGCAGATTTTCTCTGTACCACAAATGTGAAAGCTGTTCGTCAAATCTAAGCTGGTATGTCAGCTTTTTATAATTTCCGCTTTTTCAATCGTGTATGCTACCGTCAACGACGCTCAATTTGTACTGACTATTTGGCTTCCTTTATTTATTCTTTCCATTCCTAAATCCATAGCAACTCATGCACCTAGATGCATTCGCCTATACTTTAGTTAGTCTTTCAACTCCGTTCCAATATGGCGCTTATGCGCGTCTGCAGGATACCAAACACCCAGTTGATCTCATATGTTTCCTATTGTCCGCCGTCTATGTCGAATACTTCCGGTTCGCGTTCCGGTCTGTCCCTCTAAAAGCATCCTTACATTTGACTCCTTGCACTCGCCCATCCGTTTTGGAGAACCGTCGGTTACTCTTGTCTCGCAGCACCTCTTAGGTAAGGTTTCTTTTCCATGACTTACGGTGGTCGAATAAGTTGTTAACTACGGCCACACCTTTTTTCTAAAGTCCCGCTTTCTTACTTTTTCCACAGCTCTTTACAAACCTTTCTGGAGGTAAGATTTACACCCGCTTTGCAGTGCGCGTAATCTTCTCTAGATTGCACTATTTTAATTTCCGTCAGCTCCGTACAGCCTACCTGGCACGTTTTGGTTGACATTTTGCACTTATTTCCCACACAGCTTCTTATAAAACATCTTGTCAGAGGTAAGATTTGCTATCTCTTCTGAAACCCATTGAGCACACTCTTTGCATCTTTGGTTTGATCAGTTTTATTAACCCGACATGGTTCGCTTCTCACATTTTCAGAATCACGAGTTTCTTCAAACACAGGTAAGCGTGAATTTGGCAATGTTATGCTGTCATCTCTCACGTACACCTCACAACCTTAGTTGTTGCTGACTTGGTCACGTCTTTATCTGTTTCAGAGAACACTTAACAACACACACGAACAGGTAACTCGTTCTAAGACATGTTCGTTCTATATCAAAGTTCTAGAGATTGAGCCCCATCACATTATTCTAACTAGCGAAATGGTTTACTTTGTATTTTTCAGACTGGCCCCTGACGAAGGAACCGGCTGGTTCCGAAATGCATTGGGCATTTACACTCCTGTTGTGTTGTAATTTCGTCGTATTACTAAATGTTCATAATATGTAAATTGAATTTGTGTTACACATGATTTCTGTTTGTAACCAAGTTACTTATGTACAAATGTCATGAATTTGTATTGGCACAAACCGCGATATCTTTACTCGCTGTCTTACATGAAGATATTGTGAAAAGCTCTAGAAAATGTTTTGTTTCTGTGTTGAAAATTAAACATATTGTTTCTTAAACTAGTTAGTGTCAGATAAGACACTTTGTGAACAGTGCTCAGTTATATACAGGCTCTCATCCTGTCAATACCCGTAGTGCCAGAGAAACCAGGTCAGCAGACCTGCTTTAGAGGGAGAGAACCAGGTCAGCAGAGCTGCTTTGGAGCCAGAGAACCAGGTCAGCAGAGCTGCTTTAGAGCCAGAGAACCAGGTCAGCAGAGCTGCTCTAGAGCCTGAGAACCAGGTCAGCAGAGCTGCTTTAGAGCCAGAGAAACAGGTCAGCAGAGCTGCTCTAGAGCCTGAGAACCAGGTCAGCAGAGCTGCTTTAGAGCCAGAGAAACAGGTCAGCAGAGCAGCTTTACAGCCAGAGAACCAGGTCAGCAGAGCCGTTGTAGAGCCAGAGACCCAGGTCAGCAGAGCTGCTTTAGAGCCGGAGAACCAGGTCAGCAGAGCTGCTTTAGAGCCAGAGAACCAGGTCAGCAGAGCCGCTCTCAAGCCAGAGAACCAGGTCAGCAGGGCTGCTTTAGAACCAGAGAACCAGGTCAGCTGAGCTGCTATAGAGGGAGAGAACCAGGTCAGCAGAGCCGCTTTAGTACCAGAGAATCAGGTCAGCAGAGCTGCTTTAAAGCCAGAGAACCATGGTCAGCAGAGCTGCTTTAGAGCCAGAGAACCAGGTCAGCAGAGCTGCTGTAGAGCCAGAGAACCAGGTCAGCAGAGCTGCTTTAAAGCCATAGAACCAGGTCAGCAGAGCCGCTTTAGAGCCTCAGAACCAGGTCAGCAGAGCTGCTCTAGAGCCAGAGAACCAGGTCAGCAGAGCTGCTTTAGAGCCAGAGAAACAGGTCAGCAGATCTGCTTTGGAGGGAGTGAACCAGATCAGCAGAGCTGCTTTAGAGCCAGAGAACCAGGTCAGCAGAGCTGCTTTAGAGCCAGAGAACCAGGTCAGCAGAGCCATTGTAGAGCCAGAGAACTAGGTCAGCTAAGTTGCTCTAGAGCCTAAGAACCAGGTCACCAGAGCTGCTCTCGAGCCAGAAAACCAGGTCAGGACAGCTGCTTTAGAGCCAGAGAACCAGGTCAGCTGAGCCGTTGTAGAGCCAGAGACCCAGGTCAGCAGAGCTGCTCTAGAGCCTCAGAACCAGGTCAGCAGAGCTGCTGTAGAGCCAGAGAACCAGGTCAGCAGAGCTGCTTTAGAGCCGGAGAACCAGGTCAGCAGAGCTGCTTTAGAGCCAGAGAACCAGGTCAGCAGAGCTGTTGTACAGCCAGTGACCCACGTCAGCAGAGCTGTTCTAGAGCCTAAGAACCAGGTCAGCAGAGCTGCTCTCAAGCCAGAGAACCAGGTCAGCAGGGCTGCTTTAGAACCAGAGAACCAGGTCAGCTGAGCTGCTATAGAGGGAGAGAACCAGGTCAGCAGAGCCACTTTAGCACCAGAGAATCAGGTCAGCAGAGCTGCTTTAAAGCCAGAGAACCAGGGTCAGCAGAGCTGCTTTAGAGCCAGAGAACCAGGTCAGCAGAGCTGCTGTAGAGCCAGAGAACCAGGTCAGCAGAGCTGCTTTAAAGCCATAGAACCAGGTCAGCAGAGCCGCTTTAGAGCCTGAGAACCAGGTCAGCAGAGCTGCTCTAGAGCCAGAGAACCAGGTCAGCAGAGCTGCTTTAGAGCCAGAGAAACAGGTCAGCAGATCTGCTTTGGAGGGAGTGAACCAGATCAGCAGAGCTGCTTTAGAGCCAGAGAACCAGGTCAGCAGAGCTGCTTTAGAGCCAGAGAACCAGGTCAGCAGAGCCATTGTAGAGCCAGAGAACTAGGTCAGCTGAGCTGCTCTAGAGCCTAAGAACCAGGTCACCAGAGCTGCTCTCGAGCCAGAGAACCAGGTCAGGACAGCTGCTTTAGAGCCAGAGAACCAGGTCAGCTGAGCCGTTGTAGAGCCAGAGACCCAGGTCAGCAGAGCTGCTCTAGAGCCTAAGAGCCAGGTCAGCAGAGCTACTTTACAGCCAGAGAACCAGGTCAGCAGAGCCGTTGTAGAGCCAGAGACCCAGGTCAGCAGAGCTGCTCTAGAGCCTCAGAACCAGGTCAGCAGAGCTGCTGTAGAGCCAGAGAACCAGGTCAGCAGAGCTGCTTTAGAGCCGGAGAACCAGGTCAGCAGAGCTGATCTAGAGCCAGAGAACCAGGTCAGCAGAGCTGCTTTTGAGCCAGATAACCATGTCAGCAGAGCCGCTTTAGAGCCAGAGAACCAAGTCAGCAGAGCTGCTTTAGAGCCAGAGAACCAGGTCAGCAGAGCCGTTGTAGAGCCAGTGACCCACGTCAGCAGAGCTGTTCTAGAGCCTAAGAACCAGGTCAGCAGAGCTGCTCTCAAGCCAGAGAACCAGGTCAGCAGGGCTGCTTTAGAACCAGAGAACCAGGTCAGCTGAGCTGCTATAGAGGGAGAGAACCAGGTCAGCAGAGCCGCTTTAGTACCAGAGAATCAGGTCAGCAGAGCTGCTTTAAAGCCAGAGAACCATGGTCAGCAGAGCTGCTTTAGAGCCAGAGAACCAGGTCAGCAGAGCTGCTGTAGAGCCAGAGAACCAGGTCAGCAGAGCTGCTTTAAAGCCATAGAACCAGGTCAGCAGAGCCGCTTTAGAGCCTCAGAACCAGGTCAGCAGAGCTGCTCTAGAGCCAGAGAACCAGGTCAGCAGAGCTGCTTTAGAGCCAGCGAAACAGGTCAGCAGATCTGCTTTGGAGGGAGTGAACCAGATCAGCAGAGCTGCTTTAGAGCCAGAGAACCAGGTCAGCAGAGCTGCTTTAGAGCCAGAGAACCAGGTCAGCAGAGCCATTGTAGAGCCAGAGAACTAGGTCAGCTAAGTTGCTCTAGAGCCTAAGAACCATGTCACCAGAGCTGCTCTCGAGCCAGAGAACCAGGTCAGGACAGCTGCTTTAGAGCCAGAGAACCAGGTCAGCTGAGCCGTTGTAGAGCCAGAGACCCAGGTCAGCAGAGCTGCTCTAGAGCCTCAGAACCAGGTCAGCAGAGCTGCTGTAGAGCCAGAGAACCAGGTCAGCAGAGCTGCTTTAGAGCCGGAGAACCAGGTCAGCAGAGCTGCTTTAGAGCCAGAGAACCAGGTCAGCAGAGCTGTTGTACAGCCAGTGACCCACGTCAGCAGAGCTGTTCTAGAGCCTAAGAACCAGGTCAGCAGAGCTGCTCTCAAGCCAGAGAACCAGGTCAGCAGGGCTGCTTTAGAACCAGAGAACCAGGTCAGCTGAGCTGCTATAGAGGGAGAGAACCAGGTCAGCAGAGCCGCTTTAGCACCAGAGAATCAGGTCAGCAGAGCTGCTTTAAAGCCAGAGAACCATGGTCAGCAGAGCTGCTTTAGAGCCAGAGAACCAGGTCAGCAGAGCTGCTGTAGAGCCAGAGAACCAGGTCAGCAGAGCTGCTTTAAAGCCATAGAACCAGGTCAGCAGAGCCGCTTTAGAGCCTGAGAACCAGGTCAGCAGAGCTGCTCTAGAGCCAGAGAACCAGGTCAGCAGAGCTGCTTTAGAGCCAGAGAAACAGGTCAGCAGATCTGCTTTGGAGGGAGTGAACCAGATCAGCAGAGCTGCTTTAGAGCCAGAGAACCAGGTCAGCAGAGCTGCTTTAGAGCCAGAGAACCAGGTCAGCAGAGCCATTGTAGAGCCAGAGAACTAGGTCAGCTGAGCTGCTCTAGAGCCTAAGAACCAGGTCACCAGAGCTGCTCTCGAGCCAGAGAACCAGGTCAGGACAGCTGCTTTAGAGCCAGAGAACCAGGTCAGCTGAGCCGTTGTAGAGCCAGAGACCCAGGTCAGCAGAGCTGCTCTAGAGCCTAAGAGCCAGGTCAGAAGAGCTGCTCTAGAGCCAGAGAACCAGGTCAGCAGAGCTGCATTAGAGCCAGAGAACCAGGTCAGCAGAGCTACTTTACAGCCAGAGAACCAGGTCAGCAGAGCCGTTGTAGAGCCAGAGACCCAGGTCAGCAGAGCTGCTCTAGAGCCTCAGAACCAGGTCAGCAGAGCTGATGTAGAGCCAGAGAACCAGGTCAGCAGAGCTGCTTTAGATCCGGAGAACCAGGTCAGCAGAGCTGATCTAGAGCCAGAGAACCAGGTCAGCAGAGCTGCTTTTGAGCCAGATAACCATGTCAGCAGAGCCGCTTTAGAGCCAGAGAACCAAGTCAGCAGAGCTGCTTTAGAGCCAGAGAACCAGGTCAGCAGAGCCGTTGTAGAGCCAGAGACCCACGTCAGCAGAGCTGTTCTAGAGCCTGCGAACCAGGTCAGCAGAGCTGCTCTCAAGCCAGAGAACCAGGTCAGCAGGGCTGCTTTAGAACCAGAGAACCAGGTCAGCTGAGCTGCTATAGAGGGAGAGAACCAGGTCAGCAGAGTTGCTATAGAGCCAGAGAACCAGGTCAGCAGAGCTGCTGTAGAGCCAGAGAACCAGGTCAGAAGAGCTGCTTTAGAGCCATAGAACCAGGTCACCAGAGCCGCTTTAGAGCCAGAGAACCAAGTCAGCAGAGCTGCTTTAGAGCCAGAGAACCAGATCAGCAGAGCCGTTGTAGAGCCAGAGAACCAAGTCAGCAGAGCCGCTTTAGAGCCGGAGAACCAGGTCAGCAGAGCTGCTTTAGAGCCAGAGAACCAGGTCAGCAGAGCTGTTGTAGAGCCAGTGACCCACGTCAGCAGAGCTGTTCTAGAGCCTAAGAACCAGGTCAGCAGAGCTGCTCTCAAGCCAGAGAACCAGGTCAGCAGGGCTGCTTTAGAACCAGAGAACCAGGTCAGCTGAGCTGCTATAGAGGGAGAGAACCAGGTCAGCAGAGCAGCTTTAGCACCAGAGAATCAGGTCAGCAGAGCTGCTTTAAAGCCAGAGAACCATGGTCAGCAGAGCTGCTTTAGAGCCAGAGAACCAGGTCAGCAGAGCTGCTGTAGAGCCAGAGAACCAGGTCAGCAGAGCTGCTTTAAAGCCATAGAACCAGGTCAGCAGAGCCGCTTTAGAGCCTGAGAACCAGGTCAGCAGAGCTGCTCTAGAGCCAGAGAACCAGGTCAGCAGAGCTGCTTTAGAGCCAGAGAAACAGGTCAGCAGATCTGCTTTGGAGGGAGTGAACCAGATCAGCAGAGCTGCTTTAGAGCCAGAGAACCAGGTCAGCAGAGCTGCTTTAGAGCCAGAGAACCAGGTCAGCAGAGCCATTGTAGAGCCAGAGAACTAGGTCAGCTGAGCTGCTCTAGAGCCTAAGAACCAGGTCACCAGAGCTGCTCTCGAGCCAGAGAACCAGGTCAGGACAGCTGCTTTAGAGCCAGAGAACCAGGTCAGCTGAGCCGTTGTAGAGCCAGAGACCCAGGTCAGCAGAGCTGCTCTAGAGCCTAAGAGCCAGGTCAGAAGAGCTGCTCTAGAGCCAGAGAACCAGGTCAGCAGAGCTGCATTAGAGCCAGAGAACCAGGTCAGCAGAGCTACTTTACAGCCAGAGAACCAGGTCAGCAGAGCCGTTGTAGAGCCAGAGACCCAGGTCAGCAGAGCTGCTCTAGAGCCTCAGAACCAGGTCAGCAGAGCTGCTGTAGAGCCAGAGAACCAGGTCAGCAGAGCTGCTTTAGAGCCGGAGAACCAGGTCAGCAGAGCTGATCTAGAGCCAGAGAACCAGGTCAGCAGAGCTGCTTTTGAGCCAGATAACCATGTCAGCAGAGCCGCTTTAGAGCCAGAGAACCAAGTCAGCAGAGCTGCTTTAGAGCCAGAGAACCAGGTCAGCAGAGCCGTTGTAGAGCCAGAGACCCACGTCAGCAGAGCTGTTCTAGAGCCTGCGAACCAGGTCAGCAGAGCTGCTCTCAAGCCAGAGAACCAGGTCAGCAGGGCTGCTTTAGAACCAGAGAACCAGGTCAGCTGAGCTGCTATAGAGGGAGAGAACCAGGTCAGCAGAGCCGCTTTAGCACCAGAGAATCAGGTCAGCAGAGCTGCTTTAAAGCCAGAGAACCATGGTCAGCAGAGCTGCTTTAGAGCCAGAGAACCAGGTCAGCAGAGCTGCTGTAGAGCCAGAGAACCAGGTCAGAAGAGCTGCTTTAGAGCCATAGAACCAGGTCACCAGAGCCGCTTTAGAGCCAGAGAACCAAGTCAGCAGAGCTGCTTTAGAGCCAGAGAACCAGATCAGCAGAGCCGTTGTAGAGCCAGAGAACCAAGTCAGCAGAGCCGCTTTAGAGCCAGAGATCCAGGTCAGCAGAGTTGCTTTAGAACCAGAGAACCAGGTCAGCTGAGCTGCTATAGAGGGAGAGAACCAGGTCAGCAGAGCCGCTTTAGCACCAGAGAATCAGGTCAGCAGAGCTGCTTTAAAGCCAGAGAACCATGGTCAGCAGAGCTGCTTTAGAGCCAGAGAACCAGGTCAGCAGAGCTGCTGTAGAGACAGAGAACCAGGTCAGCAGAGCTGCTTTAAAGCCATAGAACCAGGTCAGCAGAGCCGCTTTAGAGCCTGAGAACCAGGTCAGCAGAGCTGCTCTAGAGCCAGAGAACCAGGTCAGCAGAGCTGCTTTAGAGCCAGAGAAACAGGTCAGCAGATCTGCTTTGGAGGGAGTGAACCAGATCAGCAGAGCTGCTTTAGAGCCAGAGAACCAGGTCAGCAGAGCTGCTTTAGAGCCAGAGAACCAGGTCAGCAGAGCCATTGTAGAGCCAGAGAACTAGGTCAGCTGAGCTGCTCTAGAGCCTAAGAACCAGGTCACCAGAGCTGCTCTCGAGCCAGAGAACCAGGTCAGGACAGCTGCTTTAGAGCCAGAGAACCAGGTCAGCTGAGCCGTTGTAGTGCCAGAGACCCAGGTCAGCAGAGCTGCTCTAGAGCCTAAGAGCCAGGTCAGAAGAGCTGCTCTAGAGCCAGAGAACCAGGTCAGCAGAGCTGCATTAGAGCCAGAGAACCAGGTCAGCAGAGCTACTTTACAGCCAGAGAACCAGGTCAGCAGAGCCGTTGTAGAGCCAGAGACCCAGGTCAGCAGAGCTGCTCTAGAGCCTTAGAACCAGGTCAGCAGAGCTGCTGTAGAGCCAGAGAACCAGGTCAGCAGAGCTGCTTTAGAGCCGGAGAACCAGGTCAGCAGAGCTGATCTAGAGCCAGAGTACCAGGTCAGCAGAGCTGCTTTTGAGCCAGATAACCATGTCAGCAGAGCCGCTTTAGAGCCAGAGAACCAAGTCAGCAGAGCTGCTTTAGAGCCAGATAACCAGGTCAGCAGAGCCGTTGTAGAGCCAGAGACCCACGTCAGCAGAGCTGTTCTAGAGCCTGCGAGCCAGGTCAGCAGAGCTGCTCTCAAGCCAGAGAACCAGGTCAGCAGGGCTGCTTTAGAACCAGAGAACCAGGTCAGCTGAGCTGCTATAGAGGGAGAGAACCAGGTCAGCAGAGCCGCTTTAGCACCAGAGAATCAGGTCAGCAGAGCTGCTTTAAAGCCAGAGAACCATGGTCAGCAGAGCTGCTTTAGAGCCAGAGAACCAGGTCAGCAGAGCTGCTGTAGAGCCAGAGAACCAGGTCAGCAGAGCTGCTTTAGAGCCATAGAACCAGGTCACCAGAGCCGCTTTAGAGCCAGAGAACCAAGTTAGCAGAGCTGCTTTAGAGCCAGAGAACCAGGTCAGCAGAGCCGTTGTAGAGCCAGAGACCCATGTCAGCAGAGCTGTTCTAGAGCCTGCGAACCAGGTCAGCAGAGCTGCTCTCAAGCCAGAGAACCAGGTCAGCAGGGCTGCTTTAGAACCAGAGAACCAGGTCAGCTGAGCTGCTATAGAGGGAGAGAACCAGGTCAGCAGAGCCGCTTTAGCACCAGAGAATCAGGTCAGCTGAGCTGCTTTAAAGCCAGAGAACCATGGTCAGCAGAGCTGCTTTAGAGCCAGAGAACCAGGTCAGCAGAGCTGCTGTAGAGCCAGAGAACCAGGTCAGCAGGGCTGCTTTAGAACCAGAGAATCAGGTCAGCAGAGCTGCTCTCAAGCCAGAGAACCAGGTCAGCAGGGCTGCTTTAGAACCAGAGAACCAGGTCAGCTGAGCTGCTATAGAGGGAGAGAACCAGGTCAGCAGAGCCGCTTTAGCACCAGAGAATCGGGTCAGCAGAGCTGCTTTAAAGCCAGAGAACCATGGTCAGCAGAGCTGCTTTAGAGCCAGAGAACCAGGTCAGCAGAGCTGCTGTAGAGCCAGAGAACCAGGTCAGCAGAGCTGCTTTAAAGCCATAGAACCAGGTCAGCAGAGCCGCTTTAGAGCCTGAGAACCAGGTCAGCAGAGCTGCTCTAGAGCCAGAGAACCAGGTCAGCAGAGCTGCTTTAGAGCCAGAGAAACAGGTCAGCAGATATGCTTTGGAGGGAGTGAACCAGATCAGCAGAGCTGCTTTAGAGCCAGAGAACCAGGTCAGCAGAGCTGCTTTAGAGCCAGAGAACCAGGTCAGCAGAGCCATTGTAGAGCCGGAGAACTAGGTCAGCTGAGCTGCTCTAGAGCCTAAGAACCAGGTAACCAGAGCTGCTCTCGAGCCAGAGAACCAGGTCAGGAGAGCTGCTTTAGAGCCAGAGAACCAGGTCAGCAGAGCCGTTGTAGAGCCAGAGACCCAGGTCAGCAGAGCTGCTCTAGAGCCTAAGAGCCAGGTCAGAAGAGCTGCTCTAGAGCCAGAGAACCAGGTCAGCAGAGCTGCATTAGAGCCAGAGAACCAGGTCAGCAGAGCTACTTTACAGCCAGAGAACCAGGTCAGCAGAGCTGCTTTAGAGCCATAGAACCAGGTCACCAGAGCCGCTTTAGAGCCATAGAACCAAGTTAGCAGAGCTGCTTTAGAGCCAGAGAACCAGGTCAGCAGAGCCGTTGTAGAGCCAGAGACCCACGTCAGCAGAGCTGTTCTAGAGCCTGCGAACCAGGTCAGCAGAGCTGCTCTCAAGCCAGAGAACCAGGTCAGCAGGGCTGCTTTAGAACCAGAGAACCAGGTCAGCTGAGCTGCTATAGAGGGAGAGAACCAGGTCAGCAGAGCCGCTTTAGCACCAGAGAATCAGGTCAGCAGAGCTGCTTTAAAGCCAGAGAACCATGGTCAGCAGAGCTGCTTTAGAGCCAGAGAACCAGGTCAGCAGAGCTGCTGTAGAGCCAGAGAACCAGGTCAGCAGGGCTGCTTTAGAACCAGAGAACAAGGTCAGCTGAGCTGCTATAGAGGGAGAGAACCAGGTCAGCAGAGCCGCTTTAGCACCAGAGAACCAGGTCAGCAGAGCCACTTTACAGCCAGAGAACCAGGTCAGCAGAGCTGCTGTAGTGCCAGAGAAACCAGGTCAGCAGACCTGCTTTAGAGGGAGAGAACCAGGTCAGCAGAGCTGCTTTGGAGCCAGAGAACCAGGTCAGCAGAGCTGCTTTAGAGCCAGAGAAACAGGTCAGCAGAGCTGCTCTAGAGCCTGAGAACCAGGTCAGCAGAGCTGCTTTAGAGCCAGAGAAACAGGTCAGCAGAGCAGCTTTAGAGCCAGAGAACCAGGTCAGCAGAGCCGTTGTAGAGCCAGAGACCCAGGTTAGCAGAGCTGCTCTAGAGCCTCAGAACCAGGTCAGCAGAGCTGCTGTAGAGCCAGAGACCCAGGTCAGCAGAGCTGCTTTAGAGCTGGAGAACCAGGTCAGCAGAGCTGATCTAGAGCCAGAGAACCAGGTCAGCAGAGCTGCTTTAGAGCCAGATAACCATGTCAGCAGAGCCGCTTTAGAGCCAGAGAACCAAGTCAGCAGAGCCGCTTTAGAGCCAGAGATCCAGGTCAGCAGAGTTGCTTTAGAGCCATAGAACCAGGTCAGCAGAGCTGCTTTAGAGCCAGAGAACCAGGTCAGCGGAGCCGTTGTAGAGCCATTGACCCACGTCAGCAGAGCTGTTCTAGAGCCTAAGAACCAGGTCAGCAGAGCTGCTTTCAAGCCAGAGAACCAGGTCAGCAGGGCTGCTTTAGAACCAGAGAACCAGGTCAGCTGATCTGCTATAGAGGGAGAGAACCAGGTCAGCAGAGCTGCTTTAGCACCAGAGAATCAGGTCAGCAGAGCTGCTTTAAAGCCAGAGAACCATGGTCAGCAGAGCTGCTTTAGAGCCAGAGAACCAGGTCAGCAGAGCTGCTGTAGAGCCAGAGAACCAGGTCAGCAGAGCTGCTTTAAAGCCATAGAACTAGGTCAGCAGAGCCGCTTTAGAGCCTGAGAACCAGGTCAGCAGAGCTGCTCTAGAGCCAGAGAACCAGGTCAGCAGAGCTGCTTTAGAGCCAGAGAAACAGGTCAGCAGATCTGCTTTGGAGGGAGTGAACCAGATCAGCAGAGCTGCTTTAGAGCCAGAGAACCAGGTCAGCAGAGCTGCTTAAGAGCCAGAGAACCAGGTCAGCAGAGCCATTGTAGAGCCAGAGAACCAGGTCAGCTGAGCTGCTCTAGAGCCTGAGAACCAGGTAACGAGAGCTGCTCTCGAGCCAGAGAACCAGGTCAGGACAGCTGCTTTAGAGCCAGAGAACCAGGTCAGCAGAGCCGTTGTAGAGCCAGAGACCCAGGTCAGCAGAGCTGCTCTAGAGCCTAAGAGCCAGGTCAGAAGAGCTGCTCTAGAGCCAGCGAACCAGCTCAGCAGAGCTGCATTAGAGCCAGAGAACCAGGTCAGCAGAGCTACTTTACAGCCAGAGAACCAGGTCAGCAGAGCCGTTGTAGAGCCAGAGACCCAGGTCAGCAGAGCTGCTCTAGAGCCTCAGAACCAGGTCAGCAGAGCTGCTGTAAAGCCAGAGAACCAGGTCAGCAGAGCTGCTTTAGAGCAGGGGAACCAGGTCAGCAGAGCTGATCTAGAGCCAGAGAACCAGGTCAGCAGAGCTGCTTTTGAGCCAGATAACCATGTCAGCAGAGCCGCTTTAGAGCCAGAGAACCAAGTCAGCAGAGCTGCTTTAGAGCCAGAGAACCAGGTCAGCAGAGCCGTTGTAGAGCCAGAGACCCACGTCAGCAGAGCTGTTCTAGAGCCTGCGAAACAGGTCAGCAGAGCTGCTCTCAAGCCAGAGAACCAGGTCAGCAGGGCTGCTTTAGAACCAGAGAACCAGGTCAGCAGGGCTGCTTTAGAACCAGAGAACCAGGTCAGCTGAGCTGCTATAGAGGGAGAGAACCAGGTCAGCAGAGCCGCTTTAGCACCAGAGAATCAGGTCAGCAGAGCTGCTTTAAAGCCAGAGAACCATGGTCAGCAGAGCTGCTTTAGAGCCAGAGAACCAGGTCAGCAGAGCTGCTGTAGAGCCAGAGAACCAGGTCAGTAGAGCTGCTTTAAAGCCATAGAACCAGGTCAGCAGAGCCGCTTTAGAGCCTGAGAACCAGGTCAGCAGAGCTGCTCTAGAGCCAGAGAACCAGGTCAGCAGAGCTGCTTTAGAGCCAGAGAAACAGGTCAGCAGATCTGCTTTGGAGGGAGTGAACCAGATCAGCAGAGCTGCTTTAGAGCCAGAGAACCAGGTCAGCAGAGCTGCTTTAGAGCCAGAGAACCAGGTCAGCAGAGCTATTGTAGAGCCAGAGAACTAGGTCAGCTGAGCTGCTCTAGAGCCTAAGAACCAGGTCACCAGAGCTGCTCTCGAGCCAGAGAACCAGGTCAGGACAGCTGCTTTAGAGCCAGAGAACCAGGTCAGCTGAGCCGTTGTAGAGCCAGAGACCCAGGTCAGCAGAGCTGCTCTAGAGCCTAAGAGCCAGGTCAGAAGAGCTGCTCTAGAGCCAGAGAACCAGGTCAGCAGAGCTGCATTAGAGCCAGAGAACCAGGTCAGCAGAGCTACTTTACAGCCAGAGAACCAGGTCAGCAGAGCTACTTTACAGCCAGAGAACCAGGTCAGCAGAGCTGCTCTAGAGCCTCAGAACCAGGTCAGCACAGCTGCTGTAGAGCCAGAGAACCAGGTCAGCAGAGCTGCTTTAGAGCCGGAGAACCAGGTCAGCAGAGCTGATCTAGAGCCAGAGAACCAGGTCAGCAGAGCTGCTTTTGAGCCAGATAACCATGTCAGCAGAGCCGCTTTAGAGCCAGATAACCATGTCAGCAGAGCCGCTTTAGAGCCAGAGAACCAAGTCAGCAGAGCTGCTTTAGAGCCAGAGAACCAGGTCAGCAGAGCCGTTGTAGAGCCAGAGACCCACGTCAGCAGAGCTGTTCTAGAGCCTGCGAACCAGGTCAGCAGAGCTGCTCTCAAGCCAGAGAACCAGGTCAGCAGGGCTGCTTTAGAACCAGAGAACCAGGTCAGCTGAGCTGCTATAGAGGGAGAGAACCAGGTCAGCAGAGCCGCTTTAGCACCAGAGAATCAGGTCAGCAGAGCTGCTTTAAAGCCAGAGAACCATGGTCAGCAGAGCTGCTTTAGAGCCAGAGAACCAGGTCAGCAGAGCTGCTGTAGAGCCAGAGAACCAGGTCAGCAGAGCTGCTTTAGAGCCATAGAACCAGGTCACCAAAGCCGCTTTAGAGCCAGAGAACCAAGTCAGCAGAGCTGCTTTAGAGCCAGAGAACCAGGTCAGCAGAGCCGTTGTAGAGCCAGAGAACCAAGTCAGCAGAGCCGCTTTAGAGCCAGAGAACCAGGTCAGCAGGGCTGCTTTAGAACCAGAGAACCAGGTCAGCTGAGCTGCTATAGAGGGAGAGAACCAGGTCAGCAGAGCCGCTTTAGCACCAGAGAATCAGGTCAGCAGAGCTGCTTTAAAGCCAGAGAACCATGGTCAGCAGAGCTGCTTTAGAGCCAGAGAACCAGGTCAGCAGAGCTGCTGTAGAGCCAGAGAACCAGGTCAGCAGAGCTGCTTTAGAGCCAGAGAACCAGGTCAGCAGAGCTGTTGTAGAGCCAGTGATCCACGTCAGCAGAGCTGTTCTAGAGCCTAAGAACCAGGTCAGCAGAGCTGCTCTCAAGCCAGAGAACCAGGTCAGCAGGGCTGCTTTAGAACCAGAGAACCAGGTCAGCTGAGCTGCTATAGAGGGAGAGAACCAGGTCAGCAGAGCCGCTTTAGCACCAGAGAATCAGGTCAGCAGAGCTGCTTTAAAGCCAGAGAACCATGGTCAGCAGAGCTGCTTTAGAGCCAGAGAACCAGGTCAGCAGAGCTGCTGTAGAGCCAGAGAACCAGGTCAGCAGAGCTGCTTTAGAGCCAGAGAACCAGGTCAGCAGAGCTGTTGTAGAGCCAGTGATCCACGTCAGCAGAGCTGTTCTAGAGCCTAAGAACCAGGTCAGCAGAGCTGCTCTCAAGCCAGAGAACCAGGTCAGCAGGGCTGCTTTAGAACCAGAGAACCAGGTCAGCTGAGCTGCTATAGAGGGAGAGAACCAGGTCAGCAGAGCCGCTTTAGCACCAGAGAATCAGGTCAGCAGAGCTGCTTTAAAGCCAGAGAACCATGGTCAGCAGAGCTGCTTTAGAGCCAGAGAACCAGGTCAGCAGAGCTGCTGTAGAGCCAGAGAACCAGGTCAGCAGAGCTGCTTTAAAGCCATAGAACCAGGTCAGCAGAGCCGCTTTAGAGCCTGAGAACCAGGTCAGCAGAGCTGTTCTAGAGCCAGAGAACCAGGTCAGCAGAGCTGCTTTAGAGCCAGAGAAACAGGTCAGCAGATCTGCTTTGGAGGGAGTGAACCAGATCAGCAGAGCTGCTTTAGAGCCAGAGAACCAGGTCAGCAGAGCTGCTTTAGAGCCAGAGAACCAGGTCAGCAGAGCCATTGTAGAGCCAGAGAACTAGGTCAGCTGAGCTGCTCTAGAGCCTAAGAACCAGGTCACCAGAGCTGCTCTCGAGCCAGAGAACCAGGTCAGGACAGCTGCTTTAGAGCCAGAGAACCAGGTCAGCTGAGCCGTTGTAGAGACAGAGACCCAGGTCAGCAGAGCTGCTCTAGAGCCTAAGAGCCAGGTCAGAAGAGCTGCTCTAGAGCCAGAGAACCAGGTCAGCAGAGCTGCATTAGAGCCAGAGAACCAGGTCAGCAGAGCTACTTTACAGCCAGAGAACCAGGTCAGCAGAGCCGTTGTAGAGCCAGAGACCCAGGTCAGCAGAGCTGCTCTAGAGCCTCAGAATCAGGTCAGCAGAGCTGCTGTAGAGCCAGAGAACCAGGTCAGCAGAGCTGCTTTAGAGCCGGAGAACCAGGTCAGCAGAGCTGATCTAGAGCCAGAGAACCAGGTCAGCAGAGCTGCTTTTGAGCCAGATAACCATGTCAGCAGAGCCGCTTTAGAGCCAGAGAACCAAGTCAGCAGAGCTGCTTTAGAGCCAGAGAACCAGGTCAGCAGAGCCGTTGTAGAGCCAGAGACCCACGTCAGCAGAGCTGTTCTAGAGCCTGCGAACCAGGTCAGCAGAGCTGCTCTCAAGCCAGAGAACCAGGTCAGCAGGGCTGCTTTAGAACCAGAGAACCAGGTAAGCTGAGCTGCTATAGAGGGAGAGAACCAGGTCAGCAGAGCCGCTTTAGCACCAGAGAATCAGGTCAGCAGAGCTGCTTTAAAGCCAGAGAACCATGGTCAGCAGAGCTGCTTTAGAGCCAGAGAACCAGGTCAGCAGAGCTGCTGTAGAGCCAGAGAACCAGGTCAGCAGAGCTGCTTTAGAGCCATAGAACCAGGTCACCAGAGCCGCTTTAGAGCCAGAGAACCAAGTTAGCAGAGCTGCTTTAGAGCCAGAGAACCAGGTCAGCAGAGCCGTTGTAGAGCCAGAGACCCACGTCAGCAGAGCTGTTCTAGAGCCTGCGAACCAGGTCAGCAGAGCTGCTCTCAAGCCAGAGAACCAGGTCAGCAGGGCTGCTTTAGAACCAGAGAACCAGGTCAGCTGAGCTGCTATAGAGGGAGAGAACCAGGTCAGCAGAGCCGCTTTAGCACCAGAGAATCAGGTCAGCAGAGCTGCTTTAAAGCCAGAGAACCATGGTCAGCAGAGATGCTTTAGAGCCAGAGAACCAGGTCAGCAGTGCTGCTGTAGAGCCAGAGAACCAGGTCAGCAGGGCTGCTTTAGAACCAGAGAACCAGGTCAGCTGAGCTGATCTAGAGCCAGAGAACCAGGTCAGCAGAGCTGCTTTTGAGCCAGATAACCATGTCAGCAGAGCCGCTTTAGAGCCAGAGAACCAAGTCAGCAGAGCTGCTTTAGAGCCAGAGAACCAGGTCAGCAGAGCCGTTGTAGAGCCAGAGACCCACGTCAGCAGAGCTGTTCTAGAGCCTGCGAACCAGGTCAGCAGAGCTGCTCTCAAGCCAGAGAACCAGGTCAGCAGGGCTGCTTTAGAACCAGAGAACCAGGTAAGCTGAGCTGCTATAGAGGGAGAGAACCATGTCAGCAGAGCCGCTTTAGCACCAGAGAATCAGGTCAGCAGAGCTGCTTTAAAGCCAGAGAACCATGGTCAGCAGAGCTGCTTTAGAGCCAGAGAACCAGGTCAGCAGAGCTGCTGTAGAGCCAGAGAACCAGGTCAGCAGAGCTGCTTTAGAGCCATAGAACCAGGTCACCAGAGCCGCTTTAGAGCCAGAGAACCAAGTTAGCAGAGCTGCTTTAGAGCCAGAGAACCAGGTCAGCAGAGCCGTTGTAGAGCCAGAGACCCACGTCAGCAGAGCTGTTCTAGAGCCTGCGAACCAGGTCAGCAGAGCTGCTCTCAAGCCAGAGAACCAGGTCAGCAGGGCTGCTTTAGAACCAGAGAACCAGGTCAGCTGAGCTGCTATAGAGGGAGAGAACCAGGTCAGCAGAGCCGCTTTAGCACCAGAGAATCAGGTCAGCAGAGCTGCTTTAAAGCCAGAGAACCATGGTCAGCAGAGATGCTTTAGAGCCAGAGAACCAGGTCAGCAGTGCTGCTGTAGAGCCAGAGAACCAGGTCAGCAGGGCTGCTTTAGAACCAGAGAACCAGGTCAGCTGAGCTGCTATAGAGGGAGAGAACCAGGTCAGCAGAGCCGCTTTAGCACCAGAGAATCAGGTCAGCAGAGCCACTTTACAGCCAGAGAACCAGGTCAGCAGAGCTGCTGTAGTGCCAGAGAAACCAGGTCAGCAGACCTGCTTTAGAGGGAGAGAACCAGGTCAGCAGAGCTGCTTTGGAGCCAGAGAACCAGGTCAGCAGAGCTGCTTTAGAGCCAGAGAACCAGGTCAGCAGAGCTGCTCTAGAGCCTAAGAACCAGGTCAGCAGAGCTGCTTTAGAGCCAGAGAAACAGGTCAGCAGAGCTGCTCTAGAGCCTGAGAACCAGGTCAGCAGAGCTGCTTTAGAGCCAGAGAAACAGGTCAGCAGAGCAGCTTTAGAGCCAGAGAACCAGGTCAGCAGAGCAGTTGTAGAGCCAGAGACCCAGGTCAGCAGAGCTGCTCTAGAGCCTCAGAACCAGGTCAGCAGAGCTGCTGTAGAGCCAGAGACCCAGGTCAGCAGAGCTGCTTTAGAGCTGGAGAACCAGGTCAGCAGAGCTGATCTAGAGCCAGAGAACCAGGTCAGCAGAGCTGCTTTAGAGCCAGATAACCATGTCAGCAGAGCCGCTTTAGAGCCAGAGAACCAAGTCAGCAGAGCCGCTTTAGAGCCAGAGATCCAGGTCAGCAGAGTTGCTTTAGAGCCATAGAACCAGGTCAGCAGAGCTGCTTTAGAGCCAGAGAACCAGGTCAGCGGAGCCGTTGTAGAGCCATTGACCCACGTCAGCAGAGCTGTTCTAGAGCCTAAGAACCAGGTCAGCAGAGCTGCTCTCAAGCCAGAGAACCAGGTCAGCAGGGCTGCTTTAGAACCAGAGAACCAGGTCAGCTGAGCTGCTATAGAGGGAGAGAACCAGGTCAGCAGAGCCGCTTTAGCACCAGAGAATCAGGTCAGCAGAGCTGCTTTAAAGCCAGAGAACCATGGTCAGCAGAGCTGCTTTAGAGCCATAGAACCAGGTCACCAAAGCCGCTTTAGAGCCAGAGAACCAAGTCAGCAGAGCTGCTTTAGAGCCAGAGAACCAGGTCAGCAGAGCCGTTGTAGAGCCAGAGAACCAAGTCAGCAGAGCCGCTTTAGAGCCAGAGATCCAGGTCAGCAGAGTTGCTTTAGAGCCATAGAACCAGGTCAGCAGAGCTGCTTTAGAGCCAGAGAACCAGGTCAGCAGAGCTGTTGTAGAGCCAGTGACCCACGTCAGCAGAGCTGTTCTAGAGCCTAAGAACCAGGTCAGCAGAGCTGCTCTCAAGCCAGAGAACCAGGTCAGCAGGGCTGCTTTAGAACCAGAGAACCAGGTCAGCTGAGCTGCTATAGAGGGAGAGAACCAGGTCAGCAGAGCCGCTTTAGCACCAGAGAATCAGGTCAGCAGAGCTGCTTTAAAGCCAGAGAACCATGGTCAGCAGAGCTGCTTTAGAGCCAGAGAACCAGGTCAGCAGAGCTGCTGTAGAGCCAGAGAACCAGGTCAGCAGAGCTGCTTTAAAGCCATAGAACCAGGTCAGCAGAGCCGCTTTAGAGCCTGAGAACCAGGTCAGCAGAGCTGTTCTAGAGCCAGAGAACCAGGTCAGCAGAGCTGCTTTAGAGCCAGAGAAACAGGTCAGCAGATCTACTTTGGAGGGAGTGAACCAGATCAGCAGAGCTGCTTTAGAGCCAGAGAACCAGGTCAGCAGAGCTGCTTTAGAGCCAGAGAACCAGGTCAGCAGAGCCATTGTAGAGCCAGAGAACTAGGTCAGCTGAGCTGCTCTAGAGCCTAAGAACCAGGTCACCAGAGCTGCTCTCGAGCCAGAGAACCAGGTCAGGACAGCTGCTTTAGAGCCAGAGAACCAGGTCAGCTGAGCCGTTGTAGAGACAGAGACCCAGGTCAGCAGAGCTGCTCTAGAGCCTAAGAGCCAGGTCAGAAGAGCTGCTCTAGAGCCAGAGAACCAGGTCAGCAGAGCTGCATTAGAGCCAGAGAACCAGGTCAGCAGAGCTACTTTACAGCCAGAGAACCAGGTCAGCAGAGCCGTTGTAGAGCCAGAGACCCAGGTCAGCAGAGCTGCTCTAGAGCCTCAGAATCAGGTCAGCAGAACTGCTGTAGAGCCAGAGAACCAGGTCAGCAGAGCTGCTTTAGAGCCGGAGAACCAGGTCAGCAGAGCTGATCTAGAGCCAGAGAACCAGGTCAGCAGAGCTGCTTTTGAGCCAGATAACCATGTCAGCAGAGCCGCTTTAGAGCCAGAGAACCAAGTCAGCAGAGCTGCTTTAGAGCCAGAGAACCAGGTCAGCAGAGCCGTTGTAGAGCCAGAGACCCACGTCAGCAGAGCTGTTCTAGAGCCTGCGAACCAGGTCAGCAGAGCTGCTCTCAAGCCAGAGAACCAGGTCAGCAGGGCTGCTTTAGAACCAGAGAACCAGGTAAGCTGAGCTGCTATAGAGGGAGAGAACCAGGTCAGCAGAGCCGCTTTAGCACCAGAGAATCAGGTCAGCAGAGCTGCTTTAAAGCCAGAGAACCATGGTCAGCAGAGCTGCTTTAGAGCCAGAGAACCAGGTCAGCAGAGCTGCTGTAGAGCCAGAGAACCAGGTCAGCAGAGCTGCTTTAGAGCCATAGAACCAGGTCACCAGAGCCACTTTAGAGCCAGAGAACCAAGTTAGCAGAGCTGCTTTAGAGCCAGAGAACCAGGTCAGCAGAGCCGTTGTAGAGCCAGAGACCCACGTCAGCAGAGCTGTTCTAGAGCCTGCGAACCAGGTCAGCAGAGCTGCTCTCAAGCCAGAGAACCAGGTCAGCAGGGCTGCTTTAGAACCAGAGAACCAGGTCAGCTGAGCTGCTATAGAGGGAGAGAACCAGGTCAGCAGAGCCGCTTTAGCACCAGAGAATCAGGTCAGCAGAGCTGCTTTAAAGCCAGAGAACCATGGTCAGCAGAGATGCTTTAGAGCCAGAGAACCAGGTCAGCAGTGCTGCTGTAGAGCCAGAGAACCAGGTCAGCAGGGCTGCTTTAGAACCAGAGAACCAGGTCAGCTGAGCTGCTATAGAGGGAGAGAACCAGGTCAGCAGAGCCGCTTTAGCACCAGAGAATCAGGTCAGCAGAGCCACTTTAAAGCCAGAGAACCAGGTCAGCAGAGCTGCTGTAGTGCCAGAGAAACCAGGTCAGCAGACCTGCTTTAGAGGGAGAGAACCAGGTCAGCAGAGCTGCTTTGGAGCCAGAGAACCAGGTCAGCAGAGCTGCTTTAGAGCCAGAGAACCAGGTCAGCAGAGCTGCTCTAGAGCCTAAGAACCAGGTCAGCAGAGCTGCTTTAGAGCCAGAGAAACAGGTCAGCAGAGCTGCTCTAGAGCCTGAGAACCAGGTCAGCAGAGCTGCTTTAGAGCCAGAGAAACAGGTCAGCAGAGCAGCTTTAGAGCCAGAGAACCAGGTCAGCAGAGCAGTTGTAGAGCCAGAGACCCAGGTCAGCAGAGCTGCTCTAGAGCCTCAGAACCAGGTCAGCAGAGCTGCTGTAGAGCCAGAGACCCAGGTCAGCAGAGCTGCTTTAGAGCTGGAGAACCAGGTCAGCAGAGCTGATCTAGAGCCAGAGAACCAGGTCAGCAGAGCTGCTTTAGAGCCAGATAACCATGTCAGCAGAGCCGCTTTAGAGCCAGAGAACCAAGTCAGCAGAGCCGCTTTAGAGCCAGAGATCCAGGTCAGCAGAGTTGCTTTAGAGCCATAGAACCAGGTCATCAGAGCTGCTTTAGAGCCAGAGAACCAGGTCAGCGGAGCCGTTGTAGAGCCATTGACCCACGTCAGCAGAGCTGTTCTAGAGCCTAAGAACCAGGTCAGCAGAGCTGCTCTCAAGCCAGAGAACCAGGTCAGCAGGGCTGCTTTAGAACCAGAGAACCAGGTCAGCTGAGCTGCTATAGAGGGAGAGAACCAGGTCAGCAGAGCCGCTTTAGCACCAGAGAATCAGGTCAGCAGAGCTGCTTTAAAGCCAGAGAACCATGGACAGCAGAGCTGCTTTAGAGCCAGAGAACCAGGTCAGCAGAGCTGCTATAGAGCCAGAGAACCAGGTCAGCAGAGCTGCTTTAAAGCCATAGAACCAGGTCAGCAGAGCCGCTTTAGAGCCTGAAAACCAGGTCAGCAGAGCTGCTCTAGAGCCAGAGAACCAGGTCAGCAGAGCTGCTTTAGAGCCAGAGAAACAGGTCAGCAGATCTGCTTTGGAGGGAGTGAACCAGATCAGCAGAGCTGCTGTAGAGCCAGAGAACCAGGTCAGCAGAGCTGCTTTAGAGCCAGAGAACCAGGTCAGCAGAGCCATTGTAGAGCCAGAGAACTAGGTCAGCTGAGCTGCTCTAGAGCCTAAGAACCAGGTAACCAGAGCTGCTCTCGAGCCAGAGAACCAGGTCAGGACAGCTGCTTTAGAGCCAGAGAACCAGGTCAGCAGAGCTATTTTACAGCCAGAGAACCAGGTCAGCAGAGCCATTGTAGAGCCAGAGAACTAGGTCAGCTGAGCTGCTCTAGAGCCTAAGAACCAGGTAACCAGAGCTGCTCTCGAGCCAGAGAACCAGGTCAGGACAGCTGCTTTAGAGCCAGAGAACCAGGTCAGCAGAGCTATTTTACAGCCAGAGAACCAGGTCAGCAGAGCTGCTTTAGAGCCATAGAACCAGGTCACCAGAGCCGCTTTAGAGCCAGAGAACCAAGTTAGCAGAGCTGCTTTAGAGCCAGAGAACCAGGTCAGCAGAGCCGTTGTAGAGCCAGAGACCCACGTCAGCAGAGCTGTTCTAGAGCCTGCGAACCAGGTCAGCAGAACTGCTCTCAAGCCAGAGAACCAGGTCAGCAGGGCTGCTTTAGAACCAGAGAACCAGGTCAGCTGAGCTGCTATAGAGGGAGAGAACCAGGTCAGCAGAGCCGCTTTAGCACCAGAGAATCAGGTCAGCAGAGCTGCTTTAAAGCCAGAGAACCATGGTCAGCAGAGCTGCTTTAGAGCCAGAGAGCCAGGTCAGCAGAGCTGCTGTAGAGCCAGAGAACCAGGTCAGCAGGGCTGCTTCAGAACCAGAGAACCAGGTCAGCTGAGCTGCTATAGAGGGAGAGAACCAGGTCAGCAGAGCCTCTTTAGCACCAGAGAATCAGGTCAGCAGAGCCACTTTACAGCCAGAGAACCAGGTCAGCAGAGCTGCTGTAGTGCCAGAGAAACCAGGTCAGCAGAGCTGCTCTAGAGCCTGAGAACCAGGTCAGCAGAGCTGCTTTAGAGCCAGAGAAACAGGTCAGCAGAGCAGCTTTAGAGCCAGAGAACCAGGTCAGCAGAGCCGTTGTAGAGCCAGAGACCCAGGTCAACAGAGCTGCTCTAGAGCCTCAGAACCAGGTCAGCAGAGCTGCTGTAGAGCCAGAGAACCACGTCAGCAGAGCTGCTTTAGAGCCGGAGAACCAGGTCAGCAGAGCTGATCTAGAGCCAGAGAACCAGGTCAGCAGAGCTGCTTTAGAGCCAGATAACCATGTCAGCAGAGCCGCTTTAGAGCCAGAGAACCAAGTCAGCAGAGCCGCTTTAGAGCCTAAGAACCAGGTCAGCAGAGCTGCTCTCAAGCCAGAGAACCAGGTCAGCGGAGCTGCTTTAGAACCAGAGAACCAGGTCAGCTGAGCTGCTTTAGAGCCAGAGAACCAGGTCAGCAGAGCTGCTGTAGAGCCAGAGAACCAGGTCAGCAGAGCTGCTTTAGAGCCGGGGTACCAGGTCAGCAGAGCTGATCTAGAGCCAGAGAACCAGGTCAGCAGAGCTGCTTTTGAGCCAGATAACCATGTCAGCAGAGCCGCTTTAGAGCCAGAGAACCAAGTCAGCAGAGCTGCTTTAGAGCCAGAGAACCAGGTCAGCAGAGCCGTTGTAGAGCCAGAGACCCACGTCAGCAGAGCTGTTCTAGAGCCTGCGAACCAGGTCAGCAGAGCTGCTCTCAAGCCAGAGAACCAGGTCAGCAGGGCTGTTTTAGAACCAGAGAACCAGGTCAGCTGAGCTGCTATAGAGGGAGAGAACCAGGTCAGCAGAGCTGCTTTAGCACCAGAGAATCAGGTCAGCAGAGCTGCTTTAAAGCCAGAGAACCATGGTCAGCAGAGCTGCTTTAGAGCCAGAGAACCAGGTCAGCAGAGCTGCTGTAGAGCCAGAGAACCAGGTCAGCAGAGCTGCTTTAGAGCCATAGAATCAGGTCACCAGAGCTGCTTTAAAGACAGTGAACCAGGACAGCAGAGCCGTTGTAGAGCTAGAGAACCAAATAAGCAGAGCAGCTCCAGAGCCTAAGAACCAGGTCAGCAGAGCTGCTCTAGAGCCAGAGAACCAGGTCAGCAGAGCTGCTTTAAAGCCAGAGAACCAGGTCAGCAGAGCCGCTTTAGAGCCTGAGAACCAGGTCAGCAGAGCTGCTCTAGAGCCAGAGAACCAGGTCAGCAGAGCTGCTTTAGAGCCAGAGAAACAGGTCAGCAGATCTGCTTTGGAGGGAGTGAACCAGATCAGCAGAGCTGCTTTAGAGCCAGAGAAACAGGTCAGCAGAGCTGCTTTAGAGCCAGAGAACCAGGTCAGCAGAGCCATTGTAGAGCCAGAGAACTAGGTCAGCTGAGCTGCTCTAGAGCCTAAGAACCAGGTCACCAGAGCTGCTCTCGAGCCAGAGAACCAGGTCAGGACAGCTGCTTTAGAGCCAGAGAACCAGGTCAGCAGAGCCGTTGTAGAGCCAGAGACCCAGGTCAGCAGAGCTGCTCTAGAGCCTAAGAGCCAGGTCAGAAGATCTGCTCTAGAGCCAGAGAACCAGGTCACCAGAGCTGCATTAGAGCCAGAGAACCAGTTCAGCAGAGCTACTGTACAGCCAGAGAACCAGGTCAGCAGAGCCGTTGTAGAGCCAGAGACCCAGGTCAGCAGAGCTGCTCTATAGCCTCAGAACCAGGTCAGCAGAGCTGCCGTAGAGCCAGAGAACCAGGTCAGCAGAGCTTCTTTAGAGCCGGAGAACCAGGTCAGCAGAGCTGATCTAGAGCCAGAGAACCAGGTCAGCAGAGCTGCTTTTGAGCCAGATAACCATGTCAGCAGAGCCGCTTTAGAGCCAGAGTACCAAGTCAGCAGAGCTGCTTTAGAGCCAGAGAACCAGGTCAGCAGAGCCGTTGTAGAGCCAGAGGCCCAAGTCAGCAGAGCTGTTCTAGAGCCTGCGAACCAGGTCAGCAGAGCTGCTCTCAAGCCAGAGAACCAGGTCAGCAGGGCTGCTTTAGAACCAGAGTACCAGGTCAGCTGAGCTGCTATAGAGGGAGAGAACCAGGTCAGCAGAGCCGCTTTAGCACCAGAGAATTAGGTCAGCAGAGCTGCTTTAAAGCCAGAGAACCATGGTCAGCAGAGCTGATTTAGAGCCAGAGAACCAGGTCAGCAGAGCTGCTTTAGAGCCATAGAACCAGGTCACCAGAGGTGCTTTAAAGACAGTGAACCAGGTCAGCAGAGCCGTTGTAGAGCTGGAGAACCAAGTCAGCAGAGCAGCTCCAGAGCCTAAGAACCAGGTCAGCAGAACTTCTCTAGAGCCAGAGAACCAGGTCAGCAGAGCTGCTTTAAAGCCAGAGAACCAAGTCAGCAGAGCAGCTCCAGAGCCTAAGAACCAGGTCAGTAGAACTGCTCTAGAGCCAGAGAACCAGGTCAGCAGAGCTGCTTTAAAGCCAGAGAACCAGGTCAGCAGAGCCGCTTTAGAGCCTGAGAACCAGGTCAGCAGAGCTGCTCTAGAGTCAGAGAACCAGGTCAGCAGAGCTGCTTTAGAGCCAGAGAAACAGGTCAGCTGAGCTGCTCTAGAGCCTAAGAACCAGGTCACCAGAGCTGCTCTCGAGCCAGAGAACCAGTTCAGGACAGCTGCTTTAGTGCCAGAAAACCAGGTCAGCAGAGGTGCTATAGATGGAGAGAGCCAGTTCCGCAGTGGTGATTTAGCGCCAGAGAACCACGTCAGCAGAGCTGCTTTAGAGCCAGAGAACCAGGTTAGCAGATCTGCTTTAGAGCCAGAGAACCAGGTCAGCAGATCTGCTTTAGAGCCAGAGAACCAGGTCAGCAGAGCTGTTGTAGAGCCAGAGACCCAGGTCAGCAGAGCTGCTCTAGAGCCTAAGAGCCAGGTCAGAAGAGCTGCTCTAGAGCCAGAGAACCAGGTCAGCAGAGCTGCATTAGAGCCAGAGAACCAGGTCAGCAGAGCTACTTTACAGCCAGAGAACCAGGTCAGCAGAGCTGCTGTAGTGCCAGAGAAACCAGGTCAGCAGAGCTGCCTTAGAGGGAGAGAACCAGGTCAGCAGAGCTGCTTTAGAGCCAGAGAACCAGTTCAGCAGAGCTGCTGGAGAGCCTGAGAACGAGGTCAGCAGAGCTGCTTTAGAGCCAGAGAACCAGTTTAGCCGATCTGCTTTAGAGCCAGAGAACCAGATCAGCTGAGCTGTTCTAGAACCTAAGAACCAGGTCAGCAGAGCTGCTCTAGAGCCATAGAACCAGATCAGCAGAGCTGCTTTAGAGCCATAGAACCAGGTCAGTAGAGCTGCTCTAGAGCCTAAGAACCAGGTCAGCAGAGCTGCTCTAGAACCAGAGAACAAGGTCAGCAGAGCTGCTGTAGAGCCAGAGAAACCAGGTCAGCAGAGCCGTTGTAGAGCCAGAGACCCAGGTCAGCAGAGCTGCTCTAGAGCATAAAAACCAGGCCAGCAGAGCTGCTCTAGTGACAGAGAACCAGGTCAGCAGAGCTGCTTTAGAGCCAGAGAACCAGGTCAGCAGAGCTGATCTAGAGCCAGAGAACCAGGTCAGCAGAGCTGCTTTAGAGCCAGATAAGCAGGTCAGCAGAGCCGCTTTAGAGCCGGAGAACCAAGTCAGCAGAGCCGCATAAGAGCCAGAGAACCAGGTCAGCAGAGCTGCTTTAGAGCCATAGAACCAGGTCAGCAGAGCTGCTTCAGAGCCAGAGAACCAGGTCAACAGAGCCGTTGTAGAGCCAGAGAACCAGGTCAGCAGAGCTGTTCTAGAACCTAAGAACCAGGTCAGCAGAGCTGCTCTAGAGCCAGACAACCAGGTTAGCCGAGCTGCTTTAGAGCCAGGGAACCAGATCAGCAGAGCTGTTCTAGAACCTAAGAACCAGGTCAGCAGAGCTGCTCTAGAGCCAGAGAACCAGGTCAGCAGAGCTGTTGTAGAGCCAGAGAAACCAGGCCAGCAGAGCTGCTTTAGAAGGAGAGAACCTGGTCAGCAGAGCTGCTTTAGAGCCAGAGAACCAGGTCAGCAGAGCTGTTGTAGAGCCAGAGAAACCAGGTCAACAGAGCTGCTTTAGAGGGAGAGAACCAAGTCAGCAGAGCTGCTCTAGACCCAGAGAATCAGGTCAGCAGAGCAGCTCCAGAGCCTAAGAACCAGGTCAGTAGAACTGCTCTAGAGCCAGAGAACCAGGTCAGCAGAGCTGCTTTAAAGCCAGAGAACCAGGTCAGCAGAGCCGCTTTAGAGCCTGAGAACCAGGTCAGCAGAGCTGCTCTAGAGTCAGAGAACCAGGTCAGCAGAGCTGCTTTAGAGCCAGAGAAACAGGTCAGCTGAGCTGCTCTAGAGCCTAAGAACCAGGTCACCAGAGCTGCTCTCGAGCCAGAGAACCAGTTCAGGACAGCTGCTTTAGTGCCAGAAAACCAGGTCAGCAGAGGTGCTATAGATGGAGAGAGCCAGTTCCGCAGTGGTGATTTAGCGCCAGAGAACCACGTCAGCAGAGCTGCTTTAGAGCCAGAGAACCAGGTTAGCAGATCTGCTTTAGAGCCAGAGAACCAGGTCAGCAGATCTGCTTTAGAGCCAGAGAACCAGGTCAGCAGAGCTGTTGTAGAGCCAGAGACCCAGGTCAGCAGAGCTGCTCTAGAGCCTAAGAGCCAGGTCAGAAGAGCTGCTCTAGAGCCAGAGAACCAGGTCAGCAGAGCTGCATTAGAGCCAGAGAACCAGGTCAGCAGAGCTACTTTACAGCCAGAGAACCAGGTCAGCAGAGCTGCTGTAGTGCCAGAGAAACCAGGTCAGCAGAGCTGCCTTAGAGGGAGAGAACCAGGTCAGCAGAGCTGCTTTAGAGCCAGAGAACCAGTTCAGCAGAGCTGCTGGAGAGCCTGAGAACGAGGTCAGCAGAGCTGCTTTAGAGCCAGAGAACCAGTTTAGCCGATCTGCTTTAGAGCCAGAGAACCAGATCAGCTGAGCTGTTCTAGAACCTAAGAACCAGGTCAGCAGAGCTGCTCTAGAGCCATAGAACCAGATCAGCAGAGCTGCTTTAGAGCCATAGAACCAGGTCAGTAGAGCTGCTCTAGAGCCTAAGAACCAGGTCAGCAGAGCTGCTCTAGAACCAGAGAACAAGGTCAGCAGAGCTGCTGTAGAGCCAGAGAAACCAGGTCAGCAGAGCCGTTGTAGAGCCAGAGACCCAGGTCAGCAGAGCTGCTCTAGAGCATAAAAACCAGGCCAGCAGAGCTGCTCTAGTGACAGAGAACCAGGTCAGCAGAGCTGCTTTAGAGCCAGAGAACCAGGTCAGCAGAGCTGATCTAGAGCCAGAGAACCAGGTCAGCAGAGCTGCTTTAGAGCCAGATAAGCAGGTCAGCAGAGCCGCTTTAGAGCCGGAGAACCAAGTCAGCAGAGCCGCATAAGAGCCAGAGAACCAGGTCAGCAGAGCTGCTTTAGAGCCATAGAACCAGGTCAGCAGAGCTGCTTCAGAGCCAGAGAACCAGGTCAACAGAGCCGTTGTAGAGCCAGAGAACCAGGTCAGCAGAGCTGTTCTAGAACCTAAGAACCAGGTCAGCAGAGCTGCTCTAGAGCCAGACAACCAGGTTAGCCGAGCTGCTTTAGAGCCAGGGAACCAGATCAGCAGAGCTGTTCTAGAACCTAAGAACCAGGTCAGCAGAGCTGCTCTAGAGCCAGAGAACCAGGTCAGCAGAGCTGTTGTAGAGCCAGAGAAACCAGGCCAGCAGAGCTGCTTTAGAAGGAGAGAACCTGGTCAGCAGAGCTGCTTTAGAGCCAGAGAACCAGGTCAGCAGAGCTGTTGTAGAGCCAGAGAAACCAGGTCAACAGAGCTGCTTTAGAGGGAGAGAACCAAGTCAGCAGAGCTGCTCTAGACCCAGAGAATCAGGTCAGCAGAGCTGCTTCAAAGCAAGAGAACCAGGTCAGCAGAGCTGTATAGAGCCAGAGAGCCGGGTCAGCAGAGCTGCTTTAGAGCCATATAACCAGGTCAGCAGAGCTGCTTTAGAGCCAGAGAACCAGGTCAGCAGAGCCGTTGTAGAGCTAGAGAACAAGGTCAGCAGAGCTGCTCTAGAGCCTAAGAACCAGGTCAGCAGAGCTGCTTTAGAGCCAGAGAACCAGGTCAGCAGAGCTACTTTACAGCCAGAGAACCAGATCAGCAGAGCTGCTGTAGTGCCTGAGAAACCAGGTCAGCAGAGCTGCTCTAGAGCCTGAGAACCAGGTCAGCAGAGCTGCTTTAGAGCCAGAGAAACAGGTCAGCAGAGCAGCTTTAGAGCCAGAGAACCAGGTCAGCAGAGCCGTTGTAGAACCAGAGACCCAGGTCAGCAGAGCTGCTCTAGAGCCTCAGAACCAGGTCAGCAGAGCTGCTGTAGAGCCAGAGAACCATGTCAGCAGAGCTGCTTTAGAGCCGGAGAACCAGGTCAGCAGAGCTGATCTAGAGCCAGAGAACCAGGTCAGCAGAGCTGCTTTAGAGCCAGATAACCATGTCAGCAGAGCCGCTTTACAGCCAGAGAACCAAGTCAGCAGAGCCGCTTTAGAGCCTAAGAACCAGGTCAGCAGAGCTGCTCTCAAGCCAGAGAACCAGGTCAGCGGAGCTGCTTTAGAACCAGAGAACCAGGTCAGATGAGCTGCTTTAGAGCCAGAGAAACAAGTCAGCAGAGCAGCTTTAGAGCCTCAGAACCAGGTCAGCAGAGCTGCTGTAGAGCCAGAGAACCAGGTCAGCAGAGCTGCTTTAGAGCCGGAGAACCAGGTCAGCAGAGCTGATCTAGAGCCAGAGAACCAGGTCAGCAGAGCTGCTTTTGAGCCAGATAACCATGTCAGCAGAGCTGCTTTAGAGCCAGAGAACCAAGTCAGCAGAGCTGCTTTAGAGCCAGAGAACCAGGTCAGCAGAGCCGTTGTAGAGCCAGAGACCCACGTCAGCAGAGCTGTTCTAGAGCCTGCGAACCAGGTCAGCAGAGCTGCTCTCAAGCCAGAGAACCAGGTCAGCAGGGCTGCTTTAGAACCAGAGAACCAGGTCAGCTGAGCTGCTTTAAAGCCAGAGAACCATGGTCAGCAGAGCTGCTTTAGAGCCAGAGAACCAGGTCAGCAGAGCTGCTGTAGAACCAGAGAACCAAGTCAGCAGAGCTGCTTTAGAGCCATAGAACCAGGTCACCAGAGCTGCTTTAAAGACAGTGAACCAGGTCAGCAGAGCCGTTGTAGAGCTAGAGAACCAAGTCAGCAGAGCTGCCTTAGAGGGAGAGAACCAGGTCAGCAGAGCTGCTTTAGAGCCAGAGAACCAGTTCAGCAGAGCTGCTGGAGAGCCTGAGAACGAGGTCAGCAGAGCTGCTTTAGAGCCAGAGAACCAGTTTAGCCGATCTGCTTTAGAGCCAGAGAACCAGATCAGCTGAGCTGTTCTAGAACCTAAGAACCAGGTCAGCAGAGCTGCTCTAGAGCCATAGAACCAGATCAGCAGAGCTGCTTTAGAGCCATAGAACCAGGTCAGTAGAGCTGCTCTAGAGCCTAAGAACCAGGTCAGCAGAGCTGCTCTAGAACCAGAGAACAAGGTCAGCAGAGCTGCTGTAGAGCCAGAGAAACCAGGTCAGCAGAGCCGTTGTAGAGCCAGAGACCCAGGTCAGCAGAGCTGCTCTAGAGCATAAAAACCAGGCCAGCAGAGCTGCTCTAGTGACAGAGAACCAGGTCATCAGAGCTGCTTTAGAGCCAGAGAACCAGGTCAGCAGAGCTGATCTAGAGCCAGAGAACCAGGTCAGCAGAGCTGCTTTAGAGCCAGATAAGCAGGTCAGCAGAGCCGCTTTAGAGCCGGAGAACCAAGTCAGCAGAGCCGCATAAGAGCCAGAGAACCAGGTCAGCAGAGCTGCTTTAGAGCCATAGAACCAGGTCAGCAGAGCTGCTTCAGAGCCAGAGAACCAGGTCAACAGAGCCGTTGTAGAGCCAGAGAACCAGGTCAGCAGAGCTGTTCTAGAACCTAAGAACCAGGTCAGCAGAGCTGCTCTAGAGCCAGACAACCAGGTTAGCCGAGCTGCTTTAGAGCCAGGGAACCAGATCAGCAGAGCTGTTCTAGAACCTAAGAACCAGGTCAGCAGAGCTGCTCTAGAGCCAGAGAACCAGGTCAGCAGAGCTGTTGTAGAGCCAGAGAAACCAGGTCAGCAGAGCTGCTTTAGAAGGAGAGAACCTGGTCAGCAGAGCTGCTTTAGAGCCAGAGAACCAGGTCAGCAGAGCTGTTGTAGAGCCAGAGAAACCAGGTCAACAGAGCTGCTTTATAGGGAGAGAACCAAGTCAGCAGAGCTGCTCTAGACCCAGAGAATCAGGTCAGCAGAGCTGCTTCAAAGCAAGAGAACCAGGTCAGCAGAGCTGTATAGAGCCAGAGAGCCGGGTCAGCAGAGCTGCTTTAGAGCCATATAACCAGGTCAGCAGAGCTGCTTTAGAGCCAGAGAACCAGGTCAGCAGAGCCGTTGTAGAGCTAGAGAACAAGGTCAGCAGAGCTGCTCTAGAGCCTAAGAACCAGGTCAGAAGAGCTGCTTTAGAGCCAGAGAACCAGGTCAGTAGAGCTACTTTACAGCCAGAGAACAAGATCAGCAGAGCTGCTGTAGTGCCAGAGAAACCAGGTCAGCAGAGCTGCTCTAGAGCCTGAGAACCAGGTCAGCAGAGCTGCTTTAGAGCCAGAGAAACAGGTCAGCAGAGCAGCTTTAGAGCCAGAGAACCAGGTCAGCAGAGCCGTTGTAGAACCAGAGACCCAGGTCAGCAGAGCTGCTCTAGAGCCTCAGAACCAGGTCAGCAGAGCTGCTGTAGAGCCAGAGAACCATGTCAGCAGAGCTGCTTTAGAGCCGGAGAACCAGGTCAGCAGAGCTGATCTAGAGCCAGAGAACCAGGTCAGCAGAGCTGGTTTAGAGCCAGATAACCATGTCAGCAGAGCCGCTTTACAGCCAGAGAACCAAGTCAGCAGAGCCGCTTTAGAGCCTAAGAACCAGGTCAGCAGAGCTGCTCTCAAGCCAGAGAACCAGGTCAGCGGAGCTGCTTTAGAACCAGAGAACCAGGTCAGCTGAGCTGCTTTAGAGCCAGAGAAACAAGTCAGCAGAGCAGCTTTAGAACCTCAGAACCAGGTCAGCAGAGCTGCTGTAGAGCCAGAGAACCAGGTCAGCAGAGCTGCTTTAGAGCCGGAGAACCAGGTCAGCAGAGCTGATCTAGAGCCAGAGAACCAGGTCAGCAGAGCTGCTTTTGAGCCAGATAACCATGTCAGCAGAGCTGCTTTAGAGCCAGAGAACCAAGTCAGCAGAGCTGCTTTAGAGCCAGAGAACCAGGTTAGCAGAGCCGTTGTAGAGCCAGAGACCCACGTCAGCAGAGCTGTTCTAGAGCCTGCGAACCAGGTCAGCAGAGCTGCTCTCAAGCCAGAGAACCAGGTCAGCAGGGCTGCTTTAGAACCAGAGAACCAGGTCAGCTGAGCTGCTATAGAGGGAGAGAACCAGGTCAGCAGAGCCGCTTTAGCACCAGAGAATCAGGTCAGCAGAGCTGCTTTAAAGCCAGAGAACCATGGTCAGCAGAGCTGCTTTAGAGCCAGAGAACCAGGTCAGCAGAGCTGCTGTAGAACCAGAGAACCAGGTCAGCAGAGCTGCTTTAGAGCCATAGAACCAGGTCACCAGAGCTGCTTTAAAGACAGTGAACCAGGTCAGCAGAGCCGTTGTAGAGCTAGAGAACCAAGTCAGCAGAGCAGCTCCAGAGCCTAAGAACCAGGTCAGCAGAGCTGCTCTAGAGCCAGAGAACCAGGTCAGCAGAGCTGCTTTAAAGCCAGAGAACCAGGTCAGCAGAGCCGCTTTAGAGCCTTAGAACCAGGTCAGCAGAGCTGCTCTAGAGCCAGAGAACCAGGTCAGCAGAGCTGCTTTAGAGCCAGAGAAACAGGTCAGCAGATCTGCTTTGGAGGGAGTGAACCAGATCAGCAGAGCTGCTTTAGAGCCAGAGAACCAGGTCAGCAGAGCTGCTTTAGAGCCAGAGAACCAGGTCAGCAGAGCCATTGTAGAGCCAGAGAACTAGGTCAGCTGAGCTTCTCTAGAGCCTAAGAACCAGGTCACCAGAGCTGCTCTCGAGCCAGAGAACCAGGTCAGGACAGCTGCTTTAGTGCCAGAAAACCAGGTCAGCAGAAGTGCTATAGAGGGAGAGAACCAGTTCCGCAGTGGCGATTTAGCGCCAGAGAACCACGTCAGCAGAGCTGCTTTAGAGCCAGAGAACCAGGTCAGCAGATCTGCTTTAGAGGCAGAGAACCAGGTCAGCAGAGCTGCTTTAGAGCCAGAGAACCAGGTCAGCACAGCCGTTGTAGAGCCAGAGACCCAGGTCAGCAGAGCTGCTCTAGAGCCTCAGAACCAGGTCAGCAGAGCTGCTGTAGAGCCAGAGAACCAGGTCAGCAGAGCTGCTTTAGAGCCGGGGTACCAGGTCAGCAGAGCTGATCTAGAGCCAGAGAACCAGGTCAGCAGAGCTGCTTTTGAGCCAGATAACCATGTCAGCAGAGCTGCTTTAGAGCCAGAGAACCAAGTCAGCAGAGCTGCTTTAGAGCCAGAGAACCAGGTCAGCAGAGCCGTTGTAGAGCCAGAGACCCACGTCAGCAGAGCTGTTCTAGAGCCTGCGAACCAGGTCAGCAGAGCTGCTCTCAAGCCAGAGAACCAGGTCAGCAGGGCTGCTTTAGAACCAGAGAACCAGGTCAGCTGAGCTGCTATAGAGGGAGAGAACCAGGTCAGCAGAGCCGCTTTAGCACCAGAGAATCAGGTCAGCAGAGCTGCTTTAAAGCCAGAGAACCATGGTCAGCAGAGCTGCTTTAGAGCCAGAGAACCAGGTCAGCAGAGCTGCTGTAGAGCCAGAGAACCAGGTCAGCAGAGCTGCTTTAGAGCCATAGAATCAGGTCACCAGAGCTGCTTTAAAGACAGTGAACCAGGTCAGCAGAGCCGTTGTAGAGCTAGAGAACCAAATCAGCAGAGCAGCTCCAGAGCCTAAGAACCAGGTCAGCAGAGCTGCTCTAGAGCCAGAGAACCAGGTCAGCAGAGCTGCTTTAAAGCCAGAGAACCAGGTCAGCAGAGCCGCTTTAGAGCCTGAGAACCAGGTCAGCAGAGCTGCTCTAGAGCCAGAGAACCAGGTCAGCAGAGCTGCTTTAGAGCCAGAGAAACAGGTCAGCAGATCTGCTTTGGAGGGAGTGAACCAGAGCAGCAGAGCTGCTTTAGAGCCAGAGAAACAGGTCAGCAGAGCTTCTTTAGAGCCAGAGAACCAGGTCAGCAGAGCCATTGTAGAGCCAGAGAACTAGTTCAGCTGAGCTGCTCTAGAGCCTAAGAACCAGGTCACCAGAGCTGCTCTCGAGCCAGAGAACCAGGTCAGGACAGCTGCTTTAGAGCCAGAGAACCAGGTCAGCAGAGCCGTTGTAGAGCCAGAGACCCAGGTCAGCAGAGCTGCTCTAGAGCCTAAGAGCCAGGTCAGAAGATCTGCTCTAGAGCCAGAGAACCAGGTCACCAGAGCTGCATTAGAGCCAGAGAACCAGGTCAGCAGAGCTACTGTACAGCCAGAGAACCAGGTCAGGAGAGCCGTTGTAGAGCCAGAGACCCAGGTCAGCAGAGCTGCTCTATAGCCTCAGAACCAGGTCAGCAGAGCTGCCGTAGAGCCAGAGAACCAGGTCAGCAGAGCTGCTTTAGAGCCGGTGAACCAGGTCAGCAGAGCTGATCTAGAGCCAGAGAACCAGGTCAGCAGAGCTGCTTTTGAGCCAGATAACCATGTCAGCAGAGCCGCTTTAGAGCCAGAGTACCAAGTCAGCAGAGCTGCTTTAGAGCCAGAGAACCAGGTCAGCAGAGCCGTTGTAGAGCCAGAGGCCCACGTCAGCAGAGCTGTTCTAGAGCCTGCGAACCAGGTCAGCAGAGCTGCTCTCAAGCCAGAGAACCAGGTCAGCAGGGCTGCTTTAGAACCAGAGAACCAGGTCAGCTGAGCTGCTATAGAGGGAGAGAACCAGGTCAGCAGAGCCGCTTTAGCACCAGAGAATCAGGTCAGCAGAGCTGCTTTAAAGCCAGAGAACCATGGTCAGCAGAGCTGCTTTAGAGCCAGAGAACCAGGTCAGCAGAGCTGCTTTAGAGCCATAGAACCAGGTCACCAGAGGTGCTTTAAAGACAGTGAACCAGGTCAGCAGAGCCGTTGTAGAGCTAGAGAACCAAGTCAGCAGAGCAGCTCCAGAGCCTAAGAACCAGGTCAGCAGAACTGCTCTAGAGCCAGAGAACCAGGTCAGCAGAGCTGCTTTAAAGCCAGAGAACCAAGTCAGCAGAGCAGCTCCAGAGCCTAAGAACCAGGTCAGCAGAACTGCTCTAGAGCCAGAGAACCAGGTCAGCAGAGCTGCTTTAAAGCCAGAGAACCAGGTCAGCAGAGCCGCTTTAGAGCCTGAGAACCAGGTCAGCAGAGCTGCTCTAGAGTCAGAGAACCAGGTCAGCAGAGCTGCTTTAGAGCCAGAGAAACAGGTCAGCTGAGCTGCTCTAGAGCCTAAGAACCAGGTCACCAGAGCTGCTCTCGAGCCAGAGAACCAGTTCAGGACAGCTGCTTTAGTGCCAGAAAACCAGGTCAGCAGAGGTGCTATAGAGGGAGAGAGCCAGTTCCGCAGTGGTGATTTAGCGCCAGAGAACCACGTCAGCAGAGCTGCTTTAGAGCCAGAGAACCAGGTTAGCAGATCTGCTTTAGAGCCAGAGAACCAGGTCAGCAGAGCTGCTTTAGAGCCAGAGAACCAGGTCAGCAGAGTTGTTGTAGAGCCAGAGACCCAGGTCAGCAGAGCTGCTCTAGAGCCTAAGAGCCAGGTCAGAAGAGCTGCTCTAGAGCCAGAGAACCAGGTCAGCAGAGCTGCATTAGAGCCAGAGAACCAGGTCAGCAGAGCTACTTTACAGCCAGAGAACCAGGTCAGCAGAGCTGCTGTAGTGCCAGAGAAACCAGGTCAGCAGAGCTGCCTTAGAGGGAGAGAACCAGGTCAGCAGAGCTGCTTTAGAGCCAGAGAACCAGTTCAGCAGAGCTGCTGGAGAGACTGAGAACGAGGTCAGCAGAGCTGCTTTAGAGCCAGAGAACCAGTTTAGCCGATCTGCTTTAGAGCCAGAGAACCAGATCAGCTGAGCTGTTCTAGAACCTAAGAACCAGGTCAGCAGAGCTGCTCTAGAGCCATAGAACCAGATCAGCAGAGCTGCTTTAGAGCCATAGAACCAGGTCAGTAGAGCTGCTCTAGAGCCTAAGAACCAGGTCAGCAGAGCTGCTCTAGAACCAGAGAACAAGGTCAGCAGAGCTGCTGTAGAGCCAGAGAACCAGATCAGCAGAGCTGCTGTAGTGCCAGAGAAACCAGGTCAGCAGAGCTGCTCTAGAGCCTGAGAACCAGGTCAGCAGAGCTGCTTTAGAGCCAGAGAAACAGGTCAGCAGAGCAGCTTTAGAGCCAGAGAACCAGGTCAGCAGAGCCGTTGTAGAACCAGAGACCCAGGTCAGCAGAGCTGCTCTAGAGCCTCAGAACCAGGTCAGCAGAGCTGCTGTAGAGCCAGAGAACCATGTCAGCAGAGCTGCTTTAGAGCCGGAGAACCAGGTCAGCAGAGCTGATCTAGAGCCAGAGAACCAGGTCAGCAGAGCTGCTTTAGAGCCAGATAACCATGTCAGCAGAGCCGCTTTACAGCCAGAGAACCAAGTCAGCAGAGCCGCTTTAGAGCCTAAGAACCAGGTCAGCAGAGCTGCTCTCAAGCCAGAGAACCAGGTCAGCGGAGCTGCTTTAGAACCAGAGAACCAGGTCAGCTGAGCTGCTTTAGAGCCAGAGAAACAAGTCAGCAGAGCAGCTTTAGAGCCTCAGAACCAGGTCAGCAGAGCTGCTGTAGAGCCAGAGAACCAGGTCAGCAGAGCTGCTTTAGAGCCGGAGAACCAGGTCAGCAGAGCTGATCTAGAGCCAGAGAACCAGGTCAGCAGAGCTGCTTTTGAGCCAGATAACCATGTCAGCAGAGCTGCTTTAGAGCCAGAGAACCAAGTCAGCAGAGCTGCTTTAGAGCCAGAGAACCAGGTCAGCAGAGCCGTTGTAGAGCCAGAGACCCACGTCAGCAGAGCTGTTCTAGAGCCTGCGAACCAGGTCAGCAGAGCTGCTCTCAAGCCAGAGAACCAGGTCAGCAGGGCTGCTTTAGAACCAGAGAACCAGGTCAGCTGAGCTGCTATAGAGGGAGAGAACCAGGTCAGCAGAGCCGCTTTAGCACCAGAGAATCAGGTCAGCAGAGCTGCTTTAAAGCCAGAGAACCATGGTCAGCAGAGCTGCTTTAGAGCCAGAGAACCAGGTCAGCAGAGCTGCTGTAGAACCAGAGAACCAGGTCAGCAGAGCTGCTTTAGAGCCATAGAACCAGGTCACCAGAGCTGCTTTAAAGACAGTGAACCAGGTCAGCAGAGCCGTTGTAGAGCTAGAGAACCAAGTCAGCAGAGCAGCTCCAGAGCCTAAGAATGTAATGTATGTAATGTAAGTGCCAATTTGTATCGCGCGGCAATCGCTCCAAGGAGCATCTAGGCGCCCAGAAAGGACCACCAGATGTTAGGTAGTCCCTATGCTTACTTGACCGAGAACCCGAATTACACTAGGCTTCTGGCAGTTATATCTTGGAGATTAAAGATCCAGGTTTTTAGATGTTTACGGAAGTCTATTTCTTTATCCAGTAATCTCAACTGGGGGGGAAGAGTATTCCATGCTTTTGCTCCCAGTACCGCCAGGGATTTGCCCCCTCGAGTTTTGAGTCTGAAACTCGGGACGGTAAGCAGGTTGGCCGTTGAAGAACGCAGTGCTCTGGTTGGACAGTATCTGCTGAATTTTTTCCTCAGATAGGACGGGCCTAGGTTGTGAACAGCTCTAAAAGTAATTAACAGTACTTTAAACAAAACCCTTTTTGTAATGGGCAGCCAATGTAATGCCTTGAGGGCTTTGGTTGCAGATGATCTTTTCGGCCATTTTAGAACCAGCCTCGCTGCTGCATGTTGCACCATCTGAAGTTTGTGTGTGACAACTTTATTTGTACCAGCATAGAGGCTGTTGCAGTAATCGATGCGCGATGTTACAAGTGCAACCGTAACTGTTTTCCTTGCTTCAAGGGGCAAAAGATCAAAGAACTTTCTCAGTCCCTTTATTACCCCAAAGCACATGCCTGCCACTCTAGCTGCTTGTTGTCTAAAAGACAGGTCAGAGTCAAAATGCACCCCCAGATTACGGGCCGAGTTGGTTGTATGAGGTGGTATTTCAGCTTTTTCTGGCCACCATAATCGTGGGGTGAACTCATTTTTTGGGCCTATAGGCATGATCTCTGTTTTACCTGTGTTGCATTTCAGGTGATTTAGGCGCATCCATTCAAAGGTGGCCGTTAGGCAACCTTTGAGCTTATCCTCCCAGGCTTGGTTATCCTTATCCATTACCAGGATAAGTTGTGTGTCATCGGCATAGGCTATAGAGTCTATGCCAAATGACGATATCAGTTTTATCAGGGGTGCAGTATAAACATTAAACAGGGTCGGGCTCAGGCTCGAACCCTGCGGAACTCCCGTCAACAACGCTTTTTCACTGGAGCAGAATTCCCCCAGGGTCACCACTTGCCTCCTGTCACTTAAAAAGTTTCTTATCCACTCAAGCACTGTCCCTGTGACACCAGATGTTATTAACCGGTCTAATAGGATGGCATGTGAGACCGTGTCGAAGGCCGCCGATAGGTCTAATAAAATCAGGACGGCCTTCTTGCCTTGGTCTAGGGCTGAGCGGATAGTTTCTGTAGTGAACAGGAGGGCCGATTCGGTGGAATGTTGGGCCCTGAAACCTGCCTGGTTGGGGTGCCATACATCACTATCTTCCAAGAAACGAGTAAGTTGTTTATTTACAATTGACTCTGTGACTTTGCACAGAGCCGGAAGTAGTGAGATGGGTCGTAGGTTCGACAATGTGGTGGGGTCAGGGAGTTGTTTTTTTTGCAGTGGTTTCACCGCTGCCAGTTTCCACTCTGGGGGGACTTTGGCTGTGGACAGTGAGGTGTTGACAATGGCATTTATTATTGGATTGGCAATGTCCACAATGAGGTGTAAAAGTCTAACTGGGCATGGATCGAAGGGGGATCCGGATTTTGTTGCCAGAATTCCTCTTTTGGTATCCTCCAGGCTAACTGGAAGGAAAGTTGTCAACTGCATGGCTCCTTGCCTCACTATATCATCCTCTGTTCTTGGCTCTAATATAGGGACATCGAAGTCCTTCGTCAGCCCCTGTACTTTTCCCTCAAAGAAATCTGCGATCTTGTCACAGAGTGCCTGCGAGGGCGGGATATCCTGCGCTAAACATTTAGGCTTATTAAAGCCGTTTACAATTTTAAATATTTCCTTTTGTTTGCTGCTGGCTGTTTCTATTGCCAACGAGAAGTACCTTTTTTTAGCCTGTTTAATTAGCGCATGATAGGCATTTTTTATCCTTTTATATTTGCTACGTTCTAGGCTAGAGTAGTATTTCCGCCAGCTTCGTTCAGCTCTTCTAAGCTCCCCTTGTTTATCTTTGAGATCTCGATCGAACCAGGGTGCAGATGTTTTCTTTCTACCCTGCCTCGTTCTGTTTTTTCCCTGCCCAACTGTACCTTTCAGATCATTCATCCATGTTCTGAAACTGATGGGATTTACAGGTACTACCAGCTGGGGTCTACAGTTCCTGGCTATAGTTATAAGTTCTGGGTGGGACAGTATCGTTTTCCATTCATCCCTTGTGACCTTGCTGTGTTCCTTTTTATGATCGTTTTCTCGGTAGGACATAAGGGGAAGCATAAAAGGAATCAGCATATGGTCAGTCCAAATTTGGGGTCTAAGGGGGTTAGTTGTCAAAGTGTCTAGGTTAGTGGCAATGCAGTCTATTGTATGCCCTGCCTCATGGGTGGCTAGGGTGTCTCGAATAGTGAGGCCCAAAACCTCCATGGTTTCCCGATAGGAGGCAGCAGGTGCATCGGTTGTGGACTCTAGGTGGATGTTTATGTCACCCATCAGAGTGAAATTAGAATATCTAAGTATCAATGGGCTGAGCACCTCTCCGATGTTACCCAGGAAGCCAGCACAGGGTCCTGGTGGGCGATAGATCAAAGCCCCCGAGAAGGAGAAGTTATCATTAATTTTAATTATGAAACCCATCCCTTCTGCATCTGTTAGCTCTTGCAGTGGTATCATCGAGCAGCTGAGGGAGTCCCTATATATAATGGCCACTCCTCCCCCGCATTGTTCATTCTCTCTATCTACTCTTTGTATTTCATATCCAGGAGGCAGGGTGTGAACCACATCAGGGGTGCACCAGGGTTTAAGCCATGTCTCCGTAATGAAGAGACAATCTAAATTGTCATCTATCAATAAGTCCTGGATATGCTGGGCATGCTTTGGTACAGATCTGGCATTTATTAGGGCTGCTTTAAAGCTATCCTGGGGTGTTGAGAAGGCCGAAACTTGGGACCACAGAAAAGTGTGGCGACAGGCCTGGCAGCTCACTGGGCCTGCCCAGTATGAGGGATCGAGTTTATTTGAGCCACAGCAGGGCTTTGTTTGTAAGGCAAGCAGATCTTGTCTATCATAGCACCTGGGTATGACATTTTTCACAGGGTCCCTGGCCCTGTGCCCGGCCTGTGCGCGGACGGGCGCAGACGGGCTGGACTCTGGCTTGACTCCGGCGTGAATGCGGCGTGCCCGCTGAGCGCGTCCGCTGCGCGGAGTTATAGCCGTCTATTTTTATACTATCTAGCCCTACCCAAAATGGCCGCCGCCGTATTCCTTCCGTGTCCCGGCAAGACCGCCCTGAACTGGCCGGTTGCTCTGGGGGGAGGCTGAGGTGCTGTCCGTGCAGCGCGGAATTCGGGGGGGTGCAGGAGGTAATTTTTAAAATATTAAACAAATCTATGCCTCCACCCTCAATTGGTGGAGACACGCGCTGCGATAAATCCGCGCGCTGTGCAGGGGGGGGTAGGACACAGAGGGAGTAATATCACACAAGAATATTTAAGAATCAAGTAAAAGCATCTGCCCGGCTCAAGCCTCAGGCATCAAGTGGCATGGTATCTCGAGAACGGAGTCCTTCTACTATTTTTATACTATCTAGCCCTACCCAAAATGGCCGCCGCCGTATTCCTTCCGTGTCCCGGCAAGACCGCCCTGAACTGGCCGGTTGCTCTGGGGGGAGGCTGAGGTGCTGTCCGTGCAGCGCGGAATTCGGGGGGGTGCAGGAGGTAATTTTTAAAATATTAAACAAATCTATGCCTCCACCCTCAATTGGTGGAGACACGCGCTGCGATAAATCCGCGCGCTGTGCAGGGGGGGGTAGGACACAGAGGGAGTAATATCACACAAGAATATTTAAGAATCAAGTAAAAGCATCTGCCCGGCTCAAGCCTCAGGCATCAAGTGGCATGGTATCTCGAGAACGGAGTCCTTCTACTATTTTTATACTATCTAGCCCTACCCAAAATGGCCGCCGCCGTATTCCTTCCGTGTCCCGGCAAGACCGCCCTGAACTGGCCGGTTGCTCTGGGGGGAGGCTGAGGTGCTGTCCGTGCAGCGCGGAATTCGGGGGGGTGCAGGAGGTAATTTTTAAAATATTAAACAAATCTATGCCTCCACCCTCAATTGGTGGAGACACGCGCTGCGATAAATCCGCGCGCTGTGCAGGGGGGGGTAGGACACAGAGGGAGTAATATCACACAAGAATATTTAAGAATCAAGTAAAAGCATCTGCCCGGCTCAAGCCTCAGGCATCAAGTGGCATGGTATCTCGAGAACGGAGTCCTTCTACTATTTTTATACTATCTAGCCCTACCCAAAATGGCCGCCGCCGTATTCCTTCCGTGTCCCGGCAAGACCGCCCTGAACTGGCCGGTTGCTCTGGGGGGAGGCTGAGGTGCTGTCCGTGCAGCGCGGAATTCGGGGGGGTGCAGGAGGTAATTTTTAAAATATTAAACAAATCTATGCCTCCACCCTCAATTGGTGGAGACACGCGCTGCGATAAATCCGCGCGCTGTGCAGGGGGGGGTAGGACACAGAGGGAGTAATATCACACAAGAATATTTAAGAATCAAGTAAAAGCATCTGCCCGGCTCAAGCCTCAGGCATCAAGTGGCATGGTATCAACCAGGTCAGCAGAGCTGCTCTAGAGCCAGAGAACCAGGTCAGCAGAGCTGCTTTAAAGCCAGAGAACCAGGTCAGCAGAGCCGCTTTAGAGCCTTAGAACCAGGTCAGCAGAGCTGCTCTAGAGCCAGAGAACCAGGTCAGCAGAGCTGCTTTAGAGCCAGAGAAACAGGTCAGCAGATCTGCTTTGGAGGGAGTGAACCAGATCAGCAGAGCTGCTTTAGAGCCAGAGAACCAGGTCAGCAGAGCTGCTTTAGAGCCAGAGAACCAGGTCAGCAGAGCCATTGTAGAGCCAGAGAACTAGGTCAGCTGAGCTGCTCTAGAGCCTAAGAACCAGGTCACCAGAGCTGCTCTCGAGCCAGAGAACCAGGTCAGGACAGCTGCTTTAGTGCCAGAAAACCAGGTCAGCAGAGGTGCTATAGAGGGAGAGAACCAGTTCCGCAGTGGCGATTTAGCGCCAGAGAACCACGTCAGCAGAGCTGCTTTAGAGCCAGAGAACCAGGTCAGCAGATCTGCTTTAGAGCCAGAGAACCAGGTCAGCAGAGCTGCTTTAGAGCCAGAGAACCAGGTCAGCACAGCCGTTGTAGAGCCAGAGACCCAGGTCAGCAGAGCTGCTCTAGAGCCTCAGAACCAGGTCAGCAGAGCTGCTGTAGAGCCAGAGAACCAGGTCAGCAGAGCTGCTTTAGAGCCGGGGTACCAGGTCAGCAGAGCTGATCTAGAGCCAGAGAACCAGGTCAGCAGAGCTGCTTTTGAGCCAGATAACCATGTCAGCAGAGCTGCTTTAGAGCCAGAGAACCAAGTCAGCAGAGCTGCTTTAGAGCCAGAGAACCAGGTCAGCAGAGCCGTTGTAGAGCCAGAGACCCACGTCAGCAGAGCTGTTCTAGAGCCTGCGAACCAGGTCAGCAGAGCTGCTCTCAAGCCAGAGAACCAGGTCAGCAGGGCTGCTTTAGAACCAGAGAACCAGGTCAGCTGAGCTGCTATAGAGGGAGAGAACCAGGTCAGCAGAGCCGCTTTAGCACCAGAGAATCAGGTCAGCAGAGCTGCTTTAAAGCCAGAGAACCATGGTCAGCAGAGCTGCTTTAGAGCCAGAGAACCAGGTCAGCAGAGCTGCTGTAGAGCCAGAGAACCAGGTCAGCAGAGCTGCTTTAGAGCCATAGAATCAGGTCACCAGAGCTGCTTTAAAGACAGTGAACCAGGTCAGCAGAGCCGTTGTAGAGCTAGAGAACCAAATCAGCAGAGCAGCTCCAGAGCCTAAGAACCAGGTCAGCAGAGCTGCTCTAGAGCCAGAGAACCAGGTCAGCAGAGCTGCTTTAAAGCCAGAGAACCAGGTCAGCAGAGCCGCTTTAGAGCCTGAGAACCAGGTCAGCAGAGCTGCTCTAGAGCCAGAGAACCAGGTCAGCAGAGCTGCTTTAGAGCCAGAGAAACAGGTCAGCAGATCTGCTTTGGAGGGAGTGAACCAGAGCAGCAGAGCTGCTTTAGAGCCTAAGAACCAGGTCACCAGAGCTGCTCTCGAGCCAGAGAACCAGGTCAGGACAGCTGCTTTAGAGCCAGAGAACCAGGTCAGCAGAGCCGTTGTAGAGCCAGAGACCCAGGTCAGCAGAGCTGCTCTAGAGCCTAAGAGCCAGGTCAGAAGATCTGCTCTAGAGCCAGAGAACCAGGTCACCAGAGCTGCATTAGAGCCAGAGAACCAGGTCAGCAGAGCTACTGTACAGCCAGAGAACCAGGTCAGGAGAGCCGTTGTAGAGCCAGAGACCCAGGTCAGCAGAGCTGCTCTATAGCCTCAGAACCAGGTCAGCAGAGCTGCCGTAGAGCCAGAGAACCAGGTCAGCAGAGCTGCTTTAGAGCCGGTGAACCAGGTCAGCAGAGCTGATCTAGAGCCAGAGAACCAGGTCAGCAGAGCTGCTTTTGAGCCAGATAACCATGTCAGCAGAGCCGCTTTAGAGCCAGAGTACCAAGTCAGCAGAGCTGCTTTAGAGCCAGAGAACCAGGTCAGCAGAGCCGTTGTAGAGCCAGAGGCCCACGTCAGCAGAGCTGTTCTAGAGCCTGCGAACCAGGTCAGCAGAGCTGCTCTCAAGCCAGAGAACCAGGTCAGCAGGGCTGCTTTAGAACCAGAGAACCAGGTCAGCTGAGCTGCTATAGAGGGAGAGAACCAGGTCAGCAGAGCCGCTTTAGCACCAGAGAATCAGGTCAGCAGAGCTGCTTTAAAGCCAGAGAACCATGGTCAGCAGAGCTGCTTTAGAGCCAGAGAACCAGGTCAGCAGAGCTGCTTTAGAGCCATAGAACCAGGTCACCAGAGGTGCTTTAAAGACAGTGAACCAGGTCAGCAGAGCCGTTGTAGAGCTAGAGAACCAAGTCAGCAGAGCAGCTCCAGAGCCTAAGAACCAGGTCAGCAGAACTGCTCTAGAGCCAGAGAACCAGGTCAGCAGAGCTGCTTTAAAGCCAGAGAACCAAGTCAGCAGAGCAGCTCCAGAGCCTAAGAACCAGGTCAGCAGAACTGCTCTAGAGCCAGAGAACCAGGTCAGCAGAGCTGCTTTAAAGCCAGAGAACCAGGTCAGCAGAGCCGCTTTAGAGCCTGAGAACCAGGTCAGCAGAGCTGCTCTAGAGTCAGAGAACCAGGTCAGCAGAGCTGCTTTAGAGCCAGAGAAACAGGTCAGCTGAGCTGCTCTAGAGCCTAAGAACCAGGTCACCAGAGCTGCTCTCGAGCCAGAGAACCAGTTCAGGACAGCTGCTTTAGTGCCAGAAAACCAGGTCAGCAGAGGTGCTATAGAGGGAGAGAGCCAGTTCCGCAGTGGTGATTTAGCGCCAGAGAACCACGTCAGCAGAGCTGCTTTAGAGCCAGAGAACCAGGTTAGCAGATCTGCTTTAGAGCCAGAGAACCAGGTCAGCAGAGCTGCTTTAGAGCCAGAGAACCAGGTCAGCAGAGTTGTTGTAGAGCCAGAGACCCAGGTCAGCAGAGCTGCTCTAGAGCCTAAGAGCCAGGTCAGAAGAGCTGCTCTAGAGCCAGAGAACCAGGTCAGCAGAGCTGCATTAGAGCCAGAGAACCAGGTCAGCAGAGCTACTTTACAGCCAGAGAACCAGGTCAGCAGAGCTGCTGTAGTGCCAGAGAAACCAGGTCAGCAGAGCTGCCTTAGAGGGAGAGAACCAGGTCAGCAGAGCTGCTTTAGAGCCAGAGAACCAGTTCAGCAGAGCTGCTGGAGAGACTGAGAACGAGGTCAGCAGAGCTGCTTTAGAGCCAGAGAACCAGTTTAGCCGATCTGCTTTAGAGCCAGAGAACCAGATCAGCTGAGCTGTTCTAGAACCTAAGAACCAGGTCAGCAGAGCTGCTCTAGAGCCATAGAACCAGATCAGCAGAGCTGCTTTAGAGCCATAGAACCAGGTCAGTAGAGCTGCTCTAGAGCCTAAGAACCAGGTCAGCAGAGCTGCTCTAGAACCAGAGAACAAGGTCAGCAGAGCTGCTGTAGAGCCAGAGAAACCAGGTCAGCAGAGCCGTTGTAGAGCCAGAGACCCAGGTCAGCAGAGCTGCTCTAGAGCATAAAAACCAGGCCAGCAGAGCGGCTCTAGTGACAGAGAACCAGGTCAGCAGAGCTGCTTTAGAGCCAGAGAACCAGGTCAGCAGAGCTGATCTAGAGCCAGAGAACCAGGTCAGCAGAGCTGCTTTAGAGCCAGATAAGCAGGTCAGCAGAGCCGCTTTAGAGCCGGAGAACCAAGTCAGCAGAGCCGCATAAGAGCCAGAGAACCAGGTCAGCAGAGCTGCTTTAGAGCCATAGAACCAGGTCAGCAGAGCTGCTTCAGAGCCAGAGAACCAGGTCAACAGAGCCTTTGTAGAGCCAGAGAACCAGGTCAGCAGAGCTGTTCTAGAACCTAAGAACCAGGTCAGCAGAGCTGCTCTAGAGCCAGACAACCAGGTTAGCCGAGCTGCTTTAGAGCCAGGGAACCAGATCAGCAGAGCTGTTCTAGAACCTAAGAACCAGGTCAGCAGAGCTGCTCTAGAGCCAGAGAACCAGGTCAGCAGAGCTGTTGTAGAGCCAGAGAAACCAGGTCAGCAGAGCTGCTTTAGAAGGAGAGAACCTGGTCAGCAGAGCTGCTTTAGAGCCAGAGAACCAGGTCAGCAGAGCTGTTGTAGAGCCAGAGAAACCAGGTCAACAGAGCTGCTTTAGAGGGAGAGATCCAAGTCAGCAGAGCTGCTCTAGACCCAGAGAATCAGGTCAGCAGAGCTGCTTCAAAGCAAGAGAACCAGGTCAGCAGAGCTGTATAGAGCCAGAGAGCCGGGTCAGCAGAGCTGCTTTAGAGCCATATAACCAGGTCAGCAGAGCTGCTTTAGAGCCAGAGAACCAGGTCAGCAGAGCCGTTGTAGAGCTAGAGAACAAGGTCAGCAGAGCTGCTCTAGAGCCTAAGAACCAGGTCAGCAGAGCTGCTTTAGAGCCAGAGAACCAGGTCAGCAGAGCTACTTTACAGCCAGAGAACCAGATCAGCAGAGCTGCTGTAGTGCCTGAGAAACCAGGTCAGCAGAGCTGCTCTAGAGCCTGAGAACCAGGTCAGCAGAGCTGCTTTAGAGCCAGAGAAACAGGTCAGCAGAGCAGCTTTAGAGCCAGAGAACCAGGTCAGCAGAGCCGTTGTAGAACCAGAGACCCAGGTCAGCAGAGCTGCTCTAGAGCCTCAGAACCAGGTCAGCAGAGCTGCTGTAGAGCCAGAGAACCATGTCAGCAGAGCTGCTTTAGAGCCGGAGAACCAGGTCAGCAGAGCTGATCTAGAGCCAGAGAACCAGGTCAGCAGAGCTGCTTTAGAGCCAGATAACCATGTCAGCAGAGCCGCTTTACAGCCAGAGAACCAAGTCAGCAGAGCCGCTTTAGAGCCTAAGAACCAGGTCAGCAGAGCTGCTCTCAAGCCAGAGAACCAGGTCAGCGGAGCTGCTTTAGAACCAGAGAACCAGGTCAGATGAGCTGCTTTAGAGCCAGAGAAACAAGTCAGCAGAGCAGCTTTAGAGCCTCAGAACCAGGTCAGCAGAGCTGCTGTAGAGCCAGAGAACCAGGTCAGCAGAGCTGCTTTAGAGCCGGAGAACCAGGTCAGCAGAGCTGATCTAGAGCCAGAGAACCAGGTCAGCAGAGCTGCTTTTGAGCCAGATAACCATGTCAGCAGAGCTGCTTTAGAGCCAGAGAACCAAGTCAGCAGAGCTGCTTTAGAGCCAGAGAACCAGGTCAGCAGAGCCGTTGTAGAGCCAGAGACCCACGTCAGCAGAGCTGTTCTAGAGCCTGCGAACCAGGTCAGCAGAGCTGCTCTCAAGCCAGAGAACCAGGTCAGCAGGGCTGCTTTAGAACCAGAGAACCAGGTCAGCTGAGCTGCTTTAAAGCCAGAGAACCATGGTCAGCAGAGCTGCTTTAGAGCCAGAGAACCAGGTCAGCAGAGCTGCTGTAGAACCAGAGAACCAAGTCAGCAGAGCTGCTTTAGAGCCATAGAACCAGGTCACCAGAGCTGCTTTAAAGACAGTGAACCAGGTCAGCAGAGCCGTTGTAGAGCTAGAGAACCAAGTCAGCAGAGCTGCCTTAGAGGGAGAGAACCAGGTCAGCAGAGCTGCTTTAGAGCCAGAGAACCAGTTCAGCAGAGCTGCTGGAGAGCCTGAGAACGAGGTCAGCAGAGCTGCTTTAGAGCCAGAGAACCAGTTTAGCCGATCTGCTTTAGAGCCAGAGAACCAGATCAGCTGAGCTGTTCTAGAACCTAAGAACCAGGTCAGCAGAGCTGCTCTAGAGCCATAGAACCAGATCAGCAGAGCTGCTTTAGAGCCATAGAACCAGGTCAGTAGAGCTGCTCTAGAGCCTAAGAACCAGGTCAGCAGAGCTGCTCTAGAACCAGAGAACAAGGTCAGCAGAGCTGCTGTAGAGCCAGAGAAACCAGGTCAGCAGAGCCGTTGTAGAGCCAGAGACCCAGGTCAGCAGAGCTGCTCTAGAGCATAAAAACCAGGCCAGCAGAGCTGCTCTAGTGACAGAGAACCAGGTCATCAGAGCTGCTTTAGAGCCAGAGAACCAGGTCAGCAGAGCTGATCTAGAGCCAGAGAACCAGGTCAGCAGAGCTGCTTTAGAGCCAGATAAGCAGGTCAGCAGAGCCGCTTTAGAGCCGGAGAACCAAGTCAGCAGAGCCGCATAAGAGCCAGAGAACCAGGTCAGCAGAGCTGCTTTAGAGCCATAGAACCAGGTCAGCAGAGCTGCTTCAGAGCCAGAGAACCAGGTCAACAGAGCCGTTGTAGAGCCAGAGAACCAGGTCAGCAGAGCTGTTCTAGAACCTAAGAACCAGGTCAGCAGAGCTGCTCTAGAGCCAGACAACCAGGTTAGCCGAGCTGCTTTAGAGCCAGGGAACCAGATCAGCAGAGCTGTTCTAGAACCTAAGAACCAGGTCAGCAGAGCTGCTCTAGAGCCAGAGAACCAGGTCAGCAGAGCTGTTGTAGAGCCAGAGAAACCAGGTCAGCAGAGCTGCTTTAGAAGGAGAGAACCTGGTCAGCAGAGCTGCTTTAGAGCCAGAGAACCAGGTCAGCAGAGCTGTTGTAGAGCCAGAGAAACCAGGTCAACAGAGCTGCTTTATAGGGAGAGAACCAAGTCAGCAGAGCTGCTCTAGACCCAGAGAATCAGGTCAGCAGAGCTGCTTCAAAGCAAGAGAACCAGGTCAGCAGAGCTGTATAGAGCCAGAGAGCCGGGTCAGCAGAGCTGCTTTAGAGCCATATAACCAGGTCAGCAGAGCTGCTTTAGAGCCAGAGAACCAGGTCAGCAGAGCCGTTGTAGAGCTAGAGAACAAGGTCAGCAGAGCTGCTCTAGAGCCTAAGAACCAGGTCAGAAGAGCTGCTTTAGAGCCAGAGAACCAGGTCAGTAGAGCTACTTTACAGCCAGAGAACAAGATCAGCAGAGCTGCTGTAGTGCCAGAGAAACCAGGTCAGCAGAGCTGCTCTAGAGCCTGAGAACCAGGTCAGCAGAGCTGCTTTAGAGCCAGAGAAACAGGTCAGCAGAGCAGCTTTAGAGCCAGAGAACCAGGTCAGCAGAGCCGTTGTAGAACCAGAGACCCAGGTCAGCAGAGCTGCTCTAGAGCCTCAGAACCAGGTCAGCAGAGCTGCTGTAGAGCCAGAGAACCATGTCAGCAGAGCTGCTTTAGAGCCGGAGAACCAGGTCAGCAGAGCTGATCTAGAGCCAGAGAACCAGGTCAGCAGAGCTGGTTTAGAGCCAGATAACCATGTCAGCAGAGCCGCTTTACAGCCAGAGAACCAAGTCAGCAGAGCCGCTTTAGAGCCTAAGAACCAGGTCAGCAGAGCTGCTCTCAAGCCAGAGAACCAGGTCAGCGGAGCTGCTTTAGAACCAGAGAACCAGGTCAGCTGAGCTGCTTTAGAGCCAGAGAAACAAGTCAGCAGAGCAGCTTTAGAACCTCAGAACCAGGTCAGCAGAGCTGCTGTAGAGCCAGAGAACCAGGTCAGCAGAGCTGCTTTAGAGCCGGAGAACCAGGTCAGCAGAGCTGATCTAGAGCCAGAGAACCAGGTCAGCAGAGCTGCTTTTGAGCCAGATAACCATGTCAGCAGAGCTGCTTTAGAGCCAGAGAACCAAGTCAGCAGAGCTGCTTTAGAGCCAGAGAACCAGGTTAGCAGAGCCGTTGTAGAGCCAGAGACCCACGTCAGCAGAGCTGTTCTAGAGCCTGCGAACCAGGTCAGCAGAGCTGCTCTCAAGCCAGAGAACCAGGTCAGCAGGGCTGCTTTAGAACCAGAGAACCAGGTCAGCTGAGCTGCTATAGAGGGAGAGAACCAGGTCAGCAGAGCCGCTTTAGCACCAGAGAATCAGGTCAGCAGAGCTGCTTTAAAGCCAGAGAACCATGGTCAGCAGAGCTGCTTTAGAGCCAGAGAACCAGGTCAGCAGAGCTGCTGTAGAACCAGAGAACCAGGTCAGCAGAGCTGCTTTAGAGCCATAGAACCAGGTCACCAGAGCTGCTTTAAAGACAGTGAACCAGGTCAGCAGAGCCGTTGTAGAGCTAGAGAACCAAGTCAGCAGAGCAGCTCCAGAGCCTAAGAACCAGGTCAGCAGAGCTGCTCTAGAGCCAGAGAACCAGGTCAGCAGAGCTGCTTTAAAGCCAGAGAACCAGGTCAGCAGAGCCGCTTTAGAGCCTTAGAACCAGGTCAGCAGAGCTGCTCTAGAGCCAGAGAACCAGGTCAGCAGAGCTGCTTTAGAGCCAGAGAAACAGGTCAGCAGATCTGCTTTGGAGGGAGTGAACCAGATCAGCAGAGCTGCTTTAGAGCCAGAGAACCAGGTCAGCAGAGCTGCTTTAGAGCCAGAGAACCAGGTCAGCAGAGCCATTGTAGAGCCAGAGAACTAGGTCAGCTGATCTTCTCTAGAGCCTAAGAACCAGGTCACCAGAGCTGCTCTCGAGCCAGAGAACCAGGTCAGGACAGCTGCTTTAGTGCCAGAAAACCAGGTCAGCAGAAGTGCTATAGAGGGAGAGAACCAGTTCCGCAGTGGCGATTTAGCGCCAGAGAACCACGTCAGCAGAGCTGCTTTAGAGCCAGAGAACCAGGTCAGCAGATCTGCTTTAGAGGCAGAGAACCAGGTCAGCAGAGCTGCTTTAGAGCCAGAGAACCAGGTCAGCACAGCCGTTGTAGAGCCAGAGACCCAGGTCAGCAGAGCTGCTCTAGAGCCTCAGAACCAGGTCAGCAGAGCTGCTGTAGAGCCAGAGAACCAGGTCAGCAGAGCTGCTTTAGAGCCGGGGTACCAGGTCAGCAGAGCTGATCTAGAGCCAGAGAACCAGGTCAGCAGAGCTGCTTTTGAGCCAGATAACCATGTCAGCAGAGCTGCTTTAGAGCCAGAGAACCAAGTCAGCAGAGCTGCTTTAGAGCCAGAGAACCAGGTCAGCAGAGCCGTTGTAGAGCCAGAGACCCACGTCAGCAGAGCTGTTCTAGAGCCTGCGAACCAGGTCAGCAGAGCTGCTCTCAAGCCAGAGAACCAGGTCAGCAGGGCTGCTTTAGAACCAGAGAACCAGGTCAGCTGAGCTGCTATAGAGGGAGAGAACCAGGTCAGCAGAGCCGCTTTAGCACCAGAGAATCAGGTCAGCAGAGCTGCTTTAAAGCCAGAGAACCATGGTCAGCAGAGCTGCTTTAGAGCCAGAGAACCAGGTCAGCAGAGCTGCTGTAGAGCCAGAGAACCAGGTCAGCAGAGCTGCTTTAGAGCCATAGAATCAGGTCACCAGAGCTGCTTTAAAGACAGTGAACCAGGTCAGCAGAGCCGTTGTAGAGCTAGAGAACCAAATCAGCAGAGCAGCTCCAGAGCCTAAGAACCAGGTCAGCAGAGCTGCTCTAGAGCCAGAGAACCAGGTCAGCAGAGCTGCTTTAAAGCCAGAGAACCAGGTCAGCAGAGCCGCTTTAGAGCCTGAGAACCAGGTCAGCAGAGCTGCTCTAGAGCCAGAGAACCAGGTCAGCAGAGCTGCTTTAGAGCCAGAGAAACAGGTCAGCAGATCTGCTTTGGAGGGAGTGAACCAGAGCAGCAGAGCTGCTTTAGAGCCAGAGAAACAGGTCAGCAGAGCTTCTTTAGAGCCAGAGAACCAGGTCAGCAGAGCCATTGTAGAGCCAGAGAACTAGTTCAGCTGAGCTGCTCTAGAGCCTAAGAACCAGGTCACCAGAGCTGCTCTCGAGCCAGAGAACCAGGTCAGGACAGCTGCTTTAGAGCCAGAGAACCAGGTCAGCAGAGCCGTTGTAGAGCCAGAGACCCAGGTCAGCAGAGCTGCTCTAGAGCCTAAGAGCCAGGTCAGAAGATCTGCTCTAGAGCCAGAGAACCAGGTCACCAGAGCTGCATTAGAGCCAGAGAACCAGGTCAGCAGAGCTACTGTACAGCCAGAGAACCAGGTCAGGAGAGCCGTTGTAGAGCCAGAGACCCAGGTCAGCAGAGCTGCTCTATAGCCTCAGAACCAGGTCAGCAGAGCTGCCGTAGAGCCAGAGAACCAGGTCAGCAGAGCTGCTTTAGAGCCGGTGAACCAGGTCAGCAGAGCTGATCTAGAGCCAGAGAACCAGGTCAGCAGAGCTGCTTTTGAGCCAGATAACCATGTCAGCAGAGCCGCTTTAGAGCCAGAGTACCAAGTCAGCAGAGCTGCTTTAGAGCCAGAGAACCAGGTCAGCAGAGCCGTTGTAGAGCCAGAGGCCCACGTCAGCAGAGCTGTTCTAGAGCCTGCGAACCAGGTCAGCAGAGCTGCTCTCAAGCCAGAGAACCAGGTCAGCAGGGCTGCTTTAGAACCAGAGAACCAGGTCAGCTGAGCTGCTATAGAGGGAGAGAACCAGGTCAGCAGAGCCGCTTTAGCACCAGAGAATCAGGTCAGCAGAGCTGCTTTAAAGCCAGAGAACCATGGTCAGCAGAGCTGCTTTAGAGCCAGAGAACCAGGTCAGCAGAGCTGCTTTAGAGCCATAGAACCAGGTCACCAGAGGTGCTTTAAAGACAGTGAACCAGGTCAGCAGAGCCGTTGTAGAGCTAGAGAACCAAGTCAGCAGAGCAGCTCCAGAGCCTAAGAACCAGGTCAGCAGAACTGCTCTAGAGCCAGAGAACCAGGTCAGCAGAGCTGCTTTAAAGCCAGAGAACCAAGTCAGCAGAGCAGCTCCAGAGCCTAAGAACCAGGTCAGCAGAACTGCTCTAGAGCCAGAGAACCAGGTCAGCAGAGCTGCTTTAAAGCCAGAGAACCAGGTCAGCAGAGCCGCTTTAGAGCCTGAGAACCAGGTCAGCAGAGCTGCTCTAGAGTCAGAGAACCAGGTCAGCAGAGCTGCTTTAGAGCCAGAGAAACAGGTCAGCTGAGCTGCTCTAGAGCCTAAGAACCAGGTCACCAGAGCTGCTCTCGAGCCAGAGAACCAGTTCAGGACAGCTGCTTTAGTGCCAGAAAACCAGGTCAGCAGAGGTGCTATAGAGGGAGAGAGCCAGTTCCGCAGTGGTGATTTAGCGCCAGAGAACCACGTCAGCAGAGCTGCTTTAGAGCCAGAGAACCAGGTTAGCAGATCTGCTTTAGAGCCAGAGAACCAGGTCAGCAGAGCTGCTTTAGAGCCAGAGAACCAGGTCAGCAGAGTTGTTGTAGAGCCAGAGACCCAGGTCAGCAGAGCTGCTCTAGAGCCTAAGAGCCAGGTCAGAAGAGCTGCTCTAGAGCCAGAGAACCAGGTCAGCAGAGCTGCATTAGAGCCAGAGAACCAGGTCAGCAGAGCTACTTTACAGCCAGAGAACCAGGTCAGCAGAGCTGCTGTAGTGCCAGAGAAACCAGGTCAGCAGAGCTGCCTTAGAGGGAGAGAACCAGGTCAGCAGAGCTGCTTTAGAGCCAGAGAACCAGTTCAGCAGAGCTGCTGGAGAGACTGAGAACGAGGTCAGCAGAGCTGCTTTAGAGCCAGAGAACCAGTTTAGCCGATCTGCTTTAGAGCCAGAGAACCAGATCAGCTGAGCTGTTCTAGAACCTAAGAACCAGGTCAGCAGAGCTGCTCTAGAGCCATAGAACCAGATCAGCAGAGCTGCTTTAGAGCCATAGAACCAGGTCAGTAGAGCTGCTCTAGAGCCTAAGAACCAGGTCAGCAGAGCTGCTCTAGAACCAGAGAACAAGGTCAGCAGAGCTGCTGTAGAGCCAGAGAACCAGATCAGCAGAGCTGCTGTAGTGCCAGAGAAACCAGGTCAGCAGAGCTGCTCTAGAGCCTGAGAACCAGGTCAGCAGAGCTGCTTTAGAGCCAGAGAAACAGGTCAGCAGAGCAGCTTTAGAGCCAGAGAACCAGGTCAGCAGAGCCGTTGTAGAACCAGAGACCCAGGTCAGCAGAGCTGCTCTAGAGCCTCAGAACCAGGTCAGCAGAGCTGCTGTAGAGCCAGAGAACCATGTCAGCAGAGCTGCTTTAGAGCCGGAGAACCAGGTCAGCAGAGCTGATCTAGAGCCAGAGAACCAGGTCAGCAGAGCTGCTTTAGAGCCAGATAACCATGTCAGCAGAGCCGCTTTACAGCCAGAGAACCAAGTCAGCAGAGCCGCTTTAGAGCCTAAGAACCAGGTCAGCAGAGCTGCTCTCAAGCCAGAGAACCAGGTCAGCGGAGCTGCTTTAGAACCAGAGAACCAGGTCAGCTGAGCTGCTTTAGAGCCAGAGAAACAAGTCAGCAGAGCAGCTTTAGAGCCTCAGAACCAGGTCAGCAGAGCTGCTGTAGAGCCAGAGAACCAGGTCAGCAGAGCTGCTTTAGAGCCGGAGAACCAGGTCAGCAGAGCTGATCTAGAGCCAGAGAACCAGGTCAGCAGAGCTGCTTTTGAGCCAGATAACCATGTCAGCAGAGCTGCTTTAGAGCCAGAGAACCAAGTCAGCAGAGCTGCTTTAGAGCCAGAGAACCAGGTCAGCAGAGCCGTTGTAGAGCCAGAGACCCACGTCAGCAGAGCTGTTCTAGAGCCTGCGAACCAGGTCAGCAGAGCTGCTCTCAAGCCAGAGAACCAGGTCAGCAGGGCTGCTTTAGAACCAGAGAACCAGGTCAGCTGAGCTGCTATAGAGGGAGAGAACCAGGTCAGCAGAGCCGCTTTAGCACCAGAGAATCAGGTCAGCAGAGCTGCTTTAAAGCCAGAGAACCATGGTCAGCAGAGCTGCTTTAGAGCCAGAGAACCAGGTCAGCAGAGCTGCTGTAGAACCAGAGAACCAGGTCAGCAGAGCTGCTTTAGAGCCATAGAACCAGGTCACCAGAGCTGCTTTAAAGACAGTGAACCAGGTCAGCAGAGCCGTTGTAGAGCTAGAGAACCAAGTCAGCAGAGCAGCTCCAGAGCCTAAGAATGTAATGTATGTAATGTAAGTGCCAATTTGTATCGCGCGGCAATCGCTCCAAGGAGCATCTAGGCGCCCAGAAAGGACCACCAGATGTTAGGTAGTCCCTATGCTTACTTGACCGAGAACCCGAATTACACTAGGCTTCTGGCAGTTATATCTTGGAGATTAAAGATCCAGGTTTTTAGATGTTTACGGAAGTCTATTTCTTTATCCAGTAATCTCAACTGGGGGGGAAGAGTATTCCATGCTTTTGCTCCCAGTACCGCCAGGGATTTGCCCCCTCGAGTTTTGAGTCTGAAACTCGGGACGGTAAGCAGGTTGGCCGTTGAAGAACGCAGTGCTCTGGTTGGACAGTATCTGCTGAATTTTTTCCTCAGATAGGACGGGCCTAGGTTGTGAACAGCTCTAAAAGTAATTAACAGTACTTTAAACAAAACCCTTTTTGTAATGGGCAGCCAATGTAATGCCTTGAGGGCTTTGGTTGCAGATGATCTTTTCGGCCATTTTAGAACCAGCCTCGCTGCTGCATGTTGCACCATCTGAAGTTTGTGTGTGACAACTTTATTTGTACCAGCATAGAGGCTGTTGCAGTAATCGATGCGCGATGTTACAAGTGCAACCGTAACTGTTTTCCTTGCTTCAAGGGGCAAAAGATCAAAGAACTTTCTCAGTCCCTTTATTACCCCAAAGCACATGCCTGCCACTCTAGCTGCTTGTTGTCTAAAAGACAGGTCAGAGTCAAAATGCACCCCCAGATTACGGGCCGAGTTGGTTGTATGAGGTGGTATTTCAGCTTTTTCTGGCCACCATAATCGTGGGGTGAACTCATTTTTTGGGCCTATAGGCATGATCTCTGTTTTACCTGTGTTGCATTTCAGGTGATTTAGGCGCATCCATTCAAAGGTGGCCGTTAGGCAACCTTTGAGCTTATCCTCCCAGGCTTGGTTATCCTTATCCATTACCAGGATAAGTTGTGTGTCATCGGCATAGGCTATAGAGTCTATGCCAAATGACGATATCAGTTTTATCAGGGGTGCAGTATAAACATTAAACAGGGTCGGGCTCAGGCTCGAACCCTGCGGAACTCCCGTCAACAACGCTTTTTCACTGGAGCAGAATTCCCCCAGGGTCACCACTTGCCTCCTGTCACTTAAAAAGTTTCTTATCCACTCAAGCACTGTCCCTGTGACACCAGATGTTATTAACCGGTCTAATAGGATGGCATGTGAGACCGTGTCGAAGGCCGCCGATAGGTCTAATAAAATCAGGACGGCCTTCTTGCCTTGGTCTAGGGCTGAGCGGATAGTTTCTGTAGTGAACAGGAGGGCCGATTCGGTGGAATGTTGGGCCCTGAAACCTGCCTGGTTGGGGTGCCATACATCACTATCTTCCAAGAAACGAGTAAGTTGTTTATTTACAATTGACTCTGTGACTTTGCACAGAGCCGGAAGTAGTGAGATGGGTCGTAGGTTCGACAATGTGGTGGGGTCAGGGAGTTGTTTTTTTTGCAGTGGTTTCACCGCTGCCAGTTTCCACTCTGGGGGGACTTTGGCTGTGGACAGTGAGGTGTTGACAATGGCATTTATTATTGGATTGGCAATGTCCACAATGAGGTGTAAAAGTCTAACTGGGCATGGATCGAAGGGGGATCCGGATTTTGTTGCCAGAATTCCTCTTTTGGTATCCTCCAGGCTAACTGGAAGGAAAGTTGTCAACTGCATGGCTCCTTGCCTCACTATATCATCCTCTGTTCTTGGCTCTAATATAGGGACATCGAAGTCCTTCGTCAGCCCCTGTACTTTTCCCTCAAAGAAATCTGCGATCTTGTCACAGAGTGCCTGCGAGGGCGGGATATCCTGCGCTAAACATTTAGGCTTATTAAAGCCGTTTACAATTTTAAATATTTCCTTTTGTTTGCTGCTGGCTGTTTCTATTGCCAACGAGAAGTACCTTTTTTTAGCCTGTTTAATTAGCGCATGATAGGCATTTTTTATCCTTTTATATTTGCTACGTTCTAGGCTAGAGTAGTATTTCCGCCAGCTTCGTTCAGCTCTTCTAAGCTCCCCTTGTTTATCTTTGAGATCTCGATCGAACCAGGGTGCAGATGTTTTCTTTCTACCCTGCCTCGTTCTGTTTTTTCCCTGCCCAACTGTACCTTTCAGATCATTCATCCATGTTCTGAAACTGATGGGATTTACAGGTACTACCAGCTGGGGTCTACAGTTCCTGGCTATAGTTATAAGTTCTGGGTGGGACAGTATCGTTTTCCATTCATCCCTTGTGACCTTGCTGTGTTCCTTTTTATGATCGTTTTCTCGGTAGGACATAAGGGGAAGCATAAAAGGAATCAGCATATGGTCAGTCCAAATTTGGGGTCTAAGGGGGTTAGTTGTCAAAGTGTCTAGGTTAGTGGCAATGCAGTCTATTGTATGCCCTGCCTCATGGGTGGCTAGGGTGTCTCGAATAGTGAGGCCCAAAACCTCCATGGTTTCCCGATAGGAGGCAGCAGGTGCATCGGTTGTGGACTCTAGGTGGATGTTTATGTCACCCATCAGAGTGAAATTAGAATATCTAAGTATCAATGGGCTGAGCACCTCTCCGATGTTACCCAGGAAGCCAGCACAGGGTCCTGGTGGGCGATAGATCAAAGCCCCCGAGAAGGAGAAGTTATCATTAATTTTAATTATGAAACCCATCCCTTCTGCATCTGTTAGCTCTTGCAGTGGTATCATCGAGCAGCTGAGGGAGTCCCTATATATAATGGCCACTCCTCCCCCGCATTGTTCATTCTCTCTATCTACTCTTTGTATTTCATATCCAGGAGGCAGGGTGTGAACCACATCAGGGGTGCACCAGGGTTTAAGCCATGTCTCCGTAATGAAGAGACAATCTAAATTGTCATCTATCAATAAGTCCTGGATATGCTGGGCATGCTTTGGTACAGATCTGGCATTTATTAGGGCTGCTTTAAAGCTATCCTGGGGTGTTGAGAAGGCCGAAACTTGGGACCACAGAAAAGTGTGGCGACAGGCCTGGCAGCTCACTGGGCCTGCCCAGTATGAGGGATCGAGTTTATTTGAGCCACAGCAGGGCTTTGTTTGTAAGGCAAGCAGATCTTGTCTATCATAGCACCTGGGTATGACATTTTTCACAGGGTCCCTGGCCCTGTGCCCGGCCTGTGCGCGGACGGGCGCAGACGGGCTGGACTCTGGCTTGACTCCGGCGTGAATGCGGCGTGCCCGCTGAGCGCGTCCGCTGCGCGGAGTTATAGCCGTCTATTTTTATACTATCTAGCCCTACCCAAAATGGCCGCCGCCGTATTCCTTCCGTGTCCCGGCAAGACCGCCCTGAACTGGCCGGTTGCTCTGGGGGGAGGCTGAGGTGCTGTCCGTGCAGCGCGGAATTCGGGGGGGTGCAGGAGGTAATTTTTAAAATATTAAACAAATCTATGCCTCCACCCTCAATTGGTGGAGACACGCGCTGCGATAAATCCGCGCGCTGTGCAGGGGGGGGTAGGACACAGAGGGAGTAATATCACACAAGAATATTTAAGAATCAAGTAAAAGCATCTGCCCGGCTCAAGCCTCAGGCATCAAGTGGCATGGTATCTCGAGAACGGAGTCCTTCTACTATTTTTATACTATCTAGCCCTACCCAAAATGGCCGCCGCCGTATTCCTTCCGTGTCCCGGCAAGACCGCCCTGAACTGGCCGGTTGCTCTGGGGGGAGGCTGAGGTGCTGTCCGTGCAGCGCGGAATTCGGGGGGGTGCAGGAGGTAATTTTTAAAATATTAAACAAATCTATGCCTCCACCCTCAATTGGTGGAGACACGCGCTGCGATAAATCCGCGCGCTGTGCAGGGGGGGGTAGGACACAGAGGGAGTAATATCACACAAGAATATTTAAGAATCAAGTAAAAGCATCTGCCCGGCTCAAGCCTCAGGCATCAAGTGGCATGGTATCTCGAGAACGGAGTCCTTCTACTATTTTTATACTATCTAGCCCTACCCAAAATGGCCGCCGCCGTATTCCTTCCGTGTCCCGGCAAGACCGCCCTGAACTGGCCGGTTGCTCTGGGGGGAGGCTGAGGTGCTGTCCGTGCAGCGCGGAATTCGGGGGGGTGCAGGAGGTAATTTTTAAAATATTAAACAAATCTATGCCTCCACCCTCAATTGGTGGAGACACGCGCTGCGATAAATCCGCGCGCTGTGCAGGGGGGGGTAGGACACAGAGGGAGTAATATCACACAAGAATATTTAAGAATCAAGTAAAAGCATCTGCCCGGCTCAAGCCTCAGGCATCAAGTGGCATGGTATCTCGAGAACGGAGTCCTTCTACTATTTTTATACTATCTAGCCCTACCCAAAATGGCCGCCGCCGTATTCCTTCCGTGTCCCGGCAAGACCGCCCTGAACTGGCCGGTTGCTCTGGGGGGAGGCTGAGGTGCTGTCCGTGCAGCGCGGAATTCGGGGGGGTGCAGGAGGTAATTTTTAAAATATTAAACAAATCTATGCCTCCACCCTCAATTGGTGGAGACACGCGCTGCGATAAATCCGCGCGCTGTGCAGGGGGGGGTAGGACACAGAGGGAGTAATATCACACAAGAATATTTAAGAATCAAGTAAAAGCATCTGCCCGGCTCAAGCCTCAGGCATCAAGTGGCATGGTATCAACCAGGTCAGCAGAGCTGCTCTAGAGCCAGAGAACCAGGTCAGCAGAGCTGCTTTAAAGCCAGAGAACCAGGTCAGCAGAGCCGCTTTAGAGCCTTAGAACCAGGTCAGCAGAGCTGCTCTAGAGCCAGAGAACCAGGTCAGCAGAGCTGCTTTAGAGCCAGAGAAACAGGTCAGCAGATCTGCTTTGGAGGGAGTGAACCAGATCAGCAGAGCTGCTTTAGAGCCAGAGAACCAGGTCAGCAGAGCTGCTTTAGAGCCAGAGAACCAGGTCAGCAGAGCCATTGTAGAGCCAGAGAACTAGGTCAGCTGAGCTGCTCTAGAGCCTAAGAACCAGGTCACCAGAGCTGCTCTCGAGCCAGAGAACCAGGTCAGGACAGCTGCTTTAGTGCCAGAAAACCAGGTCAGCAGAGGTGCTATAGAGGGAGAGAACCAGTTCCGCAGTGGCGATTTAGCGCCAGAGAACCACGTCAGCAGAGCTGCTTTAGAGCCAGAGAACCAGGTCAGCAGATCTGCTTTAGAGCCAGAGAACCAGGTCAGCAGAGCTGCTTTAGAGCCAGAGAACCAGGTCAGCACAGCCGTTGTAGAGCCAGAGACCCAGGTCAGCAGAGCTGCTCTAGAGCCTCAGAACCAGGTCAGCAGAGCTGCTGTAGAGCCAGAGAACCAGGTCAGCAGAGCTGCTTTAGAGCCGGGGTACCAGGTCAGCAGAGCTGATCTAGAGCCAGAGAACCAGGTCAGCAGAGCTGCTTTTGAGCCAGATAACCATGTCAGCAGAGCTGCTTTAGAGCCAGAGAACCAAGTCAGCAGAGCTGCTTTAGAGCCAGAGAACCAGGTCAGCAGAGCCGTTGTAGAGCCAGAGACCCACGTCAGCAGAGCTGTTCTAGAGCCTGCGAACCAGGTCAGCAGAGCTGCTCTCAAGCCAGAGAACCAGGTCAGCAGGGCTGCTTTAGAACCAGAGAACCAGGTCAGCTGAGCTGCTATAGAGGGAGAGAACCAGGTCAGCAGAGCCGCTTTAGCACCAGAGAATCAGGTCAGCAGAGCTGCTTTAAAGCCAGAGAACCATGGTCAGCAGAGCTGCTTTAGAGCCAGAGAACCAGGTCAGCAGAGCTGCTGTAGAGCCAGAGAACCAGGTCAGCAGAGCTGCTTTAGAGCCATAGAATCAGGTCACCAGAGCTGCTTTAAAGACAGTGAACCAGGTCAGCAGAGCCGTTGTAGAGCTAGAGAACCAAATCAGCAGAGCAGCTCCAGAGCCTAAGAACCAGGTCAGCAGAGCTGCTCTAGAGCCAGAGAACCAGGTCAGCAGAGCTGCTTTAAAGCCAGAGAACCAGGTCAGCAGAGCCGCTTTAGAGCCTGAGAACCAGGTCAGCAGAGCTGCTCTAGAGCCAGAGAACCAGGTCAGCAGAGCTGCTTTAGAGCCAGAGAAACAGGTCAGCAGATCTGCTTTGGAGGGAGTGAACCAGAGCAGCAGAGCTGCTTTAGAGCCTAAGAACCAGGTCACCAGAGCTGCTCTCGAGCCAGAGAACCAGGTCAGGACAGCTGCTTTAGAGCCAGAGAACCAGGTCAGCAGAGCCGTTGTAGAGCCAGAGACCCAGGTCAGCAGAGCTGCTCTAGAGCCTAAGAGCCAGGTCAGAAGATCTGCTCTAGAGCCAGAGAACCAGGTCACCAGAGCTGCATTAGAGCCAGAGAACCAGGTCAGCAGAGCTACTGTACAGCCAGAGAACCAGGTCAGGAGAGCCGTTGTAGAGCCAGAGACCCAGGTCAGCAGAGCTGCTCTATAGCCTCAGAACCAGGTCAGCAGAGCTGCCGTAGAGCCAGAGAACCAGGTCAGCAGAGCTGCTTTAGAGCCGGTGAACCAGGTCAGCAGAGCTGATCTAGAGCCAGAGAACCAGGTCAGCAGAGCTGCTTTTGAGCCAGATAACCATGTCAGCAGAGCCGCTTTAGAGCCAGAGTACCAAGTCAGCAGAGCTGCTTTAGAGCCAGAGAACCAGGTCAGCAGAGCCGTTGTAGAGCCAGAGGCCCACGTCAGCAGAGCTGTTCTAGAGCCTGCGAACCAGGTCAGCAGAGCTGCTCTCAAGCCAGAGAACCAGGTCAGCAGGGCTGCTTTAGAACCAGAGAACCAGGTCAGCTGAGCTGCTATAGAGGGAGAGAACCAGGTCAGCAGAGCCGCTTTAGCACCAGAGAATCAGGTCAGCAGAGCTGCTTTAAAGCCAGAGAACCATGGTCAGCAGAGCTGCTTTAGAGCCAGAGAACCAGGTCAGCAGAGCTGCTTTAGAGCCATAGAACCAGGTCACCAGAGGTGCTTTAAAGACAGTGAACCAGGTCAGCAGAGCCGTTGTAGAGCTAGAGAACCAAGTCAGCAGAGCAGCTCCAGAGCCTAAGAACCAGGTCAGCAGAACTGCTCTAGAGCCAGAGAACCAGGTCAGCAGAGCTGCTTTAAAGCCAGAGAACCAAGTCAGCAGAGCAGCTCCAGAGCCTAAGAACCAGGTCAGCAGAACTGCTCTAGAGCCAGAGAACCAGGTCAGCAGAGCTGCTTTAAAGCCAGAGAACCAGGTCAGCAGAGCCGCTTTAGAGCCTGAGAACCAGGTCAGCAGAGCTGCTCTAGAGTCAGAGAACCAGGTCAGCAGAGCTGCTTTAGAGCCAGAGAAACAGGTCAGCTGAGCTGCTCTAGAGCCTAAGAACCAGGTCACCAGAGCTGCTCTCGAGCCAGAGAACCAGTTCAGGACAGCTGCTTTAGTGCCAGAAAACCAGGTCAGCAGAGGTGCTATAGAGGGAGAGAGCCAGTTCCGCAGTGGTGATTTAGCGCCAGAGAACCACGTCAGCAGAGCTGCTTTAGAGCCAGAGAACCAGGTTAGCAGATCTGCTTTAGAGCCAGAGAACCAGGTCAGCAGAGCTGCTTTAGAGCCAGAGAACCAGGTCAGCAGAGTTGTTGTAGAGCCAGAGACCCAGGTCAGCAGAGCTGCTCTAGAGCCTAAGAGCCAGGTCAGAAGAGCTGCTCTAGAGCCAGAGAACCAGGTCAGCAGAGCTGCATTAGAGCTAGAGAACCAGGTCAGCAGAGCTACTTTACAGCCAGAGAACCAGGTCAGCAGAGCTGCTGTAGTGCCAGAGAAACCAGGTCAGCAGAGCTGCCTTAGAGGGAGAGAACCAGGTCAGCAGAGCTGCTTTAGAGCCAGAGAACCAGTTCAGCAGAGCTGCTGGAGAGACTGAGAACGAGGTCAGCAGAGCTGCTTTAGAGCCAGAGAACCAGTTTAGCCGATCTGCTTTAGAGCCAGAGAACCAGATCAGCTGAGCTGTTCTAGAACCTAAGAACCAGGTCAGCAGAGCTGCTCTAGAGCCATAGAACCAGATCAGCAGAGCTGCTTTAGAGCCATAGAACCAGGTCAGTAGAGCTGCTCTAGAGCCTAAGAACCAGGTCAGCAGAGCTGCTCTAGAACCAGAGAACAAGGTCAGCAGAGCTGCTGTAGAGCCAGAGAAACCAGGTCAGCAGAGCCGTTGTAGAGCCAGAGACCCAGGTCAGCAGAGCTGCTCTAGAGCATAAAAACCAGGCCAGCAGAGCGGCTCTAGTGACAGAGAACCAGGTCAGCAGAGCTGCTTTAGAGCCAGAGAACCAGGTCAGCAGAGCTGATCTAGAGCCAGAGAACCAGGTCAGCAGAGCTGCTTTAGAGCCAGATAAGCAGGTCAGCAGAGCCGCTTTAGAGCCGGAGAACCAAGTCAGCAGAGCCGCATAAGAGCCAGAGAACCAGGTCAGCAGAGCTGCTTTAGAGCCATAGAACCAGGTCAGCAGAGCTGCTTCAGAGCCAGAGAACCAGGTCAACAGAGCCTTTGTAGAGCCAGAGAACCAGGTCAGCAGAGCTGTTCTAGAACCTAAGAACCAGGTCAGCAGAGCTGCTCTAGAGCCAGACAACCAGGTTAGCCGAGCTGCTTTAGAGCCAGGGAACCAGATCAGCAGAGCTGTTCTAGAACCTAAGAACCAGGTCAGCAGAGCTGCTCTAGAGCCAGAGAACCAGGTCAGCAGAGCTGTTGTAGAGCCAGAGAAACCAGGTCAGCAGAGCTGCTTTAGAAGGAGAGAACCTGGTCAGCAGAGCTGCTTTAGAGCCAGAGAACCAGGTCAGCAGAGCTGTTGTAGAGCCAGAGAAACCAGGTCAACAGAGCTGCTTTAGAGGGAGAGATCCAAGTCAGCAGAGCTGCTCTAGACCCAGAGAATCAGGTCAGCAGAGCTGCTTCAAAGCAAGAGAACCAGGTCAGCAGAGCTGTATAGAGCCAGAGAGCCGGGTCAGCAGAGCTGCTTTAGAGCCATATAACCAGGTCAGCAGAGCTGCTTTAAAGCTAGAGAACCAGGTCAGCAGAGCCGTTGTAGAGCTAGAGAACCAAGTCAGCAGAGCAGCTCCAGAGCCTAAGAACCAGGTCAGCAGAGCTGCTCTAGAGCCAGAGAACCAGGTCAGCAGAGCTGCTTTAAAGCCAGAGAACCAGGTCAGCAGATCCGCTTTAGAGCCTTAGAACCAGGTCAGCAGAGCTGCTCTAGAGCTAGAGAACCAGGTCAGCAGAGCTGCTTTAGAGCCAGAGAAACAGGTCAGCAGATCTGCTTTGGAGGGAGTGAACCAGATCAGCAGAGCTGCTTTAGAGCCAGAGAACCAGGTCAGCAGAGCTGCTTTAGAGCCAGAGAACCAGGTCAGCAGATCTGCTTTGGAGGGAGTGAACCAGATCAGCAGAGCTGCTCTAGAGCCTAAGAACCAGGTCACCAGAGCTGCTCTCGAGCCAGAGAACCAGGTCAGGACAGCTGCTTTAGTGCCAGAAAACCAGGTCAGCAGAGGTGCTATAGAGGGAGAGAACCAGTTCCGCAGTGGCGATTTAGCGCCAGAGAACCACGTCAGCAGAGCTGCTTTAGAGCCAGAGAACCAGGTCAGCAGATCTGCTTTAGAGCCAGAGAACCAGGTCAGCAGAGCTACTTTAGAGCCAGAGAACCAGGTCAGCACAGCCGTTGTAGAGTCAGAGACCCAGGTCAGCAGAGCTGCTCTAGAGCCTAAGAGCCAGGTCAGAAGAGTTGCTCTAGAGCCAGAGAACCAGGTCAGCAGAGCTGCATTAGAGCCAGAGAACCAGGTCAGCAGAGCTACTTTACAGCCAGAGAACCAGGTCAGCAGAGCTGCTGTAGTGCCAGAGAAACCAGGTCAGCAGAGCTGCCTTAGAGGGAGAGAACCAGGTCAGCGGAGCTGCTTTAGAGCCAGAGAACCATGTCAGCAGAGCTGCTTTAGAGCCAGAGAACCAGTTAAGCAGAGCTGCTGGAGAGCCTGAGAACGAGGTCAGCAGAGCTGCTTTAGAGCCAGAGAACCAGTTTAGCCGATCTGCTTTAGAGCCAGAGAACCAGATCAGCTGAGCTGTTCTAGAACATAAGAACCAGATCAGCAGAGCTGCTTTAGAGCCATAGAACCAGGTCAGTAGAGCTGCTCTAGAGCCTAAGAACCAGGTCAGCAGAGCTGCTCTAGAACCAGAGAACAAGGTCAGCAGAGCTGCTGTAGAGCCAGAGAAACCAGGTCAGCAGAGCCGTTGTAGAGCCAGAGACCCAGGTCAGCAGAGCTGCTCTAGAGCATAAAAACCAGGTCAGCAGAGCTGCTCTAGTGACAGAGAACCAGGTCAGCAGAGCTGCTTTAGAGCCAGAGAACCAGGTCAGCAGAGCTGATCTAGAGCCAGAGAACCAGGTCAGCAGAGCTGCTTTAGAGCCAGATAAGCAGGTCAGCAGAGCCGCTTTAGAGCCAGAGAACCAAGTCAGCAGAGCTGCATAAGAGCCAGAGAACCAGGTCAGCAGAGCTGCTTTAGAGCCATAGAACCAGGTCAGCAGAGCTGCTTCAGAGCCAGAGAACCAGGTCAACAGAGCCGTTGTAGAGCCAGAGAACCAGGTCAGCAGAGCTGTTCTAGAGCCTAAGAACCAGGTCAACAGAGCCGTTGTAGAGCCAGAGAACCAGGTCAGCAGAGCTGTTCTAGAGCCTAAGAACCAGGTCAGCAGAGCTGCTCTCAAGCCAGAGAACCAGGTCAGCGTAACTGATTTAGAACCAGAGAACCAGATCAGCTGAGCTGTTCTAGAACCTAAGAACCAGGTCAGCAGAGCTGCTCTAGAGCCATAGAACCAAATCAGCAGAGCTGCTTTAGAGCCATAGAACCAGGTCAGTAGAGCTGCTCTAGAGCCTAAGAACCAGGTCAGCAGAGCTGCTCTAGAACCAGAGAACAAGGTCAGCAGAGCTGCTGTAGAGCCAGAGAAACCAGGTCAGCAGAGCCGTTGTAGAGCCAGAGACCCAGGTCAGCAGAGCTGCTCTAGAGCATAAAAACCAGGCCAGCAGAGCTGCTCTAGTGACAGAGAACCAGGTCAGCAGAGCTGCTTTAGAGCCAGAGAACCAGGTCAGCCGAGCTGATCTAGAGCCAGAGAACCAGGTCAGCAGAGCTGCTTTAGAGCCAGATAAGCAGGTCAGCAGAGCTGCTTTAGAGCCGGAGAACCAAGTCAGCAGAGCCGCATAAGAGCCAGAGAACCAGGTCAGCAGAGCTGCTTTAGAGCCATAGAACCAGGTCAGCAGAGCTGCTTCAGAGCCAGAGAACCAGGTCAACAGAGCCGTTGTAGAGCCAGAGAACCAGGTCAGCAGAGCTGTTCTAGAGCCTAAGAACCAGGTCAGCAGAGCTGCTCTCAAGCCAGAGAACCAGGTCAGCGTAGCTGCTTTAGAACCAGAGAACTAGGTCAGCTGAGCTTCTCTAGAGCCTAAGAACCAGGACAGCAGAGCTGCTCTCGAGCCAGAGAACCAGGTCAGGAGAGCTGCTTCAGAGCCAGAGAACCCGGTCAGCAGATGTGCTATAGAGGGAGAGAACCAGGTCCGCAGTGGCGCTTTAATGCCAGAGAACCATGTCACCAGAGCTGCTTTACAGCCAGAGAACCAAGTCAGCAGAGGTGCTTTAGAGCCAGAGAACCAGGTCTGCAGAGCCGTTGTAGAGCCAGAGAGCCAGGTCAGCAGAACCGCTCTAGAGCCAGAGAACCAGGTCAGCAGAGCTGCTGTAGAACCAGAGAAACCAGGTCAGTTGAACTGTTTTAGAGCCAGAGAACCCGGTCAGCAGAGGTGATTCAGAGCCAGAGAACCAGGTCAGCAGAGCTGCTTTAGAGCGACAGAACCAGGTCAGCAGAGCTGCTTTAGAGCCATAGAACTAGATCAGCAGAGCTGCTTTAGAGCCATAGAACCAGGTCAGTAGAGCTGCTCAAGAGCCTAAGAACCAGGTCAGCAGAGCTGCTCTAGAACCAGAGAAACCAGGTCAGCAGAACTGTTTTAGTGGGAGAGAACCAGGTCAGCAGAGCTGCTTTAGAGCCAGACAACCAGGTTAGCCGAGCTGCTTTAGAGCCAGGGAACCAGATCAGCAGAGCTGTTCTAGAACCTAAGAACCAGGTCAGCAGAGCTGCTCTAGAGCCAGAGAACCAGGTCAGCAGAGCTGTTGTAGAGCCAGAGAAACCAGGTCAGCAGAGCTGCTTTAGAAGGAGAGAACCTGGTCAGCAGAGCTGCTTTAGAGCCAGAGAACCAGGTCAGCAGAGCTGTTGTAGAGCCAGAGAAACCAGGTCAACAGAGCTGCTTTAGAGGGAGAGAACCAAGTCAGCAGAGCTGCTCTAGACCCAGAGAATCAGGTCAGCAGAGCTGCTTCAAAGCAAGAGAACCAGGTCAGCAGAGCTGTATAGAGCCAGAGAGCCGGGTCAGCAGAGCTGCTTTAGAGCCATATAACCAGGTCAGCAGAGCTGCTTTAGAGCCAGAGAACCAGGTCAGCAGAGCCGTTGTAGAGCTAGAGAACAAGGTCAGCAGAGCTGCTCTAGAGCCTAAGAACCAGGTCAGCAGAGCTGCTTTAGAGCCAGAGAACCAGGTCAGCAGAGCTACTTTACAGCCAGAGAACCAGGTCAGCAGAGCTGCTGTAGTGCCAGAGAAACCAGGTCAGCAGAGCTGCTTTAGAGCCAGATAACCATGTCAGCAGAGCCGCTTTAGAGCCAGAGAACCAAGTCAGCAGAGCCGCTTTAGAGCCTAAGAACCAGGTCAGCAGAGCTGCTCTCAAGCCAGAGAACCAGGTCAGCGGAGCTGCTTTAGAACCAGAGAACCAGGTCAGCTGAGCTGCTTTAGAGCCAGAGAACCAGGTCAGCAGAGCTGCTTTAGAGCCTCAGAACCAGGTCAGCAGAGCTGCTGTAGAGCCAGAGAACCAGGTCAGCAGAGCTGCTTTAGAGCCGGAGAACCAGGTCAGCAGAGCTCATCTAGAGCCAGAGAACCAGGTCAGCAGAGCTGCTTTTGAGCCAGATAACCATGTCAGCAGAGCCGCTTTAGAGCCAGAGAACCAAGTCAGCAGAGCTGCTTTAGAGCCAGAGAACCAGGTCAGCAGAGCCGTTGTAGAGCCAGAGACCGACGTCAGCAGAGCTGTTCTAGAGCCTGCGAACCAGGTCAGCAGAGCTGCTCTCAAGCCAGAGAACCAGGTCAGCAGGGCTGCTTTAGAACCAGAGAACCAGGTCAGCTGAGCTGCTATAGAGGGAGAGAACCAGGTCAGCAGAGCCGCTTTAGCACCAGAGAATCAGGTCAGCAGAGCTGCTTTAAAGCCAGAGAACCATGGTCAGCAGAGCTGCTTTAGAGCCAGAGAACCAGGTCAGCAGAGCTGCTTTAGAAGGAGAGAACCTGGTCAGCAGAGCTGCTTTAGAGCCAGAGAACCAGGTCAGCAGAACTGCTGTAGAGCCAGAGAAACCAGGTCAACAGAGCTGCTTTAGAGGGAGAGAACCAAGTCAGCAGAGCTGCTCTAGACCCAGAGAATCAGGTCAGCAGAGCTGCTTCAAAGCAAGAGAACTAGGTCAGCAGAGCTGTATAGAGCCAGAGAGCCGGGTCAGCAGAGCTGCTTTAGAGCCATATAACCAGGTCAGCAGAGCTGCTTTAGAGCCAGAGAACCAGGTCAGCAGAGCCGTTGTAGAGCTAGAGAACAAGGTCAGCAGAGCTGCTCTAGAGCCTAAGAACCAGGTCAGCAGAGCTGCTTTAGAGCAAGAGAACCAGGTCAGCAGAGCTACTTTACAGCCAAAGAACCAGGTCAGCAGAGCTGCTGTAGTGCCAGAGAAACCAGGTCAGCAGAGCTGCTTTAGAGCCAGATAACCATGTCAGCAGAGCTGCTTTAGAGCCAGAGAACCAAGTCAGCAGAGCCGCTTTAGAGCCTAAGAACCAGGTCAGCAGAGCTGCTCTCAAGCCAGAGAACCAGGTCAGCAGAGCTGCTTTAGAACCAGAGAACCAGGTCAGCTGAGATGCTTTAGAGCCAGAGAAACAGGTCAGCAGAGCAGCTTTAGAGCCTCAGAACCAGGTCAGCAGAGCTGCTGTAGAGCCAGAGAACCAGGTCAGCAGAGCTGCTTTAGAGCCGGAGAACCAGGTCAGCAGAGCTGATCTAGAGCTAGAGAACCAGGTCAGCAGAGCTGCTTTTGAGCCAGATAACCATGTCAGCAGAGCCGCTTTAGAGCCAGAGAACCAAGTCAGCAGAGCTGCTTTAGAGCCAGAGAACCAGGTCAGCAGAGCCGTTGTAGAGCCAGAGACCCACGTCAGCAGAGCTGTTCTAGAGCCTGCGAACCAGGTCAGCAGAGCTGCTCTCAAGCCAGAGAACCAGGTCAGCAGGGCTGCTTTAGAACCAGAGAACCAGGTCAGCTGAGCTGCTATAGAGGGAGAGAACCAGGTCAGCAGAGCCGCTTTAGCACCAGAGAATCAGGTCAGCAGAGCTGCTTTAAAGCCAGAGAACCATGGTCAGCAGAGCTGCTTTAGAGCCAGAGAACCAGGTCAGCAGAGCTGCTGTAGAGCCAGAGAACCAGGTCAGCAGAGCTGCTTTAGAGCCATAGAACCAGGTCACCAGAGCTGCTTTAAAGACAGTGATCCAGGTCAGCAGAGCCGTTGTAGAGCTAGAGAACCAAGTCAGCAGAGCAGCTCCAGAGCCTAAGAACCAGGTCAGCAGAGCTGCTCTAGAGCCAGAGAACCAGGTCAGCAGAGCTGCTTTAAAGCCAGAGAACCAGGTCAGCAGAGCCGCTTTAGAGCCTGAGAACCAGGTCAGCAGAGCTGCTCTAGAGCCAGAGAACCAGGTCAGCAGAGCTGCTTTAGAGCCAGAGAAACAGGTCAGCAGATCTGCTTTGGAGGGTGTGAACCAGATCAGCAGAGCTGCTTTAGAGCCAGAGAACCAGGTCAGCAGAGCTGCTTTAGAGCCAGAGAACCAGGTCAGCAGAGCCATTGTAGAGCCAGAGAACTAGGTCAGCTGAGCTGCTCTAGAGCCTAAGAACCAGGTCACCAGAGCTGCTCTTGAGCCAGAGAACCAGGTCAGGACAGCTGCTTTAGTGCCAGAAAACCAGGTCAGCAGAGGTGCTATAGAGGGAGAGAACCAGTTCCGCAGTTGCGATTTAGCGCCAGAGAACCACGTCAGCAGAGCTGCTTTAGAGCCAGAGAACCAGGTCAGCAGATCTGCTTTAGAGCCAGAGAACCAGGTCAGCAGAGCTGCTTTAGAGCCAGAGAACCAGGTCAGCACAGCCGTTGTAGAGCCAGAGACCCAGGTCAGCAGAGCTGCTCTAGAGCCTAAGAGCCAGGTCAGAAGAGCTGCTCTAGAGCCAGAGAACCAGGTCAGCAGAGCTGCATTAGAGCCAGAGAACCAGGTCAGCAGAGCTACTTTACAGCCAGAGAACCAGGTCAGCAGAGCTGCTGTAGTGCCAGAGAAACCAGGTCAGCAGAGCTGCCTTAGAGGGAGAGAACCAGGTCAGCGGAGCTGCTTTAGAGCCAGAGAACCAGGTCAGCAGAGCTGCTTTAGAGCCAGAGAACCAGTTCAGCAGAGCTGCTGGAGCCTGAGAACGAGGTCAGCTGAGCTGTTCTAGAACCTAAGAACCAGGTCAGCAGAGCTGCTCTAGAGCCATAGAACCAGATCAGCAGAGCTGCTTTAGAGCCATAGAACCAGGTCAGTAGAGCTGCTCTAGAGCCTAAGAACCAGGTCAGCAGAGCTGCTCTAGAACCAGAGAACAAGGTCAGCAGAGCTGCTGTAGAGCCAGAGAAACCAGGTCAGCAGAGCCGTTGTAGAGCCAGAGACCCAGGTCAGCAGAGCTGCTCTAGAGCATAAAAACCAGGTCAGCAGAGCTGCTCTAGTGACAGAGAACCAGGTCAGCAGAGCTGCTTTAGAGCCAGATAACCAGGTCAGCAGAGCTGATCTAGAGCCAGAGAACCAGGTCAGCAGAGCTGCTTTAGAGCCAGATAAGCAGGTCAGCAGAGCCGCTTTAGAGCCAGAGAACCAAGTCAACGGAGCCGCATAAGAGCCAGAGAACCAGGTCAGCAGAGCTGCTTTAGAGCCATAGAACCAGGTCAGCAGAGCTGCTTCAGAGCCAGAGAACCAGGTCAACAGAGCCGTTGTAGAGCCAGAGAACCAGGTCAGCAGAGCTGTTCTAGAGCCTAAGAACCAGGTCAGCAGAGCTGCTCTCAAGCCAGAGAACCAGGTCAGCGTAGCTGCTTTAGAACCAGAGAACTAGGTCAGCTGAGCTTCTCTAGAGCCTAAGAACCAGGACAGCAGAGCTGCTCTCGAGCCAGAGAACCAGGTCAGGAGAGCTGCTTTAGAGCCAGAGAACCCGGTCAGCAGATGTGCTATAGAGGGAGAGAACCAGGTCCGCAGTGGCGCTTTAATGCCAGAGAACCACGTCACCAGAGCTGCTTTACAGCCAGAGAATCAGGTCAGCAGAGCTGCTTTAGAGCCAGAGAACGAGGTCAGCAGAGCTGCTTTAGAGCCAGAGAACCAGGTCAGCAGAGCCGTTGTAGAGCCAGAGACCCAGGTCAGCAGAGCTGCTCTAGAGCCTAAGAGCCAGGTCAGCAGAGCTGCTCTAGAGCCACAGAACCAGGTCAGCAGAGCTGCATTAGAGTCAGAGTACCAGGACAGCAGAGCTGCTTTAGAGCTAGATAACCAGGTCAGCAAAGCTGCTTTAGAGCCAGAGAACCAAGTCAGCAGAGGTGCTTTAGAGCCAGAGAACCAGGTCTGCAGAGCCGTTGTAGAGCCAGAGAGCCAGGTCAGCAGAACCGCTCTAGAGCCAGAGAACCAGGTCAGCAGAGCTGCTGTAGAACCAGAGAAACCAGGTCAGTTGAAATGTTTTAGAGCCAGAGAACCCGGTCAGCAGAGGTGATTCAGAGCCAGAGAACCAGGTCAGCAGAGCTGCTTTAGAGCGACAGAACCAGGTCAGCAGAGCTGCTTTAGAGCCATAGAACTAGATCAGCAGAGCTGCTTTAGAGCCATAGAACCAGGTCAGTAGAGCTGCTCAAGAGCCTAAGAACCAGGTCAGCAGAGCTGCTCTAGAACCAGAGAAACCAGGTCAGCAGAACTGTTTTAGTGGGAGAGAACCAGGTCAGCAGAGCTGCTTTAGAGCCAGACAACCAGGTTAGCCGAGCTGCTTTAGAGCCAGGGAACCAGATCAGCAGAGCTGTTCTAGAACCTAAGATCCAGGTCAGCAGAGCTGCTCTAGAGCCAGAGAACCAGGTCAGCAGAGCTGTTGTAGAGCCAGAGAAACCAGGTCAGCAGAGCTGCTTTAGAAGGAGAGAACCTGGTCAGCAGAGCTGCTTTAGAGCCAGAGAACCAGGTCAGCAGAGCTGTTGTAGAGCCAGAGAAACCAGGTCAACAGAGCTGCTTTAGAGGGAGAGAACCAAGTCAGCAGAGCTGCTCTAGACCCAGAGAATCAGGTCAGCAGAGCTGCTTCAAAGCAAGAGAACCAGGTCAGCAGAGCTGTATAGAGCCAGAGAGCCGGGTCAGCAGAGCTGCTTTAGAGCCATATAACCAGGTCAGCAGAGCTGCTTTAGAGCCAGAGAACCAGGTCAGCAGAGCCGTTGTAGAGCTAGAGAACAAGGTCAGCAGAGCTGCTCTAGAGCCTAAGAACCAGGTCAGCAGAGCTGCTTTAGAGCCAGAGAACCAGGTCAGCAGAGCTACTTTACAGCCAGAGAACCAGGTCAGCAGAGCTGCTGTAGTGCCAGAGAAACCAGGTCAGCAGAGCTGCTTAAGAGCCAGATAACCATGTCAGCAGAGCCGCTTTAGAGCCAGAGAACCAAGTCAGCAGAGCCGCTTTAGAGCCTAAGAACCAGGTCAGCAGAGCTGCTCTCAAGCCAGAGAACCAGGTCAGCGGAGCTGCTTTAGAACCAGAGAACCAGGTCAGCTGAGCTGCTTTAGAGCCAGAGAAACAGGTCAGCAGAGCAGCTTTAGAGCCTCAGAACCAGGTCAGCAGAGCTGCTGTAGAGCCAGAGAACCAGGTCAGCAGAGCTGCTTTAGAGCCGGAGAACCAGGTCAGCAGAGCTGATCTAGAGCCAGAGAACCAGGTCAGCAGAGCTGCTTTTGAGCCAGATAACCATGTCAGCAGAGCCACTTTAGAGCCAGAGAACCAAGTCAGCAGAGCTGCTTTAGAGCCAGAGAACCAGGTCAGCAGAGCCGTTGTAGAGCCAGAGACCCACGTCAGCAGAGCTGTTCTAGAGCCTGTGAACCAGGTCAGCAGAGCTGCTCTCAAGCCAGAGAACCAGGTCAGCAGGGCTGCTTTAGAACCAGAGAACCAGGTCAGCTGAGCTGCTATAGAGGGAGAGAACCAGGTCAGCAGAGCCGCTTTAGCACCAGAGAATCAGGTCAGCAGAGCTGCTTTAAAGCCAGAGAACCATGGTCAGCAGAGTTGCTTTAGAGCCAGAGAACCAGGTCAGCAGAGCTGCTTTAGAAGGAGAGAACCTGGTCAGCAGAGCTGCTTTAGAGCCAGAGAACCAGGTCAGCAGAACTGCTGTAGAGCCAGAGAAACCAGGTCAACAGAGCTGCTTTAGAGGGAGAGAACCAAGTCAGCAGAGCTGCTCTAGACCCAGAGAATCAGGTCAGCAGAGCTGCTTCAAAGCAAGAGAACTAGGTCAGCAGAGCTGTATAGAGCCAGAGAGCCGGGTCAGCAGAGCTGCTTTAGAGCCATATAACCAGGTCAGCAGAGCTGCTTTAGAGCCAGAGAACCAGGTCAGCAGAGCCGTTGTAGAGCTAGAGAACAAGGTCAGCTGAGCTGCTCTAGAGCCTAAGAACCAGGTCAGCAGAGCTGCTTTAGAGCCGGAGAACCAGGTCAGCAGAGCTACTTTACAGCCAGAGAACCAGGTCAGCAGAGCTGCTGTAGTGCCAGAGAAACCAGGTCAGCAGAGCTGCTTTAGAGCCAGATAACCATGTCAGCAGAGCCGCTTTAGAGCCAGAGAACCAAGTCAGCAGAGCCGCTTTAGAGCCTAAGAACCAGGTCAGCAGAGCTGCTCTCAAGCCAGAGAACCAGGTCAGCGGAGCTGCTTTAGAACCAGAGAACCAGGTCAGCTGAGATGCTTTAGAGCCAGAGAAACAGGTCAGCAGAGCAGCTTTAGAGCCTCAGAACCAGGTCAGCAGAGCTGCTGTAGAGCCAGAGAACCAGGTCAGCAGAGCTGCTTTAGAGCCGGAGAACCAGGTCAGCAGAGCTGATCTAGAGCCAGAGAACCAGGTCAGCAGAGCTGCTTTTGAGCCAGATAACCATGTCAGCAGAGCCGCTTTAGAGCCAGAGAATCAGGTCAGCAGAGCCGTTGTAGAGCCAGAGACCCACGTCAGCAGAGCTGTTCTAGAGCCTGCGAACCAGGTCAGCAGAGCTGCTCTCAAGCCAGAGAACCAGGTCAGCAGGGCTGCTTTAGAACCAGAGAACCAGGTCAGCTGAGCTGCTATAGAGGGAGAGAACCAGGTCAGCAGAGCCGCTTTAGCACCAGAGAATCAGGTCAGCAGAGCTGCTTTAAAGCCAGAGAACCATGGTCAGCAGAGCTGCTTTAGAGCCAGAGAACCAGGTCAGCAGAGCTGCTGTAGAGCCAGAGAACCAGGTCAGCAGAGCTGCTTTAGAGCCATAGAACCAGGTCACCAGAGCTGCTTTAAAGACAGTGATCCAGGTCAGCAGAGCCGTTGTAGAGCTAGAGAACCAGGTCAGCAGAGCAGCTCCAGAGCCTAAGAACCAGGTCAGCAGAGCTGCTCTAGAGCCAGAGAACCAGGTCAGCAGAGCTGCTTTAAAGCCAGAGAACCAGGTCAGCAGAGCCGCTTTAGAGCCTGAGAACCAGGTCAGCAGAGCTGCTCTAGAGCCAGAGAACCAGGTCAGCAGAGCTGCTTTAGAGCCAGAGAAACAGGTCAGCAGATCTGCTTTGGAGGGAGTGAACCAGATCAGCAGAGCTGCTTTAGAGCCAGAGAACCAGGTCAGCAGAGCTGCTTTAGAGCCAGAGAACCAGGTCAGCAGAGCCATTGTAGAGCCAGAGAACTAGGTCAGCTGAGCTGCTCTAGAGCCTAAGAACCAGGTCACCAGAGCTGCTCTCGAGCCAGAGAACCAGGTCAGGACAGCTGCTTTAGTGCCAGAAAACCAGGTCAGCAGAGGTGCTATAGAGGGAGAGAACCAGTTCCGCAGTTGCGATTTAGCGCCAGAGAACCACGTCAGCAGAGCTGCTTTAGAGCCAGAGAACCAGGTCAGCAGATCTGCTTTAGAGCCAGAGAACCAGGTCAGCAGAGCTGCTTTAGAGCCAGAGAACCAGGTCAGCACAGCCGTTGTAGAGCCAGAGACCCAGGTCAGCAGAGCTGCTCTAGAGCCTAAGAGCCAGGTCAGAAGAGCTGCTCTAGAGCCAGAGAACCAGGTCAGCAGAGCTGCATTAGAGCCAGAGAACCAGGTCAGCAGAGCTACTTTACAGCCAGAGAACCAGGTCAGCAGAGCTGCTGTAGTGCCAGAGAAACCAGGTCAGCAGAGCTGCCTTAGAGGGAGAGAACCAGGTCAGCGGAGCTGCTTTAGAGCCAGAGAAACATGTCAGCAGAGCTGCTTTAGAGCCAGAGAACCAGTTCAGCAGAGCTGCTGGAGAGCCTGAGAACGAGGTCAGCAGAGCTGCTTTAGAGCCAGAGAACCAGTTTAGCCGATCTGCTTTAGAGCCAGAGAACCAGATCAGCTGAGCTGTTCTAGAACCTAAGAACCAGGTCAGCAGAGCTGCTCTAGAGCCATAGAACCAGATCAGCAGAGCTGCTTTAGAGCCATAGAACCAGGTCAGTAGAGCTGCTCTAGAGCCTAAGAACCAGGTCAGCAGAGCTGCTCTAGAACCAGAGAACAAGGTCAGCAGAGCTGCTGTAGAGCCAGAGAAACCAGGTCAGCAGAGCCGTTGTAGAGCCAGAGACCCAGGTCAGCAGAGCTGCTCTAGAGCATAAAAACCAGGTCAGCAGAGCTGCTCTAGTGACAGAGAACCAGGTCAGCAGAGCTGCTTTAGAGCCAGAGAACCAGGTCAGCAGAGCTGATCTAGAGCCAGAGAACCAGGTCAGCAGAGCTGCTTTAGAGCCAGATAAGCAGGTCAGCAGAGCCGCTTTAGAGCCAGAGAACCAAGTCAACGGAGCCGCATAAGAGCCAGAGAACCAGGTCAGCGGAGCTGCTTTAGAGCCATAGAACCAGGTCAGCAGAGCTGCTTCAGAGCCAGAGAACCAGGTCAACAGAGCCGTTGTAGAGCCAGAGAACCAGGTCAGCAGAGCTGTTCTAGAGCCTAAGAACCAGGTCAGCAGAGCTGCTCTCAAGCCAGAGAACCAGGTCAGCGTAGCTGCTTTAGAACCAGAGAACCAGATCAGCTGAGCTGTTCTAGAACCTAAGAACCAGGTCAGCAGAGCTGCTCTAGAGCCATAAAACCAGATCAGCAGAGCTGCTTTAGAGCCATAGAACCAGGTCAGTAGAGCTGCTCTAGAGCCTAAGAACCAGGTCAGCAGAGCTGCTCTAGAACCAGAGAACAAGGTCAGCAGAGCTGCTGTAGAGCCAGAGAAACCAGGTCAGCAGAGCCGTTGTAGAGCCAGAGACCCAGGTCAGCAGAGCTGCTCTAGAGCATAAAAACCAGGCCAGCAGAGCTGCTCTAGTGACAGAGAACCAGGTCAGCAGAGCTGCTTTAGATCCAGAGAACCAGGTCAGCAGAGCTGATCTAGAGCCAGAGAACCAGGTCAGCAGAGCTGCTTTAGAGCCAGATAAGCAGGTCAGCAGAGCCGCTTTAGAGCCGGAGAACCAAGTCAGCAGAGCCGCATAAGAGCCAGAGAACCAGGTCAGCAGAGCCGTTGTAGAGCCAGAGAACCAGGTCAGCAGAGCTGTTCTAGAGCCTAAGAACCAGGTCAGCAGAGCTGCTCTCAAGCCAGAGAACCAGGTCAGCGTAGCTGCTTTAGAACCAGAGAACTAGGTCAGCTGAGCTTCTCTAGAGCCTAAGAACCAGGACAGCAGAGCTGCTCTCGAGCCAGAGAACCAGGTCAGGAGAGCTGCTTTAGAGCCAGAGAACCCGGTCAGCAGATGTGCTATAGAGGGAGAGAACCAGGTCCGCAGTGGCGCTTTCATGCCAGAGAACCACGTCACCAGAGCTGCTTTACAGCCAGAGAATCAGGTCAGCAGAGCTGCTTTAGAGCTAGAGAACGAGGTCAGCAGAGCTGCTTTAGAGCCAGAGAACCAGGTCAGCAGAGCCGTTGTAGAGCCAGAGACCCAGGTCAGCAGAGCTGCTCTAGAGCCTAAGAGCCAGGTCAGCAGAGCTGCTCTAGAGCCAGAGAACCAGGTCAGCAGAGCTGCATTAGAGTCAGAGTACCAGGACAGCAGAGCTGCTTTAGAGCTAGATAACCAGGTCAGCAAAGCTGCTTTAGAGCCAGAGAACCAAGTCAGCAGAGGTGCTTTAGAGCCAGAGAACCAGGTCTGCAGAGCCATTGTAGAGCCAGAGAGCCAGGTCAGCAGAACCGCTCTAGAGCCAGAGAACCAGGTCAGCAGAGCTGCTGTAGAACCAGAGAAACCAGGTCACTTGAACTGTTTTAGAGCCAGAGAACCCAGTCAGCAGAGGTGATTCAGAGCCAGAGAACCAGGTCAGCAGGGCTGCTTTAGAGCGACAGAACCAGGTCAGCAGAGCTGCTTTAGAGCCATAGAACTAGATCAGCAGAGCTGCTTTAGAGCCATAGAACCAGGTCAGTAGAGCTGCTCTAGAGCCTAAGAACCAGGTCAGCAGAGCTGCTCTAGAACCAGAGAAACCAGGTCAGCAGAACTGTTTTAGTGGGAGAGAACCAGGTCAGCAGAGCTGCTTTAGAGCCAGACAACCAGGTTAGCCGAGCTGCTTTAGAGCCAGGGAACCAGATCAGCAGAGCTGTTCTAGAACCTAAGAACCAGGTCAGCAGAGCTGCTCTAGAGCCAGAGAACCAGGTCAGCAGAGCTGTTGTAGAGCCAGAGAAACCAGGTCAGCAGAGCTGCTTTAGAAGGAGAGAACCTGGTCAGCAGAGCTGCTTTAGAGCCAGAGAACCAGGTCAGCAGAGCTGTTGTAGAGCCAGAGAAACCAGGTCAACAGAGCTGCTTTAGAGGGAGAGAACCAAGTCAGCAGAGCTGCTCTAGACCCAGTGAATCAGGTCAGCAGAGCTGATTCAAAGCAAGAGAACCAGGTCAGCAGAGCTGTATAGAGCCAGAGAGCCGGGTCAGCAGAGCTGCTTTAGAGCCATATAACCAGGTCAGCAGAGCTGCTTTAAAGCCAGAGAACCAGGTCAGCAGAGCCGTTGAAGAGCTAGAGAACAAGGTCAGCAGAGCTGCTCTAGACCCTAAGAACCAGGTCAGCAGAGCTGCTTTAGAGCCAGAGAACCAGGTCAGCAGAGCTACTTTACAGCCAGAGAACCAGGTCAGCAGAGCTGCTGTAGTGCCAGAGAAACCAGGTCAGCAGAGCTGCTCTAGAGCCTGAGAACCAGGTCAGCAGAGCTGCTTTAGAGCCAGAGAAACAGGTCAGCAGAGCAGCTTTAGAGCCAGAGAACCAGGTCAGCAGAGCCGTTGTAGAGCCAGAGACCCAGGTCAACAGAGCTGCTCTAGAGCCTCAGAACCAGGTCAGCAGAGCTGCTGTAGAGCCAGAGAACCACGTCAGCAGAGCTGCTTTAGAGCCGGAGAACCAGGTCAGCAGAGCTGATCTAGAGCCACAGAACCAGGTCAGCAGAGCTGCTTTAGAGCCAGATAACCATGTCAGCAGAGCCGCTTTAGAGCCAGAGAACCAAGTCAGCAGAGCCGCTTTAGAGCCTAAGAACCAGGTCAGCAGAGCTGCTCTCAAGCCAGAGAACAAGGTCAGCGGAGCTGCTTTAGAACCAGAGAACCAGGTCAGCTGAGCTGCTTTAGAGCCAGAGAAACAGGTCAGCAGAGCAGCTTTAGAGCCTCAGAACCAGGTCAGCAGAGCTGCTGTAGAGCCAGAGAACCAGGTCAGCAGAGCTGCTTTAGAGCCGGAGAACCAGGTCAGCAGAGCTGATCTAGAGCCAGAGAACCAGGTCAGCAGAGCTGCTTTTGAGCCAGATAACCATGTCAGCAGAGCCGCTTTAGAGCCAGAGAACCAAGTCAGCAGAGCTGCTTTAGAGCCAGAGAACCAGGTCAGCAGAGCCGTTGTAGAGCCAGAGACCCACGTCAGCAGAGCTGTTCTAGAGCCTGCGAACCAGGTCAGCAGAGCTGTTCTAGAGCCTGCGAACCAGGTCAGCAGAGCTGCTCTCAAGCCAGAGAACCAGGTCAGCAGGGCTGCTTTAGAACCAGAGAACCAGGTCAGCTGAGCTGCTATAGAGCGAGAGAACCAGGTCAGCAGAGCCGCTTTAGCACCAGAGAATCAGGTCAGCAGAGCTGCTTTAAAGCCAGAGAACCATGGTCAGCAGAGCTGCTTTAGAGCCAGAGAACCAGGTCAGCAGAGCTGCTGTAGAGCCAGAGAACCAGGTCAGCAGAGCTGCTTTAGAGCCATAGAACCAGGTCACCAGAGCTGCTTTAAAGACAGTGAACCAGGTCAGCAGAGCCGTTGTAGAGCTAGAGAACCAAGTCAGCAGAGCAGCTGCAGAGCCTAAGAACCAGGTCAGCAGAGCTGCTCTAGAGCCAGAGAACCAGGTCAGCAGAGCTGCTTTAAAGCCAGAGAACCAGGTCAGAAGAGCCGCTTTAGAGCCTGAAAACCAGGTCAGCAGAGCTGCTCTAGAGCCAGAGAACCAGGTCAGCAGCGCTGCTTTAGAGCCAGAGAAACAGGTCAGCAGATCTGCTTTGGAGGGAGTGAACCAGATCAGCAGAGCTGCTTTAGAGCCAGAGAACCAGGTCAGCAGAGCTGCTTTAGAGCCAGAGAACCAGGTCAGCAGAGCCATTGTAGAGCCAGAGAACTAGGTCAGCTGAGCTGCTCTAGAGCCTAAGAACCAGGTCACCAGAGCTGCTCTCGAGCCAGAGAACCAGGTCAGGACAGCTGCTTTAGTGCCAGAAAACCAGGTCAGCAGAGGTGCTATAGAGGGAGAGAACCAGTTCCGCAGTGGCGATTTAGCGCCAGAGAACCACGTCAGCAGAGTTGCTTTAGAGCCAGAGAACCAGGTCAGCAGATCTGCTTTAGAGCCAGAGAACCAGGTCAGCAGAGCTGCTTTAGAGCCAGAGAACCTGGTCAGTACAGCCGTTGTAGAGCCAGAGACCCAGGTCAGCAGAGCTGCTCTAGAGCCTAAGAGCCAGGTCAGAAGAGCTGCTCTAGAGCCAGAGAACCAGGTCAGCAGAGCTGCATTAGAGCCAGAGAACCAGGTCAGCAGAGCTGATCTAGAGCCAGAGAACCAGGTCAGCAGAGCTGCTTTTGAGCCAGATAACCATGTCAGCAGAGCCGCTTTAGAGCCAGAGAACCAAGTCAGCAGAGCTGCTTTAGAGCCAGAGAACCAGGTCAGCAGAGCCGTTGTAGAGCCAGAGACCCACGTCAGCAGAGCTGTTCTAGAGCCTGCAAACCAGGTCAGCAGAGCTGCTCTCAAGCCAGAGAACCAGGTCAGCAGGGCTGCTTTAGAACCAGAGAACCAGGTCAGCTGAGCTGCTATAGAGCGAGAGAACCAGGTCAGCAGAGCCGCTTTAGCACCAGAGAATCAGGTCAGCAGAGCTGCTTTAAAGCCAGAGAACCATGGTCAGCAGAGCTGCTTTAGAGCCAGAGAACCAGGTCAGCAGAGCTGCTGTAGAGCCAGAGAACCAGGTCAGCAGAGCTGCTTTAGAGCCATAGAACCAGGTCACCAGAGCTGCTTTAAAGACAGTGAACCAGGTCAGCAGAGCCGTTGTAGAGCTAGAGAACCAAGTCAGCAGAGCAGCTCCAGAGCCTAAGAACCAGGTCAGCAGAGCTGCTCTAGAGCCAGAGAACCAGGTCAGCCGAGCTGCTTTAAAGCCAGAGAACCAGGTCAGAAGAGCCGCTTTAGAGCCTGAAAACCAGGTCAGCAGAGCTGCTCTCAAGCCAGAGAACCAGGTCAGCAGGGCTGCTTTAGAACCAGAGAACCAGGTCAGCTGAGCTGCTATAGAGCGAGAGAACCAGGTCAGCAGAGCCGCTTTAGCACCAGAGAATCAGGTCAGCAGAGCTGCTTTAAAGCCAGAGAACCATGGTCAGCAGAGCTGCTTTAGAGCCAGAGAACCAGGTCAGCAGAGCTGCTGTAGAGCCAGAGAACCAGGTCAGCAGAGCTGCTTTAGAGCCATAGAACCAGGTCACCAGAGCTGCTTTAAAGACAGTGAACCAGGTCAGCAGAGCCGTTGTAGAGCTAGAGAACCAAGTCAGCAGAGCAGCTCCAGAGCCTAAGAACCAGGTCAGCAGAGCTGCTCTATTGCCAGAGAACCAGGTCAGCAGAGCTGCTTTAAAGCCAGAGAACCAGGTCAGAAGAGCCGCTTTAGAGCCTGAAAACCAGGTCAGCAGAGCTGCTCTAGAGCCAGAGAACCAGGTCAGCAGAGCTGCTTTAGAGCCAGAGAAACAGGTCAGCAGATCTGCTTTGGAGGGAGTGAACCAGATCAGCAGAGCTGCTTTAGAGCCAGAGAACCAGGTCAGCAGAGCTGCTTTAGAGCCAGAGAACCAGGTCAGCAGAGCCATTGTAGAGCCAGAGAACTAGGTCAGCTGAGCTGCTCTAGAGCCTAAGAACCAGGTCACCAGAGCTGCTCTTGAGCCAGAGAACCAGGTCAGGACAGCTGCTTTAGTGCCAGAAAACCAGGTCAGCAGAGGTGCTATAGAGGGAGAGAACCAGTTCCGCAGTGGCGATTTAGCGCCAGAGAACCACGTCAGCAGAGCTGCTTTAGAGCCAGAGAACCAGGTCAGCAGATCTGCTTTAGAGCCAGAGAACCAGGTCAGCAGAGCTGCTTTAGAGCCAGAGAACCAGGTCAGCACAGCTGTTGTAGAGCCAGAGACCCAGGTCAGCAGAGCTGCTCTAGAGCCGAAGAGCCAGGTCAGAAGAGCTGCTCTAGAGCCAGAGAACCAGGTCAGCAGAGCTGCATTAGAGCCAGAGAACCAGGTCAGCAGAGCTGATCTAGAGCCAGAGAACCAGGTCAGCAGAGCTGCTTTTGAGCCAGATAACCATGTCAGCAGAGCCGCTTTAGAGCCAGAGAACCAAGTCAGCAGAGCTGCTCTCAAGCCAGAGAACCAGGTCAGCAGGGCTGCTTTAGAACCAGAGAACCAGGTCAGCTGAGCTGCTATAGAGCGAGAGAACCAGGTCAGCAGAGCCGCTTTAGCACCAGAGAATCAGGTCAGCAGAGCTGCTTTAAAGCCAGAGAACCATGGTCAGCAGAGCTGCTTTAGAGCCAGAGAACCAGGTCAGCAGAGCTGCTGTAGAGCCAGAGAACCAGGTCAGCAGAGCTGCTTTAGAGCCATAGAACCAGGTCACCAGAGCTGCTTTAAAGACAGTGAACCAGGTCAGCAGAGCCGTTGTAGAGCTAGAGAACCAAGTCAGCAGAGCAGCTCCAGAGCCTAAGAACCAGGTCAGCAGAGCTGCTCTAGAGCCAGAGAACCAGGTCAGCAGAGCTGCTTTAAAGCCAGAGAACCCGGTCAGAAGAGCCGCTTTAGAGCCTGAAAACCAGGTCAACAGAGCTGCTCTAGAGCCAGAGAACCAGGTCAGCAGAGCTGCTTTAGAGCCAGAGAAACAGGTCAGCAGATCTGCTTTGGAGGGAGTGAACCAGATCAGCAGAGCTGCTTTAGAGCCAGAGAACCAGGTCAGCAGAGCTGCTTTAGAGCCAGAGAACCAGGTCAGCAGAGCCATTGTAGAGCCAGAGAACTAGGTCAGCTGAGCTGCTCTAGAGCCTAAGAACCAGGTCACCAGAGCTGCTCTCGAGCCAGAGAACCAGGTCAGGACAGCTGCTTTAGTGCCAGAAAACCAGGTCAGCAGAGGTGCTATAGAGGGAGAGAACCAGTTCCGCAGTGGCGATTTAGCGCCAGAGAACCACGTCAGCAGAGCTGCTTTAGAGCCAGAGAACCAGGTCAGCAGATCTGCTTTAGAGCCAGAGAACCAGGTCAGCAGAGCTGCTTTAGAGCCAGAGAACCAGGTCAGCACAGCCGTTGTAGAGCCAGAGACCCAGGTCAGCAGAGCTGCTCTAGAGCCTAAGAGCCAGGTCAGAAGAGCTGCTCTAGAGCCAGAGAACCAGGTCAGCAGAGCTGCATTAGAGCCAGAGAACCAGGTCAGCAGAGCTACTTTACAGCCAGAGAACCAGGTCAGCAGAGCTGCTGTAGTGCCAGAGAAACCAGGTCAGCAGAGCTGCCTTAGAGGGAGAGAACCAGGTCAGCGGAGCTGCTTTAGAGCCAGAGAACCAGGTCAGCAGAGCTGCTTTAGAGCCAGAGAACCAGTTCAGCAGAGCTGCTGGAGAGCCTGAGAACGAGGTCAGCAGAGCTGCTTTAGAGCCAGAGAACCAGTTTAGCCGATCTGCTTTAGAGCCAGAGAACCAGATCAGCTGAGCTGTTCTAGAACCTAAGAACCAGGTCAGCAGAGCTGCTCTAGAGCCATAGAACCAGATCAGCAGAGCTGCTTTATAGCCATAGAACCAGGTCAGTAGAGCTGCTCTAGAGCCTAAGAACCAGGTCAGCAGAGCTGCTCTAGAACCAGAGAACAAGGTCAGCAGAGCTGCTGTAGAGCCAGAGAAACCAGGTCAGCAGAGCCGTTGTAGAGCCAGAGACCCAGGTCAGCAGAGCTGCTCTAGAGCATAAAAACCAGGTCAGCAGAGCTGCTCTAGTGACAGAGAACCAGGTCAGCAGAGCTGCTTTAGAGCCAGAGAACCAGGTCAGCAGAGCTGATCTAGAGCCAGAGAACCAGGTCAGCAGAGCTGCTTTAGAGCCAGATAAGCAGGTCAGCAGAGCCGCTTTAGAGCCGGAGAACCAAGTCAGCAGAGCCGCATAAGAGCCAGAGAACCAGGTCAGCAGAGCTGCTTCAGAGCCAGAGAACCAGGTCAACAGAGCCGTTGTAGAGCCAGAGAACCAGGTCAGCAGAGCTGTTCTAGAGCCTAAGAACCAGGTCAGCAGAGCTGCTCTCAAGCCAGAGAACCAGGTCAGCGTAGCTGCTTTAGAACCAGAGAACTAGGTCAGCTGAGCTTCTCTAGAGCCTAAGAACCATGTCAGCAGAGCTGCTCTCGAGCCAGAGAACCAGGTCAGGAGAGCTGCTTTAGAGCCAGAGAACCCAGTCAGCAGATGTGCTATAGAGGGAGAGAACCAGGACCGCAGTGGCGCTTTAATGCCAGAGAACCACGTCACCAGAGCTACTTTACAGCCAGAGAATCAGGTCAGCAGAGCTGCTTTAGAGCCAGAGAACGAGGTCAGCAGAGCTGCTTTAGAGCCAGAGAACCAGGTTAGCAGAGCCGTTGTAGAGCCAGAGACCCAGGTCAGCAGAGCTGCTCTAGAGCCTAAGAGCCAGGTCAGCAGAGCTGCTCTAGAGCCAGAGAACCAGGTCAGCAGAGCTGCATTAGAGTCAGAGTACCGGGTCAGCAGAGCTGCTTTAGAGCTAGATAACCAGGTCAGCAAAGCTGCTTTAGAGCCAGAGAACCAAGTCAGCAGAGCCGCTTTAGAGCCAGAGAACCAGGTCTGCAGAGCCGTTGTAGAGCCAGAGAGCCAGGTCAGCAGAGCCGCTCTAGAGCCAGAGAACCAGGTCAGCAGAGCTGCTGTAGAACCAGAGAAACCAGGTCAGTTGAACTGTTTTAGAGCCAGAGAACCCGGTCAGCAGAGGTGATTCAGAGCCAGAGAACCAGGTCAGCAGAGCTGCTTTAGAGCGACAGAACCAGGTCAGCAGAGCTGCTTTAGAGCCATGGAACTAGATCAGCAGAGCTGCTTTAGAGCCATAGAACCAGGTCAGTAGAGCTGCTCTAGAGCCTAAGAACCAGGTCAGCAGAGCTGCTCTAGAACCAGAGAAACCAGGTCAGCAGAACTGTTTTAGTGGGAGAGAACCAGGTCAGCAGAGCTGCTTTAGAGCCAGAAAACCAGGTTAGCCGAGCTGCTTTAGAGGCAGGGAACCAGATCAGCAGAGCTGTTCTAGAACCTAAGAACCAGGTCAGCAGAGTTGCTCTAGAGCCAGAGAACCAGGTCAGCAGAGCTGTTGTAGAGCCAGAGAAACCAGGTCAGCAGAGCTGCTTTAGAAGGAGAGAACCTGGTCAGCAGAGCTGCTTTAGAGCCAGAGAACCAGGTCAACAGAGCTGCTTCAGAGGGAGAGAACCAAGTCAGCAGAGCTGATCTAGACCCAGAGAATCAGGTCAGCAGAGCTGCTTCAAAGCAAGAGAACCAGGTCAGCAGAGCTGTATAGAGCCAGAGAGCCGGGTCAGCAGAGCTGCTTTAGAGCCATATAACCAGGTCAGCAGAGCTGCTTTAGAGCCAGAGATCCAGGTCAGCAGAGCCGTTGTAGAGCTAGAGAACAAGGTCAGCAGAGCTGCTCTAGAGCCTAAGAACCAGGTCAGCAGAGCTGCTTTAGAGCCAGAGAACCAGGTCAGCAGAGCTACTTTACAGCCAGAGAACCAGGTCTGCAGAGCTGCTGTAGTGCCAGAGAAACCAGGTCAGCAGAGCTGCTCTAGAGCCTGAGAACCAGGTCAGCAGAGCTGCTTTAGAGCCAGAGAAACAGGTCAGCAGAGCAGCTTTAGAGCCAGAGAACCAGGTCAGCAGAGCCGTTGTAGAGCAAGAGACCCAGGTCAGCAGAGCTGCTCTAGAGCCTCAGAACCAGGTCAGCAGAGCTGTTGTAGAGCCAGAGAACCAGGTCAGCAGAGCTGCTTTAGAGCCGGAGTACCAGGTCAGCAGAGCTGATCTAGAGCCAGAGAACCAGGTCAGCAGAGCTGCTTTTGAGCCAGATAACCATGTCAGCAGAGCCGCTTTAGAGCCAGAGAACCAAGTCAGCAGAGCTGCTTTAGAGCCAGAGAACAAGGTCAGCAGAGCCGTTGTAGAGCCAGAGACCCACGTCAGCAGAGCGGTTCTAGAGCCTGCGAACCAGGTCAGCAGAGCTGCTCTCAAGCCAGAGAACCAGGTCAGCGGAGCTGCTTTAGAACCAGAGAACCAGGTCAGCTGAGCTGCTATAGAGGGAGAGAAGCAGGTCAGCAGAGCCGCTTTAGCACCAGAGAATCAGGTCAGCAGAGCTGCTTTAAAGCCAGAGAACCATGGTCAGCAGAGCTGCTTTAGAGCCAGAGAACCAGGTCAGCAGAGCTGCTGTAGAGCCAGAGAACCAGGTCAGCAGAGCTGCTTTAGAGCCATAGAACCAGGTCACCAGAGCTGCTTTAAAGACAGTGAACAAGGTCAGCAGAGCCGGTGTAGAGCTAGAGAACCAGGTCAGCAGTGCAGCTCCAGAGCCTAAGATCCAAGTCAGCAGAGCTGCTCTAGAGCCAGAAAAAAAGGGCAGCAGAGCTGCTTTAAAGCCAGAGATCTAGGTCAGCAGAGCTGATCTAGAGCCAGAGAACCAGGTCAGCAGAGCTGCTTTAAAGCCAGAGATCTAGGTCAGCAGAGCCGCTTTAGAGCCAGAGAACCAGGTCAGCAGAGCTGCTCTACAGCCAGGGAACCAGGTCAGCAGAGCTGCTTTAGAGCCAGAGAAACAGGTCAGCAGATCTGCTTTGGAGGGAGTGAACCAGATCAGCAGAGCTGCTTTAGAGCCAGAGAACCAGGTCAGCAGAGCTGCTTTAGAGCCAGAGAACCAGGTCAGCAGAGCCATTGTGGAGCGAGAAAACTAGGTCAGCTGAGCTGCTCTCGAGCAAGAGAACCAGGTCAGGACAGCTGCTTTAGTGCCAGAAAACCAGGTCAGCAGAGGTGCTATAGAGGGAGATAACCAGTTCCGCAGTGGCGATTTAGCGCCAGAGAACCACGTCAGCAGAGCTTCTTTAGAGCCAGAGAACAAGGTCAGCAGATCTGCTTTAGAGCCAGAGAACCAGGTCAGCAGAGCCGTTGTAAAGCCAGAGACCCAGGTCAGCAGAGCTGCTCTAGAGCCTAAGAGCCAGGTCAGCAGAGCTGCTCTAGAGCCAGAGAACCAGGTCAGCAGAGCTGCATTAGAGCCGGAGAACCAGGTCAGCAGAGCTACTTTACAGCCAGAGAACCAGGTCAGCAGAGCTGCTGTAGTGCCAGAGAAACCAGGTCAGCAGAGCTGCCTTAGAGGGAGAGAACCAGGTCAGCAGAGCTGCTTTAGAGCCAGAGAACCAGGTCAGCAGAGCTGCTTTAGAGCCAGAGAACCAGTTCAGCAGAGCTGCTGGAGAGCCTGAGAACGAGGTCAGCAGAGCTGCTTTAGAGCCAGAGAACCAGTTTAGCCGATCTACTTTATAACCAGAGAACCAGATCAGCTGCGCTGTTCTAGAACCTAAGAACCAGGTCAGCAGAGCTGCTCTAGAGCCATAGAACCAGATCAGCAGAGCTGCTTTAGAGCCATAGAACCAGGTCAGCAGAGCTGCTCTAGAGCCTAAGAACCAGGTCAGCAGAGCCGTTGTAGAGCCAGAGACCCAGGTCAGCAGAGCTGCTCTAGAGCCTAAAAACCAGGTCAGCAGAGCTGCTCTAGTGACAGAGAACCAGGTCAGCAGAGCTGCTTTAGAGCCAGAGAACCAGGTCAGCAGAGCTGATCTAGAGCCTGAGAACCAGGTCAGCAGAGCTGCTTTAGAGCCAGATAAGCAGGTCAGTAGAGCCGCTTTAGAGCCAGAGAACCAAGTCAGCAGAGCCGCTTTAGAGCCAGAGAACCAGGTCAGCAGAGCTGCTTTAGAGCCATAGAACCAGGTCAGCAGAGCTGCTTCAGAGCCAGAGAACCAGGTCAACAGAGCCGTTGTAGAGCCAGAGAACCAGGTCAGCAGAGCTGTTCTACAGCCTAAGAACCAGGTCAGCAGAGCTGCTCTCAATCCAGAGAACCAGGTCAGCGTAGCTGCTTTAGAACCAGAGAACTAGGTCAGCTGAGCTGCTCTAGAGCCTAAGAACCAGGTCAGCAGAGCTGCTCTCGAGCCAGAGAACCAGGTCAGGAGAGCTGCTTTAGAGCCAGAGAACCAGGTCAGCAGATGTGCTATAGAGGGAGAGAACCAGATCCGCAGCGGTGCTTTAACGCCAGAGAACCACGTCACCAGAGCTGCTTTACAGCCAGAGAATCAGGTCAGCAGAGCTGCATTAGAGCCAGAGAACGAGGTCAGCAGAGCTGCTTTAGAGCCAGAGAACCAGGTCAGCAGAGCCGTTGTAGAGCCAGAGACCCAGGTCAGCAGACCTGCTCTAGAGCCGAAGAGCCAGGTCAGCAGAGCTGCTCTAGAGCCAGAGAACCAGGTCAGCAGAGGTGCATTAGAGCCAGAGTACCAGGTCAGCAGAGCTGCTTTAGAGCTAGATAACCAGATCAGCAGAGCTGCTTTAGAGCCAGAGAACCAAGTCAGCAGAGCCACTTTAGAGCCAGAGAACCAGGTCTGCAGAGCCATTGTAGAGCGAGAGAGCCAGGTCAGCAGAGCCGCTCTAGAGCCAGAGAACCAGGTCAGCAGAGCTGCTGTGGAACCAGATAAACCAGGTCAGTTGAACTGTTTTAGAGCGACAGAACCAGGTCAGCAGAGCTGCTTTAGAGCCATGGAACTAGATCAGCAGAGCTGCTTTAGAGCCATAGAACCAGGTCAGTAGAGCTGCTCTAGAGCCTAAGAACCAGGTCAGCAGAGCTGCTCTAGAACCAGAGAAACCAGGTCAGCAGAACTGTTTTAGTGGGAGAGAACCAGGTCAGCAGAGCTGCTTTAGAGCCAGAAAACCAGGTTAGCCGAGCTGCTTTAGAGCCAGGGAACCAGATCAGCAGAGCTGTTCTAGAACCTAAGAACCAGGTCAGCAGAGCTGCTCTAGAGCCAGAGAACCAGGTCAGCAGAGCTGTTGTAGAGCCAGAGAAACCAGGTCAGCAGAGCTGCTTTAGAAGGAGAGAACCTGGTCAGCAGAGCTGCTTTAGAGCCAGAGAACCAGGTCAACAGAGCTGCTTCAGAGGGAGAGAACCAAGTCAGCAGAGCTGATCTAGACCCAGAGAATCAGGTCAGCAGAGCTGCTTCAAAGCAAGAGAACCAGGTCAGCAGAGCTGTATAGAGCCAGAGAGCCGGGTCAGCAGAGCTGCTTTAGAGCCATATAACCAGGTCAGCAGAGCTGCTTTAGAGCCAGAGATCCAGGTCAGCAGAGCCGTTGTAGAGCTAGAGAACAAGGTCAGCAGAGCTGCTCTAGAGCCTAAGAACCAGGTCAGCAGAGCTGCTTTAGAGCCAGAGAACCAGGTCAGCAGAGCTACTTTACAGCCAGAGAACCAGGTCTGCAGAGCTGCTGTAGTGCCAGAGAAACCAGGTCAGCAGAGCTGCTCTAGAGCCTGAGAACCAGGTCAGCAGAGCTGCTTTAGAGCCAGAGAAACAGGTCAGCAGAGCAGCTTTAGAGCCAGAGAACCAGGTCAGCAGAGCCGTTGTAGAGCAAGAGACCCAGGTCAGCAGAGCTGCTCTAGAGCCTCAGAACCAGGTCAGCAGAGCTGTTGTAGAGCCAGAGAACCAGGTCAGCAGAGCTGCTTTAGAGCCGGAGTACCAGGTCAGCAGAGCTGATCTAGAGCCAGAGAACCAGGTCAGCAGAGCCGCTTTTGAGCCAGATAACCATGTCAGCAGAGCCGCTTTAGAGCCAGAGAACCAAGTCAGCAGAGCTGCTTTAGAGCCAGAGAACCAGGTCAGCAGAGCCCTTGTAGAGCCAGAGACCCACGTCAGCAAAGCGGTTCTAGAGCCTGCGAACCAGGTCAGCAGAGCTGCTCTCAAGCCAGAGAACCAGGTCAGCGGAGCTGCTTTAGAACCAGAGAACCAGGTCAGCTGAGCTGCTATAGAGGGAGAGAAGCAGGTCAGCAGAGCCGCTTTAGCACCAGAGAATCAGGTCAGCAGAGCTGCTTTAAAGCCAGAGAACCATGGTCAGCAGAGCTGCTTTAGAGCCAGAGAACAAGGTCAGCAGAGCTGCTTTTGAGCCAGATAACCAGGTCAGCAGAGCTGCTTTAGAGCCGGAGTACCAGGTCAGCAGAGCTGATCTAGAGCCAGAGAACCAGGTCAGCAGAGCCGCTTTTGAGCCAGATAACCATGTCAGCAGAGCCGCTTTAGAGCCAGAGAACCAAGTCAGCAGAGCTGCTTTAGAGCCAGAGAACCAGGTCAGCAGAGCCGTTGTAGAGCCAGAGACCCACGTCAGCAGAGCGGTTCGAGAGCCTGCGAACCAGGTCAGCAGAGCTGCTCTCAAGCCAGAGAACCAGGTCAGCGGAGCTGCTTTAGAACCAGAGAACCAGGTCAGCTGAGCTGCTATAGAGGGAGAGAAGCAGGTCAGCAGAGCTGCTTTAGCACCAGAGAATCAGGTCAGCAGAGCTGCTTTAAAGCCAGAGAACCATGGTCAGCAGAGCTGCTTTAGAGCCAGAGAACCAGGTCAGCAGAGCTGCTGTAGAGCCAGAGAACCAGGTCAGCAGAGCTGCTTTAGAGCCATAGAACCAGGTCACCAGAGCTGCTTTAAAGACAGTGAACAAGGTCAGCAGAGCCGGTGTAGAGCTAGAGAACCAGGTCAGCAGTGCAGCTCCAGAGCCTAAGAACCAAGTCAGCAGAGCTGCTCTAGAGCCAGAAAAAAAGGTCAGCAGAGCTGCTTTAAAGCCAGAGATCTAGGTCAGCAGAGCTGATCTAGAGCCAGAGAACCAGGTCAGCAGAGCTGCTTTAAAGCCAGAGATCTAGGTCAGCAGAGCCGCTTTAGAGCCAGAGAACCAGGTCAGCAGAGCTGCTCTACAGCCAGAGAACCAGGTCAGCAGAGCTGCTTTAGAGCCAGAGAAACAGGTCAGCAGATTTGCTTTGGAGGGAGTGAACCAGATCAGCAGAGCTGCTTTAGAGCCAGAGAACCAGGTCAGCAGAGCTGCTTTAGAGCCAGAGAACCAGGTCAGCAGAGCCATTGTGGAGCGAGAGAACTAGGTCAGCTGAGCTGCTCTCGAGCAAGAGAACCAGGTCAGGACAGCTGCTTTAGTGCCAGAAAACCAGGTCAGCAGAGGTGCTATAGAGGGAGATAACCAGTTCCGCAGTGGCGATTTAGCGCCAGAGAACCACGTCAGCAGAGCTTCTTTAGAGCCAGAGAACAAGGTCAGCAGATCTGCTTTAGAGCCAGAGAACCAGGTCAGCAGAGCCGTTGTAAAGCCAGAGACCCAGGTCAGCAGAGCTGCTCTAGAGCCTAAGAGCCAGGTCAGCAGAGCTGCTCTAGAGCCAGAGAACCAGGTCAGCAGAGCTGCATTAGAGTCAGAGTACCGGGTCAGCAGAGCTGCTTTAAAGCCAGAGAACCCGGTCAGAAGAGCCGCTTTAGAGCCTGAAAACCAGGTCAACAGAGCTGCTCTAGAGCCAGAGAACCAGGTCAGCAGAGCTGCTTTAGAGCCAGAGAAACAGGTCAGCAGATCTGCTTTGGAGGGAGTGAACCAGATCAGCAGAGCTGCTTTAGAGCCAGAGAACCAGGTCAGCAGAGCTGCTTTAGAGCCAGAGAACCAGGTCAGCAGAGCCATTGTAGAGCCAGAGAACTAGGTCAGCTGAGCTGCTCTAGAGCCTAAGAACCAGGTCACCAGAGCTGCTCTCGAGCCAGAGAACCAGGTCAGGACAGCTGCTTTAGTGCCAGAAAACCAGGTCAGCAGAGGTGCTATAGAGGGAGAGAACCAGTTCCGCAGTGGCGATTTAGCGCCAGAGAACCACGTCAGCAGAGCTGCTTTAGAGCCAGAGAACCAGGTCAGCAGATCTGCTTTAGAGCCAGAGAACCAGGTCAGCAGAGCTGCTTTAGAGCCAGAGAACCAGGTCAGCACAGCCGTTGTAGAGCCAGAGACCCAGGTCAGCAGAGCTGCTCTAGAGCCTAAGAGCCAGGTCAGAAGAGCTGCTCTAGAGCCAGAGAACCAGGTCAGCAGAGCTGCATTAGAGCCAGAGAACCAGGTCAGCAGAGCTACTTTACAGCCAGAGAACCAGGTCAGCAGAGCTGCTGTAGTGCCAGAGAAACCAGGTCAGCAGAGCTGCCTTAGAGGGAGAGAACCAGGTCAGCGGAGCTGCATTAGAGCCGGAGAACCAGGTCAGCAGAGCTACTTTACAGCCAGAGAACCAGGTCAGCAGAGCTGCTGTAGTGCCAGAGAAACCAGGTCAGCAGAGCTGCCTTAGAGGGAGAGAACCAGGTCAGCAGAGCTGCTTTAGAGCCAGAGAACCAGGTCAGCAGAGCTGCTTTAGAGCCAGAGAACCAGTTCAGCAGAGCTGCTGGAGAGCCTGAGAACGAGGTCAGCAGAGCTGCTTTAGAGCCAGAGAACCAGTTTAGCCGATCTACTTTATAACCAGAGAACCAGATCAGCTGCGCTGTTCTAGAACCTAAGAACCAGGTCAGCAGAGCTGCTCTAGAGCCATAGAACCAGATCAGCAGAGCTGCTTTAGAGCCATAGAACCAGGTCAGCAGAGCTGCTCTAGAGCCTAAGAACCAGGTCAGCAGAGCCGTTGTAGAGCCAGAGACCCAGGTCAGCAGAGCTGCTCTAGAGCCTAAAAACCAGGTCAGCAGAGCTGCTCTAGTGACAGAGAACCAGGTCAGCAGAGCTGCTTTAGAGCCAGAGAACCAGGTCAGCAGAGCTGATCTAGAGCCTGAGAACCAGGTCAGCAGAGCTGCTTTAGAGCCAGATAAGCAGGTCAGCAGAGCCGCTTTAGAGCCAGAGAACCAAGTCAGCAGAGCCGCTTTAGAGCCAGAGAACCAGGTCAGCAGAGCTGCTTTAGAGCCATAGAACCAGGTCAGCAGAGCTGCTTCAGAGCCAGAGAACCAGGTCAACAGAGCCGTTGTAGAGCCAGAGAACCAGGTCAGCAGAGCTGTTCTACAGCCTAAGAACCAGGTCAGCAGAGCTGCTCTCAATCCAGAGAACCAGGTCAGCGTAGCTGCTTTAGAACCAGAGAACTAGGTCAGCTGAGCTGCTCTAGAGCCTAAGAACCAGGTCAGCAGAGCTGCTCTCGAGCCAGAGAACCAGGTCAGGAGAGCTGCTTTAGAGCCAGAGAACCAGGTCAGCAGATGTGCTATAGAGGGAGAGAACCAGATCCGCAGCGGTGCTTTAACGCCAGAGAACCACGTCACCAGAGCTGCTTTACAGCCAGAGAATCAGGTCAGCAGAGCTGCGTTAGAGCCAGAGAACGAGGTCAGCAGAGCTGCTTTAGAGCCAGAGAACCAGGTCAGCAGAGCCGTTGTAGAGCCAGAGACCCAGGTCAGCAGACCTGCTCTAGAGCCGAAGAGCCAGGTCAGCAGAGCTGCTCTAGAGCCAGAGAACCAGGTCAGCAGAGGTGCATTAGAGCCAGAGTACCAGGTCAGCAGAGCTGCTTTAGAGCTAGATAACCAGATCAGCAGAGCTGCTTTAGAGCCAGAGAACCAAGTCAGCAGAGCCACTTTAGAGCCAGAGAACCAGGTCTGCAGAGCCATTGTAGAGCCAGAGAGCCAGGTCAGCAGAGCCGCTCTAGAGCCAGAGAACCAGGTCAGCAGAGCTGCTGTGGAACCAGATAAACCAGGTCAGTTGAACTGTTTTAGAGCGACAGAACCAGGTCAGCAGAGCTGCTTTAGAGCCATGGAACTAGATCAGCAGAGCTGCTTTAGAGCCATAGAACCAGGTCAGCAGAGCTGCTCTAGAGCCTAAGAACCAGGTCAGCAGAGCTGCTCTAGAGCCAGAGAAACCAGGTCAGCAGAGCCGTTGTAGAGCCAGAGACCCAGGTCAGCAGAGCTGCTCTAGAGCCTAAAAACCAGGTCAGCAGAGCTGCTCTAGTGACAGAGAACCAGGTCAGCAGAGCTGCTATAGAGCCAGAGAACCAGGTCAGCAGAGCTGATCTAGAGCCTGAGAACCAGGTCAGCAGAGCTGATCTAGAGCCTGAGAACCAGGTCAGCAGAGCTGCTTTAGAGCCAGATAAGCAGGTCAGCAGAGCCGCTTTAGAGCGACAGAACCAGGTCAGCAGAGCTGCTTTGGAGCCATAGGACTAGATCAGCAGAGCTGCTTTAGAGCCATAGAACCAGGTCAGTAGAGCTGCTCTAGAGTCTAAGAACCAGGTCAGCAGAGCTGCTCTAGAACCAGAGAAACCAGGTCAGCAGAGCTGTTTTAGAGGGAGAGAACCAGGTCAGCAGAGCTGCTTTAGAGCCAGACACCAAGGTTAGCCGAGCTGCTTTAGAGCCAGAGAACCAGATCAGCAGAGCTGTTCTAGAACCTAAGAACCAGGTCAGCAGAGCTGCTCTAGAGCCAGAGAACCAGGTCAGCAGAGCTGTTGTAGAGCCAGAGAAACCAGGTCAGCAGAGCTGCTTTAGAAGGAGAGAACCTGGTCAGCAGAGCTGCTTTAGAGCCAGAGAACCAAGTCAGCAGAGCTGCTCTAGACCCAGAGAATCAGGTCAGCAGAGCTGCTTAAAAGCAGGAGAACCAGGTCAGCAGAACTGCTTTAGAGCCACAGAACCAGGTCATGCTTTGGAGCCCGAGAAGCAGGTCAGCAGAGCTACTTCAAAGCCAGAGAACAAGGTCAGCAGAGCTGCTTTAGAGCCAGAGAACCAGGTCAGCAGAGCCGCTTTAGAGCCAGAGAACCAGGTCAGCAGAGCCACTGTAGAGCCAGAGAACCAAGTCAGCAGAGCTGCTTTAGAACCAGAGAACCAGGTCAGCAGAGCCGCTTTAGAGCCAGAGAATCAGGTCATCAGAGCTGTTTGAAAGCCAGAGAACAAGGTCAGCAGAGCTGCTTTAGAGCCTAAGAACCGGGTCAACAGAGCTGCTCTAGAGGCAGAGAATCGGGTCAGCAGAGCTGCTGTAGAGCCAGAGAACTATGTCAGCAGAGCTGTATAGAGCCAGAGAACCGGGTCAACAGAGCTGCTTTAGAGCCATATAACCAGGTCAGCAGAGCTGCTTTAGAGCCAGAGAACCAGGTCAGCAGATTCGTTGTAGAGCCAGAGAACCAGGTCAGCAGAGCTGTTCTAGAGCCTCAGAACCAGGTCAGCAGAGCTGCTTTAGAGCCATGGAACTAGATCAGCAGAGCTGCTTTAGAGCCATAGAACCAGGTCAGTAGATCTTCACTAGAACCAGAGAAACCAGGTCAGCAGAGCTGTTTTAGAGGGAGAGAACCAGGTCAGCAGAGCTGCTTTAGAGCCAGAGAACCAGGTTAGCCGTGCTGCTTTAGAGCCAGAGAACCAGATTAGCACAGCTGTTCTAGAACCTAAGAACCAGGTCAGCAGAGCTGCTCTAGAGCCAGAGAACCAGGTCAGCAGAGCAGTTGTAGAGCCAGAGAAACCAGGTCAGCAGAGCTGCTTTAGAAGGAGAGAACCTGGTCAGCAGAGCTGCTTTAGAGCCAGAGAACCAGGTCAACAGAGCTGCTTTAGAGCCAGAGAACCAGGTCATGCTTTGTAGCCTGAGAAGCAGGTCAGCAGTGCTGCTTCAAAGCCAGAGAAGCAGGTCAGCAGAGCTGCTTTAGAGCCAGAGAACCAGGTCAGCAGAGCCGCTTTAGAGCCAGAGAACCAGGTCAGCAGAGCCACTTTAGAACCAGAGAACCAGGTCAGCAGAGCCGCTTTAGAGCCAGAGAACCAGGTCAGCAGAGCTGGTTGAAAGCCAGAGAACAAGGTCAGCAGAGCTGCTCTAGAGCCTAAGAACTGGTTCAACAGAGCTGCTCTAGAGGCAGCGAACCGGGTCAGCAGAGCTGCTGTAGAGCCAGAGAACCAGGTCAGCAGAGCTGTATAGAGCCAGAGACCCGGGTCAACAGAGCTGCTTTAGAGCCATATAACCAGGTCAGCAGAGCTGCTTTAGAGACAGAGAACCAGGTCAGCAGATTTGTTGTAGAGCCAGAGAACCAGGTCAGCAGAGCTGCTCTAGAGCCTAAGAACCAGGTCAGCAGAGCTACTTTTAAGCCAGAGAACCAGGTCAGCAGAGCTGCTGTAGTGCCAGAGAAACCAGGTCAGCAGAGCTGCCTTAGAGGGAGAGAACCAGGTCAGCAGAGCTGCTTTAGAGCCAGTGAACCAGGTCAGCAGAGCTGCTTTAGAGCCAGAGAACCAGGTCAGCAGAGCTGCTGGAGAGCCTGAGAACCAGGTCAGCAGAGCTGCTGTAGCGCCAGAGAACCAGGTCAGCAGAGCCGTTGTAGAGCCAGAGAACCAGGTCAGCAGAGCAGTTGTAAAGCCAGAAAACCAGGTAAGCAGAGCTGCTCTAGAGCCTAAGAACCAGGTCCAGCAGAGCTGCTTTGGAGCCAGGGAACCAGGTCAGCAGAGCTGCTATAGAGGGAGAAAACCAGGTCAGCTGAGCCGCTTTAGCGCCAGAGAACCAGGTCAGCAGAGCTGCTTTAGAGCCATAGAACCAGGTCAGCAGGGCTGCTCTAGATCCTAAGAACCAGGTCAGCAGAGCTGCTCTAGAGTCAGAGAACCAGGTCAGCAAACCCTTTGTAGAGCCAGAGAACCACATCATCAAATCTGTTTTAGAGCCAGAGAACCAGGTCAGCAGAGCTGCTTTAGAGCCAGAGAAGTAGATCAGCAGAGCTGCTTTAGAGCCATAGAACCAGGTCAGCAGAGCTCTAGAGCCTAAGAACCGGGCCAGCAGAGCTGATGTAGAGCCAGAGAACTGGGTCAGCAGAGCTGCTGTAGAGCCAGAGAACAGGGTCAGCAGAGCTGCTTTAGAGTCACAGAACCAGGTGAGCAGAGTTGCTTTAGAGCCATAGAGGAGCCAGGGAACCAGGTCTGCAGAGCCGTTGTAGAGCAGGAGAAGCAGGTCAGCAGAGCTGCTGTAAAGCCAGAGGACCAGGTCAGAAAACCCTTTGTAGAGCAAGAGAACCAGATCAGCAAAGCTGTTTTAGAGCCAGAGAACCAGGTCAGCAGAGCTGCTTTAGAGCCAGAGAAGTAGATCAGCAGAGCTGCTTTAGAGCCATAGAACCAGGTCAGCAGAGCTGCTTTAGGGCAAGAGAACCAGGTCTGCATAGCCGTTGTAAAGCCAGAGAACCAGGTCAGCAGAGCTGCTCCAGAGCCTAAGAACCAGGTCAGCAGAGCTGATCTGGAGCCAGAGAATCAGGTCAGCAGAGCTGATTTAGAGCTAGAGAAATAGGTCAGCAGAGCTACTTTAGAGGGAGAGAACCAGATCAGCAGAGCTGCTTTAGAGGGAGAGAACCAGATCAGCAGAGCTGCTTTAGAGCCAGAGAACCAGGTCAGCAGAGCCGTTGTAGAGCCAGAGAACCAGGTCAGCATAGCCGTTGTAGAGCCAGAGAACCAGGTCAGGAGAGCCGATTTAGAGCCAGAAACCAGGTCAGCAGAGCTGCTTCAGAGCCAGAGAACGTGGTCAGCAGAGCTGCTTTACAGCCAGAGAACCAGGACAGCAGAGCTGCTTTAGAACCAAAGAAACAGGTCTGCAGAGCTGCTTTAGAGCCAGAGAACCAGGTCAGCAGAGCTGCTCTAGAGCCTAAGAACCAGGTCAACAGAGCTGCTTTAGAGCCATATAACCAGGTCAGCAGAGCTGCTGTAGTGCCAGAGAAACCAGGTCAGCAGAGCTGCCTTAGAGCCAGAGAACCAGGTCAGCAGAGCAGCTTTAGAGCCAGAGAACCAGGTCAGCAGAGCTGCTGGAGAGCCTGAGAACCAGGTCAGCAGAGCTGCTGTAGCGCCAGAGAACCAGGTCAGCAGAGCCGTTGTAGAGCCAGAGAACCAGGTCAGCAGAGCAGTTGTAAAGCCAGAAAACCAGGTAAGCAGAGCTGCTCTAGAGCCTAAGAACCAGGTCCAGCAGAGCTGCTTTGGAGCCAGGGAACCAGGTCAGCAGAGATGCTATAGAGGGAGAAAACCAGGTCAGCTGAGCCACTTTAGCGCCAGAGAACCAGGTCAGCAGAGCTGCTTTAGAGACATAGAACCAGGTCAGCAGGGCTGCTCTAGAGCCTAAGAACCAGGTCAGCAGAGCTGCTCTAGAGCCTAAGAACCGGGTCAGCAGAGTGGATGTAGAGCCAGAGAACTGGGTCAGCAGAGCTGCTGTAGAGCCAGAGAACCGGGTCAGCAGAGCTGCTTTAGAGCCACAGAACCAGGTGAGCAGAGTTGCTTTAGAGCCATAGAAGAGCCAGAGAACCAGGTCTGCAGAGCCGTTGTGGAGCAGGAGAAGCAGGTCAGCAGAGCTGCTGTAGGGCCAGAGAACCAGGTCAGCAAAGCTGCTCTAGAGCCAGAGAACCAGGTCAGCAAACCCTTTGTAGAGCCAGAGAACCAGATCAGCAAAGCTGTTTTAGAGCCAGAGAAACAGGTCAGCAGAGCTGTTGTAGAGCCAGAGAACCAGGTCAGCAGAGCTGCTTTAGAGCCAGAGAAGTAGATCAGCAGAGCTGCTTTAGAGCCATAGAACCAGGTCAGCAGAGCTGCTTTAGAGCCAGAGAACCAGGTCTGCATAGCCGTTTTAAAGCCAGAGAACCAGGTCAGCAGAGCTGCTCCAGAGCCTAAGAACCAGGTCAGCAGAGCTGCTCTAGAGCCAGAGAATCAGCTCAGCAGAGCTGATTTAGAGCTAGATAAACAGGTCAGCAGAGCTACTTTAGAGGGAGAGTATCAGATCAGCAGAGCTGCTTTAGAGGGAGAGAACCAGATCAGCAGAGCTGCTTTAGAGCCAGAGAACCAGGTCAGCAGAGCCGTTGTAGAGCCAGAGAACCAGGTCAGGAGAGCTGCTGTAGAGCCAGAGAACCAGATCAGCAAAGCTGCTCTAGAGCCAGAGAACCAGGTCAGCAAACCCGTTGTAGAGCCAGAGAACCAGATCAGCAGAGTTGCTTTAGAGAGAGAGAACCAGATCAGCAGAGCTGCTTTAGAGCCAGAGAACCAGGTCAGCAGATCCGTTGTAGAGCAGGAGAACCAGGTCAGCATAGCCGTTGTAGAGCCAGAGAACTAGGTCAGGAGAGCCGATTTAGAGCCAGAAAACCAGGTCAGCAGAGCTGCTTCAGAGCCAGAGAGCGTGGTCAGCAGAGCTGCTTTACAGCCAGAGAACCAGGTCAGCAGAGCTGCTCTAGACCTAAGAACCAGGTCAACAGAGCTGCTTTAGAGCCATATAACCAGGTCAGCAGAGCTGCTTTAGAGCCAGAGAACCAGGTCAGCAGGTTTGTTGCAGAGCCAGAGAACCAGGTCAGCAGAGCTGCTCTAGAGCCTAAGAACCAGGTCAGCAGAGCTGCCTTAGAGGGAGAGAACCAGGTCAGCAGAGCTGCTCTAGAGCCAGAGAACCAGGTCAGCAGAGCAGTTGTAAAGCCAGAAAACCAGGTAAGCAGAGCTGCTCTAGAGCCTACGAACCAGGTCCAGCAGAGCTGCTTTGGAGCCAGGGAACCAGGTCAGCAGAGCTGCTATAGAGGGAGAAAACCAGGTCAGCTGAGCCGCTTTAGCGCCAGAGAACCAGGTCAGCAGAGCTGCTTTGAGCCATAGAACCAGGTCAGCAGGGCTGCTCTAGAGCCTAAGAACCAGGTCAGCAGAGCTGCTCTACAGCCTAAGAACCGGGTCAGCAGAGCTGATGTAGAGCCAGAGAACTGGGTCAGCAGAGCTGCTGTATAGCCAGAGAACCGGGTCAGCAGAGCTGCTTTAGAGCCACAGAACCAGGTGAGCAGAGTTGCTTTAGAGCCATAGAAGAGCCAGAGAACCAGGTCTGCAGAGCCGTTGTAGAGCAGGAGAAGCAGGTCAGCAGAGCTGCTGTAGAGCCAGAGAACCAGGTCAGCAAAGCTGCTCTAGAGCCAGAGAACCAGGTCAGCAAACCCTTTGTAGAGCCAGAGAACCAGATCAGCAAAGCTGTTTTAGAGCCAGAGAAACAGGTCAGCAGAGCTGTTGTAGAGCCAGAGAACCAGGTCAGCAGAGCTGCTTTAGAGCCAGAGAACTAGATCATCAGAGCTGCTTTAGAGCCATAGAACCAGGTCAGCAGAGCTGCTTTAGAGCCAGAGAACCAGGTCTGCATAGCCGTTTTAAAGCCAGAGAACCAGGTCAGCAGAGCTGCTCCAGAGCCTAAGAACCAGGTCAGCAGAGCTGCTCTAGAGCCAGAGAATCAGTTAGAGCTAGAGAAACAGGTCAGCAGAGCTACTTTAGAGGGAGAGAATCAGATCAGCAGAGCTGCTTTAGAGGGAGAGAACCAGATCAGCAGAGCTGCTTTAGAGCCAGAGAACCAGGTCAGCAGAGCCGTTGTAGAGCCAGAGAACCAGGTCAGGAGAGATGATGTAGAGCCAGAGAACTGGGTCAGCAGAGCTGCTGTAGAGCCAGAGAACCGGGTCAGCAGAGCTGCTTTAGAGCCACAGAACCAGGTGAGCAGAGTTGCTTTAGAGCCATAGAAGAGCCAGAGAACCAGGTCTGCAGAGCCGTTTTAGAGCAGTAGAAGCAGGTCAGCAGAGCTGCTGTAGAGCCAGAGAACCAGGTCAGCAAAGCTGCTCTAGAGCCAGAGAACCAGGTCAGCAAACCCTTTGTAGAGCCAGAGAACCAGATCAGCAGAGCTGCTTTAGAGAGAGAGAACCAGATCAGCAGAGCTGCTTTAGAGCCAGAGAACCAGGTCAGCAGATCCGTTGTAGAGCCAGAGAACCAGGTCAGCATAGCCGTTGTAGAGCCAGAGAACCAGGTCAGGAGAGCCGATTTAGAGCCAGAAAACCAGGTCAGCAGAGCTGCTACAAAACCAGAGAACGTGGTCAGCAGAGCTGCTTTACAGCCAGAGAACCAGGTCAGCAGAGCTGCTCTAGACCTAAGAACCAGGTCAACAGAGCTGCTTTAGAGCCATATAACCAGGTCAGCAGAGCTGCTTTAGAGCCAGAGAACCAGGTCAGCAGGTTTGTTGTAGAGCCAGAGAACCAGGTCAGCAGAGCTGCTCTAGAGCCTAAGAACCAGGTCAGCAGAGCTGCTCTAGAGCCTAAGAACCAGGTCAGCAGAGCTGCTTTAGAGCCTGAGATCCAGGTCAGCAGAGCAGTTGTGTAAAGCCAGAAAACCAGGTAAGCAGAGCTGCTCTAGAGCCTAAGAACCAGGTCCATCAGAGCTGCTTTGGAACCAGGGAACCAGGTCAGCAGAGCTGCTATAGAGGGAGAAAACCAGGTCAGCTGAGCCGCTTTAGCGCCAGAGAACCAGATCAGCAGGGCTGCTCTAGAGCCTAAGAACCAGGTCAGCAGAGCTGCTCTAGAGCCTAAGAACCGGGTCAGCAGAGCTGATGTAGAGCCAGAGAAATGGGTCAGCAGAGCTGCTGTAGAGCCAGAGAACCGGGTTAGCAGAGCTGCTTTAGAGCCACTGAACCAGGTGAGCAGAGTTGCTTTAGAGCCATAGAAGAGCCAGAGAACCAGGTCTGCAAAGCCGTTGTAGAGCAGGAGAAGCAGGTCAGCAGAGCTGCTGTAGAGCCAGAGAACCAGGTCAGCAAAGCTGCTCTAGAGCCAGAGAACCAGGTCAGCAAACCCTTTGTAGAGCCAGAGAACCAGATCAGCAGAGCTGCGTTAGAGGGAGAGAACCAGATCAGCAGAGCTGCTTTAGAGCCAGAGAACCAGATCAGCAGAGCCGTTGTAGAGCCAGAGAACCAGGTCAGCATAGCCGTTGTAGAGCCAGAGAACCAGGTCAGGAGAGCCGATTTAGAGCCAGAAAACCAGGTCAGCAGAGCTACTTCAGAGCCATCGAACGTGGTCAGCAGAGCTGCTTTACAGCCAGAGAACCAGGTCAGCAGAGCTGCTCTAGAGCCTAAGAACCAGGTCAACAGAGCTGCTTTAGAGCCATATAACCAGGTCATCAGAGCTGCTTTAGAGCCAGAGAACCAGGTCAGCAGAGCTGCTGTAGAGCCAGAGAACCAGGTCAGCAGAGCTGCTCTAGAGCCTAAGAACCAGGTCAGCAGAGCTGCCTTAGAGCCAGAGAACTAGGTCAGCAGACCTGCTTTAGAGCCAGAGAACCAGGTCAGCAGAGCTGCTGGAGAGCCTGAGAACCAGGTCAGCAGAGCTGCTGTAGCACCGGAGAACCAGGTCAGCAGAGCCGTTGTAGAGCCAGAGAACCAGGTCAGCAGAGCAGTTGTAAAGCCAGAAACCCAGGTAAGCAGAGCTGCTCTAGAGCCTAAGAACCAGGTCCAGCAGAGCTGCTTCGGAGCCAGGGAACCAGGTCAGCAGAGCTGCTATAGAGGGAGAAAACCAGGTCAGCTGAGCCGCTTTAGCGCCAGAGAACCAGGTCAGCAGAGCTGCTTTAGAGCCATAGAACCAGGTCAGCAGGGCTGCTCTTGAGCCTAAGAACCAGGTCAGCAGAGCTGCTCTAGAGCCTAAGAACCGGGTCAGCAGAGATGATGTAGAGCCAGAGAACTGGGTCAGCAGAGCTGCTGTAGAGCCAGAGAACTGGGTCAGCAGAGCTGCTTTAGAGCCACAGAACCAGGTGAGCAGAGTTGCTTTAGAGCCATAGAAGAGCCAGAGAACCAGGTCTGCAGAGCCGTTGTAGAGCAGGAGAAGCAGGTCAGCAGAGCTGCTGTAGAGCCAGAGAACCAGGTCAGCAAAGCTGCTCTAGAGCCAGAGAACCAGGTCAGCAAACCCTTTGTAGAGCCAGAGAACCAGATCAGCAAAGCTGTTTTAGAGCCAGAGAAACAGGTCAGCAGAGCTGTTGTAGAGCCAGAGAACCAGGTCAGCAGAGCTGCTTTGGAGCCAGAGAACTAGATCAGCAGAGCTGCTTTAGAGCCATAGAACCAGGTCAGAAGAGCTGCTTTAGAGCCAGAGAACCAGGTCTGCATAGCCGTTGTAAAGCCAGAGAACCAGGTCAGCAGAGCTGCTCCAGAGCCTAAGAACCAGGTCAGCAGAGCTGCTCTAGAGCCAGAGAATCAGGTCAGCAGAGCTGATTTAGAGCTAGAGAAACAGGTCAGCAGAGCTACTTTAGAGGGAGAGAATCAGATCAGCAGAGCTGCTTTAGAGGGAGAGAACCAGATCAGCAGAGCTGCTTTAGAGCCAGAGAACCAGGTCAGCAGAGCCGTTGTAGAGCCAGAGAACCAGGTCAGCATAGCCGTTGTAGAGCCAGAGAACCAGGTCAGGAGAGCTGATGTAGAGCCAGAGAACTGGGTCAGCAGAGCTGCTGTAGAGCCAGAGAACCGGGTCAGCAGAGCTGCTTAAAGCCACAGAACCAGGTGAGCAGAGTTGCTTTAGAGCCATAGAAGAGCCAGAGAACCAGGTCTGCAGAGCCGTTGTAGAGCAGTAGAAGCAGGTCAGCAGAGTTGCTGTAGAGCCAGAGAACCAGGTCAGCAAAGCTGCTCTAGAGCCAGAGTACCAGGTCAGCAAACCCTTTGTAGAGCCAGAGAACCAGATCAGCAGACCTGCTTTAGAGAGAGAGAACCAGATCAGCAGAGCTGCTTTAGAGCCAGAGAACCAGGTCAGCAGATCAGTTGTAGAGCCAGAGAACCAGGTCAGCATAGCCGTTGTAGAGCCAGAGAACCAGGTCAGGAGAGCCGATTTAGAGCCAGAAAACCAAGTCAGCAGAGCTGCTTCAGAGCCAGAGAACGTGGTCAGCAGAGCTGCTTTACAGCCAGAGAACCAGGTCAGCAGAGCTGCTCTAGACATAAGAACCAGGTCAACAGAGCTGCTTTAGAGCCATATAACCAGGTCAGCAGAGCTGCTTTAGAGCCAGAGAACCAGGTCAGCAGGTTTGTTGTAGATCCAGAGAACCAGGTCAGCAGAGCTGCTCTAGAGCCTAAGAACCAGGTCAGCAGAGCTGGCTTAGAGCGAGAGATCCAGGTCAGCAGAGCTGCTTTAGAGCCTGAGAACCAGGTCAGCAGAGCAGTTGTAAAGCCAGAAAACCAGGTAAGCAGCGCTGCTCTAGAGCCTAAGAACCAGGTCCAGCAGAGCTGCTTTGGAGCCAGGGAACCAGGTCAGCAGAGCTGCTATAGAGGGAGAAAACCAGGTCAGCTGAGCCGCTTTAGCGCCGGAGAACCAGGTCAGCAGAGCTGCTTTAGAGCCATAGAACCAGGTCAGCAGGGCTGCTCTAGAGCCTAAGAACCAGGTCAGCAGAGCTGCTCTAGAGCCTAAGAACCGGGTCAGCAGAGCTGATGTAGAGCCAGAGAAATGGGTCAGCAGAGCTGCTGTAGAGCCAGAGAACCGGGTCAGCAGAGCTGCTTTAGAGCCACAGAACCAGGTGAGCAGAGTTGCTTTAGAGCCATAGAAGAGCCAGAGAACCAGGTCTGCAAAGCCGTTGTAGAGCAGGAGAAGCAGGTCAGCAGAGCTGCTGTGGAGCCAGAGAACCAGGTCAGCAAAGCTGCTCTAGAGCCAGATAACCAGGTCAGCAAACCCTTTGTAGAGCCAGAGAACCAGATCCGCAGAGCTGCTTTAGAGGGAGAGAACCAGATCAGCAGAGCTGCTTTAGAGCCAGAGAACCAGATCAGCAGAGCCGTTGTAGAGCCAGAGAACCAGGTCAGCATAGCCGTTGTAGAGCCAGAGAACCAGGTCAGGAGAGCCGATTTAGAGCCAGAAAACCAGGTCAGCAGAGCTACTTCAGAGCCATCGAACGTGGTCAGCAGAGCTGCTTTACAGCCAGAGAACCAGGTCAGCAGAGCTGCTCTAGAGCCTAAAAACCAGGTCAACAGAGCTGCTTTAGAGCCATATAACCATGTCATCAGAGCTGCTTTAGAGCCAGAGAACCAGGTCAGCAGAGCTGCTGTAGAGCCAGAGAACCAGGTCAGCAGAGCTGCTCTAGAGCCTAAGAACCAGGTCAGCAGAGCTGCCTTAGAGCCAGAGAACCAGGTCAGCAGAGCTGCTTTAGAGCCAGAGAACCAGGTCAGCAGAGCTGCTGGAGAGCCTGAGAACCAGGTCAGCAGAGCTGCTGTAGCACCGGAGAACCAGGTCAGCAGAGCCGTTGTAGAGCCAGAGAACCAGGTCAGCAGAGCAGTTGTAAAGCCAGAAACCCAGGAAAGCAGAGCTGCTCTAGAGCCTAAGAACCAGGTCCAGCAGAGCTGCTTCGGAGCCAGGGAACCAGGTCAGCAGAGCTGCTATAGAGGGAGAAAACCAGGTCAGCTGAGCCGCTTTAGCGCCAGAGAACCAGGTCAGCAGAGCTGCTTTAGAGCCATAGAACCAGGTCAGCAGGGCTGCTCTTGAGCCTAAGAACCAGGTCAGCAGAGCTGCTCTAGAGCCTAAGAACCGGGTCAGCAGAGATGATGTAGAGCCAGAGAACTGGGTCAGCAGAGCTGCTGTAGAGCCAGAGAACTGGGTCAGCAGAGCTGCTTTAGAGCCACAGAACCAGGTGAGCAGAGTTGCTTTAGAGCCATAGAAGAGCCAGAGAACCAGGTCTGCAGAGCCGTTGTAGAGCAGGAGAAGCAGGTCAGCAGAGCTGCTGTAGAGCCAGAGAACCAGGTCAGCAAAGCTGCTCTAGAGCCAGAGAACCAGGTCAGCAAACCCTTTGTAGAGCCAGAGAACCAGATCAGCAAAGCTGTTTTAGAGCCAGAGAAACAGGTCAGCAGAGCTGTTGTAGAGCCAGAGAACCAGGTCAGCAGAGCTGCTTTGGAGCAAGAGAACTAGATCAGCAGAGCTGCTTTAGAGCCATAGAACCAGGTCAGCAGAGCTGCTTTAGAGCCAGAGAACCAGGTCTGCATAGCCGTTGTAAAGCCAGAGAACCAGGTCAGCAGAGCTGCTCCAGAGCCTAAGAACCAGGTCAGCAGAGCTGCTCTAGAGCCAGAGAATCAGGTCAGCAGACCTGATTTAGAGCTAGAGAAACAGGTCAGCAGAGCTACTTTAGAGGGAGAGAATCAGATCAGCAGAGCTGCTTTAGAGGGAGAGAACCAGATCAGCAGACCTGCTTTAGAGCCAGAGAACCAGGTCAGCAGAGCTGTTGTAGAGCCAGAGAACCAGGTCAGCATAGCCGTTGTAGAGACAGAGAACCAGGTCAGGAGAGCTGATGTAGAGCCAGAGAACTGGGTCAGCAGAGCTGCTGTAGAGCCAGAGAACCGGGTCAGCAGAGCTGCTTTAGAGCCACAGAACCAGGTGAGCAGAGTTGCTTTAGAGCCATAGAAGAGCCAGAGAACCAGGTCTGCAGAGCCGTTGTAGAGCAGTAGAAGCAGGTCAGCAGAGTTGCTGTAGAGCCAGAGAACCAGGTCAGCAAAGCTGCTCTAGAGCCAGAGAACCAGGTCAGCAAACCCTTTGTAGAGCCAGAGAACCAGATCAGCAGACCTGCTTTAGAGAGAGAGAACCAGATCAGCAGAGCTGCTTTAGAGCCAGAGAACCAGGTCAGCAGATCCGTTGTAGAGCCAGAGAACCAGGTCAGCATAGCCGTTGTAGAGCCAGAGAACCAGGTCAGGAGAGCCGATTTAGAGCCAGAAAACCAAGTCAGCAGAGCTGCTTCAGAGCCAGAGAACGTGGTCAGCAGAGCTGCTTTACAGCCAGAGAACCAGGTCAGCAGAGCTGGTCTAGACGTAAGAACCAGGTCAACAGAGCTGCTTTAGAGCCATATAACCAGGTCAGCAGAGCTGCTTTAGAGCCAGAGAACCAGGTCAGCAGGTTTGTTGTAGAGCCAGAGAACCAGGTCAGCAGAGCTGCTCTAGAGCCTAAGAACCAGGTCAGCAGAGCTGCCTTAGAGCGAGAGAACCAGGTCAGCAGAGCTGCTTTAGAGCCTGAGAACCAGGTCAGCAGAGCAGTTGTAAAGCCAGAAAACCAGGTAAGCAGAGCTGCTCTAGAGCCTAAGAACCAGGTCCAGCAGAGCTGCTTTGGAGCCAGGGAACCAGGTCAGCAGAGCTGCTATGGAGGGAGAAAACCAGGTCAGCTGAGCCGCTTTAGCGCCGGAGAACCAGGTCAGCAGAGCTGCTTTAGAGCCATAGAACCAGGTCAGCAGGGCTGCTCTAGAGCCTAAGAACCAGGTCAGCAGAGCTGCTCTTGAGCCTAAGAACCGGGTCAGCAGAGCTGATGTAGAGCCAGAGAAATGGGTCAGCAGAGCTGCTGTAAAGCCAGAGAACCGGGTCAGCAGAGCTGCTTTAGAGCCACAAAACCAGGTGAGCAGAGTTGCTTTAGAGCCATAGAAGAGCCAGAGAACCAGGTCTGCAAAGCCGTTGTAGAGCAGGAGAAGCAGGTCAGCAGAGCTGCTGTAGAGCCAGAGAACCAGGTCAGCAAAGCTGCTCTAGAGCCAGAGAACCAGGTCAGCAAACCCTTTGTAGAGCCAGAGAACCAGATCAGCAGAGCTGCTTTAGAGGGAGAGAACCAGATCAGCAGAGCTGCTTTAGAGCCAGAGAACCAGATCAGCAGAGCCGTTGTAGAGCCAGAGAACCAGGTCAGCATAGCCGTTGTAGAGCCAGAGAACCAGGTCAGGAGAGCCAATTTAGAGCCAGAAAACCAGGTCAGCAGAGCTACTTCAGAGCCAGAGAACGTGGTCAGCAGAGCTGCTTTACAGCCAGAGAACCAGGTCAGCAGAGCTGCTCTAGAGCCTAAGAACCAGGTCAACAGAGCTGCTTTAGAGCCATATAACCAGGTCATCAGAGCTGCTTTAGAGCCAGAGAACCAGGTCAGCAGAGCTGCTGTAGAGCCAGAGAACCAGGTCAGCAGAGCTGCTCTAGAGCCTAAGAACCAGGTCAGCAGAGCTGCCTTAGAGCCAGAGAACCAGGACAGCAGAGCTGCTTTAGAGCCAGAGAACCAGGTCAGCAGAGCTGCTGGAGAGCCTGAGAACCAGGTCAGCAGAGCTGCTGTAGCACCGGAGAACCAGGTCAGCAGAGCCGTTGTAGAGCCAGAGAACCAAGTCAGCAGAGCAGTTGTAAAGCCAGAAACCCACGTAAGCAGAGCTGCTCTAGAGCCTAAGAACCAGGTCCAGCAGAGCTGCTTCGGAGCCAGGGAACCAGGTCAGCAGAGCTGCTATAGAGGGAGAAAACCAGGTCAGCTTAGCCGCTTTAGCGCCAGAGAACCAGGTCAGCAGAGCTGCTTTAGAGCCATAGAACCAGGTCAGCAGGGCTGCTCTTGAGCCTAAGAACCAGGTCAGCAGAGCTGCTCTAGAGCCTAAGAACCGGGTCAGCAGAGATGATGTAGAGCCAGAGAACTGGGTCAGCAGAGCTGCTGTAGAGCCAGAGAACTGGGTCAGCAGAGCTGCTTTAGAGCCACAGAACCAGGTGAGCAGAGTTGCTTTAGAGCCATAGAAGAGCCAGAGAACCAGGTCTGCAGAGCCGTTGTAGAGCAGGAGAAGCAGGTCAGCAGAGCTGCTGTAGAGCCAGAGAAACAGGTCAGCAAAGCTGCTCTAGAGCCAGAGAACCAGGTCAGCAAACCCTTTGTAGAGCCAGAGAACCAGATCAGCAAAGCTGTTTTAGAGCCAGAGAAACAGGTCAGCAGAGCTGTTGTAGAGCCAGAGAACCAGGTCAGCAGAGCTGCTTTAGAGCCAGAGAACTATATCAGCAGAGCTGCTTTAGAGCCATAGAACCAGGTCAGCAGAGCTGCTTTAGAGCCAGAGAACCAGGTCTGCATAGCTGTTGTAAACCAGAGAACCAGGTCAGCAGAGCTGCTCCAGAGCCTAAGAACCAGGTCAGCAGAGCTGCTCTAGAGCCAGAGAATCAGGTCAGCAGAGCTGATTTAGAGCTAGAGAAACAGGTCAGCAGAGCTACTTTAGAGGGAGAGAATCAGATCAGCAGAGCTGCTTTAGAGGGAGAGAACCAGATCAGCAGAGCTGCTTTAGAGCCAGAGAACCAGGTCAGCAGATCCGTTGTAGAGCCAGAGAACCAGGTCAGCATAGCCGTTGTAGAGCCAGAGAACCAGGTCAGGAGAGCCGATTTAGAGCCAGAAAACCAAGTCAGCAGAGCTGCTTCAGAGCCAGAGAACGTGGTCAGCAGAGCTGCTTTACAGCCAGAGAACCAGGTCAGCAGAGCTGCTCTAGACGTAAGAACCAGGTCAACAGAGCTGCTTTAGAGCCATATAACCAGGTCAGCAGAGCTGCTTTAGAGCCAGAGAACCAGGTCAGCAGGTTTGTTGTAGAGCCAGAGAACCAGGTCAGCAGAGCTGCTCTAGAGCCTAAGAACCAGGTCAGCAGAGCTGCCTTAGAGCGAGAGAACCAGGTCAGCAGAGCTGCTTTAGAGTCTGAGAACCAGGTCAGCAGAGCAGTTGTAAAGCCAGAAAACCAGGTAAGCAGAGCTGCTCTAGAGCCTAAGAACCAGGTCCAGCAGAGCTGCTTTGGAGCCAGGGAACCAGGTCAGCAGAGCTGCTATAGAGGGAGAAAACCAGGTCAGCTGAGCCGCTTTAGCGCCGGAGAACCAGGTCAGCAGAGCTGCTTTAGAGCCATAGAACCAGGTCAGCAGGGCTGCTCTAGAGCCTAAGAACCAGGTCAGCAGAGCTGCTCTAGAGCCTAAGAACCGGGTCAGCAGAGCTGATGTAGAGCCAGAGAAATGGGTCAGCAGAGCTGCTGTAAAGCCAGAGAACCGGGTCAGCAGAGCTGCTTTAGAGCCACAAAACCAGGTGAGCAGAGTTGCTTTAGAGCCATAGAAGAGCCAGAGAACCAGGTCTGCAAAGCCGTTGTAGAGCAGGAGAAGCAGGTCAGCAGAGCTGCTGTAGAGCCAGAGAACCAGGTCAGCAAAGCTGCTCTAGAGCCAGAGAACCAGGTCAGCAAACCCTTTGTAGAGCCAGAGAACCAGATCAGCAGAGCTGCTTTAGAGGGAGAGAACCAGATCAGCAGAGCTGCTTTAGAGCCAGAGAACCAGATCAGCAGAGCCGTTGTAGAGCCAGAGAACCAGGTCAGCATAGCCGTTGTAGAGCCAGAGAACCAGGTCAGGAGAGCCAATTTAGAGCCAGAAAACTAGGTCAGCAGAGCTACTTCAGAGCCAGAGAACGTGGTCAGCAGAGCTGCTTTACAGCCAGAGAACCAGGTCAGCAGAGCTGCTCTAGAGCCTAAGAACCAGGTCAACAGAGCTGCTTTAGAGCCATATAACCAGGTCATCAGAGCTGCTTAAGAGCCAGAGAACCAGGTCAGCAGAGCTGCTGTAGAGCCAGAGAACCAGGTCAGCAGAGCTGCTCTAGAGCCTAAGAACCAGGTCAGCAGAGCTGCCTTAGAGCCAGAGAACCAGGACAGCAGAGCTGCTTTAGAGCCAGAGAACCAGGTCAGCAGAGCTGCTGGAGAGCCTGAGAACCAGGTCAGCAGAGCTGCTGTAGCACCGGAGAACCAGGTCAGCAGAGCCGTTGTAGAGCCAGAGAACCAAGTCAGCAGAGCAGTTGTAAAGCCAGAAACCCACGTAAGCAGAGCTGCTCTAGAGCCTAAGAACCAGGTCCAGCAGAGCTGCTTCGGAGCCAGGGAACCAGGTCAGCAGAGCTGCTATAGAGGGAGAAAACCAGGTCAGCTTAGCCGCTTTAGCGCCAGAGAACCAGGTCAGCAGAGCTGCTTTAGAGCCATAGAACCAGGTCAGCAGGGCTGCTCTTGAGCCTAAGAACCAGGTCAGCAGAGCTGCTCTAGAGCCTAAGAACCGGGTCAGCAGAGATGATGTAGAGCCAGAGAACTGGGTCAGCAGAGCTGCTGTAGAGCCAGAGAACTGGGTCAGCAGAGCTGCTTTAGAGCCACAGAACCAGGTGAGCAGAGTTGCTTTAGAGCCATAGAAGAGCCAGAGAACCAGGTCTGCAGAGCCGTTGTAGAGCAGGAGAAGCAGGTCAGCAGAGCTGCTGTAGAGCCAGAGAAACAGGTCAGCAAAGCTGCTCTAGAGCCAGAGAACCAGGTCAGCAAACCCTTTGTAGAGCCAGAGAACCAGATCAGCAAAGCTGTTTTAGAGCCAGAGAAACAGGTCAGCAGAGCTGTTGTAGAGCCAGAGAACCAGGTCAGCAGAGCTGCTTTAGAGCCAGAGAACTATATCAGCAGAGCTGCTTTAGAGCCATAGAACCAGGTCAGCAGAGCTGCTTTAGAGCCAGAGAACCAGGTCTGCATAGCTGTTGTAAAGCCAGAGAACCAGGTCAGCAGAGCTGCTCCAGAGCCTAAGAACCAGGTCAGCAGAGCTGCTCTAGAGCCAGAGAATCAGGTCAGCAGAGCTGATTTAGAGCTAGAGAAACAGGTCAGCAGAGCTACTTTAGAGGGAGAGAATCAGATCAGCAGAGCTGCTTTAGAGGGAGAGAACCAGATCAGCAGAGCTGCTTTAGAGCCAGAGAACCAGGTCAGCAGAGCCGTTGTAGAGCCAGAGAACCAGGTCAGCATAGCCGTTGTAGAGCCAGAGAACCAGGTCAGGAGAGCTGATGTAGAGCCAGAGAACTGGGTCAGCAGAGCTGCTGTAGAGCCAGAGAACCGGGTCAGCAGAGCTGCTTTAGAGCCACAGAACCAGGTGAGCAGAGTTGCTTTAGAGCCATAGAAGAGCCAGAGAACCAGGTCTGCAGAGCCGTTGTAGAGCAGTAGAAGCAGGTCAGCGGAGTTGCTGTAGAGCCAGAGAACCAGGTCAGCAAAGCTGCTCTAGAGCCAGAGAACCAGGTCAGCAAACCCTTTGTAGAGCCAGAGAACCAGATCAGCAGACCTGCTTTAGAGAGAGAGAACCATATCAGCAGAGCTGCTTTAGAGCCAGAGAACCAGATCAGCAGATCCGTTGTAGAGCCAGAGAACCAGGTCAGCATAGCCGTTGTAGAGCCAGAGAACCAGGTCAGGAGAGCCCATTTAGAGCCAGAAAACCAAGTCAGCAGAGCTGCTTCAGAGCCAGAGAACGTGGTCAGCAGAGCTGCTTTACAGCCAGAGAACCAGGTCAGCAGAGCTGCTCTATACGTAAGAACCAGGTCAACAGAGCTGCTTTAGAGCCATATAACCAGATCAGCAGAGCTGCTTTAGAGCCAGAGAACCAGGTCAGCAGGTTTGTTGTAGAGCCAGAGAACCAGGTCAGCAGAGCTGCTCTAGAGCCTAAGAACCAGGTCAGCAAAGCTGCCTTAGAGCGAGAGAACCAGGTCAGCAGAGCTGCTTTAGAGCCTGAGAACCAGGTCAGCAGAGCAGTTGTAAAGCCAGAAAACCAGGTAAGCAGAGCTGCTCTAGAGCCTAAGAACCAGGTCCAGCAGAGCTGCTTTGGAGCCAGGGAACCAGGTCAGCAGAGCTGCTATAGAGGGAGAAAACCAGGTCAGCTGAGCTGCTTTAGCGCCGGAGAACCAGGTCAGCAGAGCTGCTTTAGAGCCATTGAACCAGGTCAGCAGGGCTGCTCTAGAGCCTAAGAACCAGGTCAGCAGAGCTGCTCTAGAGCCTAAGAACCGTGTCAGCAAAGCTGATGTAGAGCCAGAGAACTGGGTCAGCAGAGCTGCTGTAGAGCCAGAGAATCGGGTCAGCAGAGCTGCTTTAGAGCCACAGAACCAGGTGAGCAGAGTTGCTTTAGAGCCATAGAAGAGCCTGAGAACCAGGTCAGCAGAGCTGCTGTAGAGCCAGAGAACCAGGTCAGCAGAGCAGTTGTAAAGCCAGAAACCCAGGTAAGCAGAGCTGCTCTAGAGCCTAAGAACCAGGTCCAGCAGAGCTGCTTTGGAGCCAGGGAACCAGGTCAGCAGAGCTGCTATAGAGGGAGAAAACCAGGTCAGCTGAGCCGCTTTAGCGCCAGAGAACCAGGTCAGCAGAGCTGCTTTAGAGCCATAGAACCAGGTCAGCAGGGCTGCTCTTGAGCCTAAGAACCAGGTCAGCAGAGCTGCTCTAGAGCCTAAGAACCGGGTCAGCAGAGATGATGTAGAGCCAGAGAACTGGGTCAGCAGAGCTGCTGTAGAGCCAGAGAACTGGGTCAGCAGAGCTGCTTTAGAGCCACAGAACCAGGTGAGCAGAGTTGCTTTAGAGCCATAGAAGAGCCAGAGAACCAGGTCTGCAGAGCCGTTGTAGAGCAGGAGAAGCAGGTCAGCAGAGCTGCTGTAGAGCCAGAGAACCAGGTCAGCAAAGCTGCTCTAGAGCCAGAGAACCAGGTCAGCAAACCCTTTGTAGAGCCAGAGAACCAGATCAGCAAAGCTGTTTTAGAGCCAGAGAAACAGGTCAGCAGAGCTGTTGTAGAGCCAGAGAACCAGGTCAGCAGAGCTGCTTTGGAGCCAGAGAACTAGATCAGCAGAGCTGCTTTAGAGCCATAGAACCAGGTCAGCAGAGCTGCTTTAGAGCCAGAGAACCAGGTCTGCATAGCCGTTGTAAAGCCAGAGAACCAGGTCAGCAGAGCTGCTCCAGAGCCTAAGAACCAGGTCAGCAGAGCTGCTCTAGAGCCAGAGAATCAGGTCAGCAGAGCTGATTTAGAGCTAGAGAAACAGGTCAGCAGAGCTACTTTAGAGGGAGAGAATCAGATCAGCAGAGCTGCTTTAGAGGGAGAGAACCAGATCAGCAGAGCTGCTTTAGAGCCAGAGAACCAGGTCAGCAGAGCCGTTGTAGAGCCAGAGAACCAGGTCAGCATAGCCATTGTAGAGCCAGAGAACCAGGTCAGGAGAGCTGATGTAGAGCCAGAGAACTGGGTCAGCAGAGCTGCTGTAGAGCCAGAGAACCGGGTCAGCAGAGCTGCTTTAGAGCCACAGAACCAGGTGAGCAGAGTTGCTTTAGAGCCATAGAAGAGCCAGAGAACCAGGTCTGCAGAGCCGTTGTAGAGCAGTAGAAGCAGGTCAGCAGAGTTGCTGTAGAGCCAGAGAACCAGGTCAGCAAAGCTGCTCTAGAGCCAGAGAACCAGGTCAGCAAACCCTTTGTAGAGCCAGAGAACCAGATCAGCAGACCTGCTTTAGAGAGAGAAAACCAGATCAGCAGAGCTGCTTTAGAGCCAGAGAACCAGGTCAGCAGATCCGTTGTAGAGCCAGAGAACCAGGTCAGCATAGCCGTTGTAGAGCCAGAGAACCAGGACAGGAGAGACGATTTAGAGCCAGAAAACCAAGTCAGCAGAGCTGCTTCAGAGCCAGAGAACGTGGTCAGCAGAGCTGCTTTACAGCCAGAGAACCAGGTCAGCAGAGCTGCTCTAGACGTAAGAACCAGGTCAACAGAGCTGCTTTAGAGCCATATAACCAGGTCAGCAGAGCTGCTTTAGAGCCAGAGAACCAGGTCAGCAGGTTTGTTGTAGAGCCAGAGAACCAGGTCAGCAGAGCTGCTCTAGAGCCTAAGAACCAGGTCAGCAGAGCTGCCTTAGAGCGAGAGAACCAGGTCAGCAGAGCTGCTTTAGAGCCTGAGAACCAGGTCAGTAGAGCAGTTGTAAAGCCAGAAAACCAGGTAAGCAGAGCTGCTCTAGAGCCTAAGAACCAGGTCCAGCAGAGCTGCTTTGGAGCCAGGGAACCAGGTCAGCAGAGCTGCTATAGAGGGAGAAAACCAGGTCAGCAGAGCTGCTTTAGAGCCACAGAACCAGGTCAGCAGAGCTGCTTTAGAGCCATAGAACCAGGTCAGCAGGGCTGCTCTAGAGCCTAAGAACCAGGTCAGCAGAGCTGCTCTAGAGCCTAAGAACCGGGTCAGCGGAGCTGATGTAGAGCCAGAGAAATGGGTCAGCAGAGCTGCTGTAGAGCCAGAGAACCGGGTCAGCAGAGCTGCTTTAGAGCCACAGAACCAGGTGAGCAGAGTTGCTTTAGAGCCATAGAAGAGCCAGAGAACCAGGTCTGCAAAGCCGTTGTAGAGCAGGAGAAGCAGGTCAGCAGAGCTGCTGTAGAGCCAGAGAACCAGGTCAGCAAAGCTGCTCTAGAGCCAGAGAACCAGGTCAGCAAACCCTTTGTAGAGCCAGAGAACCAGATCAGCAGAGCTGCTTTAGAGGGAGAGAGCCAGATCAGCAGAGCTGCTTTAGAGCCAGAGAACCAGATCAGCAGAGCCGTTGTAGAGCCAGAGAACCAGGTCAGCATAGCCGTTGTAGAGCCAGAGAACCAGGTCAGGAGAGCCGATTTAGAGCCAGAAAACCAGGTCAGCAGAGCTACTTCAGAGCCATCGAACGTGGTCAGCAGAGCTGCTTTACAGCCAGAGAACCAGGTCAGCAGAGCTGCTCTAGAGCCTAAGAACCAGGTCAACAGAGCTGCTTTAGAGCCATATAACCAGGTCATCAGAGCTGCTTTAGAGCCAGAGAACCAGGTCAGCAGAGCTGCTGTAGAGCCAGAGAACCAGGTCAGCAGAGCTGCTCTAGAGCCTAAGAACCAGGTCAGCAGAGCTGCCTTAGAGCCAGAGACCAGGTCAGCAGAGCTGCTTTAGAGCCAGAGAACCAGGTCAGCAGAGCTGCTGGAGAGCCTGAGAACCAGGTCAGCAGAGCTGCTGTAGCACCGGAGAACCAGGTCAGCAGAGCCGTTGTAGAGCCAGAGAACCAGGTCAGCAGAGCAGTTGTAAAGCCAGAAACCCAGGTAAGCAGAGCTGCTCTAGAGCCTAAGAACCAGGTCCAGCAGAGCTGCTTCGGAGCCAGGGAACCAGGTCAGCAGAGCTGCTATAGAGGGAGAAAACCAGGTCAGCTGAGCCGCTTTAGCGCCAGAGAACCAGGTCAGCAGAGCTGCTTTAGAGCCATAGAACCAGGTCAGCAGGGCTGCTCTTGAGCCTAAGAACCAGGTCAGCAGAGCTGCTCTAGAGCCTAAGAACCGGGTCAGCAGAGATGATGTAGAGCCAGAGAACTGGGTCAGCAGAGCTGCTGTAGAGCCAGAGAACTGGGTCAGCAGAGCTGCTTTAGAGCCACAGAACCAGGTGAGCAGAGTTGCTTTAGAGCCATAGAAGAGCCAGAGAACCAGGTCTGCAGAGCCGTTGTAGAGCAGGAGTAGCAGGTCAGCAGAGCTGCTGTAGAGCCAGAGAACCAGGTCAGCAAAGCTGCTCTAGAGCCAGAGAACCAGGTCAGCAAACCCTTTGTAGAGCCAGAGAACCAGATCAGCAAAGCTGTTTTAGAGCCAGAGAAACAGGTCAGCAGAGCTGCTTTAGAGCCAGAGAACCAGGTCTGCATAGCCGTTGTAAAGCCAGAGAACCAGGTCAGCAGAGCTGCTCCAGAGCCTAAGAACCAGGTCAGCAGAGCTGCTCTAGAGGGAGAGAATCAGATCAGCAGAGCTGATTTAGAGCTAGAGAAACAGGTCAGCAGAGCTGCTTTAGAGCCAGAGAACCAGGTCAGCAGAGCCGTTGTAGAGCCAGAGAACCAGGTCAGCATAGCCGTTGTAGAGCCAGAGAACCAGGTCAGGAGAGCTGATGTAGAGCCAGAGAACTGGGTCAGCAGAGCTGCTGTAGAGCCAGAGAACCGGGTCAGCAGAGCTGCTTTAGAGCCACAGAACCAGGTGAGCAGAGTTGCTTTAGAGCCATAGAAGAGCCAGAGAATCAGGTCTGCAGAGCCGTTGTAGAGCAGTAGAAGCAGGTCAGCAGAGTTGCTGTAGAGCCAGAGAACCAGGTCAGCAAAGCTGCTCTAGAGCCAGAGAACCAGGTCAGCAAACCCTTTGTAGAGCCAGAGAACCAGATCAGCAAACCTGCTTTAGAGAGAGAGAACCAGATCAGCAGAGCTGCTTTAGAGCCAGAGAACCAGGTCAGCAGATCCGTTGTAGAGCCAGAGAACCAGGTCAGGAGAGCCGATTTAGAGCCAGAAAACCAAGTCAGCAGAGCTGCTTCAGAGCCAGAGAACGTGGTCAGCAGAGCTGCTTTACAGCCAGAGAACCAGGTCAGCAGAGCTGCTCTAGACGTAAGAACCAGGTCAACAGAGCTGCTTTAGAGCCATATAACCAGGTCAGCAGAGCTGCTTTAGAGCCAGAGAACCAGGTCAGCAGGTTTGTTGTAGAGCCAGAGAACCAGGTCAGCAGAGCTGCTCTAGAGCCTAAGAACCAGGTCAGCAGAGCTGCCTTAGAGCGAGAGAACCAGGTCAGCAGAGCTGCTTTAGAGCCTGAGAACCAGGTCAGCAGAGCAGTTGTAAAGCCAGAAAACCAGGTAAGCAGAGCTGCTCTAGAGCATAAGAACCAGGTCCAGCAGAGCTGCTTTGGAGCCAGGGAACCAGGTCAGCAGAGCTGCTATAGGGGGAGAAAACCAGGTCAGCTGAGCCGCTTTAGCGCCAGAGAACCAGGTCAGCAGAGCTGCTTTAGAGCCATAGAACCAGGTCAGCAGAGCTGCTTTAGAGCCATAGAACCAGGTCAGCAGGGCTGCTCTAGAGCCTAAGAACCAGGTCAGCAGAGCTGCTCTAGAGCCTAAGAACCGGGTCAGCAGAGCTGATGTAGAGCCAGAGAAATGGGTCAGCAGAGCTGCTGTAGAGCCAGAGAACCGGGTCAGCAGAGCTGCTTTAGAGCCACAGAACCAGGTGAGCAGAGTTGCTTTAGAGCCATAGAAGAGCCAGAGAACCAGGTCTGCAAAGCCGTTGTAGAGCAGGAGAAGCAGGTCAGCAGAGCTGCTGTAGAGCCAGAGAACCAGGTCAGCAAAGCTGCTCTAGAGCCAGAGAACCAGGTCAGCAAACCCTTTGTAGAGCCAGAGAACCAGATCAGCAGAGCTGCTTTAGAGGGAGAGAACCAGATCAGCAGAGCTGCTTTAGAGCCAGAGAACCAGATCAGCAGAGCCGTTGTAGAGCCAGAGAACCAGGTCAGCAAACCCTTTGTAGAGCCAGAGAACCAGATCAGCAAACCTGCTTTAGAGAGAGAGAACCAGATCAGCAGAGCTGCTTTAGAGCCAGAGAACCAGGTCAGCAGATCCGTTGTAGAGCCAGAGAACCAGGTCAGCATAGCCGTTGTAGAGCCAGAGAACCAGGTCAGGAGAGCCGATTTAGAGCCAGAAAACCAAGTCAGCAGAGCTGATTCAGAGCCAGAGAACGTGGTCAGCAGAGCTGCTTTACAGCCAGAGAACCAGGTCAGCAGAGCTGCTCTAGACGTAAGAACCAGGTCAACAGAGCTGCTTTAGAGCCATATAACCAGGTCAGCAGAGCTGCTTTAGAGCCAGACAACCAGGTCAGCAGGTTTGTTGTAGAGCCAGAGAACCAGGTCAGCAGAGCTGCTCTAGAGCCTAAGAACCAGGTCAGCAGAGCTGCCTTAGAGCGAGAGAACCAGGTCAGCAGAGCTGCTTTAGAGCCTGAGAACCAGGTCAGCAGAGCAGTTGTAAAGCCAGAAAACCAGGTAAGCAGAGCTGCTCTAGAGCCTAAGAACCAGGTCCAGCAGAGCTGCTTTGGAGCCAGGGAACCAGGTCAGCAGAGCTGCTATAGAGGGAGAAAACCAGGTCAGCTGAGCCGCTTTAGCGCCGGAGAACCAGGTCAGCAGAGCTGCTTTAGAGCCATAGAACCAGGTCAGCAGGGCTGCTCTAGAGCCTAAGAACCAGGTCAGCAGAGCTGCTCTAGAGCCTAAGAACCGGGTCAGCAGAGCTGATGTAGAGCCAGAGAAATGGGTCAGCAGAGCTGCTGTAGAGCCAGAGAACCGGGTCAGCAGAGCTGCTTTAGAGCCACAGAACCAGGTGAGCTAAGTTGCTTTAGAGCCATAGAAGAGCCAGAGAACCAGGTCTGCAAAGCCGTTGTAGAGCAGGAGAAGCAGGTCAGCAGAGCTGCTGTAGAGCCAGAGAACCAGGTCAGCAAAGCTGCTCTAGAGCCAGAGAACCAGGTCAGCAAACCCTTTGTAGAGCCAGAGAACCAGATCAGCAGAGCTGCTTTAGAGGGAGAGAACCAGATCAGCAGAGCTGCTTTAGAGCCAGAGAACCAGATCAGCAGAGCCGTTGTAGAGCCAGAGAACCAGGTCAGCATAGCCGTTGTAGAGCCAGAGAACCAGGTCAGGAGAGCCGATTTAGAGCCAGAAAACCAGGTCAGCAGAGCTACTTCAGAGCCAGAGAACGTGGTCAGCAGAGCTGCTTTACAGCCAGAGAACCAGGTCAGCAGAGCTGCTCTAGAGCCTAAGAACCAGGTCAACAGAGCTGCTTTAGAGCCATATAACCAGGTCATCAGAGCTGCTTTAGAGCCAGAGAACCAGGTCAGCAGAGCTGCTGTAGAGCCAGAGAACCAGGTCAGCAGAGCTGCTCTAGAGCCTAAGAACCAGGTCAGCAGAGCTGCCTTAGAGCCAGAGAACCAGGTCAGCAGAGCTGCTTTAGAGCCAGAGAACCAGGTCAGCAGAGCTGCTGGAGAGCCTGAGAACCAGGTCAGCAGAGCTGCTGTAGCACCGGAGAACCAGGTCAGCAGAGCCGTTGTAGAGCCAGAGAACCAAGTCAGCAGAGCAGTTGTAAAGCCAGAAACCCACGTAAGCAGAGCTGCTCTAGAGCCTAAGAACCAGGTCCAGCAGAGCTGCTTCGGAGCCAGGGAACCAGGTCAGCAGAGCTGCTATAGAGGGAGAAAACCAGGTCAGCTGAGCCGCTTTAGCGCCAGAGAACCAGGTCAGCAGAGCTGCTTTAGAGCCATAGAACCAGTCCAGCAGGGCTGCTCTTGAGCCTAAGAACCAGGTCAGCAGAGCTGCTCTAGAGCCTAAGAACCGGGTCAGCAGAGATGATGTAGAGCCAGAGAACTGGGTCAGCAGAGCTGCTGTAGAGCCAGAGAACTGGGTCAGCAGAGCTGCTTTAGAGCCACAGAACCAGGTGAGCAGAGTTGCTTTAGAGCCATAGAAGAGCCAGAGAACCAGGTCTGCAGAGCCGTTGTAGAGCAGGAGAAGCAGGTCAGCAGAGCTGCTGTAGAGCCAGAGAACCAGGTCAGCAAAGCTGCTCTAGAGCCAGAGAACCAGGTCAGCAAACCCTTTGTAGAGCCAGAGAACCAGATCAGCAAAGCTGTTTTAGAGCCAGAGAAACAGGTCAGCAGAGCTGTTGTAGAGCCAGAGAACCAGGTCAGCAGAGCTGCTTTAGAGCCAGAGAACTATATCAGCAGAGCTGCTTTAGAGCCATAGAACCAGGTCAGCAGAGCTGCTTTAGAGCCAGAGAACCAGGTCTGCATAGCCGTTGTAAAGCCAGAGAACCAGGTCAGCAGAGCTGCTCCAGAGCCTAAGAACCAGGTCAGCAGAGCTGCTCTAGAGCCAGAGAATCAGGTCAGCAGAGCTGATTTAGAGCTAGAGAAACAGGTCAGCAGAGCTACTTTAGAGGGAGAGAATCAGATCAGCAGAGCTGCTTTAGAGGGAGAGAACCAGATCAGCAGAGCTGCTTTAGAGCCAGAGAACCAGGTCAGCAGAGCCGTTGTAGAGCCAGAGAACCAGGTCAGCATAGCCGTTGTAGAGCCAGAGAACCAGGTCAGGAGAGCTGATGTAGAGCCAGAGAACTGGGTCAGCAGAGCTGCTGTAGAGCCAGAGAACCGGGTCAGCAGAGCTGCTTTAGAGCCACAGAACCAGGTGAGCAGAGTTGCTTTAGAGCCATAGAAGAGCCAGAGAACCAGGTCTGCAGAGCCGTTGTAGAGCAGTAGAAGCAGGTCAGCAGAGTTGCTGTAGAGCCAGAGAACCAGGTCAGCAAAGCTGCTTTAGAGCCAGAGAACCAGGTCAGCAAACCCTTTGTAGAGCCAGAGAACCAGATCAGCAGACCTGCTTTAGAGAGTGAGAACCAGATCAGCAGAGCTGCTTTAGAGCCAGAGAACCAGGTCAGCAGATCCGTTGTAGAGCCAGAGAACCAGGTCAGCATAGCCGTTGTAGAGCCAGAGAACCAGGTCAGGAGAGCCGATTTAGAGCCAGAAAACCAAGTCAGCAGAGCTGCTTCAGAGCCAGAGAACGTGGTCAGCAGAGCTGCTTTACAGCCAGAGAACCAGGTCAGCAGAGCTGCTCTATACGTAAGAACCAGGTCAACAGAGCTGCTTTAGAGCCATATAACCAGATCAGCAGAGCTGCTTTAGAGCCAGAGAACCAGGTCAGCAGGTTTGTTGTAGAGCCAGAGAACCAGGTCAGCAGAGCTGCTCTAGAGCCTAAGAACCAGGTCAGCAGAGCTGCCTTAGAGCGAGAGAACCAGGTCAGCAGAGCTGCTTTAGAGCCTGAGAACCAGGTCAGCAGAGCAGTTGTAAAGCCAGAAAACCAGGTAAGCAGAGCTGCTCTAGAGCCTAAGAACCAGGTCCAGAAGAGCTGCTTTGGAGCCAGGGAACCAGGTCAGCAGAGCTGCTATAGAGGGAGAAAACCAGGTCAGCTGAGCCGCTTTAGCGCCGGAGAACCAGGTCAGCAGAGCTGCTTTAGAGCCATTGAACCAGGTCAGCTGGGCTGCTCTAGAGCCTAAGAACGAGGTCAACAGAGCTGCTCTAGAGCCTAAGAACCGTGTCAGCAAAGCTGATGTAGAGCCAGAGAACTGGGTCAGCAGAGCTGCTGTAGAGCCAGAGAATCGGGTCAGCAGAGCTGCTTTAGAGCCACAGAACCAGGTGAGCAGAGTTGCTTTAGAGCCATAGAAGAGCCAGAGAACCAGGTCTGCAGAGCCGTTGTAGAGCAGGAGAAGCAGGTCAGCAGAGCTGCTGTAGAGCCAGAGAACCAGGTCAGCAAAGCTGCTCTAGAGCCAGAGAACCAGGTCAGCAAACCCTTTGTAGAGCCAGAGAACCAGATCAGCAGAGCTGCTTTAGAGGGAGAGAACCAGATCAGCAGAGCTGCTTTAGAGCCAGAGAACCAGGTCAGCAGAGCCGTTGTAGAGCCAGAGAACCAGGTCAGCATAGCCGTTGTAGAGCCAGAGAACCAGGTCAGGAGAGCCGATTTAGAGCCAGAAAACCAGGTCAGCAGAGCTGCTTCAGAGCCAGAGAACGTGGTCAGCAGAGCTGCTTTACAGCCAGAGAACCAGGTCAGCAGAGCTGCTCTATACGTAAGAACCAGGTCAACAGAGCTGCTTTAGAGCCATATAACCAGATCAGCAGAGCTGCTTTAGAGCCAGAGAACCAGGTCAGCAGGTTTGTTGTAGAGCCAGAGAACCAGGTCAGCAGAGCTGCTCTAGAGCCTAAGAACCAGGTCAGCAGAGCTGCCTGCCTTAGAGCGAGAGAACCAGGTCAGCAGAGCTGCTTTAGAGCCTGAGAACCAGGTCAGCAGAGCAGTTGTAAAGCCAGAAAACCAGGTAAGCAGAGCTGCTCTAGAGCCTAAGAACCAGGTCCAGCAGAGCTGCTTTGGAGCCAGGGAACCAGGTCAGCAGAGCTGCTATAGAGGGAGAAAACCAGGTCAGCTGAGCCGCTTTAGCGCCGGAGAACCAGGTCAGCAGAGCTGCTTTAGAGCCATTGAACCAGGTCAGCTGGGCTGCTCTAGAGCCTAAGACCGAGGTCAACAGAGCTGCTCTAGAGCCTAAGAACCGTGTCAGCAAAGCTGATGTAGAGCCAGAGAACTGGGTCAGCAGAGCTGCTGTAGAGCCAGAGAATCGGGTCAGCAGAGCTGCTTTAGAGCCACAGAACCAGGTGAGCAGAGTTGCTTTAGAGCCATAGAAGAGCCAGAGAACCAGGTCTGCAGAGCCGTTGTAGAGCAGGAGAAGCAGGTCAGCAGAGCTGCTGTAGAGCCAGAGAACCAGGTCAGCAAAGCTGCTCTAGAGCCAGAGAACCAGGTCAGCAAACCCTTTGTAGAGCCAGAGAACCAGATCAGCAGAGCTGCTTTAGAGGGAGAGAACCAGATCAGCAGAGCTGCTTTAGAGCCAGAGAACCAGGTCAGCAGAGCCGTTGTAGAGCCAGAGAACCAGGTCAGCATAGCCGTTGTAGAGCCAGAGAACCAGGTCAGGAGAGCCGATTTAGAGCCAGAAAACCAGGTCAGCAGAGCTGCTTCAGAGCCAGAGAACGTGGTCAGCAGAGCTGCTTTACAGCCAGAGAACCAGGTCAGCAGAGCTGCTCTAGAGCCTAAGAACCAGGTCAACAGAGCTGCTTTAGAGCCATATAACCAGGTCATCAGAGCTGCTTTAGAACCAGAGAACCAGGTCAGCAGAGCTGCTGTAGAGCCAGAGAACCAGGTCAGCAGAGCTGCTCTAGAGCCTAAGAACCAGGTCAGCAGAGCTGCCTTAGAGACAGAGAACCAGGTCAGCAGAGCTGCTTTAGAGCCAGAGAACCAGGTCAGCAGAGCTGCTGTAGAGCCAGAGAACCAGGTCAGCAGAGCTGCTCTAGAGCCTAAGAACCAGGTCAGCAGAGCTGCCTTAGAGCCAGAGAACCAGGTCAGCAGAGCTGCTTTAGAGCCAAAGAACCAGGTCAGCAGAGCTGCTGGAGAGCCTGAAAACCAGGTCAGCAGAGCTGCTGTAGCACCGGAGAACCAGGTCAGCATAGCCGTTATAGAGCCAGAGAACCAGGTCAGCAGAGCAGTTGTAAAGCCAGAAACCCAGATAAGCAGAGCTGCTCTAGAGCCTAAGAACCAGGTCCAGCAGAGCTGCTTTGGAGCCAGGGAACCAGGTCAGCAGAGCTGCTATAGAGGGAGAAAACCAGGTTAGCTGAGCCGCTTTAGCGCCAGAGAACAAGGTCAGCAGAGCTGCTTTAGAGCCATAGAACCAGGTCAGCAGGGCTGCTCTAGAGTCTAAGAACCAGGTCAGCAGAGCTGCTCTAGAGCCTAAGAACCGGGTCAGCAGAGATGATGTAGAGCCAGAGAACAGGGTCAGCAGAGCTGCTGTAGAGCCAGAGAACCGGGTCAGCAGAGCTGCTTTAGAGCCACAGAACCAGGTGAGCAGAGTTGCTTTAGAGCCATAGAAGAGCCAGAGAACCAGGTCTGCAGAGCCGTTGTAGAGCAGGAGAAGCAGGTCAGCAGAGCTGCTGTAGAGCCAGAGAACCAGGTCAGCAAAGCTGCTCTAGAGCCAGAGAACCAGGTCAGCAAACCCTTTGTAGAGCCAGAGAACCAGATCAGCAGATCTGCTTTAGAGGGAGAGAACCAGATCAGCAGAGCTGCTTTAGAGCCAGAGAACCAGGTCAGCAGAGCCATTGTAGAGCCAGAGAACCAGGTCAGCATAGCCGTTGTAGAGCCAGAGAACCAGGTCAGGAGAGCCGATTTAGAGCCAGAAAACCAGGTCAGCAGAGCTGCTTCAGAGCCGGAGAACGTGGTCAGCAGAGCTGCTTTACAGCCAGAGAACCAGGTCAGCAGAGCTGCTCTAGAGCCTAAGAACCAGGTCAACAGAGCTGCTTTAGAGCCATATAACCAGGTCATCAGAGCTGCTTTAGAGCCAGAGAACCAGGTCAGCAGAGCTGCTGTAGAGCCAGAGAACCAGGTCAGCAGAGCTGCTCTAGAGCCTAAGAACCAGGTCAGCAGAGCTGCCTTAGAGCCAGAGAACCAGGTCAGCAGAGATGCTTTAGAGCCAGAGAACAAGGTCAGCAGAGCTGCTGGAGAGCCTGAGAACTAGGTCAGCAGAGCTGCTGTAGCACCGGAGAACCAGGTCAGCAGAGCCGTTGTAGAGCCAGAGAACCAGGTCAGCAGAGCAGTTGTAAAGCCAGAAACCCAGGTAAGCAGAGCTGCTCTAGAGCCTAAGAACCAGGTCCAGCAGAGCTGCTTTGGAGCCAGGGAACCAGGTCAGCAGAGCTGCTATAGAGGGAGAAAACCAGGTCAGCTGAGCCGCTTTAGCGCCAGAGAACCAGGTCAGCAGAGCTGCTTTAGAGCCATAGAACCAGGTCAGCAGGGCTGCTCTAGAGCCTAAGAACCAGGTCAGCAGAGCTGCTCTAGAGCCTAAGAACCGGGTCAGCAGAGATGATGTAGAGCCAGAGAACTGGGTCAGCAGAGCTGCTGTAGAGCCAGAGAACCGGGTCAGCAGAGCTGCTTTAGAGCCACAGAACCAGGTGAGCAGAGTTGCTTTAGAGCCATAGTAGAGCCAGAGAACCAGGTCTGCAGAGCCTTTGTAGAGCAGGAGAAGCAGGTCAGCAGAGCTGCTGTAGAGCCAGAGAACCAGGTCAGCAAAGCTGCTCTAGAGCCAGAGAACCAGGTCAGCAAACCCTTTGTAGAGCCAGAGAACCAGATCAGCAAAGCTGTTTTAGAGCCAGAGAAACAGGTCAGCAGAGCTGTTGTAGAGCCAGAGAACCAGGTCAGCAGAGCTGCTTCAGAGCCAGAGAACGTGGTCAGCAGAGCTGCTTTACAGCCAGAGAACCAGGTCAGCAGAGCTGCTCTAGAGCCTAAGAACCAGGTCAACAGAGCTGCTTTAGAGCCATATAACCAGGTCATCAGAGCTGCTTTAGAGCCAGAGAACCAGGTCAGCAGAGCTGCTGTAGAGCCAGAGAACCAGGTCAGCAGAGCTGCTCTAGAGCCTAAGAACCAGGTCAGCAGACCTGCCTTAGAGCCAGAGAACCAGGTCAGCAGAGCTGCTTTAGAGCCAGAGAACCAGGTCAGCAGAGCTGCTGGAGAGCCTGAGAACCAGGTCAGCAGAGCTGCTGTAGCACCGGAGAACCAGGTCAGCAGAGCCGTTGTAGAGCCAGAGAACCAGGTCAGCAGAGCAGTTGTAAAGCCAGAAACCCAGGTAAACAGAGCTGCTCTAGAGCCTAAGAACCAGGTCCAGCAGAGCTGCTTTGGAGCCAGGGAACCAGGTCAGCAGAGCTGCTATAGAGGGAGAAGACCAGGTCAGCTAAGCCGCTTTAGCGCCAGAGAACCAGGTCAGCAGAGCTGCTTTAGAGCCATAGAACCAGGTCAGCAGGGCTGCTCTAGAGCCTAAGAACCAGGGCAGCAGAGCTGCTCTAGAGCCTAAGAACCGGGTCAGCAGAGATGATGTAGAGCCAGAGAACTGGGTCAGCAGAGCTGCTGTAGAGCCAGAGAACCGGGTCAGCAGAGCTGCTTTAGAGCCACAGAACCAGGTGAGCAGAGTTGCTTTGGAGCCATAGAAGAGCCAGAGATCCAGGTCTGCAGAGCCTTTGTAGAGCAGGAGAAGCAGGTCAGCAGAGCTGCTGTAGAGCCAGAGAACCAGGTCAGCAAAGCTGCTCTAGAGCCAGAGAACCAGGTCAGCAAACCCTTTGTAGAGCCAGAGAACCAGATCAACAAAGCTGTTTTAGAGCCAGAGAAACAGGTCAGCAGAGCTGTTGTAGAGCCAGAGAACCAGGTCAGCAGAGCTGCTTCAGAGCCAGAGAACGTGGTCAGCAGAGCTGCTTTACAGCCAGAGAACCAGGTCAGCAGAGCTGCTCTAGAGCCTAAGAACCAGGTCAACAGAGCTGCTTTAGAGCCATATAACCAGGTCAGCAGAGCTGCTCTAGAGCCTAAGAACCAGGTCAGCAGATCTGCCTTAGAGACAGAGAACCAGGTCAGCAGAGCTGCTTTAGAGCCAGAGAACCAGGTCAGCAGAGCTGCTGCAGAGCCAGAGAACCAGGTCAGCAGAGCTGCTCTAGAGCCTAAGAACCAGGTCAGCAGAGCTGCCTTAGAGCCAGAGAACCAGGTCAGCAGAGCTGCTTTAGAGCCAAAGAACCAGGTCAGCAGAGCTGCTGGAGAGCCTGAAAACCAGGTCAGCAGAGCTGCTGTAGCACCGGAGAACCAGGTCAGCATAGCCGTTGTAGAGCCAGAGAACCAGGTCAGCAGAGCAGTTGTAAAGCCAGAAACCCAGATAAGCAGAGCTGCTCTAGAGCCTAAGAACCAGGTCCAGCAGAGCTGCTTTGGAGCCAGGGAACCAGGTCAGCAGAGCTGCTATAGAGGGAGAAAACCAGGTCAGCTGAGCCGCTTTAGCGCCAGAGAACCAGGTCAGCAGAGCTGCTTTAGAGCCATAGAACCAGGTCAGCAGGGCTGCTCTAGAGCCTAAGAACCAGGTCAACAGAGCTGCTCTAGAGCCTAAGAACCGGGTCAGCAGAGATGATGTAGAGCCAGAGAACAGGGTCAGCAGAGCTGCTGTAGAGCCAGAGAACCGGGTCAGCAGAGCTGCTTTAGAGCCACAGAACCAGGTGAGCAGAGTTGCTTTAGAGCCATAGAAGAGCCAGAGAACCAGGTCTGCAGAGCCGTTGTAGAGCAGGAGAAGCAGGTCAGCAGAGCTGCTGTAGAGCCAGAGAACCAGGTCAGCAAAGCTGCTCTAGAGCCAGAGAACCAGGTCAGCAAACCCTTTGTAGAGCCAGAGAACCAGATCAGTAGATCTGCTTTAGAGGGAGAGAACCAGATCAGCAGAGCTGCTTTAGAGCCAGAGAACCAGGTCAGCAGAGCCATTGTAGAGTCAGAGAACCAGGTCAGCATAGCCGTTGTAGAGCTAGAGAACCAGGTCAGGAGAGCCGATTTAGAGCCAGAAAACCAGGTCAGCAGAGCTGCTTCAGAGCCGAAGAACGTGGTCAGCAGAGCTGCTTTACAGCCAGAGAACCAGGTCAGCAGAGCTGCTCTAGAGCCTAAGAACCAGGTCAACAGAGCTGCTTTAGAGCCATATAACCAGGTCATCAGAGCTGCTTTAGAGCCAGAGAACCAGGTCAGCAGAGCTGCTGTAGAGCCAGAGAACCAGGTCAGCAGAGCTGCTCTAGAGCCTAAGAACCAGGTCAGCAGAGCTGCCTTAGAGCCAGAGAACCAGGTCAGCAGAGATGCTTTAGAGCCAGAGAACAAGGTCAGCAGAGCTGCTGGAGAGCCTGAGAACTAGGTCAGCAGAGCTGCTGTAGCACCGGAGAACCAGGTCAGCAGAGCCGTTGTAGAGCCAGAGAACCAGGTCAGCAGAGCAGTTGTAAAGCCAGAAACCCAGGTAAGCAGAGCTGCTCTAGAGCCTAAGAACCAGGTCCAGCAGAGCTGCTTTGGAGCCAGGGAACCAGGTCAGCAGAGCTGCTATAGAGGGAGAAAACCAGGTCAGCTGAGCCGCTTTAGCGCCAGAGAACCAGGTCAGCAGAGCTGCTTTAGAGCCATAGAACCAGGTCAGCAGGGCTGCTCTAGAGCCTAAGATCCAGGTCAGCAGAGCTGCTCTAGAGCCTAAGAACCGGGTCAGCAGAGATGATGTAGAGCCAGAGAACTGGGTCAGCAGAGCTGCTGTAGAGCCAGAGAACCGGGTCAGCAGAGCTGCTTTAGAGCCACAGAACCAGGTGAGCAGAGCTGCTTTAGAGCCATAGAAGAGCCAGAGAACCAGGTCTGCAGAGCCTTTGTAGAGCAGGAGAAGCAGGTCAGCAGAGCTGCTGTAGAGCCAGAGAACCAGGTCAGCAAAGCTGCTCTAGAGCCAGAGAACCAGGTCAGCAAACCCTTTGTAGAGCCAGAGAACCAGATCAGCAAAGCTGTTTTAGAGCCAGAGAAACAGGTCAGCAGAGCTGTTGTAGAGCCAGAGAACCAGGTTAGCAGAGCTGCTTCAGAGCCAGAGAACGTGGTCAGCAGAGCTGCTTTACAGCCAGAGAACCAGGTCAGCAGAGCTGCTCTAGAGCCTAAGAACCAGGTCAACAGAGCTGCTTTAGAGCCATATAACCAGGTCATCAGAGCTGCTTTAGAGCCAGAGAACCAGGTCAGCAGAGCTGCTGTAGAGCCAGAGAACCAGGTCAGCAGAGCTGCTCTAGAGCCTAAGAACCAGGTCATCAGAGCTGCCTTAGAGCCAGAGAACCAGGTCAGCAGAGCTGCTTTAGAGCCAGAGAACCAGGTCAACAGAGCTGCTGGAGAGCCTGAGAACCAGGTCAGCAGAGCTGCTGTAGCACCGGAGAACCAGGTCAGCAGAGCCGTTGTAGAGCCAGAGAACCAGGTCAGCAGAGCAGTTGTAAAGCCAGAAACCCAGGTAAACAGAGCTGCTCTAGAGCCTAAGAACCAGGTCCAGCAGAGCTGCTTTGGAGCCAGGGAACCAGGTCAGCAGAGCTGCTATAGAGGGAGAAGACCAGGTCAGCTGAGCCGCTTTAGCGCCAGAGAACCAGGTCAGCATAGCTGCTTTAGAGCCATAGAACCAGGTCAGCAGGGCTGCTCTAGAGCCTAAGAACCAGGGCAGCAGAGCTGCTCTAGAGCCTGAGAACCAGGTCAGCAGAGCTGCTGTAGCACCGGAGAACCAGGTCAGCAGAGCCGTTGTAGAGCCAGAGAACCAGGTCAGCAGAGCAGTTGTAAAGCCAGAAACCCAGATAAGCAGAGCTGCTCTAGAGCCTAAGAACCAGGTCCAGCAGAGCTGCTTTGGAGCCAGGGAACCAGGTCAGCAGAGCTGCTATAGAGGGAGAAAACCAGGTCAGCTGAGCCGCTTTAGCGCCGGAGAACCAGGTCAGCAGAGCTGCTTTAGAGCCATTGAACCAGGTCAGCTGGGCTGCTCTAGAGCCTAAGAACGAGGTCAACAGAGCTGCTCTAGAGCCTAAGAACCGTGTCAGCAAAGCTGATGTAGAGCCAGAGAACTGGGTCAGCAGAGCTGCTGTAGAGCCAGAGAATCGGGTCCGCAGAGCTGCTTTAGAGCCACAGAACCAGGTGAGCAGAGTTGCTTTAGAGCCATAGAAGAGCCAGAGAACCAGGTCTGCAGAGCCGTTGTAGAGCAGGAGAAGCAGGTCAGCAGAGCTGCTGTAGAGCCAGAGAACCAGGTCAGCAAAGCTGCTCTAGAGCCAGAGAACCAGGTCAGCAAACCGTTTGTAGAGCCAGAGAACCAGATCAGCAAAGCTGTTTTAGAGCCAGAGAAACAGGTCAGCAGAGCTGTTGTAGAGCCAGAGAACCAGGTCAGCAGAGCTGCTTCAGAGCCAGAGAACGTGGTCAGCAGAGCTGCTTTACAGCCAGAGAACCAGGTCAGCAGAGCTGCTCTAGAGCCTAAGAACCAGGTCAACAGAGCTGCTTTAGAGCCATATAACCAGGTCATCAGAGCTGCTTTAGAGCCAGAGAACCAGGTCAGCAGAGCTGCTGTAGAGCCAGAGAACCAGGTCAGCAGAGCTGCTCTAGAGCCTAAGAACCAGGTCAGCAGAGCTGCCTTAGAGCCAGAGAACCAGGTCAGCAGAGCTGCTTTAGAGCCAAAGAACCAGGTCAGCAGAGCTGCTGGAGAGCCTGAGAACCGGGTCAGCAGAGCTGCTGTAGCACCGGAGAACCAGGTCAGCAGAGCCATTGTAGAGCCAGAGAACCAGGTCAGCAGAGCAGTTGTAAAGCCAGAAACCCAGATAAGCAGAGCTGCTCTAGAGCCTAAGAACCAGGTCCTGCAGAGCTGCTTTGGAGCCAGGGAACCAGGTCAGCAGAGCTGCTATAGATGGAGAAAACCAGGTCAGCTGAGCCGCTTTAGCGCCAGAGAACCAGGTCAGCAGAGCTGCTTTAGAGCCATAGAACCAGGTCAGCAGGGCTGCTCTAGAGCCTAAGAACCAGGTCAGCAGAGCTGCTCTAGAGCCTAAGAACCGGGTCAGCAGAGATGATGTAGAGCCAGAGAACAGGGTCAGCAGAGCTGCTGTAGAGCCAGAGAACCGGGTCAGCAGAGCTGCTTTAGAGCCACAGAACCAGGTGAGCAGAGTTGCTTTAGAGCCATAGAAGAGCCAGAGAACCAGGTCTGCAGAGCCGTTGTAGAGCAGGAGAAGCAGGTCAGCAGAGCTGCTGTAGAGCCAGAGAACCAGGTCAGCAAAGCTGCTCTAGAGCCAGAGAACCAGGTCAGCAAACCCTTTGTAGAGCCAGAGAACCAGATCAGCAGATCTGCTTTAGAGGGAGAGAACCAGATCAGCAGAGCTGCTTTAGAGCCAGAGAACCAGGTCAGCAGAGCCATTGTAGAGCCAGAGAACCAGGTCAGCATAGCTGTTGTAGAGCCAGAGAACCAGGTCAGGAGAGCCGATTTAGAGCCAGAAAACCAGGTCAGCAGAGCTGCTTCAGAGCCGGAGAACGTGATCAGCAGAGCTGCTTTACAGCCAGAGAACCAGGTCAGCAGAGCTGCTCTAGAGCCTAAGAACCATGTCAACAGAGCTGCTTTAGAGCCATATAACCAGGTCATCAGAGCTGCTTAAGGGCCAGAGAACCAGGTCAGCAGAGCTGCTGTAGAGCCAGAGAACCAGGTCAGCAGAGCTGCTCTAGAGCCTAAGAACCAGGTCAGCAGAGCTGCCTTAGAGCCAGAGAACCAGGTCAGCAGAGCTGCTTTAGAGCCAGAGAACCAGGTCAGCAGAGCTGCTGGAGAGCCTGAGAACTAGGTCAGCAGAGCTGCTGTAGCACCGGAGAACCAGGTCAGCAGAGCCGTTGTAGAGCCAGAGAACCAGGTCAGCAGAGCAGTTGTAAAGCCAGAAACCCAGGTAAGCAGAGCTGCTCTAGAGCCTAAGAACCAGGTCCAGCAGAGCTGCTTTGGAGCCAGGGAACCAGGGCAGCAGAGCTGCTATAGAGGGAGAAAACCAGGTCAGCTGAGCCGCTTTAGCGCCAGAGAACCAGGTCAGCAGAGCTGCTTTAGAGCCATAGAACCAGGTCAGCAGGGCCGCTCTAGAGCCTAAGAACCAGGTCAGCAGAGCTGCTCTAGAGCCTAAGAACCGGGTCAGCAGAGATGATGTAGAGCCAGAGAACTGGGTCAGCAGAGCTGCTGTAGAGCCAGAGAACCGGGTCAGCAGAGCTGCTTTAGAGCCACAGAACCAGGTGAGCAGAGCTGCTTTAGAGCCATAGAAGAGCCAGAGAACCAGGTCTGCAGAGCCTTTGTAGAGCAGGAGAAGCAGGTCAGCAGAGCTGCTGTAGAGCCAGAGAACCAGGTCAGCAAAGCTGCTCTAGAGCCAGAGAACCAGGTCAGCAAACCCTTTGTAGAGCCAGAGAACCAGATCAGCAAAGCTGTTTTAGAGCCAGAGAAACAGGTCAGCAGAGCTGTTGTAGAGCCAGAGAACCAGGTTAGCAGAGCTGCTTCAGAGCCAGAGAACGTGGTCAGCAGAGCTGCTTTACAGCCAGAGAACCAGGTCAGCAGAGCTGCTCTAGAGCCTAAGAACCAGGTCAACAGAGCTGCTTTAGAGCCATATAACCAGGTCATCAGAGCTGCTTTAGAGCCAGAGAACCAGGTCAGCAGAGCTGCTGTAGAGCCAGAGAACCAGGTCAGCAGAGCTGCTCTAGAGCCTAAGAACCAGGTCATCAGAGCTGCCTTAGAGCCAGAGAACCAGGTCAGCAGAGCTGCTTTAGAGCCAGAGAACCAGGTCAACAGAGCTGCTGGAGAGCCTGAGAACCAGGTCAGCAGAGCTGCTGTAGCACCGGAGAACCAGGTCAGCAGAGCCGTTGTAGAGCCAGAGAACCAGGTCAGCAGAGCAGTTGTAAAGCCAGAAACCCAGGTAAACAGAGCTGCTCTAGAGCCTAAGAACCAGGTCCAGCAGAGCTGCTTTGGAGCCAGGGAACCAGGTCAGCAGAGCTGCTATAGAGGGAGAAGACCAGGTCAGCTGAGCCGCTTTAGCGCCAGAGAACCAGGTCAGCATAGCTGCTTTAGAGCCATAGAACCAGGTCAGCAGGGCTGCTCTAGAGCCTAAGAACCAGGGCAGCAGAGCTGCTCTAGAGCCTGAGAACCAGGTCAGCAGAGCTGCTGTAGCACCGGAGAACCAGGTCAGCAGAGCCGTTGTAGAGCCAGAGAACCAGGTCAGCAGAGCAGTTGTAAAGCCAGAAACCCAGATAAGCAGAGCTGCTCTAGAGCCTAAGAACCAGGTCCAGCAGAGCTGCTTTGGAGCCAGGGAACCAGGTCAGCAGAGCTGCTATAGAGGGAGAAAACCAGGTCAGCTGAGCCGCTTTAGCGCCGGAGAACCAGGTCAGCAGAGCTGCTTTAGAGCCATTGAACCAGGTCAGCTGGGCTGCTCTAGAGCCTAAGAACGAGGTCAACAGAGCTGCTCTAGAGCCTAAGAACCGTGTCAGCAAAGCTGATGTAGAGCCAGAGAACTGGGTCAGCAGAGCTGCTGTAGAGCCAGAGAATCGGGTCCGCAGAGCTGCTTTAGAGCCACAGAACCAGGTGAGCAGAGTTGCTTTAGAGCCATAGAAGAGCCAGAGAACCAGGTCTGCAGAGCCGTTGTAGAGCAGGAGAAGCAGGTCAGCAGAGCTGCTGTAGAGCCAGAGAACCAGGTCAGCAAAGCTGCTCTAGAGCCAGAGAACCAGGTCAGCAAACCCTTTGTAGAGCCAGAGAACCAGATCAGCAGAGCTGCTTTAGAGGGAGAGAACCAGATCAGCAGAGCTGCTTTAGAGCCAGAGAACCAGGTCAGCAGAGCCGTTGTAGAGCCAGAGAACCAGGTCAGCATAGCCGTTGTAGAGCCAGAGAACCAGGTCAGGAGAGCCGATTTAGAGCCAGAAAACCAGGTCAGCAGAGCTGCTACAGAGCCAGAGAACGTGGTCAGCAGAGCTGCTTTACAGCCAGAGAACCAGGTCAGCAGAGCTGCTCTAGAGCCTAAGAACCAGGTCAACAGAGCTGCTTTAGAGCCATATAACCAGGTCATCAGAGCTGCTTTAGAACCAGAGAACCAGGTCAGCAGAGCTGCTATAGAGCCAGAGAACCAGGTCAGCAGAGCTGCTCTAGAGCCTAAGAACCAGGTCAGCAGAGCTGCCTTAGAGACAGAGAACCAGGTCAGCAGAGCTGCTTTAGAGCCAGAGAACCAGGTCAGCAGAGCTGCTGTAGAGCCAGAGAACCAGGTCAGCAGAGCTGCTCTAGAGCCTAAGAACCAGGTCAGCAGAGCTGCCTTAGAGCCAGAGAACCAGGTCAGCAGAGCTGCTTTAGAGCCAAAGAACCAGGTCAGCAGAGCTGCTGGAGAGCCTGAAAACCAGGTCAGCAGAGCTGCTGTAGCACCGGAGAACCAGGTCAGCATAGCCGTTGTAGAGCCAGAGAACCAGGTCAGCAGAGCAGTTGTAAAGCCAGAAACCCAGATAAGCAGAGCTGCTCTAGAGCCTAAGAACCAGGTCCAGCAGAGCTGCTTTGGAGCCAGGGAACCAGGTCAGCAGAGCTGCTATAGAGGGAGAAAACCAGGTCAGCTGAGCCGCTTTAGCGCCAGAGAACCAGGTCAGCAGAGCTGCTTTAGAGCCATAGAACCAGGTCAGCAGGGCTGCTCTAGAGCCTAAGAACCAGGTCAGCAGAGCTGCTCTAGAGCCTAAGAACCGGGTCAGCAGAGATGATGTAGAGCCAGAGAACAGGGTCAGCAGAGCTGCTGTAGAGCCAGAGAACCGGGTCAGCAGAGCTGCTTTAGAGCCACAGAACCAGGTGAGCAGAGTTGCTTTAGAGCCATAGAAGAGCCAGAGAACCAGGTCTGCAGAGCCGTTGTAGAGCAGGAGAAGCAGGTCAGCAGAGCTGCTGTAGAGCCAGAGAACCAGGTCAGCAAAGCTGCTCTAGAGCCAGAGAACCAGGTCAGCAAACCCTTTGTAGAGCCAGAGAACCAGATCAGCAGATCTGCTTTAGAGGGAGAGAACCAGATCAGCAGAGCTGCTTTAGAGCCAGAGAACCAGGTCAGCAGAGCCATTGTAGAGCCAGAGAACCAGGTCAGCATAGCCGTTGTAGAGCCAGAGAACCAGGTCAGGAGAGCCGACTTAGAGCCAGAAAACCAGGTCAGCAGAGCTGCTTCAGAGCCGGAGAACGTGGTCAGCAGAGCTGCTTTACAGCCAGAGAACCAGGTCAGCAGAGCTGCTCTAGAGCCTAAGAACCAGGTCAACAGAGCTGCTTTAGAGCCATATAACCAGGTCATCAGAGCTGCTTTAGAGCCAGAGAACCAGGTCAGCAGAGCTGCTGTAGAGCCAGAGAACCAGGTCAGCAGAGCTGCTCTAGAGCCTAAGAACCAGGTCAGCAGAGCTGCCTTAGAGCCAGAGAACCAGGTCAGCAGAGATGCTTTAGAGCCAGAGAACAAGGTCAGCAGAGCTGCTGGAGAGCCTGAGAACTAGGTCAGCAGAGCTGCTGTAGCACCGGAGAACCAGGTCAGCAGAGCCGTTGTAGAGCCAGAGAACCAGGTCAGCAGAGCAGTTGTAAAGCCAGAAACCCAGGTAAGCAGAGCTGCTCTAGAGCCTAAGAACCAGGTCCAGCAGAGCTGCTTTGGAGCCAGGGAACCAGGTCAGCAGAGCTGCTATAGAGGGAGAAAACCAGGTCAGCTGAGCCACTTTAGCGCCAGAGAACCAGGTCAGCAGAGCTGCTTTAGAGCCATAGAACCAGGTCAGCAGGGCTGCTCTAGAGCCTAAGAACCAGGTCAGCAGAGCTGCTCTAGAGCCTAAGAACCGGGTCAGCAGAGATGATGTAGAGCCAGAGAACTGGGTCAGCAGAGCTGCTGTAGAGCCAGAGAACCGGGTCAGCAGAGCTGCTTTAGAGCCACAGAACCAGGTGAGCAGAATTGCTTTAGAGCCAGAGAAGAGCCAGAGAACCAGGTCTGCAGAGCCTTTGTAGAGCAGGAGAAGCAGGTCAGCAGAGCTGCTGTAGAGCCAGAGAACCAGGTCAGCAAAGCTGCTCTAGAGCCAGAGAACCAGGTCAGCAAACCCTTTGTAGAGCCAGAGAACCAGATCAGCAAAGCTGTTTTAGAGCCAGAGAAACAGGTCAGCAGAGCTGTTGTAGAGCCAGAGAACCAGGTCAGCAGAGCTGCTTCAGAGCCAGAGAACGTGGTCAGCAGAGCTGCTTTACAGCCAGAGAACCAGGTCAGCAGAGCTGCTCTAGAGCCTAAGAACCAGGTCAACAGAGCTGCTTTAGAGCCATATAACCAGGTCATCAGAGCTGCTTTAGAGCCAGAGAACCAGGTCAGCAGAGCTGCTGTAGAGCCAGAGAACCAGGTCAGCAGAGCTGCTCTAGAGCCTAAGAACCAGGTCAGCAGAGCTGCCTTAGAGCCAGAGAACCAGGTCAGCAGAGCTGCTTTAGAGCCAGAGAACCAGGTCAGCAGAGCTGCTGGAGAGCCTGAGAACCAGGTCAGCAGAGCTGCTGTAGCACCGGAGAACCAGGTCAGCAGAGCCGTTGTAGAGCCAGAGAACCAGGTCAGCAGAGCAGTTGTAAAGCCAGAAACCCAGGTAAACAGAGCTGCTCTAGAGCCTAAGAACCAGGTCCAGCAGAGCTGCTTTGGAGCCAGGGAACCAGGTCAGCAGAGCTGCTATAGAGGGAGAAGACCAGGTCAGCTGAGCCGCTTTAGCGCCAGAGAACCAGGTCAGCAGAGCTGCTTTAGAGCCATAGAACCAGGTCAGCAGGGCTGCTCTAGAGCCTAAGAACCAGGGCAGCAGAGCTGCTCTAGAGCCTAAGAACCGGGTCAGCAGAGATGATGTAGAGCCAGAGAACTGGGTCAGCAGAGCTGCTGTAGAGCCAGAGAACCGGGTCAGCAGAGCTGCTTTAGAGCCACAGAACCAGGTGAGCAGAGTTGCTTTGGAGCCATAGAAGAGCCAGAGATCCAGGTCTGCAGAGCCTTTGTAGAGCAGGAGAAGCAGGTCAGCAGAGCTGCTGTAGAGCCAGAGAACCAGGTCAGCAAAGCTGCTCTAGAGCCAGAGAACCAGGTCAGCAAACCCTTTGTAGAGCCAGAGAACCAGATCAGCAAAGCTGTTTTAGAGCCAGAGAAACAGGTCAGCAGAGCTGTTGTAGAGCCAGAGAACCAGGTCAGCAGAGCTGCTTCAGAGCCAGAGAACGTGGTCAGCAGAGCTGCTTTACAGCCAGAGAACCAGGTCAGCAGAGCTGCTCTAGAGCCTAAGGACCAGGTCAACAGAGCTGCTTTAGAGCCATATAACCAGGTCATCAGAGCTGCTTTAGAGCCAGAGAACCAGGTCAGCAGAGCTGCTGTAGAGCCAGAGAACCAGGTCAGCAGAGCTGCTCTAGAGCCTAAGAACCAGGTCAGCAGAGCTGCCTTAGAGCCAGAGAACCAGGTCAGCAGAGCTGCTTTAGAGCCAAAGAACCAGGTCAGCAGAGCTGCTGGAGAGCCTGAGAACCAGGTCAGCAGAGCTGCTGTAGCACCGGCGAACCAGGTCAGCAGAGCCATTGTAGAGCCAGAGAACCAGGTCAGCAGAGCAGTTGTAAAGCCAGAAACCCAGATAAGCAGAGCTGCTCTAGAGCCTAAGAACCAGGTCCTGCAGAGCTGCTTTGGAGCCAGGGAACCACGTCAGCAGAGCTGCTATAGAGGGAGAAAACCAGGTCAGCTGAGCCGCTTTAGCGCCAGAGAACCAGGTCAGCAGAGCTGCTTTAGAGCCAAAGAACCAGGTCAGCAGGGCTGCTCTAGAGCCTAAGAACCAGGTCAGCAGAGCTGTTCTAGAGCCTAAGAACCGGGTCAGCAGAGATGATGTAGAGCAGGAGAAGCAGGTCAGCAGAGCTGCTGTAGAGCCAGAGAACCAGGTCAGCAAAGCTGCTCTAGAGCCAGAGAACCAGGTCAGCAAACCTTTTGTAGAGCCAGAGAACCAGATCAGCAGATCTGCTTTAGAGGGAGAGAACCAGATCAGCAGAGCTGCTTTAGAGCCAGAGAACCAGGTCAGCAGAGCCATTGTAGAGCCAGAGAACCAGGTCAGCATAGCTGTTGTAGAGCCAGAGAACCAGGCCAGGAGAGCCGATTTAGAGCCAGAAAACCAGGTCAGCAGAGCTGCTTCAGAGCCGGAGAACGTGGTCAGCAGAGCTGCTTTACAGCCAGAGAACCAGGTCAGCAGAGCTGCTCTAGAGCCTAAGAACCAGGTCAACAGAGCTGCTTTAGAGCCATTTAACCAGGTCATCAGAGCTGCTTTAGAGCCAGAGAACCAGGTCAGCAGAGCTGCTGTAGAGCCAGAGAACCAGGTCAGCAGAGCTGCTCTAGAGCCTAAGAACCAGGTCAGCAGAGCTGCCTTAGAGCCAGAGAACCAGGTCAGCAGAGCTGCTTTAGAGCCAGAGAACCAGGTCAGCAGAGCTGCTGGAGAGCCTGAGAACTAGGTCAGCAGAGCTGCTGTAGCACCGGAGAACCAGGTCAGCAGAGCCGTTGTAGAGCCAGAGAACCAGGTCAGCAGAGCAGTTGTAAAGCCAGAAACCCAGGTAAGCAGAGCTGCTCTAGAGCCTAAGAACCAGGTCCAGCAGAGCTGCTTTGGAGCCAGGGAACCAGGTCAGCAGAGCTGCTATAGAGGGAGAAAACCAGGTCAGCTGAGCCGCTTTAGCGCCAGAGAACCAGGTCAGCAGAGCTGCTTTAGAGCCATAGAACCAGGTCAGCAGGGCTGCTCTAGAGCCTAAGATCCAGGTCAGCAGAGCTGCTCTAGAGCCTAAGAACCGGGTCAGCAGAGATGATGTAGAGCCAGAGAACTGGGTCAGCAGAGCTGCTGTAGAGCCAGAGAACCGGGTCAGCAGAGCTGCTTTAGAGCCACAGAACCAGGTGAGCAGAGCTGCTTTAGAGCCATAGAAGAGCCAGAGAACCAGGTCTGCAGAGCCTTTGTAGAGCAGGAGAAGCAGGTCAGCAGAGCTGCTGTAGAGCCAGAGAACCAGGTCAGCAAAGCTGCTCTAGAGCCAGAGAACCAGGTCAGCAAACCCTTTGTAGAGCCAGAGAACCAGATCAGCAAAGCTGTTTTAGAGCCAGAGAAACAGGTCAGCAGAGCTGTTGTAGAGCCAGAGAACCAGGTTAGCAGAGCTGCTTCAGAGCCAGAGAACGTGGTCAGCAGAGCTGCTTTACAGCCAGAGAACCAGGTCAGCAGAGCTGCTCTAGAGCCTAAGAACCAGGTCAACAGAGCTGCTTTAGAGCCATATAACCAGGTCATCAGAGCTGCTTTAGAGCCAGAGAACCAGGTCAGCAGAGCTGCTGTAGAGCCAGAGAACCAGGTCAGCAGAGCTGCTCTAGAGCCTAAGAACCAGGTCATCAGAGCTGCCTTAGAGCCAGAGAACCAGGTCAGCAGAGCTGCTTTAGAGCCAGAGAACCAGGTCAACAGAGCTGCTGGAGAGCCTGAGAACCAGGTCAGCAGAGCTGCTGTAGCACCGGAGAACCAGGTCATCAGAGCCGTTGTAGAGCCAGAGAACCAGGTCAGCAGAGCAGTTGTAAAGCCAGAAACCCAGGTAAACAGAGCTGCTCTAGAGCCTAAGAACCAGGTCCAGCAGAGCTGCTTTGGAGCCAGGGAACCAGGTCAGCAGAGCTGCTATAGAGGGAGAAGACCAGGTCAGCTGAGCCGCTTTAGCGCCAGAGAACCAGGTCAGCAGAGCTGCTTTAGAGCCATAGAACCAGGTCAGCAGGGCTGCTCTAGAGCCTAAGAACCAGGGCAGCAGAGCTGCTCTAGAGCCTGAGAACCAGGTCAGCAGAGCTGCTGTAGCACCGGAGAACCAGGTCAGCAGAGCCGTTGTAGAGCCAGAGAACCAGGTCAGCAGAGCAGTTGTAAAGCCAGAAACCCAGATAAGCAGAGCTGCTCTAGAGCCTAAGAACCAGGTCCAGCAGAGCTGCTTTGGAGCCAGGGAACCAGGTCAGCAGAGCTGCTATAGAGGGAGAAAACCAGGTCAGCTGAGCCGCTTTAGCGCCAGAGAACCAGGTCAGCAGAGCTGCTTTAGAGCCATAGAACCAGGTCAGCAGGGCTGCTCTAGAGCCTAAGAACCAGGTCAGCAGAGCTGCTCTAGAGCCTAAGAACCGTGTCAGCAGAGATGATGTAGAGCCAGAGAACAGGGTCAGCAGAGCTGCTGTAGAGCCAGAGAACCGGGTCAGCAGAGCTGCTTTAGAGCCACAGAACCAGGTGAGCAGAGTTGCTTTAGAGCCATAGAAGAGCCAGAGAACCAGGTCTGCAGAGCCGTTGTAGAACAGGAGAAGCAGGTCAGCAGAGCTGCTGTAGAGCCAGAGAACTAGGTCAGCGAAGCTGCTCTAGAGCCAGAGAACCAGGTCAGCAAACCCTTTGTAGAGCCAGAGAACCAGATCAGCAGATCTGCTTTAGATGGAGAGAACCAGATCAGCAGAGCTGCTTTAGAGCCAGAGAACCAGGTCAGCAGAGCCATTGTAGAGCCAGAGAACCAGGTCAGCATAGCCGTTGTAGAGCCAGAGAACCAGGTCAGGAGAGCCGATTTAGAGCCAGAAAACCAGGTCAGCAGAGCTGCTTCAGAGCCGGAGAACGTGGTCAGCAGAGCTGCTTTACAGCCAGAGAACCAGGTGAGCAGAGCTGCTCTAGAGCCTAAGAACCAGGTCAACAGAGCTGCTTTAGAGCCATATAACCAGGTCATCAGAGCTGCTTTAGAGCCAGAGAACCAGGTCAGCAGAGCTGCTGTAGAGCCAGAGAACCAGGTCAGCAGAGCTGCTCTAGAGCCTAAGAACCAGGTCAGCAGAGCTGCCTTAGAGCCAGAGAACCAGGTCAGCAGAGCTGCTTTAGAGCCAGAGAACCAGGTCAGCAGAGCTGCTGGAGAGCCTGAGAACTAGGTCAGCAGAGCTGCTGTAGCACCGGAGAACCAGGTCAGCAGAGCCGTTGTAGAGCCAGAGAACCAGGTCAGCAGAGCAGTTGTAAAGCCAGAAACCCAGGTAAGCAGAGCTGCTCTAGAGCCTAAGAACCAGGTCCAGCAGAGCTGCTTTGGAGCCAGGGAACCAGGTCAGCAGAGCTGCTATAGAGGGAGAAAACCAGGTCAGCTGAGCCGCTTTAGCGCCAGAGAACCAGGTCAGCAGAACTGCTTTAGAGCCATAGAACCAGGTCAGCAGGGCTGCTCTAGAGCCTAAGAACCAGGTCAGCAGAGCTGCTCTAGAGCCTAAGAACCGTGTCAGCAGAGATGATGTAGAGCCAGAGAACAGGGTCAGCAGAGCTGCTGTAAAGCCAGAGAACCGGGTCAGCAGAGCTGCTTTAGAGCCACAGAACCAGGTGAGCAGAGTTGCTTTAGAGCCATAGAAGAGCCAGAGAACCAGGTCTGCAGAGCCGTTGTAGAGCAGGAGAAGCAAGTCAGCAGAGCTGCTGTAGAGCCAGAGAACTAGGTCAGCGAAGCTGCTCTAGAGCCAGAGAACCAGGTCAGCAAACCCTTTGTAGAGCCAGAGAACCAGATCAGCTTTAGAGGGAGAGAACCAGATCAGCAGAGCTGCTTTAGAGCCAGAGAACCAGGTCAGCAGAGCCATTGTAGAGCCAGAGAACCAGGTCAGCATAGCCGTTGTAGAGCCAGAGAACCAGGTCAGGAGAGCCGATTTAGAGCCAGAAAACCAGGTCAGCAGAGCTGCTTCAGAGCCGGAGAACGTGGTCAGCAGAGCTGCTTTACAGCCAGAGAACCAGGTCAGCAGAGCTGCTCTAGAGCCTAAGAACCAGGTCAACAGAGCTGCTTTAGAGCCATATAACCAGGTCATCAGAGCTGCTTTAGAGCCAGAGAACCAGGTCAGCAGAGCTGCTGTAGAGCCAGAGAACCAGGTCAGCAGAGCTGCTCTAGAGCCTAAGAACCAGGTCAGCAGAGCTGCCTTAGAGCCAGAGAACCAGGTCAGCAGAGCTGCTTTAGAGCCAGAGAACCAGGTCAGCAGACCTGCTGGAGAGCCTGAGAACTAGGTCAGCAGAGCTGCTGTAGCACCGGAGAACCAGGTCAGCAGAGCCGTTGTAGAGCCAGAGAACCAGGTCAGCAGAGCAGTTGTAAAGCCAGAAACCCAGGTAAGCAGAGCTGCTCTAGAGCCTAAGAACCAGGTCCAGCAGAGGTGCTTTGGAGCCAGGGAACCAGGTCAGCAGAGCTGCTATAGAGGGAGAAAACCAGGTCAGCTGAGCCGCTTTAGCGCCAGAGAACCAGGTCAGCAGAGCTGCTTTAGAGCCATAGAACCAGGTCAGCAGGGCTGCTCTAGAGCCTAAGAACCAGGTCAGCAGAGCTGCTCTAGAGCCTAAGAACCGGGTCAGCAGAGCTGCTTTAGAGCCACAGAACCAGGTGAGCAGAGTTGCTTTAGAGCCATAGAAGAGCCAGAGAACCAGGTCTGCAGAGCCTTTGTAGAGCAGGAGAAGCAGGTCAGCAGAGCTGCTGTAGAGCCAGAGAACCAGGTCAGCAAAGCTGCTCTAGAGCCAGAGAACCAGGTCAGCAAACCCTTTGTAGAGCCAGAGAACCAGATCAGCAAAGCTGTTTTAGAGCCAGAGAAACAGGTCAGCAGAGCTGTTGTAGAGCCAGAGAACCAGGTCAGCAGAGCTGCTTCAGAGCCAGAGAACGTGGTCAGCAGAGCTGCTTTACAGCCAGAGAACCAGGTCAGCAGAGCTGCTCTAGAGCCTAAGAACCAGGTCAACAGAGCTGCTTTAGAGCCATATAACCAGGTCATCAGAGCTGCTTTAGAGCCAGAGAACCAGGTCAGCAGAGCTGCTGTAGAGCCAGAGAACCAGGTCAGCAGAGCTGCTCTAGAGCCTAAGAACCAGGTCAGCAGAGCTGCCTTAGAGCCAGAGAACCAGGTCAGCAGAGCTGCTTTAGAGCCAGAGAACCAGGTCAGCAGAGCTGCTGGAGAGCCTGAGAACCAGGTCAGCAGAGCTGCTGTAGCACCGGAGAACCAGGTCAGCAGAGCCGTTGTAGAGCCAGAGAACCAGGTCAGCAGAGCAGTTGTAAAGCCAGAAACCCAGGTAAACAGAGCTGCTCTAGAGCCTAAGAACCAGGTCCAGCAGAGCTGCTTTGGAGCCATGGAACCAGGTCAGCAGAGCTGCTATAGAGGGAGAAGACCAGGTCAGCTGAGTCGCTTTAGCGCCAGAGAACCAGGTCAGCAGAGCTGCTTTAGAGCCATAGAACCAGGTCAGCAGGGCTGCTCTAGAGCCTAAGAACCAGGGCAGCAGAGCTGCTCTAGAGCCTAAGAACCGGGTCAGCAGAGATGATGTAGAGCCAGAGAACCGGGTCAGCAGAGCTGCTGTAGAGCCAGAGAACCGGGTCAGCAGAGCTGCTTTAGAGCCACAGAACCAGGTGAGCAGAGTTGCTTTGGAGCCATAGAAGAGCCAGAGAACCAGGTCTGCAGAGCCTTTGTAGAGCAGGAGAAGCAGGTCAGCAGAGCTGCTGTAGAGCCAGAGAACCAGGTCAGCAAAGCTTCTCTAGAGCCAGAGAACCAGGTCAGCAAACCCTTTGTAGAGCCAGAGAACCAGATCAGCAAAGCTGTTTTAGAGCCAGAGAAACAGGTCAGCAGAGCTGCTTCAGAGCCAGAGAACGTGGTCAGCAGAGCTGCTTTACAGCCAGAGAACCAGGTCAGCAGAGCTGCTCTAGAGCCTAAGAACCAGGTCAACAGAGCTGCTTTAGAGCCATATCACCAGGTCATCAGAGCTGCTTTAGAGCCAGAGAACCAGGTCAGCAGAGCTGCTGTAGAGCCAGAGAACCAGGTCAGCAGAGCTGCTCTAGAGCCTAAGAACCAGGTCAACAGAGCTGCTTTAGAGCCATATAACCAGGTCATCAGAGCTGCTTTAGAGCCAGAGAACCAGGTCAGCAGAGCTGCTGTAGAGCCAGAGAACCAGGTCAGCAGAGCTGCTCTAGAGCCTAAGAACCAGGTCAGCAGAGCTGCCTTAGAGCCAGAGAACCAGGTCAGCAGAGCTGCTTTAGAGCCAGGGAACCAGGTCAGCAGAGCTGCTGGAGAGCCTGAGAACCAGGTCAGCAGAGCTGCTGTAGCACCGGAGAACCAGGTCAGCAGAGCCGTTGTAGAGCCAGAGAACCAGGTCAGCAGAGCAGTTGTAAAGCCAGAAACCCAGGTAAACAGAGCTGCTCTAGAGCCTAAGAACCAGGTCCAGCAGAGCTGCTTTGGAGCCAGGGAACCAGGTCAGCAGAGCTGCTATAGAGGGAGAAGACCAGGTCAGCTGAGCCGCTTTGGCGCCAGAGAACCAGGTCAGCAGAGCAGCTTTAGAGCCATAGAACCAGGTCAGCAGGGCTGCTCTAGAGCCTAAGAACCAGGGCAGCAGAGCTGCTCTAGAGCCTAAGAACCGGGTAAGCAGAGATGATGTAGAGCCAGAGAACTGGGTCAGCAGAGCTGCTGTAGAGCCAGAGAACCGGGTCAGCAGAGCTGCTTTAGAGCCACAGAACCAGGTGAGCAGAGTTGCATTGGAGCCATAGAAGAGCCAGAGAACCAGGTCTGCAGAGCCGTTGTAGAGCAGGAGAAGCAGGTCAGCAGAGCTGCTGTAGAGCCAGAGAACCAGGTCAGCAAAGCTGCTCTAGAGCCAGAGAACCAGGTCAGCAAACCCTTTGTAGAGCCAGAGAACCAGATCAGCAAAGCTGTTTTAGAGCCAGAGAAACAGGTCAGTAGAGCTGTTGTAGAGCCAGAGAACCAGGTCAGCAGAGCTGCTTTAGAGCCATAGAACCAGGTCAGCAGGGCTGCTCTAGAGCCTAAGAACCAGGTCAGCAGAGCTGCTCTAGAGCCTAAGAACCGGGTCAGCAGAGATGATGTAGAGCCAGAGAACAGGGTCAGCAGAGCTGCTGTAGAGCCAGAGAACCGGGTCAGCAGAGCTGCTTTAGAGCCACAGAACCAGGTGAGCAGAGTTGCTTTAGAGCCATAGAAGAGCCAGAGAACCAGGTCTGCAGAGCCGTTGTAGAGAAGGAGAACTAGGTCAGCAGAGCTGCTGTAGAGCCAGAGAACCAGGTCAGCAAAGCTGCTGTAGAGCCAGAGAACCAGGTCAGCAAACCCTTTGTAGAGCCAGAGAACCAGATCAGCAGAGCTGCTTTAGAGGGAGAGAACCAGATCAGCAGAGCTGCTTTAGAGCCAGAGAACCAGGTCAGCAGAGCCGTTGTAGAGCCAGAGAACCAGGTCAGCATAGCCGTTGTAGAGCCAGAGAACCAGGTCAGGAGAGCCGATTTAGAGCCAGAAAACCAGGTCAGCAGAGCTGCTTCAGAGCCGGAGAACGTGGTCAGCAGAGCTGCTTTACAGCCAGAGAACCAGGTCAGCAGAGCTGCTCTAGAGCCTAAGAACCAGGTCAACAGAGCTGCTTTAGAGCCATATAACCAGGTCATCAGAGCTGCTTTAGAGCCAGAGAACCAGGTCAGCAGAGCTGCTGTAGAGCCAGAGAACCAGGTCAGCAGAGCTGCTCTAGAGCCTAAGAACCAGGTCAGCAGAGCTGCCTTAGAGCCAGAGAACCAGGTCAGCAGAGCTGCTTTAGAGCCAGAGAACCAGGTCAGCAGAGCTGCTGTAGAGCCAGAGAACAGGGCAGCAGAGCTGCTCTAGAGCCTAAGAACCAGGTCAGCAGAGCTGCCTTAGAGCCAGAGAACCAGGTCAGCAGAGCTGCTTTAGAGCCAAAGAACCAGGTCAGCAGAGCTGCTGGAGAGCCTGAGAACCAGGTCAGCAGAGCTGCTGTAGCACCGGAGAACCAGGTCAGCAGAGCCGTTGTAGAGCCAGAGAACCAGGTCAGGAGAGCCGATTTAGAGCCAGAAAACCAGGTCAGCAGAGCTGCTTCAGAGCCGGAGAACGTGGTCAGCAGAGCTGCTTTACAGCCAGAGAACCAGGTCAGCAGAGCTGCTCTAGAGCCTAAGAACCAGGTCAACAGAGCTGCTTTAGAGCCATATAACCAGGTCATCAGAGCTGCTTTAGAGCCAGAGAACCAGGTCAGCAGAGCTGCTGTAGAGCCATAGAACCAGGTCAGCAGGGCTGCTCTAGAGCCTAAGAACCAGGTCAGCAGAGCTGCTCTAGAGCCTAAGAACCGGGTCAGCAGAGATGATGTAGAGCCAGAGAACTGGGTCAGCAGAGCTGCTGTAGAGCCAGAGAACCGGGTCAGCAGAGCTGCTTTAGAGCCATAGAAGAGCCAGAGAACCAGGTCTGCAGAGCCTTTGTAGAGCAGGAGAAGCAGGTCAGCAGAGCTGCTGTAGAGCCAGAGAACCAGGTCAGCAAAGCTGCTGTAGAGCCAGAGAACCAGGTCAGCAAACCCTTTGTAGAGCCAGAGAACCAGATCAGCAAAGCTGTTTTAGAGCCAGAGAAACAGGTCAGCAGAGCTGTTGTAGAGCCAGAGAACCAGGTCAGCAGAGCTGCTTCAGAGCCAGAGAACGTGGTCAGCAGAGCTGCTTTACAGCCAGAGAACCAGGTCAGCAGAGCTGCTCTAGAGCCTAAGAACCAGGTCAACAGAGCTGCTTTAGAGCCATATAACAAGGTCATCAGAGCTGCTTTAGAGCCAGAGAACCAGGTCAGCAGAGCTGCTGTAGAGCCAGAGAACCAGGTCAGCAGAGCTGCTCTAGAGCCTAAGAACCAGGTCAGCAGAGCTGCCTTAGAGCCAGAGAACCAGGTCAGCAGAGCTGCTTTAGAGCCAGAGAACCAGGTCAGCAGAGCTGCTGGAGAGCCTGAGAACCAGGTCAGCAGAGCTGCTGTAGCACCGGAGAACCAGGTCAGCAGAGCCGTTGTAGAGCCAGAGAACCAGGTCAGCAGAGCAGTTGTAAAGCCAGAAACCCAGGTAAACAGAGCTGCTCTAGAGCCTAAGAACCAGGTCCAGCAGAGCTGCTTTGGAGCCAGGGAACCAGGTCAGCAGAGCTGCTATAGAGGGAGAAGACCAGGTCAGCTGAGCCGCTTTAGCGCCAGAGAACCAGGTCAGCAAAGCTGCTTTAGAGCCATAGAACCAGGTCAGCAGGGCTGCTCTAGAGCCTAAGAACCAGGGCAGCAGAGCTGCTCTAGAGCCTAAGAACCGGGTCAGCAGAGATGATGTAGAGCCAGAGAACCGCGTCAGCAGAGCTGCTGTAGAGCCAGAGAACCGGGTCAGCAGAGCTGCTTTAGAGCCACAGAACCAGGTGAGCAGAGTTGCTTTGGAGCCATAGAAGAGCCAGAGAACCAGGTCTGCAGAGCCTTTGTAGAGCAGGAGAAGCAGGTCAGCAGAGCTGCTGTAGAGCCAGAGAACCAGGTCAGCAAAGCTTCTCTAGAGCCAGAGAACCAGGTCAGCAAACCCTTTGTTGAGCCAGAGAACCAGATCAGCAAAGCTGTTTTAGAGCCAGAGAAACAGGTCAGCAGAGCTGCTTCAGAGCCAGAGAACGTGGTCAGCAGAGCTGCTTTACAGCCAGAGAACCAGGTCAGCAGAGCTGCTCTAGAGCCTAAGAACCAGGTCAACAGAGCTGCTTTAGAGCCATATAACCAGGTCATCAGAGCTGCTTTAGAGCCAGAGAACCAGGTCAGCAGAGCTGCTGTAGAGCCAGAGAACCAGGTCAGCAGAGCTGCTCTAGAGCCTAAGAACCAGGTCAGCAGAGCTGCCTTAGAGCCAGAGAACCAGGTCAGCAGAGCTGCTTTAGAGCCAGGGAACCAGGTCAGCAGAGCTGCTGGAGAGCCTGAGAACCAGGTCAGCAGAGCTGCTGTAGCACCGGAGAACCAGGTCAGCAGAGCCGTTGTAGAGCCAGAGAACCAGGTCAGCAGAGCAGTTGTAAAGCCAGAAACCCAGGTAAACAGAGCTGCTCTAGAGCCTAAGAACCAGGTCCAGCAGAGCTGCTTTGGAGCCAGGGAACCAGGTCAGCAGAGCTGCTATAGAGGGAGAAGACCAGGTCAGCTGAGCCGCTTTGGCGCCAGAGAACCAGGTCAGCAGAGCAGCTTTAGAGCCATAGAACCAGGTCAGCAGGGCTGCTCTAGAGCCTAAGAACCAGGGCAGCAGAGCTGCTCTAGAGCCTAAGAACCGGGTAAGCAGAGATGATGTAGAGCCAGAGAACTGGGTCAGCAGAGCTGCTGTAGAGCCAGAGAACCGGGTCAGCAGAGCTGCTTTAGAGCCACAGAACCAGGTGAGCAGAGTTGCTTTGGAGCCATAGAAGAGCCAGAGAACCAGGTCTGCAGAGCCGTTGTAGAGCAGGAGAAGCAGGTCAGCAGAGCTGCTGTAGAGCCAGAGAACCAGGTCAGCAAAGCTGCTCTAGAGCCAGAGAACCAGGTCAGCAAACCCTTTGTAGAGCCAGAGAACCAGATCAGCAAAGCTGTTTTAGAGCCAGAGAAACAGGTCAGTAGAGCTGTTGTAGAGCCAGAGAACCAGGTCAGCAGAGCTGCTTTAGAGCCATAGAACCAGGTCAGCAGGGCTGCTCTAGAGCCTAAGAACCAGGTCAGCAGAGCTGCTCTAGAGCCTAAGAACCGGGTCAGCAGAGATGATGTAGAGCCAGAGAACAGGGTCAGCAGAGCTGCTGTAGAGCCAGAGAACCGGGTCAGCAGAGCTGCTTTAGAGCCACAGAACCAGGTGAGCAGAGTTGCTTTAGAGCCATAGAAGAGCCAGAGAACCAGGTCTGCAGAGCCGTTGTAGAGAAGGAGAACTAGGTCAGCAGAGCTGCTGTAGAGCCAGAGAACCAGGTCAGCAAAGCTGCTCTAGAGCCAGAGAACCAGGTCAGCAAACCCTTTGTAGAGCCAGAAAACCAGGTCAGCAGAGCTGCTTCAGAGCCGGAGAACGTGGTCAGCAGAGCTGCTTTACAGCCAGAGAACCAGGTCAGCAGAGCTGCTCTAGAGCCTAAGAACCAGGTCAACAGAGCTGCTTTAGAGCCATATAACCAGGTCATCAGAGCTGCTTTAGAGCCAGAGAACCAGGTCAGCAGAGCTGCTGTAGAGCCAGAGAACCAGGTCAGCAGAGCTGCTCTAGAGCCTAAGAACCAGGTCAGCAGAGCTGCCTTAGAGCCAGAGAACCAGGTCAGCAGAGCTGCTTTAGAGCCAGAGAACCAGGTCAGCAGAGCTGCTGGAGAGCCTGAGAACTAGGTCAGCAGAGCTGCTGTAGCACCGGAGAACCAGGTCAGCAGAGCCGTTGTAGAGCCAGAGAACCAGGTCAGCAGAGCAGTTGTAAAGCCAGAAACCCAGGTAAGCAGAGCTGCTCTAGAGCCTAAGAACCAGGTCCAGCAGAGCTGCTTTGGAGCCAGAGAACCAGGTCAGCAGAGCTGCTATAGAGGGAGAAAACCAGGTCAGCTGAGCCGCTTTAGCGCCAGAGAACCAGGTCAGCAGAGCTGCTTTAGAGCCATAGAACCAGGTCAGCAGGGCTGCTCTAGAGCCTAAGAACCAGGTCAGCAGAGCTGCTCTAGAGCCTAAGAACCGGGTCAGCAGAGATGATGTAGAGCCAGAGAACTGGGTCAGCAGAGCTGCTGTAGAGCCAGAGAACCGGGTCAGCAGAGCTGCTTTAGAGCCACAGAACCAGGTGAGCAGATCTGCTTTAGAGCCATAGAAGAGCCAGAGAACCAGGTCTGCAGAGCCTTTGTAGAGCAGGAGAAGCAGGTCAGCAGAGCTGCTGTAGAGCCAGAGAACCAGGTCAGCAAAGCTGCTCTAGAGCCAGAGAACCAGGTCAGCAAACCCTTTGTAGAGCCAGAGAACCAGATCAGCAAAGCTGTTTTAGAGCCAGAGAAACAGGTCAGCAGAGCTGTTGTAGAGCCAGAGAACCAGGTTAGCAGAGCTGCTTCAGAGCCAGAGAACGTGGTCAGCAGAGCTGCTTTACAGCCAGAGAACCAGGTCAGCAGAGCTGCTCTAGAGCCTAAGAACCAGGTCAACAGAGCTGCTTTAGAGCCATATAACCAGGTCATCAGAGCTGCTTTAGAGCCAGAGAACCAGGTCAGCAGAGCTGCTGTAGAGCCAGAGAACCAGGTCAGCAGAGCTGCTCTAGAGCCTAAGAACCAGGTCAGCAGAGCTGCCTTAGAGCCAGAGAACCAGGTCAGCAGAGCTGCTTTAGAGCCAGAGAACCAGGTCAGCAGAGCTGCTGGAGAGCCTGAGAACCAGGTCAGCAGAGCTGCTGTAGCACCGGAGAACCAGGTCAGCAGAGCCGTTGTAGAGCCAGAGAACCAGGTCAGCAGAGCAGTTGTAAAGCCAGAAACCCAGGTAAACAGAGCTGCTCTAGAGCCTAAGAACCAGGTCCAGCAGAGCTGCTTTGGAGCCAGGGAACCAGGTCAGCAGAGCTGCTATAGAGGGAGAAGACCAGGTCAGCTGAGCCGCTTTAGCGCCAGAGAACCAGGTCAGCAGAGCTGCTTTAGAGCCATAGAACCAGGTCAGCAGGGCTGCTCTAGAGCCTAAGAACCAGGGCAGCAGAGCTGCTCTAGAGCCTGAGAACCAGGTCAGCAGAGCTGCTGTAGCACCGGAGATTCAGGTCAGCAGAGCCGTTGTAGAGCCAGAGAACCAGGTCAGCAGAGCAGTTGTAAAGCCAGAAACCCAGATAAGCAGAGCTGCTCTAGAGCCTAAGAACCAGGTCCAGCAGAGCTGCTTTGGAGCCAGGGAACCAGGTCAGCAGAGCTGCTATAGAGGGAGAAAACCAGGTCAGCTGAGCCGCTTTAGCGCCAGAGAACCAGGTCAGCAGAGCTGCTTTAGAGCCATAGAACCAGGTCAGCAGGGCTGCTCTAGAGCCTAAGAACCAGGTCAGCAGAGCTGCTCTAGAGCCTAAGAACCGTGTCAGCAGAGATGATGTAGAGCCAGAGAACAGGGTCAGCAGAGCTGCTGTAGAGCCAGAGAACCGGGTCAGCAGAGCTGCTTTAGAGCCACAGAACCAGGTGAGCAGAGTTACTTTAGAGCCATAGAAGAGCCAGAGAACCAGGTCTGCAGAGCCGTTGTAGAGCAGGAGAAGCAGGTCAGCAGAGCTGCTGTAGAGCCAGAGAACTAGGTCAGCGAAGCTGCTCTAGAGCCAGAGAACCAGGTCAGCAAACCCTTTGTAGAGCCAGAGAACCAGATCAGCAGATCTGCTTTAGAGGGAGAGAACCAGATCAGCAGAGCTGCTTTAGAGCCAGAGAACCAGGTCAGCAGAGCCATTGTAGAGCCAGAGAACCAGGTCAGCATAGCCGTTGTAGAGCCAGAGAACCAGGTCAGGAGAGCCGATTTAGAGCCAGAAAACCAGGTCAGCAGAGCTGCTTCAGAGCCGGAGAACGTGGTCAGCAGAGCTGCTTTACAGCCAGAGAACCAGGTCATTAGAGTCGCTGTAGAGCCAGAGAACCAGGTCAGCAGAGCCGCTGTAGAGCCAGAGACCCAGGTCAGCCAAGCCGCTGTAGAGCAATAAAACAAGGTCAGCAGAGCTGCTGTACAGCCAGTGAACAAGGTCAGCAGAGATGCTCTACAGCCAAAGTACCAGGTCAGCAGAGCCATTGTACAGACTGAGGACCAGGTCAGCAGAGCCTTTGCACAGCCTGAGAACCAGGTCAGCAAAGCTGCTTTAGAGCCAGAGAACCAGGTCAGCAGAGCTTCTTTAGAGCCAGAGAACGAGGTCAGCAGAGCTGCTGTAGAGCCAGAGAACCAGATCAGCAGAGCCGTTGTAGAGCCAGAGACCCAGATCAGCAGAGCTGCTCTAGAGCCAGAGAACCAGGTCAGCAGAGCTGCTGTAGATGCTGAAAACCAGGTCAGCAGAGCCGCTTCCGAGCAAGAGAACCAGGCCAACAGAGCAGCTGTAGAGTCAGAGAACGAGGTCAGCGGAGCCGTTGTAGAGCCAGAGAACCTGTTCAGTAGAGCCGTTGTAGAGCCAGAGAACCAGGTCAGCAGAGCTACTGTAGAGCCAGAGAACTAGGTCAGCAGAGCTGCTTCAGAGCCAGAGAACTAGATGAGCTGAGCTGTTGTAGAGCCAAAGAACTGGGCCAGCAGAGCTGCTGTAGAGCCAGAGAGCCAGATCAGCAGAACTGCTGTAGAGCCAGAGAACCAGGTCAGCAGAGTTGCTATAGAGCCAGAGAACGAGGTCAGCAGAGCTGCTGTAGATTCAGAGAACCAGGTCAGAAGAGCTGCTTTAGAGCCAGAGAACCAGGTCACCAGAGTCGCTGTAGAGCAAGAGAACCAGGTCAGCAGAGTCGCTGTAGAGCCAGAGAACCAGGCCAGCAGAGCTGCTCTAGAGCCAGAGAACCAGGCCATCAGAGCCATTGTAGAGCCAGAGAACCAGGTCAGCAGAGCTGACCAGGCCAGTAGAGCTGCTTTAGAGGCAGAGAACGAGGTCAGCAGAGCTGCTATAGAGCCAGAGAACCATGTCAACAGAGCTGTTGTAGAGCCAGAGTACCAGGTCAGCAGAGCTGCTGTAGAGCCAGAGAACCAGATTAGCAGAGCTGCTGTAGAGCCAAAGAACCAGGTCAGCAGAGCTGCTGTAGAGCTAGAGAGCCAGGCCAGCAGAGCTGCGTTAGAGCTAGAGAACCAGGTCATCAGAGTCGCTGTAGAGCCAGAGAACCAAGTCAGCAGAGCCGCTGTAGAGCCAGAGAACCAGGTCAGCAGAGCTGCTGTAGAGCCAGAGAACTAGGCCAGCAGAGCTGCTGTTCAGCCAGAGAACAAGGTCAGCAGAGCTGCTCAACAGCCAAAGTACCAGGTCAGCAGAGCCGTTGTACAGCCTGAGAACCAGGTCAGCAAAGCTGCTCTAGAGCCAGAGAACCAGGTCAGCAGAGCTGACCAGGCCAGTAGAGCTGCTTTAGAGGCAGAGAACGAGGTCAGCAGAGCTGCTGTAGAGCCAGATAACCAGATCAGCAGAGCCGTTGTAGAGCCAGAGATCCAGGTCAGCAAAGCTCCTCTAGGGCCACAGAAGAAAGTCAGCAGAGCTGCTGTAGAGCCAGAGAACCAGGTCAGCAGAGCTGCTCTAGAGACAGAGAACCAGGTCAGCAGAGCCGTTGTAGAGCCAGAGAACCAGGTCAGCAGAGCTGCTCTCGACTCTAGAACAAGGTCAGGAGAGCTGCTGTAGAGCCAGAGCGCCAGTTCAGCAGAACTGCTGTAGAGCCAGAGAACCAGGTCTGCAGAGCTGCTGTAGAGCCAGAGAACCAGGTCCGCAGATCTGCTGTAGAGCCAGAGAACGAGGTCAGACGAGCTGCTGTAGATTCAGAGAACCAGGTCAGCAGAGCTGCTATAGAGACAGAGAACCAGGTCAGCAGAGCCGCGTTCGAGCCAGAGAACCAGCCGCTGTAGAGCCAGAGAACCAGGTCAGCAGAGCTGTTGTAGAGCTAGAGAACTAGGTCAGCAGAGCTGCTGTAGATTCAGAGAACCAGGTCAGCAGAGCTGCTTTCGAGCCAGAGAACCAGGTCAGCAGAGATGGTATAGAGCCAGAGAACCAGGTCAGAAGAGCTGCTTTCGAGCCAGAGAACCAGGCCAACAGAGCCACTGTAGAGCCAGAGAAACAGGCCAGCAGAGCCGTTGTAGAGCCAGAGAACCAGGTCAGAAGAGCTGCTGTACAGCCAGAGAACCAGGTCAGCAGATCTGCTTTAGAGCCACAGAAGCAAGTCAGCAGAGCTGCTGTAGAGCCAGAGAACCAGGTCAGCAGAGCTGCTCAGAGACAGAGAACCAGGTCAGCAGAGCCGTTGTAGAGCCAGAGAACCATGTCAGCCGAGCTGCTGTAGAGAAAGAGAACTAGGTCAGAAGAGCTGCTGTGCAGCCAGAGAAACAGGTCAGCAGATCTGCTTTAGAGCCAGAGAAGTAGGTCAGCAGAGCTGCTGTACAGCCAGAGAACCAGGCCAGCAGAGCTGCTGTAGAGCCAGAGAACAAGGTCAGCAGAGCTGCTGTAGATTCAGAGAACCAGGTCAGCAGAGCTGCTTTAGAGCCAGAGGACCAGGTCAGCAGAGGCGCTGTAGAGCCAGAGAACCAGGTCAGCAGAGCTGCTTTAGGGCAAGAGAACCAAGTCAGCAGAGCCACTGTAGAGCCTGAGAACCAGGTCATCCGAGTCGCTGTAGAGCCAGAGAACCAGGTCAGCAGAGCCGCTGTAGAGCCAGAGAACCAGGTCAGCAGAGCTGCTTTAGGGCCAGAGAACCAAGTCAGCAGAGCCACTGTAGAGCCAGAGAACCAGGTCAGCAGAGTCGCTGTAGAGCCAGAGAACCAGGTCAGCAGAGCCGCTGTAGAGCCAGAGACCCAGGTCAGCAGAGCCGCAGTAGAGCAATAAAACAAGGTCAGCAGAGCTGCTGTACAGCCAGTGAACAATGTCAGCAGAGATGCTCTACAGCCAAAGAACCAGGTCAGCAGAGCCATTGTACAGCCTGAGGACCAGGTCAGCAGAGCCTTTGTACAGCCTGAGAACCAGGTCAGCAAAGCTGCTTTAGAGCCAGAGAACCAGGTCAGCAGAGCTGCTGTAGAGCCAGAGAACCAGATCAGCAGAGCCGTTGTAGTGCCAGAGAACCAGATCAGCAGAGCTGCTCTAGAGCCAGAGTACTAGGTCAGCAGAGCTGCTGTTGAGCCAGAGAACCAGGTCAGCAGAGCTGCTGTAGAGCCAGAGAACCAGGTCAGCAGAGCTGCTCTTGAGCCAGAGAACCAGGTCAGCAGAGCTGCTTTAGAGCCAGAGAATCAGGTCAGCAGAGCCGCTGTGGAGCAAGAGAACCAGGTCAGCAGAGTCGCTGTAGCGCCAGAGAACCAGGTCGTCAGAGCCGCTGTAGACCCAGAGAACCAGGTCAGCAGAGCTGCTGTAGAGCCAGAGAACCAGATCAGCAGACCCGTTGTAGAGCCAGAGAACCAGGTCAGCAAAGCTGCTGTAGAGCCAGAGAACCAGGTCATCAGAGCTGCTTCAGAGCCAGAGAACCAGATTAGCAGAGCTGCTGTAGAGCCAAAGAACTGGGTCAGCAGAGCTGCTGTAGAGCCAGAGAGCCAGGTCAGCTGAACTACTGTAGAGCCAGAGAACCAGGTCAACGGAGTTGCTATAGAGCTAGAGAACGAGGTCAGCTGAGCTGCTGTAGAGCTAGAGAACCAGGTCCGCAGAGCTGCTTTAGAGCTTGAGAACCAGGTCAGCAGAGTCGCTGTAGAGCCAGAGAACAAAGTCAGCAGAGCCACTGTAGAGCCAGAGAACCAGGTCAGCAGAGACGCTGTAGAGCCAGAGAACCACACCAGCAGAGCTGCTGTACAGCCAGAGAACAAGGTCAGCAGAGCTGCTCTACAGCCAAAGTACTAGGTCAGCAGAGCCGTTGTACAGCCTGAGAACCAGGTCAGCAAAGCTGCTCTAGAGCCAGATAACCAGGTCAGCAGAACTACTGTAGAGCCAGAGAACCAGGTCAGCAGAGTTGCTATAGAGCCAGAGAACGAGGTCAGCTGAGCTGCTGTAGAGCTAGAGAACCAGGTCCGCAGAGCTGCTTTAGAGCTTGAGAACCAGGTCAGCAGAGTCACTGTAGAGCCAGAGAACCAAGTCAGCAGAGCCACTGAAGAGCCAGAGAACCAGGTCAGCAGAGATGCTGTAGAGCCGTAGAGCCAGAGAACCAGGTCAGCAGAGCTGCTGTACAGCCAGAGAACAAGGTCAGCAGAGCTGCTCTACAGCCAAAGTACTAGGTCAGCAGAGCCGTTGTACAGCCTGAGAACCAGGTCAGCAAAGCTGCTCTAGAGCCAGATAGCCAGGTCAGCAGAGCTGACCAGGTCAGTAGTGCTGCTTTAGCGCCAGAGAACGAGGTCAGCAGAGCTGCTGTAGAGCCAGATAACCAGATCAGCAGAGCCGTTGTAGAGCCAGAGATCCAGGTCAGCAGAGCTGCTTTAAAGCCAGAGAACTAGGTCAGCAGAGTTGCTGTAGAGCCAGAGAACCAGGTCAGCAGAGCGGCTGTAGAGCCAGAGAACCAGGTCAGCAGAGCTGCTATAGAGACAGAGAACCAGGTCCGCAGATGCGCTTTCGAGCCAGAGAACCAGGCCAACTGAGCCGCTGTAGAGCCAGAGAACCAGGTCAGCAGAGCCGTTGTAGAGCCAGAGAACCAGGTCAGCAGAGCTGCTGTAGAGCCAGAGACCCAGGTCAGCAGAGCTGCTTTAGAGCCAGAGAACCAGATTAACAGAGCTGCTGTAGAGCCAAAGAACCGGGTCAGCAGAGCTGCTGTAGAGCTAGAGAGCCAGGTCAGCAGATCTGCTGTAGAGCCACAGAACCAGGTCAGCAGAGCTGCTGTAGAGCCAGAGAACCAGGTCAGCAGAGCCGTTGTAGAGCCAGAGATCCAGATCAGCAGAGTCGCTGTAGAGCCAGAGAACCAGGTCAGCAGAGCTGCTGTAGAGCCAGAGAACCAGATTAGCAGAGCTGCTGTAGAGCCAAAGAATTGGGGCTGCAGAGCTGCTGTAGAGCCAGAGAGCCAGGTCAGCAGAGCTGCTGTAGAGCCAGAGAACCAGGTCAGCAGAGCTGCTGTAGAGCCAGAGAACCAGATCATCAGAGCTGCTGTAGAGCCGGAGAACGAGGTCAGCAGAGCTGCTGTAGATTCAGAGAACCAGGTCAGCAGAGCTGCTATAGAAACAGAGAACCAGGTCAGCAGAGCCGCGTTCGAGCCAGAGAACCAGGGAAACCGAGCCGCTGTAGAGCCAGAGAACCAGGTCAGCAGAGCCGTTGTAGAGCCAGAGAACCAGGTCAGCAGAGCTGCTGTAGAGCCAGAGAACCAGGTCAGCAGAGTCGCTGTAGAGCCAGAGAACCAGGTCAGCAGAGCCGCTGTAGAGCCAGAGAACCAGGTCAGCAGAGCTGCTTTAGAGCCAGAGAACCAAGTCAGCAGAGTCACTGAAGAGCCAGAGAACCAGGTCAGCAGAGTTGCTGTAGAGCCAGAGAACCAGGTCAGCAGAGCCGCTGTAGAGCCAGAGACCCAGGTCAGCAGAGCCGCTGTAGAGCAATAAAACAAGGTCAGCAGAGCTGCTGTACAGCCAGTGAACAAGGTCAGCAGAGATGCTCTACAGCCAAAGTACCAGGTCAGCAGAGCCATTGTACAGACTGAGGACCAGGTCAGCAGAGCTGCTATAGAGACAGAGAACCAGGTCAGCAGATGCGCTTTCGAGCCAGAGAACCAGGCCAACAGAGCCGCTGTAGAGCCAGAGAACCAGGTCAGCAGAGCCGTTGTACAGCCAGAGAACCAAGTCAGCAGAGCCGTTGTAGAGCCAGAGAACCAGGTCAGAAGAGCCGCTGTAGAGCCAGAGACCCAGGTCAGCAGAGCTGCTTTAGAGCCAGAGAACCATATTAATTGAGCTGCTGTAGAGCCAAAGAACCTGGTCAGCAGAGCTGCTGTAGAGCTAGAGAGCCAGGTCAGCAGATCTGCTGTAGAGCCACAGAACCAGGTCAGCAGAGCTGCTGTAGAGCCAGAGAACGAGGTCAGCAGAGCTGCTGTAGATTCAGAGAACCAAGTCAGCAGAGCTGCTTTAGAGCCAGAGAACCAGGTCAGCAGAGCCGCTGTAGAGCTAGAGATCCAGATCAGCAGAGTCGCTGTAGAGCCAGAGAACCAGGTCAGCAGAGCTGCTGTAGAGCCAGAGAACCAGATTAGCAGAGCTGCTGTAGAGCCAAAGAATTGGGGCTGCAGAGCTGCTGTAGAGCCAGAGAGCCAGGTCAGCAGAGCTGCTGTAGAGCCAAAGAACCAGGTCAGAAGAGCTGCTGTAGAGCCAGAGAACCAGATCATCAGAGCTGCTGTAGAGCCAGAGAACGAGGTCAGCAGAGCTGCTGTAGATTCGGAGAACCAGGTCAGCAGAGCTGCTATAGAAACAGAGAACCAGGTCAGCAGAGCCGCGTTCGAGCCAGAGAACCAGGGAAACCGAGCCGCTGTAGAGCCAGAGAACCAGGTCAGCAGAGCCGTTGTAGAGCCAGAGAACTAGGTCAGCAGAGCTGCTGTAGAGCCAGAGAACCAGGTCAGCAGAGTTGCTGTAGAGCCAGAGAACCAGGTCAGCAGATCCGCTGTAGAGCCAGAGAACCAGGTCAGCAGAGCTGCTTTAGAGCCAGAGAACCAAGTCAGCAGAGTCACTGAAGAGCCAGAGAACCAGGTCAGCAGAGTCGCTGTAGAGCCAGAGAACCAGGTCAGCAGAGCCGCTGTAGAGCCAGAGACCCAGGTCAGCAGAGCCGCTGTAGTGCAATAAAACAAGGTCAGCAGAGCTGCTGTACAGCCAGTGAACAAGGTCAGCAGAGATGCTCTACAGCCAAAGTACCAGGTCAGCAGAGCCATTGTACAGACTGAGGACCAGGTCAGCAGAGCTGCTATAGAGACAGAGAACCAGGTCAGCAGATGCGCTTTCGAGCCAGAGAACCAGGCCAACAGAGCCGCTGTAGAGCCAGAGAACCAGGTCAGCAGAGCCGTTGTACAGCCAGAGAACCAAGTCAGCAGAGCCGTTGTAGAGCCAGAGGACCAGGTCAGAAGAGCTGCTGTAGAGCCAGAGACCCAGGTCAGCAGAGCTGCTTTAGAGCCAGAGAACCATATTTATTGAGCTGCTGTAGAGCCAAAGAACCGGGTCAGCAGAGCTGCTGTAGAGCTAGAGAGCCAGGTCAGCAGATCTGCTATAGAGCCACAGAACCAGGTCAGCAGAGCTGCTGTAGAGCCAGAGAACGAGGTCAGCAGAGATGCTGTAGAGCCGTAGAGCCAGAGAACCAGGTCAGCAGAGCTGCTGTACAGCCAGAGAACAAGGTCAGCAGAGCTGCTCTACAGCCAAAGTACTAGGTCAGCAGAGCCGTTGTACAGCCTGAGAACCAGGTCAGCAAAGCTGCTCTAGAGCCAGATAGCCAGGTCAGCAGAGCTGACCAGGTCAGTAGAGCTGGTTTAGCGCCAGAGAACGAGGTCAGCAGAGCTGCTGTAGAGCCAGATAACCAGATCAGCAGAGCCGTTGTAGAGCCAGAGATCCAGGTCAGCAGAGCTGCTTTACAGCCAGAGAACTAGGTCAGCAGAGTTACTGTAGAGCCAGAGAACCAGGTCAGCAGAGCGGCTGTAGAGCCAGAGAACCAGGTCAGCAGAGCTGCTATAGAGACAGAGAACCAGGTCCGCAGATGCGCTTTCGAGCCAGAGAACCAGGCCAACTGAGCCGCTGTAGTGCCAGAGAACCAGGTCAGCAGAGCCGTTGTAGAGCCAGAGAACCAAGTCAGCAGAGCCGTTGTAGAGCCAGAGAACCAGGTCAGCAGAGCTGCTGTAGAGCCAGAGACCCAGGTCAGCAGAGCTGCTTTAGAGCCAGAGAACCAGATTAACAGAGCTGCTGTAGAGCCAAAGAACCGGGTCAGCAGAGCTGCTGTAGAGCTAGAGAGCCAGGTCAGCAGATCTGCTGTAGAGCCACAGAACCAGGTCAGCAGAGCTGCTGTAGAGCAAGAGAACCAGGTCAGCAGAGCCGCTGTAGAGCCAGAGATCCAGATCAGCAGAGTCGCTGTAGAGCCAGAGAACCAGGTCAGCAGAGCTGCTGTAGAGCCAGAGAACCAGATTAGCAGAGCTGCTGTAGAGCCAAAGAATTGGGGCTGCAGAGCTGCTGTAGAGCCAGAGAGCCAGGTCAGCAGAGCTGCTGTAGAGCCAGAGAACCAGGTCAGCAGAGCTGCTGTAGAGCCAGAGAACCAGATCATCAGAGCTGCTGTAGAGCCGTAGAACGAGGTCAGCAGAGCTGCTGTAGATTCAGAGAACCAGGTCAGCAGAGCTGCTATAGAAACAGAGAACCAGGTCAGCAGAGCCGCGTTCGAGCCAGAGAACCAGGGAAACCGAGCCGCTGTAGAGCCAGAGAACCAGGTCAGCAGAGCCGTTGTAGAGCCAGAGAACCAGGTCAGCAGAGCTGCTGTAGAGCCAGAGAACCAGGTCAGCAGAGTCGCTGTAGAGCCAGAGAACCAGGTCAGCAGAGCCGCTGTAGAGCCAGAGAACCAGGTCAGCAGAGCTGCTTTAGAGCCAGAGAACCAAGTCAGCAGAGTCACTGAAGAGCCAGAGAACCAGGTCAGCAGAGTCGCTGTAGAGCCAGAGAACCAGGTCAGCAGAGCCGCTGTAGAGCCAGAGAGCCAGGTCAGCAGAGCCACTGTAGAGCAATAAAACAAGGTCAGCAGAGCTGCTGTACAGCCAGTGAACAAGGTCAGCAGAGATGCTCTACAGCCAAAGTACCAGGTCAGCAGAGCCATTGTACAGACTGAGGACCAGGTCAGCAGAGCTGCTACAGAGACAGAGAACCAGGTCAGCAGATGCGCTTTCGAGCCAGAGAACCAGGCCAACAGAGCCGCTGTAGAGCCAGAGAACTAGGTCAGCAGAGCCATTGTACAGCCAGAGAACCAAGTCAGCAGAGCCGTTGTAGAGCCAGAGAACCAGGTCAGAAGAGCCGCTGTAGAGCCAGAGACCCAGGTCAGCAGAGCTGCTTTAGAGCCAGAGAACCATATTAATTGAGCTGCTGTAGAGCCAAAGAACCGGGTCAGCAGAGCTGCTGTAGAGCTAGAGAGCCAGGTCAGCAGATCTGCTGTAGAGCCACAGAACCAGGTCAGCAGAGCTGCTGTAGAGCCAGAGAACGAGGTCAGCAGATCTGCTGAAGATTCAGAGAACCAAGTCAGCAGAGCTGCTTTAGAGCCAGAGAACCAGGTCAGCAGAGCCGCTGTAGAGCCAGAGAACCAGATCAGCAGAGTCGCTGTAGAGCCAGAGAACCAGGTCAGCAGAGCTGCTGTAGAGCCAAAGAACCAGATTAGCAGAGCTGCTCTAGAGCCCAAGAACCAGGTCAGCAGGGCTGCTTTAGAGCCAGGGAACCAGGTCGGCAGAGCTGCTATAGAGGGAGAAAACCAGGTCAGCAGAGCTGCTCTACAGCCTAAGAACCAGGTCAGCAGAGCTGCTTTAGAGCCAGAGAACCAGATCAGCAGACCTGCTTTAGAGCCATAGAACCAGGTCAGCAGAGCTGCTTTAAAGCCAGAGAAACAGGTCAGCAGAGCCGTTGTACAGCCAGAGAACCAGGCCAGCAGAGCTGCACCAGAGCCTAAGAACCAGGTCAGGAGAGCTGCTCTAGAGCCAGAGAACCAGGTCAGCAGAGCTGCTTTAGAGCTAGAGAAACAGGTCAGCAGAGCTGCTTTAGAGCCAGAGAATCTGGTCAGCAGAGCCGTTGTAGAGCCAGAGAACCAGGTTAGAAGAGCGGTTGTAGAGCCAGAAAACCAGGTAAGCAGAGCTGCTCTAGAGCCTAAGAACCAAGTCTGCAGAGCTTTTTTAGAGCCAGGGAACCAGGTCAGCAGAGCTGGTATAGAGGGAGAAAACCAGGTCAGCTGAGCCGCTTTAGCGCCAGAGACGCAGGTCAGCAGAGCTGCATAAGACAAGAGAACCAGGTCAGCAGAGCTGCACTAGAGCCTAAGAACCAGGTCAGCAGAGCTGCTTTAGAGCCAGAGAACGAGGTCAGCAGATCTGCTTTAGGGGCAGAGAAACAGGTCAGCAGAGCTGCTCTAGAGCCTAAGAACCAGGTCAGCAGGGCTGCTTTAGAGCAAGAGAAACCAGGTCAGCAGAGCTGATTTAGAGGGAGAGAACCATGCTAACAGAGCTGCTTTAGAGCCAGAGAATCCGGTAAGGTCAGCAGAGCTGCTTTAGGACCAGAGAACCAGGTCAGCAGAGCTGCTTTAGATCCAGAGAACCAGGTCAGCAGAGCCGCTTTAGAGCTTGAGAACCAGTTCAGCAGAGCCGTTTTAGAGCTGGAGAACCAGGTCAGCAGAGCTGCTTTAGAGCCTGAGTACCAGTTCAGCAGAGCCGCTTTAGAGCTAGAGAACCAGGTCAGCAGAGCTGCTCTAGAGCCTAAGAACCTGGTGAGCAGAGCTGCTCTAGAGGCAGAGAACCAGATGAGCAGGACTGCTTTAGAGCCATAGAAGAGCCAGAGAACCAGGTCAGCAGAGCCATTGTAGAGCCAGAGAACCAGGTCAGCAGAGCTGCTGTAGAGCCAGAGAACCAGGTCAGCAGAGCTGCTATAGAGCCAGAGAACCAGGTCAGCAGAGTCGCTGTAGAGCCAGAGATCCAGGTCAGCAGAGCCGTTGTAGAGCCAGAGAACCAGATCAGCAAAGCTGCTCTAGAGCCAGAGAACCAGGTCAGCAGAGCCGTTGTAGAGCCAGAGAAACAAGTCAGCTGAGCTGCTCTCAAGCCAGAGAAACAGGTCAGCAAAGCCGTTGTAGAGTCAGAGAACCATATCAGCAAAGCTGTTTTAGAGTCAGAGAATCAGGTCAGCAGTGCCGTTGTACAGCCAGAGAACCAGGATAGCACAGCTGCTGTTGAGCCAGAGAACCAGGTCAGCAGAGCTGCTGTAGAGCCAGAGAACCAGGTCAGCAGATCTGCTCTAGAGTCTAAGAACCAGGTCAGCAGAGCTGCTTTAGAGCCAGAGAACCATATCAGCAGACCTGCTTTAGAGCCATAGTACAAGGTCAGCAGACCTGCTTTAGAGCCAGAGAACCAGGTCAGCAGAGCTGTTGTACAGCCAGAGAACCAGGTCAGCAGAGCTGCTCCAGACCCAGAGAATCATGTTAGAAGAGCTGCTTCAGAGATAGAGAAACAGGTCAGCAGAGCTGCTTTAGAGGGAGAGAACCAGATCAGCAGAGCTGCTTTAGAGGGAGAGAAACAGATCAGCAGAGCTGCTTTAGAGGGAGAGAACCAGATCAGGAGAGCTGCTTTAGAGGGAGAGAACCAGATCAGCAGAGCTGCTTTAGAGCCAGAGAACCAGGTCAGCAGAGCCGTTGTAGAGCCAGAGTACCAGGTCAGCAGAGCCGTTGTACAGACAGAGAACCAGGTCAGCAGAGCTGCTCTAGAGCCAGAGAACCAGGTCTGAAGAGCTGCTTCAGAGCTAGAGAAACAGGTCAGCAGAGCTGCTTTAGAGAGAGAGAACCAGATCAGCAGACATGCTTTAGAAGGAGAGAACTAGATCAGCAGAGCTGCTTTGGAGCCAGAGAACCAGAGAACCAGGTCAGCAGAGCCGTTGTAGAGCCAGAGAACCAGGGCAGCAGAGCTGCTTTAGAGCCAGAGAACCATGTCAGCAGAGCTGCTATAGAGGGAGAAAACCAGGTCAGCTGAGCCGCTTTAGTGCCAGAGAACCAGGTCAGCAGAGCTGCATAAGAGTCAGAGAACCAGGTCAGCAGAGCTGCTCTACAGCCTAAGAACCAGGTCAGCAGAGCTGCTTTAGAGCCAGAGAACCAGATCAGCAGACCTGCTTTAGAGCCATAGAACCAGGTCAGCAGAGCTGCTTTAAAGCCAGAGAAACAGGTCAGCAGAGCCGTTGTACAGCCAGAGAACCAGGCCAGCAGAGCTGCACCAGAGCCTAAGAACCAGGTCAGGAGAGCTGCTCTAGAGCCAGAGAACCAGGTCAGCAGAGCTGCTTTAGAGCTAGAGAAACAGGTCAGCAGAGCTGCTTTAGAGCCAGAGAATCTGGTCAGCAGAGCCGTTGTAGAGCCAGAGAACCAGGTTAGAAGAGCGGTTGTAGAGCCAGAGAACCAGGTCAGCAGAGCTGCTCCAGACCCAGAGAATCATGTTAGAAGAGCTGCTTCAGAGATAGAGAAACAGGTCAGCAGAGCTGCTTTAGAGGGAGAGAAACAGATCAGCAGAGCTGCTTTAGAGGGAGAGAACCAGATCAGGAGAGCTGCTTTAGAGGGAGAGAACCAGATCAGCAGAGCTGCTTTAGAGCCAGAGAACCAGGTCAGCAGAGCCGTTGTAGAGCCAGAGTACCAGGTCAGCAGAGCCGTTGTACAGACAGAGAACCAGGTCAGCAGAGCTGCTCTAGAGCCAGAGAACCAGGTCAGAAGAGCTGCTTCAGAGCTAGAGAAACAGGTCAGCAGACCTGCTTTAGAGAGAGAGAACCAGATCAGCAGACATGCTTTAGAAGGAGAGAACTAGATCAGCAGAGCTGCTTTGGAGCCAGAGAACCAGAGAACCAGGTCAGCAGAGCCGTTGTAGAGCCAGAGTACCAGGTCAGCAGAGCCGTTGTACAGACAGAGAACCAGGTCAGCAGAGCTGCTCTAGAGCCAGAGAACAAGGTCAGAAGAGCTGCTTCAGAGCTAGAGAAACAGGTCAGCAGAGCTGCTTTAGAGAGAGAGAACCAGATCAGCAGACATGCTTTAGAAGGAGAGAACTAGATCAGCAGAGCTGCTTTGGAGCCAGAGAACCAGAGAACCAGGTCAGCAGAGCCGTTGTAGAGCCAGAGAACCAGGGCAGCAGAGCTGCTCTAGAGCCTAAGAACCAGGGCAGCAGAGCTGCTCTAGAGGGAGAGAACCAGGTCAGCAGAGCTTCTTTAGAGCCAGAGAACCATGTCAGCAGAGATGCTTTAGAGCCAGAGAATGAGGTCAGCAGAGCTGCTTTAGAGGTAGAGAACCAGGTCAGCAGAGCTGCTGTTGAGCCAGAGAAACCAGGTCAGCAGAGCTGCGCTAGAGGGAGAGAACCAGGTCAGCAGAGCTGCTTTAGAGCCAGAGAACCAGGTCAGCAGTGCTGCTTTAGAACCAGAGAACGAGGTCAGCAAAGCCGTTGTAGAGAAAGAAAACCAGATGAGCAAACCTGTTTTAGAGCCAGAGAAACAGGTCAGCAGAGCTGCTCTAGAGCCTAAGAACCAGGTCAGCAGAGCTGCTTTAGAGCCAGAGAACCAGGTCAGTAGAGCTGGTCTAGAGCCAGAGAAACAGGTCAGCAAAGCTGTTGTAGAGAAAGAGAACCAGATGAGCAAACCTGTTTTAGAACCAGAGAAACAGGTCAGCAGAGCTGCTCTAGAACCTAAGAACCAGGTCAGCAGAGCTGCTTTAGAGCCAGAGAACCAGATCAGCAGACCTGCTTTAGAGCCAGAGAACCAGGTCAGGAGAGCTGCTGTAGAGCCAGAGAACCAGGTCAGCAGAGCTGCTCTTGAGCCTAAGAACCAGGTCAGCAGAGCTGCTTTGGAGCCAGAGAACCAGATCAGCAGACCTGCTTTAGAGCCAGAGAACCAGGTCAGCAGAGCTGCTGTAGAGCCAGAGAACCAGGTCAGCAGAGCTGCTCTTGAGCCTAAGAACCACATCAGCAGACCTGCTTTAGAGCCATAGAACCAGGTCAGCAGAGCTGCTTTAGAGCCAGAGAACAGGGTCAGCAGAGCCGTTGTACAGCCAGAGAACCAGGTCAGCAGAGCTGCTCCAGAGCCTAAGAACCAGGTCAGCAGAGCTGCTCTAGAGCCAGAGAACCAGGTCAGCAGAGCTGCCTCAGGGCTAGAGAAACAGGTCAGCAGAGGTACTTTAGAGGGAGAGAACCAGATCAGCATAGCTGCTTTAGAGGGAGAGAACCAGATCTGCAGAGCTGCTTTAGAGCCAGAGAACCAGGTTAGCAGAGTCGTTGTAGAGCCAGAGAACCAGGTCAGCAAAGCCGTTGTTTAGCAAGAAAACCAGGTAAGCAGAGCTGCTCTAGAGCCCAAGAACCAGGTCAGCAGGGCTGCTTTAGAGCCAGGGAACCAGGTAAGCAGAGCTGCTATAGAGGGGGAAAACCAGGTCAGCTGAGCCGCTTTAGCGCCAGAGAACCAGGTCTGCAGAGCTGTTTTAGAGCCATAGAACCAGGTCAGCAGAGCTGCTCTAGAGGCTAAGAACCAGGTCAGCAGAGCTGCTCTAGAGGGAGAGAACCAGGTCAGCAGAGCTGCATTAGAGCCAGAGAACCAGGTAAGCAGAGCTGCTTTAGAGCCAGAGAACGAGGTCAGCAGAGCTGCTTTAGAGGCAGAGAACCAGGTCAGTAGAGTTGCTGTCGAGCCACAGAAATCAGGTCAGCAGAGCTGCTTTAGAGGGAGAGAACCAGGTCAGCAGAGCTGCTTTAGAGCCAGAGAACCAGGCAAGCAGAGCTGCTTTAGATCCAGAGAAACAGGTCAGCAGAGCGGCTATAGAGCCAGAGAACAAGGTCTGCAGAGCCTCTTTAGATCTAGAGAACCAGGTCAGCAGAGCTGCTCTAGAGCCTAAGAAACAGGTCAGCAGAGCTTCTCTAGAGGCAGAGAACCGGGTCAGTCGAGCCTCTGTAGAGCCAGAGAACCAGGTCAGCAGAGCTGCTCTAGAGCCTAAGAACCAGGTCAGCAGAGCTGCTCTAGAGCCTGAGAACCGGGTCAGCAGAGCTGCTGTAGAGCCAGGTAACTGGGTCATCAGAGCTGCTGTAGAGCCAGAGAAGCAGGTGAGCAGAGCTGCTCTAGAGCCAGAGATCCAGGTCAGCAGACCGGTTGAAGAGCCAGAGAACCAGATCAGCAAAGCTGCTCTAGAGGGAGAGAACCATGTCAGCAGAGCCGTTGTAGAGCCAGAGAATCAGGTCAGCAGAGCTAATGTAGAGCCAGAGAACCAGGTCAGCAAAGCCGTTGTAGAGCCAGAGAACCAGGTCAGCAGAGCTGCTATAGAGCCAGTGAACCAGGTCAGCAGAGCTGCTCTAGAGCCAGAGATCCAGGTCAGCAGACCGGTTGAAGAGCCAGAGAACCAGATCAGCAAAGCTGCTCTAGAGGCAGAGAACCAGGTCAGCAGAGCCGTTGTAGAGCCAGAGAACCAGGTCAGCAGAGCTAATCTAGAGCCAGAGAACCAGGTCAGCAAAGCTGTTGTAGAGCCAGAGAACCAGATCAGCAAAACTGTTTAAGAGCCAGAGAAACAGGTCACTAGAGCTGCTCTTGAGCCTAAGAACCAGGTCAGCAGAGCTGCTTTAGAGCCAGAGAACCAGATCAGGAGAGCTGCATTAGAGCCATAGAACCAGGTCAGCAGAGCTGCTTTAGAGCCAGAGAACCAGGTCCGCAGAGGTGTTGTACAGCCAGACAACCAGGTCAGCAGAGCTGCTTTAGAGCCAGAGAACCAGGTTCGCAGAGCCGTTGTACAGCCAGAGAACCAGGTCAGCAGATCTGGTTTAGAGCCATGGAACCAGGTCAGCAGAGCTGCTTTAGAGCCAGCGAACCAGGTCAGCAGAGCCGTTATAGAGCCAGAGAACCAGGTCAGCAGAGCTTCTCTAGAGCCTAAGAACCAGGTCAGCAGGGCTGCTCTAGAGCAAGTGAACCATTTCAGCAGAGCTGCTTTAGAGCCAGAGAACCAGGTCAGCAGAGCTGCTCTAGAGCATAAGAACTAGGTCAGCAGAGTTGCTCTAGAGCCAGAGAACCAGGTCAGCAAAGCTGCTCTAGAGCCAGACAACCAGGTCAGCAGAGCTGCTTTAGAGCCAGAGAAACAGGTCAGCAGAGCTGCTTTAGAGGGAGTTAACCAGATCTGCAGAGCTGCTTTAGAGCCAGAGAACCAGGTCAGCAGATCCATTGTAGAACTAGAGAACCAGGTCAGCAGAGCTGCTTTAGAGCCTAAGAACCAGGTCAGCAGAACTGCTCTTGAGCCAGAGAACCAGGTCAGGAGAGGTGCTTTAGAGTCAGAGAACCAGGTCAGCAGAGCTGCTCAAGAGCCTAAGAACCAGGTCAGCAGAGCTGCTCTAGAGCCAGAGAACCAGGTCAGCAGAGCTGATCTAGAGCCAGAGCCAGAGAACCAGGTCAGCAGAGCTCCTTAAGAGCCAGAGAACCAGGTCAGCAGAGCCTTTGTAGAGCCATAGAACCAGGTCAGCAGACCTGCTCTAGAACCTAAGAACCAGGTCAGCAGAGCTGCTCTCGAGCCAGAGAACCAGGTCGGGAGAGCTGCTTTAGAGCCAGAGAACCATGTCAGCAGAGGTGCTATAGAGGGAGAGAACCAGCTCAGTAGAGGCACTTTAGTGCCAGAGAACCACACCAGCAGAGCTGCTTTAGAGCCAGAGAACCAAGTCAGCAGAGCTGCTTTAGAGCCAGAGAACCAGGTCAGCCTAGCCGTTGTAGAGCCAGATAACCAAGTCAGCAGAGCTGCTCTAGAGCCTAAGAACCAGGCCAGCAGAGCAGCTCTAGAGGCATAGAACCAGGTCAGCAGAGCCGCTGTAGAGCCAGAGAACCAGGTTAGCTGAGCTGCTCTAGAGCTAGAGAACCAGGTCAGCAGAGCTGCTTTGAAGCCAGAGAAACGGGTCAGCAGAGCCATTGTATAGCCAGAGAACCAGGCCAGCCGATTTACACTAGAGCCAGAGAAACAGGTCAGCAGAGCCGCTGTAGAGCCAGAGAACCAGGTCAGCAGAGCTGCTCTAGAGCCAGAGAACCAGGTCAGCAGAGCCGTTGTAGAGCCAGTGAACCAGGTCAGCAGAGTTGATCTAGAGCCAGAGAACCAGGTCAGCAGAGCTACTTTAGAGCCAGAGCACCAGGTCAGCAGAGCCGTTGTAGAGCTTTAGAACCAGGTCAGCAGATCTGCTCTAGAGCCTAAGAACCAGGTCAGCAGAGCTGCTCTACAGCCAGAGAACCAGGTCAGCAGAGCTGCTGTAGATCCAGAGAAACCAGGTCAGCAGAGCTGCTGTAGAGCCAGAGATACCATGTCAGGTGAGCTGCTTTAGAGGAAGAGAACCAGGTCAGCAGAGCTACTTTAGAGGGAGAGAACCAGGTCAGCAGAGCTGCTCTATTGCCAGAGAACCAGGTCAGTAGAGCTGCTGTAGAGCCAGAGAAACCAGGTCAGCAGAGCTGCTTTAGAGGGAGAGAACCAGGTGAGCAGAGCTGCTTTAGAGCCAGAGAACGAGGTCAGCAGTGCTGCATTAGAGGGAGTGAACCAGGTCATCAGAGCTGCTGTAGAGCCAGAGAACCAGGTCAGCAGAGCTGCTGTAATCCCAGAGAACCAGGTCAGCAGAGCTGCTCTAGAGCCTAAGAACCAGATCAGCAGACATGATTTAGAGCCATAGAACCAAGCCAGCAGAGCTGCTTTAGAGCCAGAGAACCAGGTCTGCAGAGCCGTTGTTGATCCAGAGAACCAGGTCAGCAGAGCTGCTCTAGAGCCTAAGAACCAGGTCAGCAGAGCTGCTCTAGAGCCAGATAACCAGGTCAGCAGAGCTGTTTCAGAGCTAGAGAAACAGGTCAGCAAAGCTGTTGTAGAGAAAGAGAACCAGATGAGCAAACCTGTTTTAGAACCAGAGAAACAGGTCAGCAGAGCTGCTCTAGAACCTAAGAACCAGGTCAGCAGAGCTGCTTTAGAGCCAGAGAACCAGATCAGCAGACCTGCTTTAGAGCCAGAGAACCAGGTCAGGAGAGCTGCTGTAGAGCCAGAGAACCAGGTCAGCAGAGCTGCTCTTGAGCCTAAGAACCAGGTCAGCAGAGATGCTTTAGAGCCAGAGAACCAGATCAGCAGACATGCTTTAGAGCCAGAGAACCAGGTCAGCAGAGCTGCTGTAGAGCCAGAGAACCAGGTCAGCAGAGCTGCTCTTGAGCCTAAGAACCACATCAGCAGACCTGCTTTAGAGCCATAGAACCCGGTCAGCAGAGCTGCTTTAGAGCCAGAGAACAGGGTCAGCAGAGCCGTTGTACAGCCAGAGAACCAGGTCAGCAGAGCTGCTCCAGAGCCTAAGAACCAGGTCAGCAGAGCTGCTTTAGAGCCAGAGAACCAGGTCAGCAGAGCTGCCTCAGGGCTAGAGAAACAGGTCAGCAGAGGTACTTTAGAGGGAGAGAACCAGATCAGCATAGCTGCTTTAGAGGGAGAGAACGAAATCTGCAGAGCTGCTTTAGAGCCAGAGAACCAGGTCAGCAGAGTCATTGTAGAGCCAGAGAACCAGGTCAGCAAAGCCGTTGTTTAGCCAGAAAACCAGGTAAGCAGAGCTGCTCTAGAGCCCAAGAACCAGGTCAGCAGGGCTGCTTTAGAGCCAGGGAACCAGGTCAGCAGAGCTGCTATAGAGGGAGAAAACCAGGTCAGCCGAGCCGCTTTAGCGCCAGAGAACCAGGACTGCAGAGCTGTTTTAGAGCCATAGAACCAGGTCAGCAGAGCTGCTCTAGAGGCTAAGAACCAGGTCAGCAGAGCAGCTCTAGAGGGAGAGAACCAGGTCAGCAGAGCTGCATTAGAGCCAGAGAACCAGGTAAGCAGAGCTGCTTTAGAGCCAGAGAACGAGGTCAGCAGAGCTGCTTTAGAGGCAGAGATCCAGGTCAGTAGAGTTGCTGTCGAGCCAGAGAAACCAGGTCAGCAGAGCTGCTTTAGAGGGAGAGAACCAGGTCAGCAGAGCTGCTTTAGAGCCAGAGAACCAGGTCAGCAGAGCTGCTTTAGAAACAGAGAACCAGTGCAGCAGAGCTGCTTTAGATCCAGAGAAACAGGTCAGCAGAGCGGCTATAGAGCCAGAGAACAAGGTCTGCAGAGCCTCTTTAGATCTAGAGAACCAGGTCAGCAGAGCTGCTTTAGAGCCAGAAAACCAGGTCAGCAGAGCTGCTCTAGAGCCTAAGAAACAGGTCAGCAGAGCTTCTCTAGAGGCAGAGAACCGGGTCAGTCGAGCCTCTGTAGAGCCAGAAAACCAGGTCAGCAGAGCTGCTCTAGAGCCTAAGAACCAGGTCAGCAGAGCTGCTCTAGAGCCTGAGAACCGGGTCAGCAGAGCTGCTGTAGAGCCAGGTAACTGGGTCAGCAGAGCTGCTGTAGAGCAAGAGAAGCAGGTGAGCAGAGCTGCTTTAGAGCCAGAGAACCAGGTGAGCAGAGCTGTTTTAGAGCCATAGAAGTGACAGAAAACCAGGTCTGCAGAGCCATTGTAGAGCCAGAGAACCAGGTCATCAGAGCTGCTATAGAGCCAGTGAACCAGGTCAGCAGAGCTGCTCTAGAGCCAGAGATCCAGGTCAGCAGACCGGTTGAAGAGCCAGAGAACCAGATCAGCAAAGCTCCTCTAGAGGCAGAGAACCAGGTCAGCAGAGCCGTTGTAGAGCCAGAGAACCAGGTCAGCAGAGCTAATGTAGAGCCAGAGAACCAGGTCAGCAAAGCCGTTGTAGAGCCAGAGAACCAGATCAGCAAAACTGTTTAAGAGCCAGAGAAACAGGTCACCAGAGCTGCTCTTGAGCCTAAGAACCAGGTCAGCAGAGCTGCTTTAGAGCCAGAGAACCAGATCAGGAGAGCTGCATTAGAGCCATAGAACCAGGTCGGCAGAGCTGCTTTAGAGCCAGAGAACCAGGTCCGCAGAGCTGTTGTACAGCCAGACAACCAGGTCAGCAGAGCTGCTTTAGAGCCAGAGAACCAGGTCCGCAGAGCCGTTGTACAGCCAGAGAACCAGGTCAGCAGATCTGGTTTAGAGCCATAAAACCAGGTCAGCAGAGCTGCTTTAGAGCCAGCGAACCAGGTCAGCAGAGCCGTTATAGAGCCAGAGAACCAGGTCAGCAGAGCTGCTCTAGAGCCTAAGAACCAGGTCAGCAGAGCAGCTCTAGAGCAAGAGAACCATTTCAGCAGAGCTGCTTTAGAGCCAGAGAACTAGGTCAGCAGAGCTGCTCTAGAGCATAAGAACTAGGTCAGCAGAGTTGCTCTAGAGCCAGAGAACCAGGTCAGCAAAGCTGCTCTAGAGCCAGACAACCAGGTCAGCAGAGCTGCTTTAGAGCCAGAGAAACAGGTCAGCAGAGCTGCTTTAGAGGGAGTTAACGCGATCTGCAGAGCTGCTTTAGAGCCAGAGAACCAGGTCAGCAGATCCATTGTAGAACTAGAGAACCAGGTCAGCAGAGCTGCTTTAGAGCCTAAGAACCAGGTCAGCAGAACTGCTCTTGAGCCAGAGAACCAGGTCAGGAGAGCTGCTTTAGAGTCAGAGAACCAGGTCAGCAGAGGTGCTATAGAGGGAGAGAACCAGGTCAGCAGAGGTGCTTTAGCGCCAGAGAACCACGTCAGCAGAGCTGCTTTAGAGCCAGAGAATCAGGTCACCAGAGCTGCTTTAGAGCCAGAAAATCAGGTCAGCAGAGCTGCTTTAGAGCCAGAGAACCAGGTCAGCAGAGCTGCTCAAGAGCCTAAGAACCAGGTCAGCAGAGCTGCTCCAGAGCCAGAGAACCAGGTCAGCAGAGCTGATCTAGAGCCAGAGAACCAGGTCAGCAGAGCTCCTTAAGAGCCAGAGAACCAGGTCAGCAGAGCCGTTGTAGACCCATAGAACCAGGTCAGCAGACCTGCTTTAGAACCTAAGAACCAGGTCAGCAGAGCTGCTCTCGAGCCAGAGAACCAGGTCGGGAGAGCTGCTTTAGAGCCAGAGAACCATGTCAGCAGAGGTGCTATAGAGGGAGAGAACCAGCTCAGTAACGGCACTTTAGTGCCAGAGAACCACACCAGCAGAGCTGCTTTAGAGCCAGAGAACCAGGTCAGCAGAGCTGCTTTAGAGCCAGAGAACCAGGTCAGCCTAGCCGTTGTAGAGCCAGAGAACCAAGTCAGCAGAGCTGCTCTAGAGCCTAAGAACCAGGCCAGCAGAGCAGCTCTAGAGGCATAGAACCAGGTCAGCAGAGCCGCTGTAGAGCCAGAGAAACGGGTCAGCAGAGCCATTGTATAGCCAGAGAACCAGGCCAGCCGAGCTACACTAGAGCCAGAGAAACAGGTCAGCAGAGCTGCTGTAGAGCCAGAGAACCAGGTCAGCAGAGCTGCTCTAGAGCCAGAGAACCAGGTCAGCAGAGCCGTTGCAGAGCCAGAGAATCAGATCAGCAAAGCTGCTCTATAGCCAGAGAACCAGGTCAGCAGAGCCATTGTAGAGCCAGTGAACCAGGTCAGCAGAGTTGATCTAGAGCCAGAGAACCAGGTCAGCAGAGCTACTTTAGAGCCAGAGCACCAGGTCAGCAGCGCCGTTGTAGAGCTTTAGAACCAGGTCAGCAGAGCTGCTCTAGAGCCAGAGAACCAGGTCAGCAGAGCTGCTCTAGAGCCAGAGAACCAGGTCAGCAGAGCTGCTGTAGAGCCAGAGAAACCAGGTCAGCAGAGCTGCTGTAGAGCCAGAGATACCAGGTCAGGTGAGCTGCTTTAGAGGAAGAGAACCAGGTCAGCAGAGCTACTTTAGAGGGAGAGAACCAGGTCAGCAGAGCTGCTCTATTGCCAGAGAACCAGGTCAGTAGAGCTGCTGTAGAGCCAGAGAAACCAGGTCAGCAGAGCTGCTTTAGAGGGAGAGAACCAGGCGAGCAGAGCTGCTTTAGAGCCAGAGAACGAGGTCAGCAGTGCTGCATTAGAGGGAGTGCACCAGGTCATCAGAGCTGCTGTAGAGCCAGAGAACCAGGTGAGCAGAGGTGATTTAGAGCCAGAGTACCAGGTGAGCAGAGCTGCTTTAGAGCCATTGAAGAGCCAGAGAACCAGGTCAGCAGAGCTGCTGTAGACCCAGAGAACCAGGTCAGCAGAGCTGCTGTAGTCCCAGAGAACCAGGTTAGCTGAGCTGCTCTAGAGCTAGAGAACCAGGTCAGCAGAGCTGCTTTGAAGCCAGAGAAACGGGTCAGCAGAGCCATTGTATAGCCAGAGAACCAGGCCAGCCGAGCTACACTAGAGCCAGAGAAACAGGTCAGCAGAGCCGCTGTAGAGCCAGAGAACCAGGTCAGCAGAGCTGCTCTAGAGCCAGAGAACCAGGTCAGCAGAGCCGTTGCAGAGCCAGAGAATCAGATCAGCAAAGCTGCTCTATAGCTAGAGAACCAGGTCAGCAGAGCCATTGTAGAGCCAGTGAACCAGGTCAGCAGAGTTGATCTAGAGCCAGAGAACCAGGTCAGCAGAGCTACTTTAGAGCCAGAGCACCAGGTCAGCAGAGCCGTTGTAGAGCTTTAGAACCAGGTCAGCAGATCTGCTCTAGAGCCTAAGAACCAGGTCAGCAGAGCTGCTCTAGAGCCAGAGAACCAGGTCAGCAGAGCTGCTGTAGAGCCAGAGAAACCAGGTCAGCAGAGCTGCTGTAGAGCCAGAGATACCAGGTCAGGTGAGCTGCTTTAGAGGAAGAGAACCAGGTCAGCAGAGCTACTTTAGAGGGAGAGAACCAGGTCAGCAGAGCTGCTCTATTGCCAGAGAACCAGGTCAGTAGAGCTGCTGTAGAGCCAGAGAAACCAGGTGAGCAGAGCTGCTTTAGAGCCAGAGAACGAGGTCAGCAGTGCTGCATTAGAGGGAGTGAACCAGGTCATCAGAGCTGCTGTAGAGCCAGAGAACCAGGTGAGCAGAGGTGATTTAGAGCCAGAGTACCAGGTGATCAGAGCTGCTTTAGAGCCATTGAAGAGCCAGAGAACCAGGTCAGCAGAGCTGCTGTAGACCCAGAGAACCAGGTCAGCAGAGCTGCTGTAGTCCCAGAGAACCAGGTCAGCAGAGCTGCTCTAGAGCCTAAGAACCAGATCAGCAGACCTGATTTAGAGCCATAGAACCAAGTCAGCAGAGCTGCTTTAGAGCCAGAGAACCAGGTCTGCAGAGCCGTTGTTGAGCCAGAGAACCAGGTTAGCAGAGCTGCTCTAGAGCCTAAGAACCAGGTCAGCAAAGCTGCTCTAGAGCCAGATAACCAGGTCAGCAGAGCTGTTTCAGAGCTAGAGAAACAGGCCAGCAGAGCTGCTTTAGAGGGAGAGAACCAGATCAGCAGAGCTGCTTTAGAGGGAGAGAACCAGATCAGCAGAGCTGCTTTAGAGCCAGAGAACCAGGTCAGCAGAGCCATTGTAGAGCCAGTGAACCAGGTCAGCAGAGTTGATCTAGAGCCAGAGAACCAGGTCAGCAGAGCTACTTTAGAGCCAGAGCACCAGGTCAGCAGCGCCGTTGTAGAGCTTTAGAACCAGGTCAGCAGAGCTGCTCTAGAGCCAGAGAACCAGGTCAGCAGAGCTGCTCTAGAGCCAGAGAACCAGGTCAGCAGAGCTGCTGTAGAGCCAGAGAAACCAGGTCAGCAGAGCTGCTGTAGAGCCAGAGATACCAGGTCAGGTGAGCTGCTTTAGAGGAAGAGAACCAGGTCAGCAGAGCTACTTTAGAGGGAGAGAACCAGGTCAGCAGAGCTGCTCTATTGCCAGAGAACCAGGTCAGTAGAGCTGCTGTAGAGCCAGAGAAACCAGGTCAGCAGAGCTGCTTTAGAGGGAGAGAACCAGGCGAGCAGAGCTGCTTTAGAGCCAGAGAACGAGGTCAGCAGTGCTGCATTAGAGGGAGTGCACCAGGTCATCAGAGCTGCTGTAGAGCCAGAGAACCAGGTGAGCAGAGGTGATTTAGAGCCAGAGTACCAGGTGAGCAGAGCTGCTTTAGAGCCATTGAAGAGCCAGAGAACCAGGTCAGCAGAGCTGCTGTAGACCCAGAGAACCAGGTCAGCAGAGCTGCTGTAGTCCCAGAGAACCAGGTTAGCTGAGCTGCTCTAGAGCTAGAGAACCAGGTCAGCAGAGCTGCTTTGAAGCCAGAGAAACGGGTCAGCAGAGCCATTGTATAGCCAGAGAACCAGGCCAGCCGAGCTACACTAGAGCCAGAGAAACAGGTCAGCAGAGCCGCTGTAGAGCCAGAGAACCAGGTCAGCAGAGCTGCTCTAGAGCCAGAGAACCAGGTCAGCAGAGCCGTTGCAGAGCCAGAGAATCAGATCAGCAAAGCTGCTCTATAGCTAGAGAACCAGGTCAGCAGAGCCATTGTAGAGCCAGTGAACCAGGTCAGCAGAGTTGATCTAGAGCCAGAGAACCAGGTCAGCAGAGCTACTTTAGAGCCAGAGCACCAGGTCAGCAGAGCCGTTGTAGAGCTTTAGAACCAGGTCAGCAGATCTGCTCTAGAGCCTAAGAACCAGGTCAGCAGAGCTGCTCTAGAGCCAGAGAACCAGGTCAGCAGAGCTGCTGTAGAGCCAGAGAAACCAGGTCAGCAGAGCTGCTGTAGAGCCAGAGATACCAGGTCAGGTGAGCTGCTTTAGAGGAAGAGAACCAGGTCAGCAGAGCTACTTTAGAGGGAGAGAACCAGGTCAGCAGAGCTGCTCTATTGCCAGAGAACCAGGTCAGTAGAGCTGCTGTAGAGCCAGAGAAACCAGGTGAGCAGAGCTGCTTTAGAGGGAGAGAACCAGGTGAGCTGAGCTGCTTTAGAGCCAGAGAACGAGGTCAGCAGTGCTGCATTAGAGGGAGTGAACCAGGTCATCAGAGCTGCTGTAGAGCCAGAGAACCAGGTGAGCAGAGGTGATTTAGAGCCAGAGTACCAGGTGATCAGAGCTGCTTTAGAGCCATTGAAGAGCCAGAGAACCAGGTCAGCAGAGCTGCTGTAGACCCAGAGAACCAGGTCAGCAGAGCTGCTGTAGTCCCAGAGAACCAGGTCAGCAGAGCTGCTCTAGAGCCTAAGAACCAGATCAGCAGACCTGATTTAGAGCCATAGAACCAAGTCAGCAGAGCTGCTTTAGAGCCAGAGAACCAGGTCTGCAGAGCCGTTGTTGAGCCAGAGAACCAGGTTAGCAGAGCTGCTCTAGAGCCTAAGAACCAGGTCAGCAGAGCTGCTCTAGAGCCAGATAACCAGGTCAGCAGAGCTGTTTCAGAGCTAGAGAAACAGGCCAGCAGAGCTGCTTTAGAGGGAGAGAACCAGATCAGCAGAGCTGCTTTAGAGGGAGAGAACCAGATCAGCAGAGCTGCTTTAGAGCCAGAGAACCAGGTCAGCAGAGCCGTTGTAGAGCCAGAAAACCAGGTAAGCAGAGCTGCTCTAGAGCCTAAGAACCAGCTCAGCACAGCTGCTTTAGAGCCAGGGAACCAGGTCAGCAGAGCTGCTATAAAGAGAGAAAACCAGGTCAGCTGAGCCGCTTTAGCGCCAGAGAACCAGGTCAGCAGAGCTGCATTAGAGCCAGAGAACCAGGTCAGCAGAGCTGCTTTAAAGCCATAGAACCAGGTCAGCAGAGCTGCTTTAGAGCCAGAGAACCAGGTCAGCAGAGCTGCTTTAGAATCAGAGAACCAGGTCAGCAGAGCTGCTATTGAGCCAGAGAAACAACAACAGCAGAGCTGCTTTAAAGGGAGAGAACTGGGCCAGCATAGCTGCTTTAGAGCCAGAGAACCAGGTCAGCAGAGCTGCTTTAGAATCAGAGAACCAGGTCAGCAGAGCTGCTATAAAGAGAGAAAACCAGGTCAGCTGAGCCGCTTTAGCACCAGAGAACCAGGTCAGCAGAGCTGCATTAGAGCCACAGAACCATGTCATCAGAGCTGCTTTAGAGCCAGAGAACCAGGTCAGCAGAGCTGCTTTAGAGCCAGAGAACCAGGTCAGCAGAGCTGCTTTAGAATCAGAGAACCAGGTCAGCAGAGCTGCTATTGAGCCAGAGAAACCAGGCCAGCAGAGCTGCTTTAGAGGGAGAGAACCAGGCCAGCAGAGCTGCTTTAGAGCCAGAGAACCAGGTCAGCAGAGCTGCTTTAGAATCAGAGAACCACGTCAGCAGAACTGCTTTAGATCCAGAGAACCAGGTCAGCAGAGCCGCTTTAGAGCCAGAGAACAAGGTCAGCAGAGCTGCTTTAGAGCCAAAGATCCAGGTCAGCAGAGGTGCTTTAGAGGCAGAGAACCGGGTCAGCAGAGCTGCTCTAGAGGCAGAGAACCGGGTCAGCAGAGCTGCTGTAGAGCCAGAGAACCAGTTCAGCAGAGCTGCTCTAGAGCCTAAGAACCAGGTCAGCAGAGCTGCTCTAGAGGCTGAGAACCAGGTCAGCAGAGCTGCTGTAGAGCCAGAGAACCGGGTCAGCAGAGCTGCTGGAGAGCCAGAGGACCAGGTCAGCAGAGATTATTTAGAGTCAGAGAACCAGGTAAGCAGTGCTGCTTTAGAGCCATAGAAGAGCCAGAGAACCAGGTCTCCAGAGCCATTGTAAAGCCAGAGAACCAGGCCAGCAGAGCTGCTGTAGAGCCAGAGAACCAGGTCAGCAGAGCTACTAGAGAGCCAGAGAACCATGTCAGCAGAGCCGTTGTAGATCCAGAGAACAAGGTCAGCAGAGCTGCTTTAGAGCCAGAGAATCAGGTCAGCAGAGCTGCTTTAGAATCAGAGAACCAGGTCAGCAGAGCTGCTATTGAGCCAGAGAAACAAGGACAGCAGAGCTGCTTTAAAGGGAGAGAACCAGGCCAGCATAGCTGCTTTAGAGCCAGAGAACCAGGTCAGCAGAGCTGCTTTAGAATCAGAGAACCAGGTCAGCAGAGCTGCTATAAAGAGAGAAAACCAGGTCAGCTGAGCCGCTTTAGCACCAGAGAACCAGGTCAGCAGAGCTGCATTAGAGCCACAGAACCATGTCATCAGAGCTGCTTTAGAGCCAGAGAACCAGGTCAGCAGAGCTGCTTTAGAGCCAGAGAACCAGGTCAGCAGAGCTGCTTTAGAATCAGAGAACCAGGTCAGCAGAGCTGCTATTGAGCCAGAGAAACCAGGCCAGCAGAGCTGCTTTAGAGGGAGAGAACCAGGCCAGCAGAGCTGCTTTAGAGCCAGAGAACCAGGTCAGCAGAGCTGCTTTAGAATCAGAGAACCACGTCAGCAGAACTGCTTTAGATCCAGAGAACCAGGTCAGCAGAGCCGCTTTAGAGCCAGAGAACAAGGTCAGCAGAGCTGCTTTAGAGCCAAAGATCCAGGTCAGCAGAGGTGCTTTAGAGGCAGAGAACCGGGTCAGCAGAGCTGCTCTAGAGGCAGAGAACCGGGTCAGCAGAGCTGCTGTAGAGCCAGAGAACCAGTTCAGCAGAGCTGCTCTAGAGCCTAAGAACCAGGTCAGCAGAGCTGCTCTAGAGGCTGAGAACCAGGTCAGCAGAGCTGCTGTAGAGCCAGAGAACCGGGTCAGCAGAGCTGCTGGAGAGCCAGAGGACCAGGTCAGCAGAGATTATTTAGAGTCAGAGAACCAGGTAAGCAGTGCTGCTTTAGAGCCATAGAAGAGCCAGAGAACCAGGTCTCCAGAGCCATTGTAAAGCCAGAGAACCAGGCCAGCAGAGCTGCTGTAGAGCCAGAGAACCAGGTCAGCAGAGCTACTAGAGAGCCAGAGAACCATGTCAGCAGAGCCGTTGTAGATCCAGAGAACAAGGTCAGCAGAGCTGCTGTAGAGCCAGAGAAACAAGTCAGCAAAGCTGTTGTAGAGCCAGAGAACCAGATCAGCAAAGCTGTTTTAGAGTCAGAGAAACAGGTTAGCAGAGCCGTTGTACAGCCAGAGAACCAGGTCAGCAGAGCTGCTGTAGAGCCAGAGAATCAGGTCAGCAGAGCTGCTGTAGAGCCAGAGAACCAGGTCAGCAGAGCTGATCTAGAGCCTAAGAATCAGGTCAGCAGAGCTGCTTTAGAGCCAGATAACCAGATCAGCAGACCTGCTTTGGAGCCATATAACCAGGTCAGCAGAGCTGCTTTAGAGCCAGAGAACCAGGTCAGCAGAGCAGTTGTGAAGCTAGAGAACCAGGTCAGCAGAGCTGTTCTAGAGCCTAAGAATCAGGTCAGCCTAGCTGCTTTAGAGCCAGAGAACCAGATCAGCAGACCTGCTTTGGAGCCATAGAACCAGGTCAGCAGAGCTGATTTAGAGCCAGAGAACCAGGTCAGCAGAGCCGTTGTACAGCCAGAGAACCAGGTCAGCAGAGCTAATCCAGAGCCTAAGAACCAGGTCAGCAGAGCTGCTCTAGAGCCAGAGAACTAGGTCAGCAGAGCTTCTTCAGAGCTAGAGAAACAGGTCAGCAGAGCTGCTTTAGAGGGAGAGAACCAGATCAGCAGAGCTGCTTTAGAGGGAGAGAACCGGATTAGCAGAGCCGTTGTAGAGCCAGAGAACCAGGTCAGCAGAGCCGTTGCAGAGCCAGAAAACCAGGTAAGCAGAGCTGCTCTAGAGCCTAAGATCCAGGTCAGCAGAGCTGCTTTAGAGCCAGGGAACAAGGTCAGCAGAGCTGCTATAGAGGGAGAAAACCAGGTCAGATGAGCCGCTTTAGCGCCAGAGAACCAGGTCAGCAGAGCTGCTTTAGAGCCATAGAACCAGGTCAGCAGAGCTGCTTTAGAGCCAGAGAACCAGGTCAGCAGATCCATTGTAGAACTAGAGAACCAGGTCAGCAGAGCTGCTTTGAAGCCAGAGAAACGGGTCAGCAGAGCCATTGTATAGCCAGAGAACCAGGCCAGCCGAGCTACACTAGAGCCAGAGAAACAGGTCAGCAGAGCCGCTGTAGAGCCAGAGAACCAGGTCAGCAGAGCTGCTCTAGAGCCAGAGAACCAGGTCAGCAGAGCCGTTGCAGAGCCAGAGAATCAGATCAGCAAAGCTGCTCTATAGCCAGAGAACCAGGTCAGCAGAGCCATTGTAGAGCCAGTAAACCAGGTCAGCAGAGTTGATCTAGAGCCAGAGAACCAGGTCAGCAGAGCTACTTTAGAGCCAGAGCACCAGGTCAGCAGAGCCGTTGTAGAGCTTTAGAACCAGGTCAGCAGATCCGCTCTAGAGCCTAAGAACCAGGTCAGCAGAGCTGCTCTAGAGCCAGAGAACCAGGTCAGCAGAGCTGCTGTAGAGCTAGAGAAACCAGGTCAGCAGAGCTGCTGTAGAGCCAGAGATACCAGGTCAGGTGAGCTGCTTTAGAGGAAGAGAACCAGGTCAGCAGAGCTACTTTAGAGGGAGAGAACCAGGTCAGCAGAGCTGCTCTATTACCAGAGAACCAGGTCAGTAGAGCTGCTGTAGAGCCAGAGAAACCAGGTCAGCAGAGCTGCTTTAGAGGGAGAGAACCAGGTGAGCAGAGCTGCTTTAGAGCCAGAGAACGAGGTCAGCAGTGCTGCATTAGAGGGAGTGAACCAGGTCATCAGAGCTGCTGTAGAGCCAGAGAACCAGGTGAGCAAAGGTGATTTAGAGCCAGAGTACCAGGTGAGCAGAGCTGCTTTAGAGCCATTGAAGAGCCAGAGAACCAGGTCAGCAGAGCTGCTGTAGACCCAGAGAACCAGGTCAGCAGAGCTGCTGTAGTCCCAGAGAACCAGGTCAGCAGAGCTGCTCTAGAGCCTAAGAACCAGATCAGCAGACCTGATTTAGAGCCATAGAACCAAGTCAGCAGAGCTGCTTTAGAGCCAGAGAACCAGGTCTGCAGAGCCGTTGTTGAGCCAGAGAACCAGGTCAGCAGAGCTGCTCTAGAGCCTAAGAACCAGGTCAGCAGAGCTGCTCTAGAGCCAGATAACCAGGTTAGCAGAGCTGTTTCAGAGCTAGAGAAACAGGTCAGCAGAGCTGCTTTAGAGGGAGAGAACCAGATCAGCAGAGCTGCTTTAGAGGGAGAGAACCAGATCAGCAGAGCTGCTTTAGAGCCAGAGAACCAGGTCAGCAGAGCCATTGTAGAGCCAGAAAACCAGGTAAGCAGAGCTGCTCTAGAGCCTAAGAACCAGCTCAGCACAGCTGCTTTAGAGCCAGGGCACCAGGTCAGCAGAGCTGCTATAAAGAGAGAAAACCAGGTCAGCTGAGCCGCTTTAGCGCCAGAGAACCAGGTCAGCAGAGCTGTATTAGAGCCAGAGAACCAGGTCAGCAGAGCTGCTTTAAAGCCATAGAACCAGGTCAGCAGAGCTGCTTTAGAGCCAGAGAACCAGGTCAGCAGAGCTGCTTTAGAATCAGAGAACCAGGTCAGCAGAGCTGCTATTGGGCCAGAGAAACCAGGCCAGCAGAGCTGCTTTAGAGGGAGAGAACCAGGCCAGCATAGCTGCTTTAGAGCCAGAGAACCAGGTCAGCAGAGCTGCTTTAGAATCAGAGAACCAGGTCAGCAGAGCTGCTATAAAGAGAGAAAACCAGGTCAGCTGAGCCGCTTTAGAACCAGAGAACCAGGTCAGCAGAGCTGCATTAGAGCCACAGAACCATGTCAGCAGAGCTGCTTTAGAGCCAGAGAACCAGGTCAGCAGAGCTGCTTTAGAGCCAGAGAACCAGGTCAGCAGAGCTGCTTTAGAATCAGAGAACCAGGTCAGCAGAGCTGCTATTGAGCCAGAGAAACCAGGCCAGCAGAGCTGCTTTAGAGGGAGAGAACCAGGCCAGCAGAGCTGCTTTAGAGCCAGAGAACCAGGTCAGCAGAGCTGCTTTAGAATCAGAGAACCACGTCAGCAGAACTGCTTTAGATCCAGAGAACCAGGTCAGCAGAGCCGCTTTAGAGCCAGAGAACCAGGTCAGCAGAGCTGCTTTAGAGCCAAAGATCCAGGTCAGCAGAGCTGCTTTAGAGGCAGAGAACCGGGTCAGCAGAGCTGCTCTAGAGGCAGAGAACTGGGTCAGCAGAGCTGCTGTAGAGCCGGAGAACCAGGTCAGCAGAGCTGCTCTAGAGCCTAAGAACCAGGTCAGCAGAGCTGCTCTAGAGCCTGACAACCAGGTCAGCAGAGCTGCTGTAGAGCCAGAGAACCGGGTCAGCAGAGCTGCTGTAGAGCCAGAGGACCAGGTCAGCAGAGATTATTTAGAGTCAGAGAACCAGGTAAGCAGTGCTGCTTTAGAGCAATAGAAGAGCCAGAGAACCAGGTCTGCAGAGCCATTGTAGAGCCAGAGAACCAGGCCAGCAGAGCTGCTGTAGAGCCAGAGAACCAGGTCAGCAGAGCTGCTAGAGAGCCAGAGAACCATGTCAGCAGAGCAGTTGTAGATCCAGAGAACCAGGTCAGCAGAGCTGCTGTAGAGCCAGAGAAATAGGTCAGCAACGCCGTTGTAGAGCCAGAGAACCAGATCAGCAAAGCTGTTTTAGAGTCAGAGAAACAGGTCAGCAGAGCCGTTGTACAGCCAGAGAACCAGGTCAGCAGAGCTGCTGTAGAGCCAGAGAATCAGGTCAGCAGAGCTGCTGTAGAGCCAGAGAACCGGGTCAGCAGAGCTGCTCTAGAGCCTAAGAATCAGGTCAGCAGAGCTGCTTTAGAGCCAGAGAACCAGATCAGCAGACCTGCTTTGGAGCCATATAACCAGGTCAGCAGAGCTGCTTTAGAGCCAGAGAACCAGGTCAGCAGAGCAGTTGTGAAGCCAGAGAACCAGGTCAGCAGAGCTGTTCTAGAGCCTAAGAATCAGGTCAGCCTAGCTGCTTTAGAGCCAGAGAACCAGAAAAGCAGACCTGCTTTGGAGCCATAGAACCAGGTCAGCAGAGCTGCTTTAGAGCCAGAGAACCAGGTCAGCAGAGCCGTTGTATAGCCAGAGAACCAGGTCAGCAGAGCTAATCCAGAGCTAGAGAAACAGGACAGCAGAGCTGCTTTAGAGGGAGAGAACCAGATCAGCAGAGCTGCTTTAGAGCCAGAGAACCAGGTCAGCAGAGCAGTTGTGAAGCCAGAGAACAAGGTCAGCAGAGCTGTTCTAGAGCCTAAGAATCAGGTCAGCCTAGCTGCTTTAGAGCCAGAGAACCACATCAGCAGACCTGCTTTGGAGCCATAGAACCAGGTCAGCAGAGCTGCTTTAGAGCCAGAGAACCAGGTCAGCAGAGCCGTTGTACAGCCAGAGAACCAGGTCAGCAGAGCTAATCCAGAGCCTAAGAACCAGGTCAGCAGAGCTGCTCTAGCGCCAGAGAACCAGGTCAGCAGAGCTTCTTCAGAGCTAGAGAAACAGGTCAGCAGAGCTGCTTTAGAGGGAGAGAACCAGAGCAGCAGAGCTGCTTTAGAGGGAGAGAACCAGATTAGCAGAGCCGTTGTAGAGCCAGAGAACCAGGTCAGCAGAGCCGTTGCAGAGCCAGAAAACCAGGTAAGCAGAGCTGCTCTAGAGCCTATGATCCAGGTCAGCAGAGCTGCTTTAGAGCCAGGGAACCAGGTCAGCAGAGCTGCTATAGAGGGAGAAAACCAGGTCAGATGAGCCGCTTTAGCGCCAGAGAACCAGGTCAGCAGAGCTGCTTTAAAGTCATAGAACCAGGTCAGCAGAGCTGCTTTAGAGCCAGAGAACCAGGTCAGCAGATCCATTGTAGAACTAGAGAACCAGGTCAGCAGAGCTGCTTTAGAGCCTAAGAACCAGGTCAGCAGAACTGCTCTTGAGTCAGAGAACCAGGTCAGGAGAGCTGCTTTAGAGTCAGAGAACCAGGTCAGCAGAGGTGCTATAGAGGGAGAGAACCAGGTCAGCAGAGGTGCTTTAGCGCCAGAGAACCACGTCAGCAGAGCTGCTTTAGAGCCAGAGAATCAGGTCACCAGAGCTGCTTTAGAGCCAGAAAATCAGGTCAGCAGAGCTGCTTTAGAGCCAGAGAACCAGGTCAGCAGAGCTGCTCAAGAGCCTAAGAACCAGGTCAGCAGAGCTGCTCCAGAGCCAGAGAACCAGGTCAGCAGAGCTGATCTAGAGCCAGAGAACCAGTTCAGCAGAGCTCCTTAAGAGCCAGAGAACCAGGTCAGCAGAGCCGTTGTAGAGCCATAGAACCAGGTCAGCAGACCTGCTATAGAACCTAGGAACCAGGTCAGCAGAGCTACTCTCGAGCCAGAGAACCAGGTCAGGAGAGCTGCTTTAGAGCCAGAGAACCATGTCAGCAGAGGTGCTATAGAGGGAGAGAACCAGCTCAGTAGAGGCACTTTAGTGCCAGAGAACCACACCAGCAGAGGTGCTTTAGAGCCAGAGAACAAAGTCAGCAGAGCTGCTCTAGAGCCTAAGAACCAGGCCAGCAGAGCAGCTCTAGAGGCATAGAACCAGTTCAGCAGAGCCGCTGTAGAACAAGAGAACCAGGTTAGCTGAGCTGCTCTAGAGCTAGAGAACCAGGTCAGCAGAGCTGCTTTGAAGCCAGAGAAACGGGTCAGCAGAGCCATTGTAGAGCCAGAGAACCAGGCCAGCCGAGCTACTCTAGAGCCAGAGAAACAGGTCAGCAGAGCCGCTGTAGAGCCAGAGAACCAGGTCAGCAGAGCTGCTCTAGAGCCAGAGAACCAGGTCAGCAGAGCCGTTGCAGAGCCAGAGAATCAGATCAGCAAAGCTGCTCTATAGCCAGAGAACCAGGTCAGCAGAGCCATTGTAGAGCCAGTGAACCAGGTCAGCAGAGTGGATCTAGAGCCAGAGAATCAGGTCAGCAGAGCTACTTTAGAGCCAGAGCACCAGGTCAGCAGAGCCGTTGTAGAGCTTTAGAACCAGGTCAGCAGATCTGCTCTAGAGCCTAAGAACCAGGTCAGCAGAGCTGCTCTAGAGCCAGAGAACCAGGTCAACAGAGCTGCTGTAGAGCCAGAGAAACCAGGTCAGCAGAGCTGCTGTAGAGCCAGAGAAACCAGGTCAGGTGAGCTGCTTTAGAGGAAAAGAACAAGGTCAGCAGAGCTACTTTAGAGGGAGAGAACCAGGTCAGCAGAGCTGCTCTATTGCCAGAGAACCAGGTCAGTAGAGCTGCTGTAGAGCCAGAGAAACCAGGTCAGCAGAGCTGCTTTAGAGGGAGAGAACCAGGTGAGCAGATCTGCTTTAGAGCCAGAGAACGAGGTCACCAGTGCTGCTTTGGAGGGAGTGAACCAGGTCATCAGAGCTGCTGTAGAGCCAGAGAACCAGGTGAGCAGAGGTGATTTAGAGCCAGAGTACCAGGTGAGCAGAGCTGCTTTAGAGCCATTGAAGAGCCAGAGAACCAGGTCAGCAGAGCTGCTGTAGACCCAGAGAACCAGGTCAGCAGAGCTGCTGTAGTCCCAGAGAACCAGGTCAGCAAAGCTGCTCTAGAGCCTAAGAACCAGATCAGCAGACCTGATTTAGAGCCATAGAACCAAGTCAGCAGAGCTGCTTTAGAGCCAGAGAACCAGGTCTGCAGAGCCGTTGTTGAGCCGGAGAACCAGGTCAGCAGAGCTGCTCTAGAGCCTAAGAACAAGGTCAGCAGAGCTGCTCTAGAGCCAGATAACGAGGTCAGCAGAGCTGTTTCAGAGCTAGAGAAACAGGTCAGCAGAGCTGCTTTAGAGGGAGAGAACCAGATCTGCAGAGCTGCTTTAGAGCCAGAGAACCAGGTCAGCAGAGCCGTTGTAGAGCCAGAAAACCAGGTAAGCAGAGCTGCTCTAGAGCCTAAGAACCAGCTCAGCACAGCTGCTTTAGAGCCAGGAAACCAGGTCTGCAGAGCTGCTATAAAGAGAGAAAACCAGGTCAGCTGAGCCGCTTTAGCGCCAGAGAACCAGGTCAGCAGAGCTGCATTAGAGCCAGAGAACCAGGTCAGCAGAGCTGCTTTAAAGCCATAGAACCAGGTCAGCAGAGCTGCTTTAGAGCCAGAGAACCAGGACAGCAGAGCTGCTTTAGAATCAGAGAACCAGGTCAGCAGAGCTGCTATTGAGCCAGAGAAACCAGGCCAGCAGAGCTGCTTTAGAGGGAGAGAACCAGGCCAGCAGAGCTGCTTTAGAGCCAGAGAACCAGGTCAGCAGAGCTGCTTTAGAATCAGAGAACCAGGTCAGCAGAGCTGCTATAAAGAGAGAAAACCAGGTCAGCTGAGCCGCTTTAGCACCAGAGAACCAGGTCAGCAGAGCTGCTTTAGAGCCAGAGAACCAGGTCAGCAGAGCTGCTTTAGAGCCAGAGAACCAGGTCAGCAGAGCTGCTTTAGAATCAGAGAACCAGGTCAGCAGAGCTTCTATTGAGCCAGAGAAACCAGGACAGCAGAGCTGCTTTAGAGGGAGAGAACCAGGCCAGCAGAGCTGCTTTAGAGCCAGAGAACCAGGTAAGCAGAACTGCTTTAGAATCAGAGAACCACATCAGCAGAACTGCTTTAGATCCAGAGAACCAGGTCAGCAGAGCTGCTTTAGAGCCAGAGAACCAGTTCAGCAGAGCCGCTTTAGAGCCAGAGAACCAGGTTAGCAGAGCTGCTTTAGAGCCAAAGATCCAGGTCAGCAGAGCTGCTTTAGAGGCAGAGAACCGGGTCAGCAGAGCTGCTCTAGAGGCAGAGAACCGGGTCAGCAGAGCTGCTGTAGAGCCAGAGAACAAGGTCAGCAGAGCTGCTCTAGAGCCTAAGAACCAGGTCAGCAGAGCTGCTCTAGAGCCTGAGAACCAGGTCAGCAGAGCTGCTGTAGAGCCAGAGAACCGGGTCAGCAGAGCTGCTGTAGAGCCAGAGGACCAGGTCAGTAGAGATTATTTAGAGTCAGAGAACCAGGTAAGCAAAGCTGCTTTAGAGCCATAGAAGAGCCAGAGAACCAGGTCTGCAGAGCCATTATAGAGCCAGAGAACCAGGCCAGCCATGCTGCTGTAGAGCGAGAGAACCAGGTCAGCAGAGCTGCTAGAGAGCCAGAGAACCAGGTCAGCAGAGCCGTTGTAGAGCCAGAGAACCAGGTCAGCAGAACTGCTGTAGAGCCAGAGAAACAGGTCAGCAAAGCCGTTGTAGAGCCAGAGAACGAGGTCAGCAGAGCTGCTTTAGAGCCAGAAAACCAGGTCAGCAGAGCTGCTTTAGAACAAGAGAACCAGGTCAGCAGAGCTGCTTTAGAGCCATATAACCAGGTCAGCAGAGCTGCTTTAGAACCAGAGAACCAGGTCAGTAGAGCTGCTTTAGACCCAGAGAACCAGTTCAGCAGAGCCGTTATAGAACCACAGAACCAAGTCAGCAAAGCCGCTCTAGAGCCAGAGAACCAGGTCAGTAGAGCCGTTATAGAGCCAGAGAACCTGGTCAGCGGAGCTGCTCTAGAGCAAGAGAAACAGGTCAGCAAAGCCATTGTAGAGCCAGAGAACCAGATCAGCAAAGCTGTTTTAGAGCCAGAGAAACAGGTCAGCAGAGGTGCTCTAGAGCCTAAGAACCAGGTCAGCAGAGCTGCTTTAGAGCCAGAGAACCAGATCAGCAGACCTGCTTTAGAGCCATAGAACCAGGTCAGCAGAGCTGCTTTAAAGCCAGAGAAACAGGTCAGCAGAGCCGTTGTACAGCCAGAGAACCAGCCCAGCAGAGCTGCACCAGAGCCTAAGAACCAGGTCAGCAGAGCTGCTCTAGAGCCAGAGAACCACGTCAGCAGAGCTGCTCTAGAGCCAGAGAACCAGGTCACCAGAGCTGCCGTAGAGCCAGAAAAACCAGGTCAGCAGAACCGTTGTAAGCACAGAGAAACAGATCAGTAAAGCTGCTCTAGAGCCAGAAAACCAGGTCTGCAGAGCAGTTGTAGAGCCAGAGAACCAGGTCAGCAGAGCTGCTCTAGAGTCTAAGAACCAGGTCAGCAGACCTGCTCTAGAGCCACAGAACCAGATCAGCAGAGCTGCTTTAGAGCCATAGAACTAGGTCACCATAGCTACTTTAGAACCAGAGAACGAGGTCACCAGAGCTGCTTTAGATCCATAGAACCAGGTCAGCAAAGCTTCTTTAGAACCAGAGAACCAGGTCAGCAGAGCAGTTGTAGAGCCAGAGAACCAGGTCAGTAGAGCTGCTCTAGAGCCTAAGAACCAGGTCAGCAGAGCTGCTCTTGAGCCAGAGAACCAGGTCAGCAGAGCTGCTCTAGAGCCTAAGAACCAGGTCAGCAGAGCTGCTCTAGAGCCAGAGAACCAGGTCAGCAGAGCTGATCTAGAGCCAGAGAACCAGGTCAGCAGAGCTCCTTAAGAGCCAGAGAACCATGTCAGCAGAGCCGTTGTAGAGCCATAGAACCAGGTCAGCAGACCTGCTCTAGAACCTAAGAACCAGGTCACAGAGCTGCTCTCGAGCCAGAGACCCTGGTCGGGAGAGCTGCTTTAGAGCCAGAGAACCATGTCAGCAGAGGTGCTATAGAGGGAGAGAACCAGCTCAGTAGAGGCACTTTATTGACAGAGAACCACACCAGCAGAGCTGCTTTAGAGCCAGAGAACCAGGTCAGCAGAGCTGCTTTAGAGCCAGAGACCCAGGTCAGCCTAGCCGTTGTAGAGCCAGAGAACCAAGTCAGCAGAGCTGCTCTAGAGCCTAAGAACCAGGCCAGCAGAGCAGCTCTAGAGGAAAAGAACCAGGTCAGCAGAGCTGCTTTAGAGCCAGAGAATCAGGTCAGAAGAGCTGCTTTAGAGCCAGAGAACCAGGTCTGTAGAGCTGTTGTTGAGCCAAAAATCCAGGTCAGCAGAGCTGCTCTAGAGCCAGAGAACCAGGTCAGCAGAGCTACTCTGGAGCCTAAGAACCAGGCCAGCAGAGCTGCTCTAGAGCCAGAGATCCAGGTCAGCAGAGCTCCTTAAGAGCCAGAGAACCATGTCAGCAGAGCCGTTGTAGAGCCATAGAACCAGGTCAGCAGACCTGCTCTAGAACCTAAGAACCAGGTCACAGAGCTGCTCTCGAGCCAGAGAACCAGGTCGGGAGAGCTGCTTTAGAGCCAGAGAACCAGGTCACCAGAGCTGCTGTAGAGCCAGAAAAACCAGGTCAGCAGAACCGTTGTAAACACAGAGAAACAGATCAGTAAAGCTGCTCTAGTGCCAGGTCTGCAGAGCAGTTGTAGAGCCAGAGAACCAGGTCAGCAGAGCTGCTCTAGAGTCTAAGAACCAGGTCAGCCTAGCTGCTTTAGAGCCAGAGAACCAGATCAGCAGACCTGCTTTGGAGCCACAGAACCAGGTCAGCAGAGCTGCTTTAGAGCCAGGGAACCAGGTCAGCAGAGCCGTTGGACAGCCAGAGAACCAGGTCAGCAGAGCTAATCCAGAGCCTAAGAACCAGGTCAGCAGAGCTGCTCTAGAGCTAGAGAAACAGGTCAGCAGAGCTGCTTTAGAGGGAGAGAACCAGATCAGCAGAGCTGCTTTAGAGGGAGAGAACCAGATTAGCAGAGCCGTTGTAGAGCCAGAGAACCAGGTCAGCAGAGCCGATGCAGAGCCAGAAAACCAGGTAAGCAGAGCTGCTCTAGAGCCTATGATCCAGGTCAGCAGAGCTGCTTTAGAGCCAGGGAACCAGGTCACCAGAGCTGCTATATATGGAGAAAACCAGGTCAGATGAGCCGCTTTAGCGCCAGAGAACCAGGTCAGCAGAGCTGCTTTAGACCCATAGAACCAGGTCAGCAGAGCTGCTTTAGAGCCAGAGAACGAGGTCAGCAGAGCTGCTTTAGAGCCAGAGAACCAGGTCAGCAGAGCTGCTTTAGAACAAGAGAACCAGGTCAGCAGAGCTGCTTTAGAGCCAGATAACCAGGTCAGCAGAGCTGCTTTAGAACCAGAGAACCAGGTCAGTAGAGCTGCTTTAGACCCAGAGAACCAGTTCAGCAGAGCCGTTATAGAGCCAGAGAACCAAGTCAGCAAAGCCGCTCTAGAGCCAGAGAACCAGGTCAGCAGAGCCGTTGTAGAGCCAGAGAACCTGGTCAGCGGAGCTGCTCTAGAGCCAGAGAAACAGGTCAGCAAAGCCATTGTAGAGCCAGAGAACCAGATCAGCAAAGCTGTTTTAGAGCCAGAGAAACAGGTCAGCAGAGGTGCTCTAGAGCCTAAGAACCAGGTCAGCAGAGCTGCTTTAGAGCCAGAGAGCCAGAGAACCAGATCAGCAGACCTGCTTTAGAGCCAGAGAACCAGGTCAGCAGAGCTGCTGTAGAGCCAGAGAAACAGGTCAGCAGAGCTGCTCTTGAGCCTAAGAACCAGGTCAGCAGAGCTGCTTTAGAGCCAGAGAACCAGATCAGCAGACCTGCTTTAGAGCCATAGAACCAGGTCAGCAGAGCTGCTTTAAAGCCAGAGAAACAGGTCAGCAGAGCCGTTGTACAGCCAGAGAACCAGCCCAGCAGAGCTGCACCAGAGCCTAAGAACCAGGTTAGCAGAGCTGCTCTAGAGCCAGAGAATCTGGTCAGCAGAGCCGTTGTAGAGCCAGAGAACCAGGTCAGAAGAGTGGTTGTAGAGCCAGAAAACCAGGTAAGCAGAGCTGCTCTAGAGCCTATGATCCAGGTCAGCAGAGCTGCTTTAGAGCCAGGGAACCAGGTCACCAGAGCTGCTATATATGGAGAAAACCAGGTCAGATGAGCCGCTTTAGCGCCAGAGAACCAGGTCAGCAGAGCTGCTTTAGACCCATAGAACCAGGTCAGCAGAGCTGCTTTAGAGCCAGAGAACGAGGTCAGCAGAGCTGCTTTAGAGCCAGAGAACCAGGTCAGCAGAGCTGCTTTAGAACAAGAGAACCAGGTCAGCAGAGCTGCTTTAGAGCCAGATAACCAGGTCAGCAGAGCTGCTTTAGAACCAGAGAACCAGGTCAGTAGAGCTGCTTTAGACCCAGAGAACCAGTTCAGCAGAGCCGTTATAGAGCCAGAGAACCAAGTCAGCAAAGCCGCTCTAGAGCCAGAGAACCAGGTCAGCAGAGCCGTTGTAGAGCCAGAGAACCTGGTCAGCGGAGCTGCTCTAGAGCCAGAGAAACAGGTCAGCAAAGCCATTGTAGAGCCAGAGAACCAGATCAGCAAAGCCGTTTTAGAGCCAGAGAAACAGGTCAGCAGAGGTGCTCTAGAGCCTAAGAACCAGGTCAGCAGAGCTGCTTTAGAGCCAGAGAGCCAGAGAACCAGATCAGCAGACCTGCTTTAGAGCCAGAGAACCAGGTCAGCAGAGCTGCTGTAGAGCCAGAGAAACAGGTCAGCAGAGCTGCTCTTGAGCCTAAGAACCAGGTCAGCAGAGCTGCTTTAGAGCCAGAGAACCAGATCAGCAGACCTGCTTTAGAGCCATAGAACCAGGTCAGCAGAGCTGCTTTAAAGCCAGAGAAACAGGTCAGCAGAGCCGTTGTACAGCCAGAGAACCAGCCCAGCAGAGCTGCACCAGAGCCTAAGAACCAGGTTAGCAGAGCTGCTCTAGAGCCAGAGAATCTGGTCAGCAGAGCCGTTGTAGAGCCAGAGAACCAGGTCAGAAGAGTGGTTGTAGAGCCAGAAAACCAGGTAAGCAGAGCTGCTCTAGAGCCTAAGAACCAAGTCTGCAGAGCTGTTTTAGAGCCAGGGAACCAGGTCAGCAGAGCTGGTATAGAGGGAGAAAACCAGGTCAGCTGAGCCGCTTTAGCGCCAGAGACGCAGGTCAGCAGAGCTGCATAAGACAAGAGAACCAGGTCAGCAGAGCTGCTCTAGAGCCTAAGAACCAGGTCAGCAGAGCTGGTTTTGAGCCAGAGAACGAGGTCAGCAGAGCTGCTTTAGGGACAGAGAACCAGGTCAGCAGAGCTGCTCTAGAGCCTAAGAACCAGGTCAGCAGGGCTGCTTTAGAGCCAGAGAAACCAGGTAAGAAGAGCTGATTTAGAGGGAGAGAACCAGATCAGCAGAGCTGCTTTAGAGCCAGAGAACCAGATCAGCAGACCTGCTTTGGAGCCATAGAACCAGGTCAGCAGAGCTGCTTTAGAGCCAGGGAACCAGGTCAGCAGAGCCGTTGGACAGCCAGAGAACCAGGTCAGCAGAGCTAATCCAGAGCCTAAGAACCAGGTCAGCAGAGCTGCTCTAGAGCTAGAGAAACAGGTCAGCAGAGCTGCTTTAGAGGGAGAGAACCAGATCAGCAGAGCTGCTTTAGAGGGAGAGAACCAGATTAGCAGAGCCGTTGTAGAGCCAGAGAACCAGGTCAGCAGAGCCGTTGCAGAGCCAGAAAACCAGGTAAGCAGAGCTGCTCTAGAGCCTATGATCCAGGTCAGCAGAGCTGCTTTAGAGCCAGGGAACCAGGTCACCAGAGCTGCTATAGATGGAGAAAACCAGGTCAGATGAGCCGCTTTAGCGCCAGAGAACCAGGTCAGCAGAGCTGCTTTAGACCCATAGAACCAGGTCAGCAGAGCTGCTTTAGAGCCAGAGAATGAGGTCAGCAGAGCTGCTTTAGAGCCAGAGAACCAGGTCAGCAGAGCTGCTTTAGAACAAGAGAACCAGGTCAGCAGAGCTGCTTTAGAGCCAGATAACCAGGTCAGCAGAGCTGCTTTAGAACCAGAGAACCAGGTCAGTAGAGCTGCTTTAGACCCAGAGAACCAGTTCAGCAGAGCCGTTATAGAGCCAGAGAACCAAGTCAGCAAAGCCGCTCTAGAGCCAGAGAACCAGGTCAGCAGAGCCGTTGTAGAGCCAGAGAACCTGGTCAGCGGAGCTGCTCTAGAGCCAGAGAAACAGGTCAGCAAAGCCATTGTAGAGCCAGAGAACCAGATCAGCAAAGCTGTTTTAGAGCCAGAGAAACAGGTCAGCAGAGGTGCTCTAGAGCCTAAGAACCAGGTCAGCAGAGCTGCTTTAGAGCCAGAGAGCCAGAGAACCAGATCAGCAGACCTGCTTTAGAGCCAGAGAACCAGGTCAGCAGAGCTGCTGTAGACCCAGAGAACCAGTTCAGCAGAGCCGTTATAGAGCCAGAGAACCAAGTCTGCAAAGCCGCTCTAGAGCCAGAGAACCAGGTCAGCAGAGCCGTTGTAGAGCCAGAGAACCTGGTCAGCGGAGCTGCTCTAGAGCCAGAGAAACAGGTCAGCAAAGCCATTGTAGAGCCAGAGAACCAGATCAGCAAAGCTGTTTTAGAGCCAGAGAAACAGGTCAGCAGAGCTGCTCTTGAGCCTAAGAACCAGGTCAGCAGAGCTGCTTTAGAGCCAGAGAACCAGATCAGCAGACCTGCTTTAGAGCCATAGAACCAGGTCAGCAGAGCTGCTTTAAAGCCAGAGAAACAGGTCAGCAGAGCCGTTGTACAGCCAGAGAACCAGCCCAGCAGAGCTGCACCAGAGCCTAAGAACCAGGTTAGCAGAGCTGCTCTAGAGCCAGAGAACCAGGTCAGCAGAGCTGCTTTAGAGCTAGAGAAACAGGTCAGCAGAGCTGCTTTAGAGCCAGAGAATCTGGTCAGCAGAGCCGTTGTAGAGCCAGAGAACCAGGTCAGAAGAGTGGTTGTAGAGCCAGAAAACCAGGTAAGCAGAGCTGCTCTAGAGCCTAAGAACCAAGTCTGCAGAGCTGTTTTAGAGCCAGGGAACCAGGTCAGCAGAGCTGGTATAGAGGGAGAAAACCAGGTCAGCTGAGCCGCTTTAGCGCCAGAGACGCAGGTCAGCAGAGCTGCATAAGACAAGAGAACCAGGTCAGCAGAGCTGCTCTAGAGCCTAAGAACCAGGTCAGCAGAGCTGCTTTTGAGCCAGAGAACGAGGTCAGCAGAGCTGCTTTAGGGACAGAGAACCAGGTCAGCAGAGCTGCTCTAGAGCCTAAGAACCAGGTCAGCAGGGCTGCTTTAGAGCCAGAGAAACCAGGTAAGAAGAGCTGATTTAGAGGGAGAGAACCAGGTCAACAGAGCTGCTTTAGAGAAAGAGAATCCGGTAAGGTCAGCAGAGCTGCTTTAGGACCAGAGAACCAGGTCAGCAGAGCTGCTTTAGATCCAGAGAACCAGGTCAGCAGAGCCGCTTTAGAGCCTGAGAACCAGTTCAGCAGAGCTGCTTTAGATCCAGAGAACCAGGTCAGCAGAGCCGCTTTAGAGCCTGAGAACCAGTTCAGCAGAGCCGCTTTAGAGCTAGAGAACCAGGTCAGCAGAGCTGCTTTAGAGCCCGAGTACCAGTTCAGCAGAGCCGCTTTAGAGCTAGAGAACCAGGTTAGCAGAGCTGCTCTAGAGCCTAAGAACCTGGTGAACAGAGCTGCTCTAGAGGCAGAGAACCAGATGAGCAGGACTGCTTTAGAGCCATAGAAGAGCCAGAGAACCAGGTCAGCAGAGCTGTTGTAGAGCCAGAGAACCAGGTCAGCAGAGCTGCTGTAGATCCAGAAAACCAGGTCAGCAGAGCTGCTATACAGCCAGAGAACCAGGTCAGCAGAGTCGCTGTAGAGCCAGAGATCCAGGTCAGCAGAGCCGTTGTAGAGCCTGAGAACCAGATCCGCAAAGCTGCTCTACAGCCAGAGAACCAGGTCAGCAGAGCCGTTGTAGAGCCAGAGAAACAAGTCAGCTGAGCTGCTCTAAAGCTAGAGAAACAGGTCAGCAAAGCCGTTGTAGAGTCAGAGAACCATATCAGCAAAGCTGTTTTAGAGTCAGAGAATCATGTCAGCAGTGCCGTTGTACAGCCAGAGAACCAGTATAGCAGAGCTGCTGTTGAGCCAGAGAACCAGGTCAGCAGAGCTGCTGTAGAGCCAGAGAACCAGGTCAGCAGAGCTGCTCTAGAGTCTAAGAACCAGGTCAGCAGATCTGCTTTAGAGCCAGAGAACCATATCAGCAGACCTGCTTTAGAGCCATAGAACAAGGTCAGCAGACCTGCTTTAGAGCCAGAGAATCAGGTCAGCAGAGCTGTTGTACAGCCAGAGTACCAGGTCAGCAGAGCTGCTCCAGACCCAGAGAATCATGTTAGAAGAGCTGCTTCAGAGATAGAGAAACAGGTCAGCAGAGCTGCTTTAGAGGGAGAAAACCAGATCAGCAGAGCTGCTTTAGAGGGAGAGAAACAGGTCAGCAGAGCTGCTTTAGAGGGAGAGAACCAGATCAGGAGAGCTGCTTCAGAGGGAGCGAACCAGATCAGCAGAGCTGCTTTGGAGCCAGAGAACCAGGTCAGCAGAGCCGTTGTAGAGCCAGAGTACCAGGTCAGCAGAGCCGTTGTACAGACAGAGAACGAGGTCAGCAGAGCTGCTCTAGAGCCAGAGAACCAGTTCAGAAGAGCTGCTTCAGAGCTAGAGAAACAGGTCAGCAGAGCTGCTTTAGAGAGAGAGAACCAGATCAGCAGACATGCTTTAGAAGGAGAGAACCAGATCAGCAGAGCTGCTTTGGAGCCAGAGAACCAGAGAACCAGGTCAGCAGAGCCGTTGTAGAGCCAGAAAACCAGGTCAGCAGAGCTGCTTTAGAGCCAGGGAACCATGTCAGCAGAGCTGCTTTAGAGGGAGAAAACCAGGTCAGCTGAGCCGCTTTAGTGCCAGAGAACCAGGTCAGCAGAGCTGCATAAGAGTCAGAGAACCAGGTCAGCAGAGCTGCTTTAGAGCCATATAACCAGGTCAGCAGAGCTGCTCTAGAGCCTAAGAACCAGGTCAGCAGAGCTGCTCTAGAGGGAGAGAACCAGGTTAGCAGAGCTTCCTTAGAGCCAGAGAATGAGGTCAGCAGAGCTGCTTTAGAGGTAGAGAACCAGGTCAGCAGAGCTGCTGTTGAGCCAGAGAAACCAGGTCAGCAGAGCTGCGCTAGAGGGAGAGAACCAGGTCAGCAGAGCTGATTTAGAGCCAGAGAACCAGGTCAGCAGCGCTGCTTTAGAACCAGAGAACGAGGTCAGCAAAGCCGTTGTAGAGAAAGAAAACCAGATGAGCAAACCTGTTTTAGAGCCAGAGAAACAGGTCAGCAGAGCTGCTCTAGAGCCTAAGAACCAGGTCAGCAGAGCTGCTTTAGAGCCAGAGAACCGGGTCAGCAGAGCTGGTCTAGAGCCATAGAAACAGGTCAGCAAAGCTGTTGTAGAGAAAGAGAACCAGATGAGCAAAGCTGTTTTAGAACCAGAGAAACAGGTCAGCAGAGCTGCTCTAGAGCCTAAGAACCAGATCAGCAGACCTGCTTTAGAGCCAGAGAACCAGGTCAGCAGAGCTGCTGTAGAGCCAGAGAACCAGGTCAGCAGAGCTGCTCTTGAGCCTAAGAACCAGGTCAGCAGAGCTGCTTTAGAGCCAAAGAACCAGATCAGCAGACCTGCTTTAGAGCCAGAGAACCAGGTCAGCAGAGCTGCTCTTGAGCCTAAGAACCACATCAGCAGACCTGCTTTAGAGCCATAGAACCAGGTCAGCAGAGCTGCTTTAGAGCCAGAGAACAGGGTCAGCAGAGCCGTTGTACAGCCAGAGAACCAGGTCAGCAGAGATGCTCCAGAGCCTAAGAACCAGGTCAGCAGAGCTGCTCTAGAGCCAGAGAACCAGGTCTGCAGAGCTGCCTCAGGGCTAGAGAAACAGGTCAGCAGAGGTACTTTAGAGGGAGAGAACCAGATCAGCATAGCTGCTTTAGAGGGAGAGAACCAGATCTGCAGAGCTGCTTTAGAGCCTGAGAACCAGGTCAGCAGAGTCGTTGTAGAGCCAGAGAACCAGGTCAGCAGAGCCGTTGTTTAGCCAGAAAACCAGGTAAGCAGAGCTGCTCTAGAGCCCAAGAACCAGGTCAGCAGGGCTGCTTTAGAGCCAGGGAACCAGGTCAGCAGAGCTGCTATAGAGGGAGAAAACCAGGTCAGCTGGGCTGCTTTAGTGCCAGAGAACCAGGTCTGCAGAGCTGCTTTAGAGCCATAGAACCAGGTCAGCAGAGCTGCTCTAGAGGCTAAGAACCAGGTCAGCAGAGCTGCTCTAGAGGGAGAGAACCAGGTCAGCAGAGATGCATTAGAGCCAGAGAACCAGGTAAGCAGAGCTGCTTTAGAGCCAGAGAACGAGGTCAGCAGAGCTGCTTTAGAGGCAGAGAACCAGGTCAGTAGAGTTGCTGTCGAGCCAGAGAAACCAGGTCAGCAGAGCCGCTTTAGAGGGAGAGAACCAGGTCAGCAGAGCTGCTTTAGAGCCAGAGAACCAGGTCAGCAGAGCTGCTTTAGAATCAGAGAACCAGTGCAGCAGAGCTGCTTTAGATCCAGTGAAACAGGTCAGCAGAGCGGCTATAGAGCCAGAGAACAAGGTCTCCAGAGCCTCTTTAGATCTAGAGAACCAGGTCAGCAGAGCTGCTTTAGAGCCAGAGAACCAGGTCAGCAGAGCTGCTCTAGAGCCTAAGAAACAGGTCAGCAGAGCTGTTCTAGAGGCAGAGAACCGGGTCAGCCGAGCCTCTGTAGAGCCAGAGAACCAGGTCAGCAGAGCTGCTCTAGAGCCTAAGAACCAGGTCAGCAGAGCTGCTCTAGAGCCTGAGAACCGGGTCAGCAGAGCTGTTGTAGAGCCAGGTAACTGGGTCAGCAGAGCTGCTGTAGAGCCAGAGAAGCAGGTCAACAGAGCTGCTTTAGAGCCAGAGAACCAGGTGAACAGAGCTGTTTTAGAGCCATAGGATTGACAGAAAACTAGGTCTGCAGAGCCTTTGTAGAGCCAGAGAACCAGGGCAGCAGAGCTGCTATAGAGCCAGTGAACCAGGTCAGCAGAGCTGCTCTAGAGCCAGAGATCCAGGTCAGCAGACCGGTTGAAGAGCCAGAGAACCAGATCAGCAAAGCTGTTATAGAGGCAGAGAACCAGGTCAGCAGAGCCGTTGTAGAGCCAGAGAACCAGGTCAGCAGAGCTAATGTAGAGCCAGAGAACCAGGTCAGCAAAGCCGTTGTAGAGCCAGAGAACCAGATCAGCAAAACTGTTTAAGAGCCAGAGAAACAGATCCGCAGAGCCGTTGTAGAGCCAGAAAATCAGGTCAGCAGAGCTGATGTAGAGCCAGAGAACCAGGTTACCAGAGCTGCTCTTGAGCCTAAGAACCAGGTCAGCAGAGCTGCTTTAGAGCCAGAGAACCAGGTCAGCAGAGCTGCTTTAGAGCCAGAGAACCAGGTCCGCAGAGCCGTTGTACAGCCAGACAACCAGGTCAGCAGAGCTGCTTTAGAGCCAGAGAACCAGGTCCGCAGAGCCATTGTACAGCCAGAGAACCAGGTCAGCAGATCTGGTTTAGAGCCATAGAACCAGGTCAGCAGAGCTGCTTTAGAGCCAGCGAACCAGGTCACCAGAGCCGTTATAGAGCCAGAGAACCAGGTCAGCAGAGCTGCTCTAGAGCCTAAGAACCAGGTCAGCAGAGCTGCTCTAGAGCAAGAGAACCATTTCAGCAGAGCTGCTTTAGAGCCAGAGAACCAGGCCAGCAGAGCTGCTCTAGAGCATAAGAACTAGGTCAGCAGAGTTGCTCTAGAGCCAGAGAACCAGTTCAGCAGAGCTGCTCTAGAGCCAGACAACCAGGTCAGCAGAGCTGCTTTAGAGCCAGAGAAACAGGTCAGCAGAGCTGCTTTAGAGGGAGTTAACCAGATCTGCAGAGCTGCTTTAGAGCCAGAGAACCAGGTCAGCAGATCCTCTGTAGAACTAGAGAACCAGGTCAGCAGAGCTGCTTTAGAGCCTAAGAACCAGGTCAGCAGAACTGCTCTTGAGCCAGAGAACCAGGTCAGGAGAGCTGCTTTAGAGTCAGAGAACCAGGTCAGCAGAGGTGCTATAGAGGGAGAGAACCAGGTCAGCAGAGGTGCTTTAGCGCCAGAGAACCACGCCAGCAGAGCTGCTTTAGAGCCAGAGAATCAGGTCACCAGAGCTGCTTTAGAGCCAGAAAATCAGGTCAGCAGCGCTGCTTTAGAGCCAGAGAACCAGGTCAGCAGAGCTGCTCTAGAGCCTAAGAAACAGGTCAGCAGAGCTGTTCTAGAGGCAGAGAACCGGGTCAGCCGAGCCTCTGTAGAGCCAGAGAACCAGGTCAGCAGAGCTGCTCTAGAGCCTAAGAACCAGGTCAGCAGAGCTGCTCTAGAGCCTGAGAACCGGGTCAGCAGAGCTGTTGTAGAGCCAGGTAACTGGGTCAGCAGAGCTGCTGTAGAGCCAGAGAAGCAGGTCAACAGAGCTGCTTTAGAGCCAGAGAACCAGGTGAACAGAGCTGTTTTAGAGCCATAGGATTGACAGAAAACTAGGTCTGCAGAGCCTTTGTAGAGCCAGAGAACCAGGGCAGCAGAGCTGCTATAGAGCCAGTGAACCAGGTCAGCAGAGCTGCTCTAGAGCCAGAGATCCAGGTCAGCAGACCGGTTGAAGAGCCAGAGAACCAGATCAGCAAAGCTGTTATAGAGGCAGAGAACCAGGTCAGCAGAGCCGTTGTAGAGCCAGAGAACCAGGTCAGCAGAGCTAATGTAGAGCCAGAGAACCAGGTCAGCAAAGCCGTTGTAGAGCCAGAGAACCAGATCAGCAAAACTGTTTAAGAGCCAGAGAAACAGATCCGCAGAGCCGTTGTAGAGCCAGAAAATCAGGTCAGCAGAGCTGATGTAGAGCCAGAGAACCAGGTTACCAGAGCTGCTCTTGAGCCTAAGAACCAGGTCAGCAGAGCTGCTTTAGAGCCAGAGAACCAGGTCAGCAGAGCTGCTTTAGAGCCAGAGAACCAGGTCCGCAGAGCCGTTGTACAGCCAGACAACCAGGTCAGCAGAGCTGCTTTAGAGCCAGAGAACCAGGTCCGCAGAGCCATTGTACAGCCAGAGAACCAGGTCAGCAGATCTGGTTTAGAGCCATAGAACCAGGTCAGCAGAGCTGCTTTAGAGCCAGCGAACCAGGTCACCAGAGCCGTTATAGAGCCAGAGAACCAGGTCAGCAGAGCTGCTCTAGAGCCTAAGAACCAGGTCAGCAGAGCTGCTCTAGAGCAAGAGAACCATTTCAGCAGAGCTGCTTTAGAGCCAGAGAACCAGGCCAGCAGAGCTGCTCTAGAGCATAAGAACTAGGTCAGCAGAGTTGCTCTAGAGCCAGAGAACCAGTTCAGCAGAGCTGCTCTAGAGCCAGACAACCAGGTCAGCAGAGCTGCTTTAGAGCCAGAGAAACAGGTCAGCAGAGCTGCTTTAGAGGGAGTTAACCAGATCTGCAGAGCTGCTTTAGAGCCAGAGAACCAGGTCAGCAGATCCTCTGTAGAACTAGAGAACCAGGTCAGCAGAGCTGCTTTAGAGCCTAAGAACCAGGTCAGCAGAACTGCTCTTGAGCCAGAGAACCAGGTCAGGAGAGCTGCTTTAGAGTCAGAGAACCAGGTCAGCAGAGGTGCTATAGAGGGAGAGAACCAGGTCAGCAGAGGTGCTTTAGCGCCAGAGAACCACGCCAGCAGAGCTGCTTTAGAGCCAGAGAATCAGGTCACCAGAGCTGCTTTAGAGCCAGAAAATCAGGTCAGCAGCGCTGCTTTAGAGCCAGAGAACCAGGTCAGCAGAGCTGCTCAAGAGCCTAAGAACCAGGTCAGCAGAGCATCGAAACAGAGATACGTTTTTGAAAAGATGTGTGTTTTTCTTTGTGAGGAATTGGAGGATAATGATTTGGAATTTAAAAAAGGCACAATTGTGGGTCCCGATGTTGAGAAAGCAGTTGCGACATTGTTGTCTTTTAGGATTGAGGGTCCTTCTAAGTCATTGTTTGAACATGACCCATCTGATAAAAAGGTGAGACAATACCCTATGAGAGAAGTCCCTCCGGTATGGAAGGACGCCGTTGCGGCTGATGCCGCTCAAGGTATTGCTGCTATGCCAGCTCATTTCCAGCGTGTTTGGGTACATGTTCCTTGGAAGCGATCTGAAGTTTTAGCCCTTAAGCAGACTTTGCCTGATCCTCGTAAAAATCCTGCAGGATATTATAAGGAATTAGCACAGACGGCAGACTCATGTGTTATGAATTTAGCCGACATAGACATGTTATTTGGGAATGTTGTTCCACAGCCTTTGTGGGGAGTGATTCGCAATACAGATCACGCGCAAGAGCTAGGCGACTCATGGGCTAATTTTAGTGCTGCAAATGATAGACAAGTTGGTGGTGCCAAGCCTGAGCCTTTGGTAGCGGAACTTTCTGCTAGGATCAATACTTACATGAAGACTTTAATGCCTGCGATGCGTGTGAATTGGGATAAATCAGGAATAGAGCGGAAATATTATACCGACGGCAAGAAAAAGACAGCTCAAAACTAACCCCACCCAAGGTAACAAAAAACAGAGGAGCTCCAACCCGACCCTCTTGACCTCACGCTTTGGCGGTGACAATGACAGTGCCTCGGGCACAACGGATGGGCGGTGCAAAGGCCCTAACCTTCCTATCTGCATCGACAGTGATAATGGATTAGAGGATGAGATCGACCTCTCCTATTCCTCAGATTTCAATTCTGAAGAGGAAGGCGAAATCACAGACACTACAGGTGTGGCATCAGGGGCCTCAGGGTCTAAAATGGGAATACTTGACCCCTTTGGGGAGTATATGTTTGATCCTCTCCTTATCAAACACCCCCTCTCTCCAGAATGGGTGCCGTCTCATCACATTGGAGAATATCTCTCCTTCTGGCTGCGCAAAGAAATACCTAAAGAGGTCAGATCCCGACTTAGATCTGAATGCCCTCGCCCCTCTCTACTGGACAAAATAACTGCGACCCCCGATTTGGACAATAAGGTAGTGGCATTTATCGCCAAAACTGGAAGAGACCCCAGAAGAGGTCTTGACAAAGGTCTTAAATCATGTCAAGATAGACTCTTAGACATTACGGGTCCTCTTACAAATTTTTTTGAATTAGCCGAAGGAGGCTATCTTAATAACACCCCCATAGACCCTAAAGAGCTGCGTCAATGGGCGCAAAGAGCGATCTGCCTATTGGGCAATGCAAACACTGCGCTTTCTAACGAAAGGCGAAAGAGTGTTCTACTTAAAATTGACCCAAAGCTGGTCGAATTAGCTAACAAAGAAGGGGGAGCTTCCTCTCAGGGCCTTCTCTTCGGAGATGAATTTATCAAGGAAATGGCCAAATACGTAGGAGTTTTTAACTCCATCCAAAAATCACAAAAATATATAAAGAGAGTCTTTAATAATAGAGTTTTTACCTGGGCCGGGAGAATGCGGGGTCGATTCCCCGGCCGTGGAAATTTCTCAACAAGACCCTACATGGGACGGGGAACAAGATTCCCACAATCCGGATTCTCATCCCAGTCATCGTTCTTTCCCCAAAGACAAAGATTCCGCGGAAGAGGCCTCAGAGGGGAAAAAAGACAGAGATCCTTCTCTTCAGGTAAGTGCAACCAAACACCCTTCAGATATCCCTATAAAGGTGGGAGGGAGACTAGCTCTTTTCTCTGGGAACTGGAACATGGTGACTCAAGACCCTTGGGTACTGGACACCGTGAAGGGTTTCAAAATAGAGTTCATTCACCTACCCTTTCAGGAAACCCTACCTCGGGAAATTCGGTTCTCAGAGAAAGATTCTGCCCTCGTGACCCAAGAAGTAAGAGACCTATTCGCCAAAGAAGCGATCCGGGAGGGGTTAGAGATTGGCTTTGTCAGCAATATCTTTCTAGTAGAAATGAAAGACAAAAAGATGAGACCTGTCATAAATCTAAAAGACTTAAACCAATGGGTGGTCTACCGCCATTTCAAGATGGAAGGAATCCACCTTCTCAGGGATGTCTTGAGGAAAGGGGATTGGCTTACTCGCCTAGATCTCAAGGATGCGTACCTAACCATCCCCATTTGGCCCCCTCACCAGAAGTTCCTCCAATTCCTTTGGGAAAGGAAACTATGGCAATTCTCCAGTCTCCCTTTCGGACTTTCTTTAGCCCCTTGGTGCTTCACCAAGGTCCTTCGCCCAATAGCTGGCTGGCTGAGAAGCAAAGGAGTAAGACTAATCATCTACCTTGCTTCCCAACACACAAGTCTTGCCATAAAGATTTTGGAACATCTGGGATTCGTTATAAATATCAAAAAATCGCTAACAACTCCAAGCCAAGAGACACAGTTCCTGGGTTTCTCGGTAAATACAGTCCTTGCAGAGTTAACACTGCCAGGAGAAAAGGTAAGGAAACTCAGGAAGGAGTTAAGGAAGATTCTAAAGATTCACCACTTCCCTCTAAGGAGTCTAGCGAGGATTCTGGGCTTATTGTCCTCGACTATCCAAGCTATCTATCCGGGTCCTCTTCACTATCGGGCCCTTCAGAGACTCAAAGCCAAAGCCCTCAGGACAAATCCATCTTACTCCCAATTAGTTTCCCTGGATCAAGATTCCAGAAAAGAAATACTCCGGTGGTTGAGAAATGCCGAAGCATGGAACGGGAGAGCAATTTTCGGGCAGGATCCGGACCTAGTAATAGAGTCGGATGCCAGCCTAGAGGGTTGGGGTGCCACATGTGGCAACTCTTCAACGGGGGGGACTTTGGACGCCCTGAGAGAAGAATCTTCACATCAACTGCCTAGAACTATTGGCAGGATCCTTTGCAATCCAGAGCTTCACCAAGAACATGATGAAGTGTTCAGTCATGCTTCGCATGGACAACGTATCGGCTGTGAGATACGTGAACAAAATGAGAGGTCCTCATTCCAAAGGTCTATCCGATTTAGCCAAGAAATTTTGGGCGTACTGCCTCAAGAGAGGCATTTCAGTCATTGCAGAACATATTCCGGGACTGAACAATGGGGTAGCAGACTGGTTCTCAAGGAATTTCAAGGATTCCAGCAACTGGAAACTCAACAGGGAAATCTTCTTGAAGATCCAATCGTTGTGGGGTCCATTTGGAATAGACCTGTTTGCAGACAGAGTCAACACTCAACTCCGCAAGTTTTTCAGCTGGAGACCAGATCCCATGGCCTTGGGGATAGACGCTTTTCTCCAGAACTGGCTTGGTTTGAAACCCTATGCATTCCCGCCTTTTGCCATGCTCCCACGTCTTCTCCTTCAAATTCAGAGAAACAAGGAAATAGTCGCAGTTATAACCCCCCCTATGGAGATCCCAGGCCTGGTTCCCCATCATGTTGGAAATGAGTGTGGATTTTCCAATCCTCTTTCCTTCCTTCGAAGAAATAATCACAGACCCTCAGGGAGAATGTCACCCCCTTGTTCTTCAAGGACTCATGTCACTGATGGCATGGAGGATTTCAGGAGACAATGGCAGCTCCCGGGACTTTCGGAGAGCGCTTTCAGACTCATGTCTGAATCCTGGGCACCTGGAACAAGGAAGGCTTATAGATTGGCTTGGCGTAAATGGGTTTGTTGGTGCCTTCGACGGAATTGCGATCCCATTTCAACTGATGTAGTCCAAGTTCTCAACTTCTTGGCTGAAATCTTCGCGTCAGGTCTGGCCTATCGAACCGTTAATGTCTATAGATCGGCCATCGCAGCTGGCCATTGCTTAATAGATGGTATCTCAGTAGGTCAAAACTTATTAACTAAAAAACTTATGAGAAGTATGCGGGTTTTAAACCCACCTTTGCCCAAATACTCTAGTTTATGGGACGTAAGGATTGTCCTCAGATTAATCGTAGATTGGGGTGAAAACTCAACTCTCTCACTTAAAAAACTATCCTATAAACTGACTGTCTTACTGTGCCTTGTTTCATTCAGGCGTACGTCTGATGTTAAAGCATTAGATATCTCTACCAGAGCTTTCCAACCTGAGGGAGTTTGTTTTTTCCTTAAAAGACGAACTAAGACTGTCATCTTCTGTATTCTATCCCTTTTTTCCTGAGAATGAAACTTTGTGTGTGGTTAAGTGTTTGTTAGAATATAAAAAAGAACATCAAGCTTAAGAGGCATTATTGATCAATGATTAATATCCCATAGGTTTCCTCATAAAGCAGTCTCCTCCCCCACTTTAGCTAGATGGGTTAAGGATGTTCTGAAAGAAGCAGGGATTGACATCTCTTTTTTTGGGGCCCACTCTCTTAGAGGAGCTTCAGCTTCAAAAGCCTTTATGCTGGGTGGTAGCCTTCAAGATATCCTTAAAGCTGCAGATTGGTCAAATGAGTCCATTTTCAAAAGATGTTACTTTAAACCTGTTTCAAATGTTATTGATAATGTCTTGAACACACTTTAAACTTGCATAATATTGGCCTCCGTGTCATGCCATAAAATTTAGATTTTTCACAGCCTGCTGGGCAGAAAATCTGGATTTTATTAAGGACACGGAGGCTAAGATTATCCCTCCTCTACTGTTCCCTCCCTGGGAATATAATTTAATTGTTCTTCTGTCTTTTCAGATTAGAATGTTCAAGAGAACTTCCGGTTGTCTTCATTAAAGTTACTTCAAGGAGATTATAAAGTTATCTTTTTGGAAGCTATCTTGTTCGCTGCACAAAGAAGGGAGATGTCTACGTTGTCATGGACTATATACCCTGTTGGAATGTTTTGAAGTTCTAGATCTCTTCATTGTTGCTGCTGTGAGCTACGCAATAAAGGAGATTTGCATAATCTTAGCCTCCGTGTCCTTAATAAAATCCAGATTTTCTGCCCAGCAGGCTGTGAAAAATCTAAATTGTCTGCGTGTAAGCAGAAGAAAGATGAAACAGTGTCTGATTTCTTCACTAGGTTTGAGGAAACATTTATCGACCACAGTGGTCAAGATATGAGTACAGAAGGTGGTCAACGGTTGTTCGTTGACAAGTTTGTGCACAATTTGCTTCCCGAGCTGTGTAAGAAATTGAAAGATTCAGAGAATTCTTGGGCCGTTTCCTCTTCAGCGCAAATATTGGCTACTGCACAGTACTACGAAAATAGGGATAAAGATGAGAAGGATAGAGCAGACAAGAAAACTAAAGAACTAAAGACGAAGGTTCTTTTACAACAGGCTTACCCGCCACGTGGTGGTCAGAGTAACTATCAGCAACCTCAACAGTTTCAGAGAAACTCGCAAAGGTTCGAGTATTCTCAACCACGTGTTCCGGTAGGTCCCAATCAGTGTTCATATTGTAAAGTAGAGGGTCATTTTAAGTATAGTTGTCCTATTTTGTTACAGCGTGCGAATAGTGCTCCTGGCGCAAGAGGTCGAGGTGTCCAACAAGCTCCTAGAGGTAGAGGACGTGGAAGTGTCCCACAGAACGCGCGTCCCCTTCCATCTCAGAATTCAATGAATAGTTTTGACCAGCAAAATAATGCGCCTGTACTATGCTGACGATTATTATGCAGAAGATGAGAATATGGAAGGTAATGATTGCTAGGGCAGCCATAGACAAAGAGAGGGAGTTGTTTCAGTTCCAGTAGATCAAGGTGGACCGTATGTTAAGGTAACTACATCAGGTGTGTCAGAACCTTTTCTGTTGGATACTGGTGCTGCAAAGAGTTCTATTATGCACTCAAAACTCCCTGGCGCACCTTTGTCTGGCAAAATGAATGTTTCAGTAGGTTTTTCTGGCGCCCCGGTTAGGAATCCGATCTCTAGTCCTATGTCCCTTTCTGTTGGACCTTGTGAATTAGAAGCACCCCTTATCCTAACGACAGGTTGCGGTGAAAACCTGTTGGGATTGGATTTGTTGAAAAGATTGTATGCAACATTATATTGTTCTCCTTCGGGAGTACAACTTACACTAGGCAGGAAGGTGATCTCTTCAATGTATTTGTCGAAGGATAAACTTCCGACCGAATTGTCGTTTCTTCCTGATACTCTTTGGTCTACTGGTCCTAATGATGTGGGTCTTTTGGAAATACCGCCATATGTTGTGACATTGAAAGCCAATGTTAAATTGCCACGCATTCCCCAATACAAGATCTCTAGTGAAGGTGAAAAAGCGTTGCTAGCAATCATTTACGTTTTAATTGAAAAAGATGTAATTGAAGAGACAAGAGGCAACGTTTGCAATAGTCCTGTTCTGCCTGTTTTGAAACGTACTGATCCTTCTCAGCCACCTGTTTACAGGTTCGTGATTGATCTTAGAGAGGTCAATAAAATAGTTGTGCCACAGTTCCCAGTTGTACCTGATATCACTGCCCTATTGACTATGATTCCAGCTTCCGCCACCTGGTTCTCGGTGATTGGCTTGAAGAATGCTTTCTTCAGCATCCCGATTGCCGAGGACAGCAGGGATATTTTTGGTTTCAGTCTAGGAGGCCGAAGCTTCCGTTTCAAACGCGCTCCTCAAGGCTACTGTGAAAGTCCATCAATATATAGTCAGGCTTTAAAAACACAGCTTGATGAAATTGTTTTACCTCATGGTGCTACCCTTATTCAGTACGTCGATGATTTACTAATAGCCGCAGATACTAAGGAAATTTGTAAAGAAGCCACCTTGTCGTTGTTACGTCATTTGTCTGATTTGCATCACAAAGTGTCCCTTTCAAAACTGCAATATTGCCGACAAGAAGTGACCTACTTAGGTCATCTCTTATCGAAGGAGGGAAGGAAACTGACCCCAGAAAGAATTCAGGCAATTGCAAAATTGAGTGTGCCAAGGACACAGAGAGAAGTACGTGCTTTCTTGGGTATTACATCATACTCTAGGCAGTGGATACCGAATTTCTCTCTGCTGGCCAAACCTTTGGTAGCATTAACCTGTAAAGATACACCGAATCCCGTTCCATGGTCTGAAGATTGTCAGAAAAGTTATTCCGAATTGCGTAATGCACTGTGTTCAGCTCCTGTGTTGGGTACCCCCGACTACAGTAAGCCTTTTACACTGTATGTCCATGAGAAAGAAGGTTGTGCATTGTCAGTGTTGACACAGTCTTTTGGAGACAAACAGCGTCCATGCGCGTATTTTTCGTCGACTTTGGATCCGGTAGCTAAAGCATTGCCGAGTTGCTTGAGAGCCACAGCGGCAGCAGCTGTTTCTATTCGACAGTCTGCTGGATTAGTAATGAATAACATGTTGATTGTGATGGTTACACATGCAGTGGACACGTTGTTAAACAGGACCAAGACACAGCACTTGCCCGATTGTCAGGTTACGAGCTGACACTGTTAGCGAGTCATGTGCACATAAAGAGATGCAGTACGTTAAATCCAGCCACGTTATTGCCGATTCCAGTAGAGATAGATGATGTTGAACAGCATGATTGTTTTCTTAGGACAGAAGAAGAAACGAAAGGGAGAGTAGATCTTAAAGATACTCCTCTTTTAGAGTGTGATGGTACCTTATGGGTGGATGGTTCATGCTTTAAGCTTCCGAATGGTGATACGACTGCAGCATATGCTGTCACGACTTTGCATACGATTGTTGAAGCTGCACGTATACCACATAATTGAGCTCAAGCAGCAGAGTTGATTGCACTTATGAGAGCGTGTGTGTTATCGAAAGGAATGAAAGTGACCATATATACTGACAGCCAGTATGCGTTTGGTGTGGCTCATAGTTTTGGACGATTGTGGAAAGAACGTGGGTTCCTCACTTCACATGGAACTAAAATACAGCATGGTCAGTTGGTGAATGAGCTTCTTGAGTCGCTGACCTTGCCACTACAAGTCGCGATTGTGAAATGCAGTGCACACAAGAAGGTTACCGATGATGTTGGCCGTGGTAATGCATTTGCTGACGAAACCGCTAAAGAAACAGCAAAGGATGTGAAGAATCGAATGTATGTTGCAGGCCCTGCAAGATGGGTTGGTGATGTTGGAATGTGTGAAGACACGATAGAGAGTGTGAAGTCCCTTCAAGCCGAAGCTTCAGAGAAAGAATTGAGTATGTGGAGAGAAAGTACAGGTAAATTGGAGAAGAATGGTTGTTGGATTGACTTATCAGAACATCAGCGATGGTTGTTACCCGATGCGTATGTGCTTGCAGTGGTGACAATGGCTCATGGGATGGCCCATATCAGTGTGAAAGGGATTTGTAAGTTGTTGGCTCCAGTATGGCAAAATGCTGGAATTCCTAAATGTGCAGAGAATGTGGTCAAAAATTGCATGGTGTGTCTGAAATACAATCCTGGTAGGGGAACCCCAACTCCAGCTGGTCATTTCGCGCCTCCAACGTACCCGTTCGAGGTTTTGCAGCTAGATTTTATCCACATGGAAAGATGCAACAATTTGAAATACGTACTTGTTGTTGTTTGTGCCTTGTCAAGGTGGGTAGAAGCATATCCCTTAAAAGACAACACTGCCTTATCCACAGCTAAAGCCCTTGTCAAAGAATTCTTCCCCAGATTTGGAATGCCGAGAATGGTCTGGAGTGATAATGGGAGTGAATTCGTGGGTCGTGTGATGAAGAAAGTATGTGAAGGGCTAGGTATTCAGCAGAAATTTCACGCTGCAAATCACCCCCAATCAGCTGGATTAGTAGAGTGCTATAATGGCACGTTAAAATTGAAGCTGGCCAAGATTCAAGCGAGCACTGGTCTTAAATGGCCTGACGCCCTGCCTTTAGCACTCCTATCAACGAGAATGACTGTGCATTCGCGAGTGGGACTTAGTCCTTATGAAATTGTGTTCGGCCGCCCGGCCAACATATGGGGAGTGCCAAGGCCGACAAAGTTCAGTGAGATCGAACACCCCGTATTACTTGATTATCTGTATGAATTGACGGCTAAATTGCGTGTTTTACACCAACAGGTGCATGATACTCTGCCTCAGGTCTCTGAAGCTCCAGGACATCCTATCAATCCTGGATCATGGGTGCTGGTCAAAAACTTCAAGAGGACAAAGAATGATGAGCCCCGTTGGACCGGCCCCCACCTCGTCCTTCTTTCAACGAGATCGGCTGTTCGAGTAAAAGGGAAAAAGAACTGGATCCACGGCGTTCATTGCAAGAGGGTCCCTTTGCCTTTGCCCTACGACCGGTGGGTCCAGGAGGGAATCGCCGACTCTGAGACTGAGATTGTGCCTCGTTTTCTGCCTTTTAGCAATGTACGTGTAAAAGGAACAATTTCTGAGAAAGAAAGTGACAACATTCTGCAAGAAGCTGTGCCACCGTCAATTCGATTAGACACTACAGAGCCTGAACTCTTGTTCCAAGACCAGACATTATCTGGAAAGAGTCGCTATAATATGAGGTCGAGAACTATGGACAAATAAAATTCTTTTTTTCTTTTCTATTTTTGAAAGTGCAGCTCTCTCATCTGAGAAACTTGCTTATTTTTGTTTTTCGAACCGCCATCCGGGTTCAGCTGCAGGGTCGTGGTTGCCCAAGTCTTTGGAGTGCAGCTGAAGACGTTAGGTCGACAGTTCTGGTCGGTCCAAGGGAGTTGCCCTGGACTGACAGAAGCATTCCTTAGCATAGAACACCCTACCACCACGAGCAGCGATTAGAGAGGATGGAGTTTTTCGAGAATGAGAGACCTGCCAAACAGATGGATTTTAAAGCCAGAATGTGTACAATGATGACAAAGAAACGATTTTTGAAAATATGTATTTTCATGTTGTTTAGTGTAATGACGTTTTTAATAGGACATGTTTTATTCTCTTTTCAAGTGACGTTTGCACCCACTGCACAGCCCATACCTCCTTCTACTGTTTCCTCGCATTCTTTTCACCCTCTGCCTGAACACGAATCTGCTAGAAGATTAGAATTTGTCAATAATTCATTCATTCAGCTTCTACACCAACACCAATTAGTAGTTACCACAACTAACTGTTGGGTATGTGGTCTTATGCCTCATACTACTGATAAAGGTATCCCTTATCTGGTCCTGCCTTTCAGCCATAATGGTTCTGTGTGGGCATATAGAACGATATTCATATACGCTCATGAAGCCAACCCCCTACGTTCTGTGAAAGATAATGCTAAGAATAGTGCTCTAGTTAAGGGTATAGTAGATATGATTAAGGAAGACATTTCCTATGAGACTATCCCGAGAGTTGAGACACTAGCATATATTGGATGGAACATCACAGGATATGGAGCTGCTCTGAGTGAGAACCAGCGAGCAAGGGGATCCTCCCCGATTTTGATTGTACCCCATCAGGGTCACCTATGTCTGCAAGGTAATGGCAAGAATCCCAGAGCTCAGTTAGGGAGAAGTATCTGTACTGAAACATATGTCTTTGCGTCTCAGACTTCCCCTTCGTTCTTAGCAGCTAAGGGTACCTATTTCATCTAATAGAGCCTATACATGGTTGCCCCCTGACTTCTCGGGCACATGTTTTGTTTAGTTCCTGTTGCCTCCCACCTACACGGCCGCGGCAGATTACCACAAGACAAGGATAGTTAGAGGTGTCATCAGTCAAGATGACACTGCAGGACAAGAGTTTGGAGATTTCGTGAAGGGTTCTCTGCCGTTTTGGGGTCCTATGGTTAACAGCAGGAACATAAGGCAATTGACAAGGGTGGTTGAATCCATGGTAGTGGAAACCGCCAGTGCCCTTAGTAATTTGACTGCTGAGCTCCAGTCGGATCGCCTTATGGCTCTTCAGAACAGGGTCGCATTAGACGTCATACTTGCAGACCGAGGTGGGGTATGTACAGTGATCCAATCAAGTTGCTGTGTTTTCATTCCAGATAATGCTCCGACAGTTTACCAGGCTATTTCCAAACTGCATAAGATCTCCAAATCCATTCACGTGGATAAAGGAGATTGGTCATTGGTGGGGTGGTTCTGGGAACTGATATTCGCCTGGGGATGGAAGATTCTGATAGTCATTGGGATGATCTTAGCCATTCTTTTCCTGTTCTGTCTGTTTATTTATTTATTTATTTATTTATTTATTTACGCAACTTTTATAGCGCGACAAATACCCGAAGGTGTCTCGGCGCTGTGGAGCAACTAAAGTTCATCATCCTACCGTCTTCTCACTGGTTAAACAACCATGTTTTCAAAAGCCTACGGAAACTAATCAGATTCGGAGCGGCTTTAATGGCAATTGGCAAGAGGTTCCAAAGTTTTGGAGTGGCCACGAGAAAGCGCCTGTCGCCCCAGGAGACTGATCTTGTACGTGGCACCGGCAAAAGGCTGGTATTGGCCGATCTTAATTGCCTTCTGGGGGTATAGAACTGAAAAGCTTCGATCAGGAATCTGGGTCCAGTGCCATGTATGGCCTTATAAGCAATACAGAGGGCCTTGAATTTAACGCGGCTCTCAACTCTCAGCCAATGAAGCTGACGAATACCAAGGGTGGTAGATTTGCGGCGAGGGATGTTGAGGAGAATCATAGCAGCCGCGTTCTGAATAGATTGCAGCTTCGTTATGACACGCTTCTGAGTATGGAGGAAGAGAGCGTTCCCATAATCTATTTTTGAGAAGACTAAGGTAGAGACCAGAGTCTTCCCAGCTGACGGAGGGAGATATGGTAGCAGCTTCTTAATCTTTTTCAAGATGTAAAATGAAGATGACACAACCTTATTGATATGGAGGTCAAAGACCAGCTTGTTGTCAAAAATCACTCCCAGATTTCTGGCTTTTTCCACTGGGACAGGTGGATGGCCGAGCTTTTCTGGCCACCAACCAAGGGACCATTCAGGGGAAAGTTTTCCAAAGGTCATGATCTCGGTCTTGTCCGAGTTAAGCCTGAGGCAATTCAAGGCCATCCAAGTACTGACCTCGAGCATAGCTTTCTGGAAGTTGGCTGCTACAGTAAGGCCATCCTTATGGATACCCAGCACCAGCTGGGTATCGTCTGCGTACGATGTTAACTGTATCCCATAGGCCTTTATTATCCTCGCTAAGTCCGCTACATAGATGTTGAAAAGCATAGGACTTAGCGAGGAGCCTTGTGGGACTCCACAAGGGAGTGCAGAGATGGGAGAATAAAAGTCTCCGAGCCTTACTGTCTGGGTACGGTTTGCCAGGAAGGATGAAATAAGATCCTTGGCCCGACCATTTATCCCCAGAGCTGTGACACGGTCGACAAGAGTGACATGGTCGACCGTGTCAAAGGCTGCTGACAGATCCAAAAGGATAAGAACAGCCGCCCCTCCCTGATCCATGATCGTCCTGATCTCATCAGAGGCCTTTATCAAGGCAGTCTCTGTTCCATGCCCTTTCCTGAACCCAAACTGCGTTTCGTCGAGAAGTTGGTGGGTCTCGACGAACTCTGAGAGCTGCTGATTCATCAGATATTCGCATACTTTGGCAGGAAAGGGCAGGCACGCAATTGGTCTGTAACTTGCGACAGCAGTAGGATCTAAGGAAGGTTTTTTTAAGAGGGGTTTAATAACAGCCTTCTTCCATATACTAGGAAATTGGCCTGTTAGGAATATATTATTGCAGATTTCCATCAAAGGGAGGGAGATCACTTCTGTGAGTTTCTGCATCACGGACGGAGGACAGGGGTCCAAGGGGGAGTCTGATTTAATAGTGGAGATGATTTTAATCACGTCCTGATGTGAAACAGGTGAGAAACAAGGGAAGGAGTCAGGATTAAGGTACGACAGTACTTCTTTCCTGCTGTCACCTCTATGTTCAGTTCTGATGTCATTTTCAAATGAAGCGTAAATATCTGCAACCTTAGTGGTAAAAAAGATGGCCAATTCATTGCAGAAAGTCTGTGAGGGCTCCACTCCAGGCCCAATGGAGGGGGTGGACAAGGTGGTGACGACGGAGAAAAGTTCTCTGGCAGAGTTGGAAGCAGTCTCGATTTGTGCTGAGTAAAAAACTGTTTTTCGGGCCAAGATCGCCTTTTTATAAATCATAAGAGCGTCTTTATAAGTTTGTCTAGCTGTGGGACAGTAAGCTTTCCTCCAGCGCCTTTCTAAATTCCTACAATGTTGGCGATGTAGACGGAGATCTTCATTATACCAGGGGGCCGAAGGAGATACTCTATTGGGTTGCGTGAATTTCTCTGGGGCCATTAGATCAGCGGCACTTCGGATCCAGTCCTGAAACTCTGAAGCTGACGGTGACAAGCTATTTCCTCCCTGAGGACAGGAGGAGGCCAAGGAATGCAACATCTGAGGGAGATCTGCAGTTTTCCAGGCCCGGGTACCTATCTTAGTGCGAGGTCTGGGGTGCGGCAAGGCAGAAAATCGTGTATCTAGTTGAAAAATAATAGCCCTATGATCTGACCATGTAATTGGAATAATGTCTGATACAGTAATGTCAGGATCATTAGTAAATAGCCCGTCAAGGGAGTGTCCAGCTTGGTGTGTGATGCCCTTGACTAATTGGTGCAATCCAAAATTGGAAAAATCAGTCGTGAGTTGGGCGGTGTCTGGGTTGTCCTGATCTTCCAAAAAGAAGTTGAAGTCTCCCAATATAGTAAATTTATCTGAACAGATGACATTGTCACTCAGGTCAGAGAGGGTAGAAAAGAGTTACGGGGGCCAGGGGGTCGATAGAGTATTATACCCTTTAGTGCCCGCTTGGGATTAATACTGATAGCAAAAACCGCTGATTCACAGTTAACCGAGTTTATAGGATCGAGTGTGGTGCGATATTTATCCTTGTAAATAATTGCAAGGCCCCCACCTCGTCCTATAGGCCTGTCATGTCTGGCGACACTATATCCAGCCGGGGTAGCGTTGCAGAAATCCGGGCCTGACCCGGCATCTGCCCAGGTCTCAGTGACAAATAATAAATCCACGTCATGGGTGACAATAAACTCACTAATGTAAAAACTGTGACATGGGAGCGAGCGCGCATTGATAAGCGCAGCTCGACAACCATGTGGAGTTATATTCTCTCTGACATATGGTATGCCATGGTTTGGATCCGAGTAGGCTGGTAGACAAGTTAGGGAAAATTGATAGCTACAGCCTGGGCACATAAAAGGGCGAGTGGGTATCGCAGCGGTCAGGACGGCACTCGTACAGGCCTGACATGGCTTACCGGGATTTAGCTCTAGTAGATGCCGGGGAGTGTACAGCAGTCGGGAACCAGGGGTGGTGGCCCTGGGCCGGGTCCGGCCGCGGACGGACGCAGACGGGCTTGGCTTTGGCGCGGCTTCGGCGCGCGCCCGCTGCGCCAGCCCGCTGCGCCGTCTGGCCATGGTTCCAATATATGGGGCGTGAGGAGGGTGGGAGGCCGGCGCGACTGGAGCGCAGCCCCAGACCACACCCAAGATGGCGCCCGCCGCCGCCTTTCACGCAAACAAGCGGCTAGGCGAGGCAGAAAGAAAGTAGGTCAAGCGTGAAAGGTGTCAGTGTGCCTAACCTCAATTCCCGCTACAGAACAATCTAATTAGAAGCCCCCAAGGATATTTCACAACATAAAAATTCACACATTTAAAATCGATATTTCAATTTCTAAAAACAAGCAGAAATGATGGCTGAACACAGTTTGCTCGCAGCCCTAGTACTCCCGACTAGGGAGAGCTCTAAAGGCTGTATACAGTGTGCTCCTGCAATATGTGGCCTCTGTGCTACATCGTGTGTAAGGAAACCTGTATCAAGGGACGAGCTAAGTAATAGGATGATGCTACAGCAACATCTCAACGACTTCATAAATATAGACCTGGGCTCAGACCTGGACTCAGACTGACGTGAGTATAGGTTAATTGCCTATGTAAGGGCAAAAGGAGGGTCTGTGGTACCTTAAATTCTGGACCCGTGTTATAAACATCATCGTATCATGACGATTTTGGAATCAGCAGACCGCAAATGATTAGGATACTATGCACAAGCATTTTCGCCATGTTCGGGTGAAGAAATCACCCTGAAATCATAGTTTCCGTTCGGATCCCTCGGGTTCCATTTTAGAACGACAGCCATTTTGTGATTGCCCTCACATAGGCCCAGAACTAAAGCCAAGCATGGGTCTGAAGGACACGCACACCTTCGTTGACTCTTCGGTGACCTGGGCAAGCTGACTCCACTGCCCGAAGCCAAACCTGTTCGGCCAGTTCCTTTCCCAGTGGTCGAGCGAGATTAGTATCAAGGCCCAACATATCGTAAAACCCTTTGATCACACACAAACCATGGTTAATCGTCTACACACCTGTCCCTGTTTCCTTCTTTATGACATGCTTTACGAGGAGGAGATGCCCGTTTATATTGGAGGTCTGTCGATATCTGATGGAAGCAATAAGCCTTGCCGGGTAATTGATTAAGGGCTGGACAATGGGCTTGTCATCATGACTTTGCTTTTTCTTTGTAGAGAAAATATGTGAATGGTTTACTGTAAAATAAGGAATGTTTGCCTAAAGCATAATAGTTTGTATAAAAAGAGAAGGCTGGCTTTGTAAGTTGAGCAGTCTCCTAAGAATATACACTGTGTTGTACTTCTAGGATACCTGTTACTGGTTGCAGCCAATAAATATGATCTTTGACTTCACCTAGAAGACTCTGTGTTTCTGTAGTCTGAAACAGGAAGAACTCGAAGTCTTTGGGTGTGTCCCCTGGCACCGCTGGGTTCTGAAAAACCCAGTACTTCACTCTAGGGGCAGAGAACCAGATCAGCAGAGCCGTTGTAGAGCCAGAGAACCAGGTCAGCAGAGTAGTTGTAGAGCCAGAGAACCAGGTCAGCAGAGCCGTTCTTTAGCCAGAAAACCAGGTAAGCAGAGCTGCTCTAGAGCCTAAGAACCAGGTCAGCAGAGCTGCTTTAGAGCCAGGGAACCAGGTCAGCAGAGCTGCTATAGAGGGAGAAAACCAGGTCAGCTGAGCCGCTTTAGCGCCAGAGAACCAGGTCAGCAGAGCTGCTTTAGAGCCATAGAACCAGGTCAGCAGAGCTGCTCTAAAGGGAGAGAACCAGGTCAGCAGAGCTGCTTTAGAGCCAGAGAACCAGGTCACCAGAGCTGCTTTAGAGCCAGAGAACCAGGTCAGCAGAGCTGCTGTTGAGCCAGAGAAACCAGGTCAGCAGAGGTGCTTTAGAGGGAAAGAACCAGGTCAGCAGAGCTGCTTTAGAGCCAGAGAACCAGGTCAGCAGAGCTGCTTTAGAAACAGAGAACCAGGTCAGCAGAGCCGTTGTAGAGCCATAGAACCAGGTCAGCAGACCTGCTCTAGAACCTAGGAACCAGGTCAGCAGAGCTGCTCTCGAGTCAGAGAACCAGGTCGGGAGAGCTGCTTTAGAGCCAGAGAACCATGTCAGAAGAGGTGCTATACTGGGAGAGAACCAGCTCAGTAGAGGCACTTTAGTGCCAGAGAACCACACCAGCAGAGCTGCTTTAGAGCCAGAGAACCAGGTCAGCAGAGCTGCTCTAGAGCCTAAGACCCAGGCCAGCAGAGCAGCTCTAGAGGCATAGAACCTGGTCAGCAGAGCTGCTTTAGAGCCAGAGAATCAGGTCAGAAGAGCTGCTTTAGAGCCAGAGAACCAGGTCTGTAGAGCTGTTGTAGAGCCAGAGATCCAGGTCAGTAGAGCTGCTCTAGAGCCAGAGAACCAGGTCAGCAGAGCTGCTCTAGAGCCTAAGAACCAGGCCAGCAGAGCTGCTCTAGAGCCAGAGAACCAGGTCAGCAGAGCCGCTTTAGAGCCAGACAACCAAATAAGCAGAGCCGCTTTAGAGTCAGAGAACCAGGTCTGCAGAGCCGTTGTAGAGCCAGAGAACCAGGTCAGCAGAGCTGATCTAGAGCCAGAAAACCAGGTCAGCAGAGCTGCTGTAGAGCCAGAGAAACCAGGTCAGCAGAGCAGCTCTAGAGCCTAAGAACCAGGTCAGCAGAGCTGCTCTAGAGCCAGAGAACGAGGTCACCAGAGCTGCTGTAGAGCCAGAGAAACCACGTCAGCAGAACCGTTGCAAACACAGAGAATCAGATCAGTAAAGCTGCTCTAGAGCCAGTAAACCAGGTCTTCAGAGCAGTTGTAGAGCCAGAGAACCAGGTCAGCAGAGCTGATCTAGAGCCTAAGAACCAGGTCAGCAGACCTGCTCTAGAGCCAGAGAACCAGATCAGCAGAGCTGCTTTAGAGCCATAGAACTAGGTCAGCATAGCTGCTTTAGAACCAGAGAACGAGGTCAGCAGAGCTGCTTTAGATCCATAGAACCTGGTAAGCAAAGCTTCTTTAGAACCAGAGAACCAGGTCAGGAGAGCAGTTGTAGAGCCAGAGAACCAGGTCAGTAGAGCTGCTCTAGAGCCTAAGAACCAGGTCAGCAGAGCTGCTCTTGAGCCAGAGAACCAGGTCATCAGAGCTGCTCTAGAGCCAGAGAACCAGGTCAGCAGAGCTGCTCTAGAGCCAGAGAACCAGGACAGCAGAGCTGCTTTAGAGCCAGAGAAACAGGACAGCAGAGCTGCTTTAGAGGGAGTGAACCAGATCAGCAGAGTTGCTTTAGAGCCAGAGAAACAGGACAGCAGAGCTGCTTTAGAGGGAGTGAACCAGGTCAGCAGAGCTGCTCTAGAGGGTGAGAACCAGTCAGCAGAGCTTCTTTAGAGCTAGAGAACAAAGTCAGCAGAGCTGCTTTAGAGCCAGAGAATGAGGTCAGCAGAGCTGCTGTTGAGCCAGAGAAACCAGGTCAGCAGAGCTGTGCTAGAGGGAGAGAACCAGGTCAGCAGAGCTGCTTTAGAGCCAGAGAACCAGGTCAGCATAGCTGCTTTAGAACCAGAGAACGAGGTCAGCAAAGCCGTTGTAGAGAAAGAGAACCAGATGAGCAAACCTGTTTTAGAGCCAGAGAAACAGGTCAGCAGAGCTGCTCTAGAGCCTAAGAACAAGGTCAGCAGAGCTGCTTTAGAGCCAGAGAACCAGGTCAGCAGAGCTGCTCTAGAGCCAGAGAAACAGGTCAGCAGAGCTGCTCTTGAGCCTAAGAACCAAGTCAGCAGAGCTGCTTTAGAGCCAGAGAACCAGATCAGCAGACCTGCTTTAGAGCCATAGAACCAGGTCAGCAGAGCTGCTTTAGAGTCAGAGAACCAGCTCAGCAGAGCCGTTGTACAGCCAGAGAACCAGGTCAGCAGAGCTGCTCCAGCGCTTAAGAACCAGGTCAGCAGAGCTGCTCTAGAGCCAGAGAACCAGGTCAGCAGAGCTGCCTCAGGGCTAGAGAAACAGGTCAGCAGAGCTACTTTAGAGGGAGAGAACCAGATCTGCAGAGCTGCTTTAGAGCCAGAGAACCAGGTCAGCAGAGTCGTTGTAGAGCCAGAGAACCAGGTAAGCAGAGCTGCTCTAGAGCCTAAGAACCAGGTCAGCAGAGCTGCTTTAGAGCCAGGGAACCAGGTCAGCAGAGCTGCTATAGAAGGAGAAAACCAGGTCAGCTGAGCCGCGTTAGCGCCAGAGAACCAGGTCAGCAGAGCTGCTTTAGAGCCATAGATCCAGGTCACCAGAGCTGCTCTAGAGGCTAAGAACCAGGTCAGCAGAGCTGCTCTAGAGGGAGAGAACCAGGCCAGCAGAGCTGCTTTAGAGCCAGAGAACCAGGTCAGCAGAGCTGCTTTAGAGCCAGAGAACCAGGTCAGCAGAGCTGCTGTTGAGCCAGAGAAACCAGGTCAGCAGAGCTGCTTTAGAGGGAAAGAACCAGGTCAGCAGAGCTGCTTTAGAGCCAGAGAACCAGGTCAGCAGAGCTGCTTTAGAAACAGAGAACCAGGGCAGCAGAGCTGCTTTAAAACCAGAGAACCAGGTCAGCAGAGCCGTTGTAAAGCCAGAGAACCAGGTCAGCAGAGCTGCTCCAGAGCTAAAGAACCAGGTCAGCAGTGCTGCTCTAGAGCCAGAGAACCAGGTCAGCAGAGCTGCCTCAGGGCTAGAGAAACAGGTCAGCAGAGCTACTTTAGAGGGAGAGAACCAGATCAGCATAGCTGCTTTAGAGGGAGAGAACCAGATCTGCAGAGCTGCTTTAGAGCCAGAGAACCAGGTCAGCAGAGTCGTTTTAGAGCCAGAGAACCAGGTCAGCAGAGCCGTTGTTTAGCCAGAAAACCAGGTAAGCAGAGCTGCTCTAGAGCCTAAGAACCAGGTCAGCAGAGCTGCTCTAGAGGGAGAGAACCAGTTCAGCAGAGCTGCTTTAGAGCCAGAGAACCAGGTCAGCAGAGCTGCTTTAGAGGGAGAGAACCAGGTCATCAGAGCTGCTTTGGAGCCAGAGAACCAGGTCAGCAGAGCTGCTCTAGAGCCAGAGAAACAGGTCAGCAAAGCCGTTGTAGAGAAAGAGAGCCAGATGAGCAAAGCTGTTTTAGAGCCAGAGAAACAGGTCAGCAGAGCTGCTCTAGAGCCTAAGAACCAGGTCAGCAGAGCTGCTTTAGAGCTAGAGAACCAGATCAGCAGACCTGCTTTAGAGCCTGAGAACCAGGTCAGCAGAGCTGCTGTAGAGCCAGAGAACCAGGTCAGCAGAGCTGCTCTTGAGCCTAAGAACCAGGTCAGCAGAGATGCTTTAGAGCCAGAGTACCAGATCCGCAGACCTGCTTTAGAGCCATGGAACCAGGTCAGCAGAGCTGCTTTAGAGCCAGAGAACCAGCTCAGCAGAGCCGTTGTACAGCCAGAGAACCAGGTCAGCAGAGCTGCCTCAGGGCTAGAGAAACAGGTCAGCAGAGCTACTTTAGAGGGGGAGAACCAGATCAGCATAGCTGCTTTAGAGGGAGAGAACCAGACCTGCAGAGCTGCTTTAGAGCCAGAGAACCAGGTCAGCAGAGCCGTTGTTTAGCCAGAAAACCAGGTAAGCAGAGCTGCTCTAGAGCCTAAGAACCAGGTCAGCAGAGCTGCTTTAGAGCCAGGGAACCAGGTCAGCAGAGCTGCTATAGAGGGAGAAAACCAGGTCAGCTGAGCCGCTTTTGCGCCAGAGAACCAGGTGAGCAGAGCTGCTTTAGAGCCATAGATCCAGGTCACCAGAGCTACTTTAGAGGCTAAGAACCAGGTCAGCAGAGCTGCTCTAGAGGGAGAGAACCAGGTCAGCAGAGCTGCTTTAGAGCCAGAGAACCAGGTCAGCAGAGCTGCTTTAGAGCCGGATAACCAGGTCAGCAGAGCTGCTGTTGAGCCAGAGAAACCAGGTCAGCAGAGATGCTTTAGAGGGAAAGAACCAGGTCAGCAGAGCTGCCCTAGAGCCAGAGAACCAGGTCAGCAGAGCTGCTTTAGAAACAGAGAACCAGGTCAGCAGAGCCGTTGTAGAGCCATAGAACCAGGTCAGCAGACCTGCTCTAGAACCTAAGAACCAGGTCAGCAGAGCTGCTCTCGAGCCAGAGAACCAGGTCGGGAGAGCTCTTTCGAGCCAGAGAACCATGTCAGCAGAGGTGCTATAGAGTGAGAGAACCAGCTCAGTAGAGGCACTTTAGTGCCAGAGAACCACACCAGCAGAGCTGCTTTAGAGCCAGAGAACCAGGTCAGCAGAGCTGCTCTAGAGCCTAAGAACCAGGCCAGCAGAGCAGCTCTAGAGGCATAGAACCTGGTCAGCAGAGCTGCTTTAGAGCCAGAGAATCAGGTCAGAAGAGCTGCTTTAGAGCCAGAGAACCAGGTCTGTAGAGATGTTGTAGAGCCAGAGATCCAGGTCAGTAGAGCTGCTCTAGAGCCAGAGAACCAGGTCAGCAGAGCTGCTCTACAGCCTAAGAACCAGGCCAGCAGAGCTGCTCTAGAGCCAGAGAACCAGGTCAGCAGAGCCGCTTTAGAGCAAGACAACCAAATAAGCAGAGCCGCTTTAGAGCCAGAGAAACCAGGTCAGCAGAACCGTTGCAAACACAGAGAATCCGATCAGTAAAGCTGCTCTAGAGCCAGAAAACCAGGTCTGCAGAGCAGTTGTAGAGCCAGAGAACCAGGTCAGCAGAGCTGCTCTAGAGCCTAAGAACCAGGACAGCAGACCTGCTCTAGAGCCAGAGAACCAGATCAGCAGAGCTGCTTTAGAGCCAAAGAACTAGGTCAGCATAGCTGCTTTAGAACCAGAGAACGAGGTCAGGCGAGCTGCTTTAGATCCATAGAACCAGGTCAGCAAACCTTCTTTAGAACCAGAGAACCAGGTCAGCAGAGCAGTTGTAGAGCCAGAGAACCAGGTCAGTAGAGCTGCTCTAGAGCCTAAGAACCAGGTCAGCAGAGCTGATCTTGAGCCAGAGAACCAGGTCAGCAGAGCTGCTCTAGAGCCAGAGAACCAGGTCAGCAGAGCTGCTCTAGAGCCAGAGAACCAGGACAGCAGAGCTGCTTTAGAGCCAGAGAAACAGGACAGCAGAGCTGCTTTAGAGGGAGTGAACCAGATCAGCAGAGTTGCTTTAGAGCCAGAGAAACAGGACAGCAGAGCTGCTTTAGAGGGAGTGAACCAGGTCAGCAGAGCTGCTGTTGAGCCAGAGAAACCAGGTCAGCAGAGCTGCGCTAGAGGGAGAGAACCAGGTCAGCAGAGCTGCTTTAGAGCCAGAGAACCAGGTCAGCAGAGCTGCTTTACAACCAGAGAACGAGGTCAGCAAAGCCGTTGTAGAGAAAGAGAACCAGATGAGCAAACCTTTTTTAGAGCCAGAGAAACAGGTCGGCAGAGCTGTTCTAGAGCCTAAGAATCAGGTCAGCAGAGCTGCTTTAGAGCTAGAGAACCAGGTCAGCAGAGCTGCTCTAGAGCCAGAGAAACAGGTCAGCAAAGCCGTTGTAGAGAAAGAGAGCCAGATGAGCAAAGCTGTTTTAGAGCCAGAGAAACAGGTCAGCAGAGCTGCTCTAGAGCCTAAGAACCAGGTCAGCAGAGCTGCTTTAGAGCTAGAGAACCAGATCAGCAGACCTGCTTTAGAGCCAGAGAACCAGGTCAGCAGAGCTGCTGTAGAGCCAGAGAACCAGGTCAGCAGAGCTGCTCTTGAGCCTAAGAACCAGGTCAGCAGAGCTGCTTTAGAGCCAGAGAACCAGATCAGCAGACCTGCTTTAGAGCCATAGAACCAGGTCAGCAGAGCTGCTTTAGAGCCAGAGAACCAGCTCAGCAGAGCCGTTGTACAGCTAGAGAACCAGGTCAGCAAAGCTGCTCCAGAGCTTAAGAACCAGGTCAGCAGAGCTGCTCTAGAGCCAGAGAACCAGGTCAGCAGAGCTGACTCAGGGCTAGAGAAACAGGTCAGCAGAGCTACTTTAGAGGGAGAGAACCAGATCAGCATAGCTGCTTTAGAGGGAGAGAACCAGACCTGCAGAGCTGCTTTAGAGCCAGAGAACCAGGTCAGCAGAGTCGTTGTAGAGCCAGAGAACCAGGTCAGCAGAGCCGTTGTTTAGCCAGAAAACCAGGTAAGCAGAGCTGCTCTAGAGCCTAAGAACCAGGTCAGCAGAGCTGCTTTAGAGCCATAGATCCAGGTCACCAGAGCTGCTCTAGAGGCTAAGAACCAGGTCTGCAGAGAAGCTCTAGAGGGAGAGAACCAGGTCAGCAGAGCTGCTTTAGAGCCAGAGAACCAGGTCAGCAGAGCTGCTTTAGAGCCAGAGAACCAGGTCAGCAGAGCTGCTGTTGAGCCAGAGAAACCAGGTCAGCAGAAGTGCTTTGGAGGGAAAGAACCAGGTCAGCAGAGCTGCTTTAGAGCCAGAGAACCAGGTCAGCAGAGCTGCCTCAGGGCTAGAGAAACAGGTCAGCAGAGCTACTTTAGAGGGAGAGAACCAGATCAGCATAGCTGCTTTAGAGGGAGAGAACCAGATCAGCGTAGCTGCTTTAGAGGGAGAGAACCAGATCTGCAGAGCTGCTTTAGAGCCAGAGAACCAGGTCAGCAGAGTCGTTGTAGAGCCAGAGAACCAGGTCAGCAGAGCCATTGTTTAGCCAGAAAACCAGGTAAGCAGAGCTGCTCTAGAGCCTAAGAACCAGGTCAGCAGAGCTGCTCTAGAGGGAGAGAACCAGGTCAGCAGAGCTGCTTTAGAGCCAGAGAACCAGGTCAGCAGAGCTGCTTTAGAGCCAGCGAACCAGGTCAGCAGAGCTGCTGTTGAGCCAGAGAAACAAGGTCAGCAGAGCTGCTTTAGAGGGAGAGAACCAGGTCAGCAGAGCTGCTTTAGAGCCAGAGAACTAGGTCAGCAGAGCTGCTTTATGTAGGAGAGTAGGATCTGCACCTGTGTTGCCCCCACTTTTTTTTCTGATGTATACACTGGTTTCTGGCTATAGTCTGGCTGGGTCCCTGCTAATCAGGGCCCCAGTCTAACTGATCTCTCTAAACAACTTGGTGTGCATATTAGATGCACTAGTGATTGGATACTGTGGTACCTTATCAGCCCCTAGTATATGGTACCTTAGGTACCTAGGGCATTGGTACTTCACAGGCCTACCAGGGGCTGCAGCATGTATTATGCCACCCCTGGGAAGCACTCACAATCTGACACCACAGGCCTGCTACTGCAGCCTGTGTGAGGTAGTGTTAGAACTCCTCACTGAGGTATAGGTTCCTATATCTCACCATACACACACATATAAACCTATCAGTCACCCCTATGGTAGGCCCTATCAGTCCCAAGGGCAGGGTGCATGGTTTACTATGTAAGGGGGTGCTTCTGCCTGAGCAGGACCCCTCTGCAGCTGGCAGAGTCTATTCTCTGCTGCTGTTTGTGGATGCGGTTAAACCATATACTCTTAAGTGCATTATAACCTCGCGGTAAATGCTAACTTTGGAATGACTGCATCAAAACATGTCGTGTTTGGTGTCAAACAACTTGGAATCCTACCCCCACACCAGTAACTGGTGTGGGAGTAGGATCTCACCCTTTTAGAGGGGACTACATGTACCCACTGTACTACACGGTAGAAATCATCTAGAGCCCTGGCATCACAAAATGGATGCCACCAGCACAGACACCGGGCTGCCCTCCTGCTGCTGACCGAAACTCGCAGTGGAGGGAGCCCAACAAAGGGTTTCCTGTCACAGGGAGGTGTCACCACCTCCCAGACAGGATTTAGTGTATTGGAGCTGGGTGGGTGCACTCTTAGAGTGCTTTGAAGTCCTGCACTGGGGGAGCAGTAGGCTCCTCTGTGCATATGCCAGCTCAAACCGGTTCAGGGGCTACCTGCCCCTGCTCTGGCGCGAAACTGGACAAAGGGAAGTGGGTGTAACCACCCACTACCCTTACCCTCCTAGAGGAGTGGTCATAGAGCTAGTCCCTCCCATCTTTTTACTACAAGATAGCAAAGCTTGCCAATGCAACTTAGATTACACCTGGACGACACTCTACTAAGAAGAATCCTGGCCCTTGGACGTTCCACTATCTCTGGAAGACTGAAGAATCTCCCTTGGAGTCAAGGAGTGACTCCCCTGCTTGGCAGGCACCAAAACTCTTCAACAACGGTTGCTAACTTTACCGCTCCCGCCGGAGCCCGAAGTCCCTGCGTCCCCTGAAGTGGATTTCCTGACCTCTCCACGGCCATTTTGAGTCCCCAGCGAAACTGTGGCATCTGGACCCCACGAGTGACGAGGAACAGCAATACCAGGGACTGGTAGTGCAAGCCCTAATCTACGTCCAACAAAGTTGTGCTTTGGACCACTTGTTGTCCACATCCCTAGCATGTTTAGTACCGAAATTCAGCGGCCTACCCCGTCCCGAGTGACCGTGGGCTGTTGTTAAACATTTCCTGCAAAGGCGTATTTGCGGTTGCTTGCCCGTTGGCTAGTAACTCACCTGAAAACTTCCACATCAACTTCAAGGGCTCGCCTGGTTGCTCTGGGACTGCCCTCACTTACCCTCGCTGGGTAAGTCCATCAGACCTTGCTGGTCTGCACCATTGCCAATCTTCACTCTACACAAGACTTGCAGTTGCCAAGGCTTGTTGGCTCCAATCCGGGTGCCGACACCGTCATCTGCTGCAGACGACGTGGGAACTCCCGAAGCCAGCTGCTGGTCATTTTCGATCCCTCCTGGTCCTCGTGAGCGAAGAGACAAAACACCATCATCGACCTGAAGAGACGCGACAGCTGTGGTCATCCATCTTGCTGGCCACCGGTCACTGGCAAGTGACTCTGAACTCTGTCCCCTCAATTTCTAGGTCTTCTGCAACTCCAATCCATCGTCGGATTCGAACGGACACCTCTCCAGTCGTCACAAGCAGCAAGTCTTCAAGGATCTCCATTGAAAACAGCATCGCGACCCGACACCAAAGGACACCTATGCACCCGGCTTCCCTGGTGAGGTAACTCGTGCACTCCGGTGCCCAAGTGTGTGTTGGCCCTCGAAATACTTACCCTGTAAGTTACTTGCCTGTTGACTTTTGCGAAGTGCCCTAGAACTGTAAAATAAAAACTGCGACATTTGCCTTTTAAACGCATTGAAAACCAGCGTGTGTGTTTAGACACTGCACGCGTCTCCTGTGGGCTGATTACTTACCTGCTAACACTGCAGAAGTGAAGCCCCAGCGATTCCCAAGGCCCTAGGCCTCTTCATTTTGCAAGTCGAGTTTGTTAACCCATTATTTTAGTATATGGTCTGGTACGCCCCTAGGGCTACAGCCATGTTTGTGCTTAATTTATTGAGAACTGTTGATCTTTTGAATGTTTACCTGGCTCTAATCTCATAAAGAGATTAGTAGAGTATATTTAGAAATAAATACATATATATTTGATATATATACCTGTGTGGTGTCTTTTCATTTGGTAATTCAAAAGATTATAAGGTAAAACAAGCTGCTTTACATTCCTCAGAGACTTAGCCTGAAGGCTGCTCTCCACAGCTACCACTAGGATAGCTTTCTTTAAAAGGGTGTCTTTAAACCTATCTACCAAGAGTCGAATTGGACTGGTGCAAGGTGGCCACTATAACTAGTGACCAGCATATGCCAGGCCAACTTCTCACACTTTAGAAACAGAGAACCAGGGCAGCAGAGCTGCTTAAGATCCAGAGAAACAGGTCAGCAGAGCGGCTATAGAGCCAGAGAACAAGGTCAGCAGAGCCTCTTTAGAGCTAGAGAACCAGGTCAGCAGAGCTGCTTTAGAGCCAGAGAACCAGGTCAGCAGAGCTGCTCTAGAGGCAGAGAACCGGGTCAGCCGCGCCTCTGTAGAGCCAGAGAAGCAGGTCAGCAGAGCTGCTCTAGAGCCTAAGAACCAGGTCAGCAGAGCTGCTCTAGAGCCTGAGAACCGGGTCAGCAGAGCTGCTGTAGAGCCAGGTAACCGGGTCAGCAGAGCTGCTGTAGAGCCAGAGAAGCAGGTCAGCAGAGCTGCTTTAGAGCCAGAGAAGTGACAGAAAACCAGGTCTGCAGAGCCGTTGTAGAGCCAGAGAACCAGGTCAGCAGAGCTGCTCTAGAGCCTGAGAACCGGGTCAACAGAGCTGCTGTAGAGCCAGGTAACCGGGTCAGCAGAGCTGCTGTAGAGCCAGAGAAGCAGGTCAGCAGAGCTGCTTTAGAGCCAGAGAAGTGACAGAAAACCAGGTCTGCAGAGCCGTTGTAGAGCCAGAGAACCAGGTCAGCAGAGCTGCTGTAGAGCCAGAGAACCAGCTCAGCAAAGCTGTTGTAGAGCCAGAGAACCAGATCCGCAGAGCTGTTCTAGAGCCAGAGAACCAGGTCAGCAGAGCTACCGTAGAGCCAGAGAACCAGGTCAGCAGAGCTGCTCTAGAGCCTAAGAACCAGGTCAGCAGAGCTGCTTTAGAGCCAGAGAACCAGATCAGGAGAGCTGCTTTAGTGCCATAGAACCAGGTCAGCAGAGCTGCTTTAGAGCCAGAGACCAGGTCCGCAGAGCCGTTGTACAGCCAGACAACCAGGTCAGCAGAGCTGCTTTAGAGCCAGAGAAACCAGGTCAGCAGAGCTGCTCTAGAGCCAGAGAACCAGGTCAGCAGAGCTGCTCTAGAGGCAGAGAACCGGGTCAGCCGAGCCTTTGTAGAGCCAGAGAAGCAGGTCAGCAGAGCTGCTCTAGAGCCTAAGAACCAGGTCAGCAGAGCTGCTCTAGAGCCTGAGAACCGGGTCAGCAGAGCTGCTGTAGAGCCAGGTAACCGGGTCAGCAGAGCTGCTGTAGAGCCAGAGAAGCAGGTCAGCAGAGCTGCTTTAGAGCCAGAGTAGTGACAGAAAACCAGGTATGCAGAGCCGTTGTAGAGCCAGAGAACCAGGTCAGCAGAGCTGCTGTAGAGCCAGAGAACCAGGTCAGCAGAGCTGCTATAAAGGCAGAGAACCAGATCAGCAGAACCATTGTAGAGCCAGAGAACCAGGTCAGCAAAGCTGCTGTAGAGCCAGAGAATCAGCTCAGCAAAGCTGTTGTAGAGCCAGAGAACCAGATCCGCAGAGCTGTTGTAGAGCCAGAGAACCAGGTCAGCAGAGCTACCGTAGAGCCAGAGAACCAGGTCACCAGAGCTGCTCTAGAGCCTAAGAACCAGGTCAGCAGAGCTGCTTTAGAGCCAGAGAACCAGATCAGGAGAGCTGCTTTAGTGCCATAGAACCAGGTCAGCAGAGCTGCTTTAGAGCCAGAGACCAGGTCCGCAGAGCCGTTGTACAGCCAGACAACCAGGTCAGCAGAGCTGCTTTAGAGCCAGAGAACCAGGTCAGCAGAGCTGCTTTAGAGCCAGCGAACCAGGTCAGCAGAGCTGTTATAGAGCCAGAGAACCATGCCAGCAGAGCTGCTCTAGAGCATAAGTACCAGGTCAGCAGAGCTGCTCTAGAGCAAGAGAACCATGTCAGCAGAGCTGCTTTAGAGCCAGAGAACCAGGTCAGCAGAGCTGCTCTAGAGCATAAGAACTAGGTCAGCAGAGTTGTTCTAGAGCCAGAGAACCATGTCAGCAGAGCTGCTCTAGAGCCAAACAACCAGGTCAGCAGAGCTGCTTAAGAGCCAGAGAAACAGGTCAGCAGAGCTGCTTTAGAGGGAGTGAACCAGATCAGCAGAGCTGCTTTAGAGCCAGAGAACCAGGTCAGCAGAGCTGCTTTAGAGCCTAAGAACCAGGTCAGCAGAACTGCTCTCGAGCCAGAGAACCAGGTCAGGAGAGCTGCTTTGAAGCCAGAGAAACGGGTCAGCAGAGCCATTGTAGAGCCAGAGAACCAGGCCAGCCGAGCTACTCTAGAGCCAGAGAAACAGGTCAGCAGAGCCGCTGTAGAGCCAGAGAAGCAGGTCAGCGGAGCTGCTCTAGAGCCAGAGAACCAGGTCAGCAGAGCCGTAGTAGAGCCAGAGAACCAGATCAGCAGACCTGCTTTAGAGCCAGAGAACCAGGTCAGCAGAGCTGCTGTAGAGCCAGAGAAACAGGTCAGCAGAGCTGCTCTAGAGCCTAAGAACCAGGTCAGCAGAGCTGCTTTAGAGCCAGAGAACCAGATCAGCAGACCTGCTTTAGAGCCATAGAACCAGGTCAGCAGAGCCGTTGTACAGCCAGAGAACCAGGCCAGCAGAGCTGCACCAGAGCCTAAGAACCAGGTCAGCAGAGCTGCTCTAGAGCCAAAGAACCAGGTCAGCAGAGCTGCTTTAGAGCTAGAGAAACAGATCAGCAGAGCTGCTTTAGAGCCGGAGAATCTGGTCAGCAGAGCCGTTGTAGAGCCAGAGAACCAGGTCAGAAGAGCGGTTGTAGAGCCAGAAAACCAGGTAAGCAGAGCTGCTCTGGAGCCTAAGAACCAAGTCTGCAGAGCTGCTTTAGAGCCAGGGAACCAGGTCAGCAGAGCTGGTATAGAGGGAGAAAACCAGGTCAGCTGAGCCGCTTTAGCACCAGAGACGCAGGTCAGCAGAGCTGCATAAGTCAAGAGAAACAGGTCAGCAGAGCTGCTATAGAGCCTAAGAACCAGGTCAGCAGAGCTGCTTTAAAGCCAGAGAACGAGGTCAGCAGAGCTGCTTTAGGGGTAGAGGACCAGGTTAGCAGAGCTGCTGTTGAGCCAGAGAAACCAGGTCAGCAGAGCTGATTTAGAGGGAGAGAACCAGGTCAACAGAGCTGCTTTAGAGCCAGAGAATCAGGTAAGGTCAACAGAGCTGCTTTAGAACCAGAGAACCAGGTCAGCAGATCTGCTTTAGATCCAGAGAACCAGGTCAGCAGAGCCGCTTTAGAGCCTGAGAACCAGTTCAGCAGAGCCGCTTTAGAGCTAGAGAACCAGGTCAGCATAGCTGCTTTAGAGCCTGAGAACCAGTTCAGCAGAGCCGCTTTAGAGCTAGAGAACCAGGTCAGCAGAGCTGCTCTAGAGCCTAAGAACCTGGTGAGCAGAGCTGCTCTAGAGGCAGAGAACCAGATGAGCAGGACTGCTTTAGAGCCATAGAAGAGCCAGAGAACCAGGTCAGCAGAGCCGTTGTAGAGCCAGAGAACCAGGTCAGCAGAGCTGCTGTAGAGCCAGAGAACCAGGTCAGCAGAGCTGCTATAGAGCCAGAGAACCAGGTTAGCAGAGTCGCTGTAGAGCCAGAGATTCAGGTCAGCAGAGCCGTTGTAGAGCCAGAGAACCAGATCAGCAAAGCTGCTCTAGAGCCAGAGAACCAGGTCAGCAGAGCCGTTGTAGAGCCAGAGAAACAAGTCAGCTGAGCTGCTCTAAAGCCAGAGAAATGGGTCAGCAAAGCCGTTGTAGAGTCAGAGAACCAGATCAGCAAAGCTGTTTTAGAGTCAGAGAATCAGGTCAGCAGTGGCGTTGTACAGCCAGAGAACCAGGATAGCAGAGCTGCTGTTGAGCCAGAGAACCAGGTCAGCAGAGCTGCTGTAGAGCCAGAGAACCAGGTCAGCTGAGCTGCTCTAGGGTCGAAGAACCAGGTCAGCAGAGCTGCTTTAGAGCCAGAGAACCAGATCAGCAGACCTGCTTTAGAGCCATAGAACAAGGTCAGCAGACCTGCTTTAGAGCCAGAGAATCAGGTCAGCAGAGCTGTTGTACAGCCAGAGAACCAGGTCAGCAGAGCTGCTCCAGAGCCAGAGAATCAGGTCAGAAGAGCTGCTTCGGAGATAGAGAAACAGGTCAGCAGAGCTGCTTTAGAGGGAGAGAAACAGGTCAGCAGAGCTGCTTTAGAGGGAGAGAACCAGATCAGCAGAGCTGCTTTAGAGGGAGAGAACCAGATCAGCAGAGCTGCTTTAGAGCCAGAGAACCAGGTCAGCAGAGCCGTTGTAGAGCCAGAGTAGCAGGTCAGCAGAGCCGTTGTACAGCCAGAGAACCAGGTCAGCAGAGCTGCTCTAGAGCCAGAGAACCAGGTCAGAAGAGCTGCTTCAGAGCTAGAGAAACAGGTCAGCAGAGCTGCTTTAGAGAGAGAGAACCAGATCAGCAGACATGCTTTAGAGGGAGAGAACCAGATCAGCAGAGCTGCTTTAGAGCCAGAGAACCAGAGAACCATGTCAGCAGAGCCATTGTAGAGCCAGAGAACCAGGGCAGCAGAGGCGTTGTAGAGCCAGAAAACCAGGTAAGCAGAGCTGCTCTAGAGCCTAAAAACAAGGTCAGCAGAGCTGCTTTAGAGCCAGGTAACCAGGTCAGCAGAGCTGCATAAGAGTCAGAGAACCAGGTCAGCAGAGCTGCTTTAGAGCCATAGAACCAGGTCAGCAGAGCTGCTCTAGAGTCTAAGAACCAGGTCAGCAGAGCTGCTCTAGAGGGAGAGAACCAGGTCAGCAGAGCTTCTTTAGAGCCAGAGAACCAGATCAGCAGACCTGCTTTAGAGCCAGAGAACCAGGTCAGCAGAGCTGCTGTAGAGCCAGAGAACCAGGTCAGCAGAGCTGCTCTTGAGCCTAAGAACCAGATCAGCAGACCTGCTTTAGAGCCATAGAACCAGGTCAGCAGAGCTGCTTTCGAGCCAGAGAACAGGGTTAGCAGAGCCGTTGTACAGCCAGAGAACCAGGTCAGCAGAGCTGCTCAAGAGCCTAAGAACCAGGTCAGCAGAGCTGCTCTAGAGCCAGGGAACCAGGTCAGCAGAGCTGCCTCAGGGCTTGAGAAACAGGTCAGCAGAGCTACTTTAGAGGGAGAGAACCTGATCAGCATAGCTGCTTTAGAGGGAGAGAACCAGATCTGCAGAGCTGCTTTAGAGCCAGAGAACCAGGTCAGCAGAGTCGTTGTAGAGCCAGAGAACCAGGTCAGCAGAGTCGTTGTTTAGCCAGAAAACCAGGTAAGCAGAGCTGCTCTAGAGCCTAAGAACCAGGTCAGCAGGGCTGCTTTAGCGCCAGAGAACCAGGTCAGCAGAGCTGCTTTAGAGCCATAGAACCAGGTCAGCAGAGCTGCTCTGGAGGCTAAGAACCAGGTCAGCAGAGCTGCTCTAGAGGGAGAGAACCAGGTCAGCAGAGCTGCATTAGAGCCAGAGATCCAGGTAAGCAGAGCTGCTTTAGAGCCAGAGAACGAGGTCAGCAGAGCTGCTTTAGAGGCAGAGAACCAGGTCAGTAGAGCTGCTGTCGAGCCAGAGAAACCAGGTCAGCAGAGCTGCTTTAGAGGGAGAGAACCAGGTCAGCAGAGCTGCTTTAGAGCCAGAGAACCAGGTCAGCAGAGCTGCTTTAGAGGGAGAGAACCAGGTCAGCAGAGCTGCTTTAGAGCCAGAGAACCAGGTCAGCAGAGCTGCTTTAGAAACAGAGAACCAGTGCAGCAGAGCTGCTTTAGATCCAGAGAAACAGGTCAGCAGAGCGGCTATAGAGCCAGAGAACAAGGTCAGCAGAGCCTCTTTAGATCTAGAGAACCATGTCAACAGAGCTGCTTTAGAGCCAGAGAACCAGGTCAGCAGAGCTGCTCTAGAGCCTAAGAAACAGGTCAGCAGAGCTGCTCTAGAGCCTGAGAACCGGGTCAGCAGAGCTGCTGTAGAGCCAGGTAACCGGGTCAGCAGAGCTGCTGTAGAGCCAGAGAAGCAGGTCAGCAGAGCTGCTTTAGAGCCAGAGAAGTGACAGAAAACCAGGTCTGCAGAGCCGTTGTTGAGCCAGACAATCAGGTCAGCAGAGCTGCTGTAGAGCCAGAGAACCAGGTCAGCAGAGCTGCTATAAAGGCAGAGAACCAGATCAGCAGAACCATTGTAGAGCCAGAGAACCAGGTCAGCAGAGCTGCTGTAGAGCCAGAGAACCAGCTCAGCAAAGCTGTTGTGGAGCCAGAGAACCAGATCCTCAGAGCTGTTCTAGAGCCAGAGAACCAGGTCAGCAGAGCTACCATAGAGCCAGAGAACCAGGTCAGCAGAGCTGCTCTAGAGCCTAAGAACCAAGTCAGCAGAGCTGCTTTAGAGCCAGAGAACCAGATCAGGAGAGCTGCTTTAGTGCCATAGAACCAGGTCAGCAGAGCTGCTTTAGAGCCAGAGACCAGGTCAGCAGAGCTGCTCTAGAGCCAGAGAACCAGGTCAGCAGAGCTGCTCTAGAGGCAGAGAACCGGGTCAGCCGAGCCTCTGTAGAGCCAGAGAAGCAGGTCAGCAGAGCTGCTCTAGAGCCTAAGAACCAGGTCAGCAGAGCTGCTCTAGAGCCTGAGAACCGGGTCAGCAGAGCTGCTGTAGAGCCAGGTAACCGGGTCAGCAGAGCTGCTGTAGAGCCAGAGAAGCAGGTCAGCAGAGCTGCTTTAGAGCCAGAGAAGGGACAGAAAAACAGGTCTGCAGAGCCAATGTACAGCCAGAGAACCAGGTCAGCAGAGCTGCTGTAGTGCCAGAGAACCAGGTCAGCAGAGCTGCTATAAAGGCAGAGAACAAGATCAGCAGAACCATTGTAGAGCCAGAGAACCAGGTCAGCAGAGCTGCTGTAGAGCCAGAGAATCAGCTCAGCAAAGCTGTTGTAGAGCCAGAGAACCAGATCCGCAGAGCTGTTGTAGAGCCAGAGAACCAGGTCAGCAGAGCTACCGTAGAGCCAGAGAACCAGGTCACCAGAGCTGCTCTAGAGCCTAAGAACCAGGTCAGCAGAGCTGCTTTAGAGCCAGAGAACCAGATTAGGAGAGCTGCTTCAGTGCCATAGAACCAGGTCAGCAGAGCTGCTTTAGAGCCAGAGACCAGGTCCGCAGAGCCGTTGTACAGCCAGACAACCAGGTCAGCAGAGCTGCTTTAGAGCCAGAGAACCAGGTCAGCAGTGCTGCTTTAGAGCCATAGAACCAGGTCAGCAGAGCTGCTTTAGAGCCAGCGAACCAGGTCAGCAGAGCTGCTCTAGAGCATAAGCACCAGGTCAGCAGAGCTGCTCTAGAGCAAGAGAACCATGTCAGCAGAGCTGCTTTAGAGCCAGAGAACCAGGTCAGCAGAGCTGCTCTAGAGCATAAGAACTAGGTCAGCAGAGTTGTTCTAGAGCCAGAGAACCATGTCAGCAGAGCTGCTCTAGAGCCAAACAACCAGGTAAGCAGAGCTGCTTAAGAGCCAGAGAAACAGGTCAGCAGAGCTGCTTTAGAGGGAGTGAACCAGATCAGCAGAGCTGCTTTAGAGCCAGAGAACCAGGTCAGCAGAGCTGCTTTAGAGCCTAAGAACCAGGTCAGCAGAACTGCTCTCGAGCCAGAGAACCAGGTCAGGAGAGCTGCTTTGAAGCCAGAGAAACGGGTCAGCAGAGCCATTGTAGAGCCAGAGAACCAGGCCAGCCGAGCTACTCTAGAGCCAGAGAAACAGGTCAGCGGAGCCGTTGTAGAGCCAGAGAACCAGGTCAGCAGAGTTGCTCTAGAGCCAGAGAACCAGGTCAGCAGAGCCGTAGTAGAGCCAGAGAACCAGATCAGCAGACCTGCTTTTGAGCCAGAGAACCAGGTCAGCAGAGCTGCTGTAGAGCCAGAGAAACAGGTCAGCAGAGCTGCTCTAGAGCCTAAGAACCAGGTCAGCAGAGCTGCTTTAGAGCCAGAGAACCAGGTCAGCAGAGGTGCTATAGAGGGAGAGAACCAGGTCAGCAGAGGTGCTTTAGCGCCAGAGAACCACGTCAGCAGAGCTGCTTTAGAGCCAGAGAATCAGGTCACCAGAGCTGCTTTAGAGCCAGAAAATCAGGTCAGCAGAGCTGCTTTAGAGCCAGAGAACCAGGTCAGCAGAGCTGCTCTAGAGCCTAAGAACCAAGTCTGCAGAGCTGGTTTAGAGCCAGGGAACCAGGTCAGCAGAGCTGGTATAGAGGGAGAAAACCAGGTCAGCTGAGCCGCTTTAGCGCCAGAGACGCAGGTCAGCAGAGCTGCATAAGTCAAGAGAAACAGGTCAGCAGAGCTGCTCTAGAGCCTAAGAACCAGGTCAGCAGAGCTGCTTTAAAGCCAGAGAACGAGGTCAGCAGAGCTGCTTTAGGGGTAGAGAACCAGGTTAGCAGAGCTGCTGTTGAGCCAGAGAAACCAGGTCAGCAGAGCTGATTTAGAGGGAGAGAACCAGGTCAACAGAGCTGCTTTAGAGCCAGAGAATCAGGTAAGGTCAGCAGAGCTGCTTTAGAACCAGAGAACCAGGTCAGCAGATCTGCTTTAGATCCAGAGAACCAGGTCAGCAGAGCCGCTTTAGAGCCTGAGAACAAGTTCAGCAGAGCCGCTTTAGAGCTAGAGAACCAGGTCAGCATAGCTGCTTTAGAGCCTGAGAACCAGTTCAGCAGAGCCGCTTTAGAGCTAGAGAACCAGGTCAGCAGAGCTGCTCTAGAGCCTAAGAACCTGGTGAGCAGAGCTGCTCTAGAGGCAGAGAACCAGATGAGCAGGACTGCTTTAGAGTCATAGAAGAGCCAGAGAACCAGGTCAGCAGAGCCGTTGTAGAGCCAGAGAACCAGGTCAGCAGAGCTGCTGTAGAGCCAGAGAACCAGGTCAGCAGAGCTGCTCTTGAGCCTAAGAACCAGATCAGCAGACCTGCTTTAGAGCCATAGAACCAGGTCAGCAGAGCTGCTTTCGAGCCAGAGAACAGGGTTAGCAGAGCCGTTGTACAGCCAGAGAACCAGGTCAGCAGAGCTGCTCAAGAGCCTAAGAACCAGGTCAGCAGAGCTGCTCTAGAGCCAGGGAACCAGGTCAGCAGAGCTGCCTCAGGGCTTGAGAAACAGGTCAGCAGAGCTACTTTAGAGGGAGAGAACCTGATCAGCATAGCTGCTTTAGAGGGAGAGAACCAGATCTGCAGAGCTGCTTTAGAGCCAGAGAACCAGGTCAGCAGAGTCGTTGTAGAGCCAGAGAACCAGGTCAGCAGAGTCGTTGTTTAGCCAGAAAACCAGGTAAGCAGAGCTGCTCTAGAGCCTAAGAACCAGGTCAGCAGGGCTGCTTTAGCGCCAGAGAACCAGGTCAGCAGAGCTGCTTTAGAGCCATAGAACCAGGTCAGCAGAGCTGCTCTGGAGGCTAAGAACCAGGTCAGCAGAGCTGCTCTAGAGGGAGAGAACCAGGTCAGCAGAGCTGCATTAGAGCCAGAGATCCAGGTAAGCAGAGCTGCTTTAGAGCCAGAGAACGAGGTCAGCAGAGCTGCTTTAGAGGCAGAGAACCAGGTCAGTAGAGCTGCTGTCGAGCCAGAGAAACCAGGTCTGCAGAGCTGCTTTAGAGGGAGAGAACCAGGTCAGCAGAGCTGCTTTAGAGCCAGAGAACCAGGTCAGCAGAGCTGCTTTAGAGGGAGAGAACCAGGTCAGCAGAGCTGCTTTAGAGCCAGAGAACCAGGTCAGCAGAGCTGCTTTAGAAACAGAGAACCAGTGCAGCAGAGCTGCTTTAGATCCAGAGAAACAGGTCAGCAGAGCGGCTATAGAGCCAGAGAACAAGGTCAGCAGAGCCTCTTTAGATCTAGAGAACCATGTCAACAGAGCTGCTTTAGAGCCAGAGAACCAGGTCAGCAGAGCTGCTCTAGAGCCTAAGAAACAGGTCAGCAGAGCTGCTCTAGAGCCTGAGAACCGGGTCAGCAGAGCTGCTGTAGAGCCAGGTAACCGGGTCAGCAGAGCTGCTGTAGAGCCAGAGAAGCAGGTCAGCAGAGCTGCTTTAGAGCCAGAGAAGTGACAGAAAACCAGGTCTGCAGAGCCGTTGTTGAGCCAGACAACCAGGTCAGCAGAGCTGCTATAGAGCCAGAGAACCAGGTCAGCAGAGCTGCTATAAAGGCAGAGAACCAGATCAGCAGAACCATTGTAGAGCCAGAGAACCAGGTCAGCAGAGCTGCTGTAGAGCCAGAGAACCAGCTCAGCAAAGCTGTTGTAGAGCCAGAGAACCAGATCCTCAGAGCTGTTCTAGAGCCAGAGAACCAGGTCAGCAGAGCTACCATAGAGCCAGAGAACCAGGTCAGCAGAGCTGCTCTAGAGCCTAAGAACCAAGTCAGCAGAGCTGCTTTAGAGCCAGAGAACCAGATCAGGAGAGCTGCTTTAGTGCCATAGAACCAGGTCAGCAGAGCTGCTTTAGAGCCAGAGACCAGGTCAGCAGAGCTGCTCTAGAGCCAGAGAACCAGGTCAGCAGAGCTGCTCTAGAGGCAGAGAACCGGGTCAGCCGAGCCTCTGTAGAGCCAGAGAAGCAGGTCAGCAGAGCTGCTCTAGAGCCTAAGAACCAGGTCAGCAGAGCTGCTCTAGAGCCTGAGAACCGGGTCAGCAGAGCTGCTGTAGAGCCAGGTAACCGGGTCAGCAGAGCTGCTGTAGAGCCAGAGAAGCAGGTCAGCAGAGCTGCTTTAGAGCCAGAGAAGTGACAGAAAAACAGGTCTGCAGAGCCAATGTACAGCCAGAGAACCAGGTCAGCAGAGCTGCTGTAGTGCCAGAGAACCAGGTCAGCAGAGCTGCTATAAAGGCAGAGAACAAGATCAGCAGAACCATTGTAGAGCCAGAGAACCAGGTCAGCAGAGCTGCTGTAGAGCCAGAGAATCAGCTCAGCAAAGCTGTTGTAGAGCCAGAGAACCAGATCCGCAGAGCTGTTGTAGAGCCAGAGAACCAGGTCAGCAGAGCTACCGTAGAGCCAGAGAACCAGGTCACCAGAGCTGCTCTAGAGCCTAAGAACCAGGTCAGCAGAGCTGCTTTAGAGCCAGAGAACCAGATTAGGAGAGCTGCTTTAGTGCCATAGAACCAGGTCAGCAGAGCTGCTTTAGAGCCAGAGACCAGGTCCGCAGAGCCGTTGTACAGCCAGACAACCAGGTCAGCAGAGCTGTTATAGAGCCATAGAACCATGTCAGCAGAGCTGCTCTAGAGCATAAGCACCAGGTCAGCAGAGCTGCTCTAGAGCAAGAGAACCAGGTCAGCAGAGCTGCTCTAGAGCCTAAGAACCAGGTCAGCAGGGCTGCTTTAGCGCCAGAGAACCAGGTCAGCAGAGCTGCTTTAGAGCCATAGAACCAGGTCAGCAGAGCTGCTCTGGAGGCTAAGAACCAGGTCAGCAGAGCTGCTCTAGAGGGAGAGAACCAGGTCAGCAGAGCTGCATTAGAGCCAGAGATCCAGGTAAGCAGAGCTGCTTTAGAGCCAGAGAACGAGGTCAGCAGAGCTGCTTTAGAGGCAGAGAACCAGGTCAGTAGAGCTGCTGTCGAGCCAGAGAAACCAGGTCAGCAGAGCTGCTTTAGAGGGAGAGAACCAGGTCAGCAGAGCTGCTTTAGAGCCAGAGAACCAGGTCAGCAGAGCTGCTTTAGAGGGAGAGAACCAGGTCAGCAGAGCTGCTTTAGAGCCAGAGAACCAGGTCAGCAGAGCTGCTTTAGAAACAGAGAACCAGTGCAGCAGAGCTGCTTTAGATCCAGAGAAACAGGTCAGCAGAGCGGCTATAGAGCCAGAGAACAAGGTCAGCAGAGCCTCTTTAGATCTAGAGAACCATGTCAACAGAGCTGCTTTAGAGCCAGAGAACCAGGTCAGCAGAGCTGCTCTAGAGCCTAAGAAACAGGTCAGCAGAGCTGCTCTAGAGCCTGAGAACCGGGTCAGCAGAGCTGCTGTAGAGCCAGGTAACCGGGTCAGCAGAGCTGCTGTAGAGCCAGAGAAGCAGGTCAGCAGAGCTGCTTTAGAGCCAGAGAAGTGACAGAAAACCAGGTCTGCAGAGCCGTTGTTGAGCCAGACAACCAGGTCAGCAGAGCTGCTGTAGAGCCAGAGAACCAGGTCAGCAGAGCTGCTATAAAGGCAGAGAACCAGATCAGCAGAACCATTGTAGAGCCAGAGAACCAGGTCAGCAGAGCTGCTGTAGAGCCAGAGAACCAGCTCAGCAAAGCTGTTGTAGAGCCAGAGAACCAGATCCTCAGAGCTGTTCTAGAGCCAGAGAACCAGGTCAGCAGAGCTACCATAGAGCCAGAGAACCAGGTCAGCAGAGCTGCTCTAGAGCCTAAGAACCAAGTCAGCAGAGCTGCTTTAGAGCCAGAGAACCAGATCAGGAGAGCTGCTTTAGTGCCATAGAACCAGGTCAGCAGAGCTGCTTTAGAGCCAGAGACCAGGTCAGCAGAGCTGCTCTAGAGCCAGAGAACCAGGTCAGCAGAGCTGCTCTAGAGGCAGAGAACCGGGTCAGCCGAGCCTCTGTAGAGCCAGAGAAGCAGGTCAGCAGAGCTGCTCTAGAGCCTAAGAACCAGGTCAGCAGAGCTGCTCTAGAGCCTGAGAACCGGGTCAGCAGAGCTGCTGTAGAGCCAGGTAACCGGGTCAGCAGAGCTGCTGTAGAGCCAGAGAAGCAGGTCAGCAGAGCTGCTTTAGAGCCAGAGAAGTGACAGAAAAACAGGTCTGCAGAGCCAATGTACAGCCAGAGAACCAGGTCAGCAGAGCTGCTGTAGTGCCAGAGAACCAGGTCAGCAGAGCTGCTATAAAGGCAGAGAACAAGATCAGCAGAACCATTGTAGAGCCAGAGAACCAGGTCAGCAGAGCTGCTGTAGAGCCAGAGAATCAGCTCAGCAAAGCTGTTGTAGAGCCAGAGAACCAGATCCGCAGAGCTGTTGTAGAGCCAGAGAACCAGGTCAGCAGAGCTACCGTAGAGCCAGAGAACCAGGTCACCAGAGCTGCTCTAGAGCCTAAGAACCAGGTCAGCAGAGCTGCTTTAGAGCCAGAGAACCAGATTAGGAGAGCTGCTTTAGTGCCATAGAACCAGGTCAGCAGAGCTGCTTTAGAGCCAGAGACCAGGTCCGCAGAGCCGTTGTACAGCCAGACAACCAGGTCAGCAGAGCTGTTATAGAGCCATAGAACCATGTCAGCAGAGCTGCTCTAGAGCATAAGCACCAGGTCAGCAGAGCTGCTCTAGAGCAAGAGAACCAGGTCAGCAGAGCTGCTCTAGAGCCTAAGAACCAGGTCAGCAGGGCTGCTTTAGCGCCAGAGAACCAGGTCAGCAGAGCTGCTTTAGAGCCATAGAACCAGGTCAGCAGAGCTGCTCTGGAGGCTAAGAACCAGGTCAGCAGAGCTGCTCTAGAGGGAGAGAACCAGGTCAGCAGAGCTGCATTAGAGCCAGAGATCCAGGTAAGCAGAGCTGCTTTAGAGCCAGAGAACGAGGTCAGCAGAGCTGCTTTAGAGGCAGAGAACCAGGTCAGTAGAGCTGCTGTCGAGCCAGAGAAACCAGGTCAGCAGAGCTGCTTTAGAGGGAGAGAACCAGGTCAGCAGAGCTGCTTTAGAGCCAGAGAACCAGGTCAGCAGAGCTGCTTTAGAGGGAGAGAACCAGGTCAGCAGAGCTGCTTTAGAGCCAGAGAACCAGGTCAGCAGAGCTGCTTTAGAAACAGAGAACCAGTGCAGCAGAGCTGCTTTAGATCCAGAGAAACAGGTCAGCAGAGCGGCTATAGAGCCAGAGAACAAGGTCAGCAGAGCCTCTTTAGATCTAGAGAACCATGTCAACAGAGCTGCTTTAGAGCCAGAGAACCAGGTCAGCAGAGCTGCTCTACAGCCTAAGAAACAGGTCAGCAGAGCTGCTCTAGAGCCTGAGAACCGGGTCAGCAGAGCTGCTGTAGAGCCAGGTAACCGGGTCAGCAGAGCTGCTGTAGAGCCAGAGAAGCAGGTCAGCAGAGCTGCTTTAGAGCCAGAGAAGTGACAGAAAACCAGGTCTGCAGAGCCGTTGTTGAGCCAGACAACCAGGTCAGCAGAGCTGCTGTAGAGCCAGAGAACCAGGTCAGCAGAGCTGCTATAAAGGCAGAGAACCAGATCAGCAGAACCATTGTAGAGCCAGAGAACCAGGTCAGCAGAGCTGCTGTAGAGCCAGAGAACCAGCTCAGCAAAGCTGTTGTAGAGCCAGAGAACCAGATCCTCAGAGCTGTTCTAGAGCCAGAGAACCAGGTCAGCAGAGCTACCATAGAGCCAGAGAACCAGGTCAGCAGAGCTGCTCTAGAGCCTAAGAACCAAGTCAGCAGAGCTGCTTTAGAGCCAGAGAACCAGATCAGGAGAGCTGCTTTAGTGCCATAGAACCAGGTCAGCAGAGCTGCTTTAGAGCCAGAGACCAGGTCAGCAGAGCTGCTCTAGAGCCAGAGAACCAGGTCAGCAGAGCTGCTCTAGAGGCAGAGAACCGGGTCAGCCGAGCCTCTGTAGAGCCAGAGAAGCAGGTCAGCAGAGCTGCTCTAGAGCCTAAGAACCAGGTCAGCAGAGCTGCTCTAGAGCCTGAGAACCGGGTCAGCAGAGCTGCTGTAGAGCCAGGTAACCGGGTCAGCAGAGCTGCTGTAGAGCCAGAGAAGCAGGTCAGCAGAGCTGCTTTAGAGCCAGAGAAGTGACAGAAAAACAGGTCTGCAGAGCCAATGTACAGCCAGAGAACCAGGTCAGCAGAGCTGCTGTAGTGCCAGAGAACCAGGTCAGCAGAGCTGCTATAAAGGCAGAGAACAAGATCAGCAGAACCATTGTAGAGCCAGAGAACCAGGTCAGCAGAGCTGCTGTAGAGCCAGAGAATCAGCTCAGCAAAGCTGTTGTAGAGCCAGAGAACCAGATCCGCAGAGCTGTTGTAGAGCCAGAGAACCAGGTCAGCAGAGCTACCGTAGAGCCAGAGAACCAGGTCACCAGAGCTGCTCTAGAGCCTAAGAACCAGGTCAGCAGAGCTGCTTTAGAGCCAGAGAACCAGATTAGGAGAGCTGCTTTAGTGCCATAGAACCAGGTCAGCAGAGCTGCTTTAGAGCCAGAGACCAGGTCCGCAGAGCCGTTGTACAGCCAGACAACCAGGTCAGCAGAGCTGTTATAGAGCCATAGAACCATGTCAGCAGAGCTGCTCTAGAGCATAAGCACCAGGTCAGCAGAGCTGCTCTAGAGCAAGAGAACCATGTCAGCAGAGCTGCTTTAGAGCCAGAGAACCAGGTCAGCAGAGCTGCTCTAGAGCATAAGAACTAGGTCAGCAGAGTTGTTCTAGAGCCAGAGAACCATGTCAGCAGAGCTGCTCTAGAGCCAAACAACCAGGTAAGCAGAGCTGCTTAAGAGCCAGAGAAACAGGTCAGCAGAGCTGCTTTAGAGGGAGTGAACCAGATCAGCAGAGCTGCTTTAGAGCCAGAGAACCAGGTCAGCAGAGCGGCTTTAGAGCCTAAGATTCAGGTCAGCAGAACTGCTCTCGAGCCAGAGAACCAGGTCAGGAGAGCTGCTTTGAAGCCAGAGAAACGGGTCAGCAGAGCCATTGTAGAGCCAGAGAACCAGGCTAGCCGAGCTACTCTAGAGCCAAAAAACAGGTCAGCAGAGCCGCTGTAGAGCCAGAGAACCAGGTCAGCAGAGCTGCTCTAGAGCCAGAGAACCAGGTCAGCAGAGCCGTAGTAGAGCCAGAGAACCAGATCAGCAGACCTGCTTTTGAGCCAGAGAACCAGGTCAGCAGAGCTGCTGTAGAGCCAGAGAAACAGGTCAGCAGAGCTGCTCTAGAGCCTAAGAACCAGGTCAGCAGAGCTGCTTTAGAGCCAGAGAACCAGGCCAGCAGAGGTGCTATAGAGGGAGAGAACCAGGTCAGCAGAGGTGCTTTAGCGCCAGAGAACCACGTCAGCAGAGCTGCTTTAGAGCCAGAGAATCAGGTCACCAGAGCTGCTTTAGAGCCAGAAAATCAGGTCAGCAGAGCTGCTTTAGAGCCAGAGAACCAGGTCAGCAGAGCTGCTCTAGAGCCTAAGAACCAAGTCTGCAGAGCTGGTTTAGAGCCAGGGAACCAGGTCAGCAGAGCTGGTATAGAGGGAGAAAACCAGGTCAGCTGAGCCGCTTTAGCGCCAGAGACGCAGGTCAGCAGAGCTGCATAAGTCAAGAGAAACAGGTCAGCAGAGCTGCTCTAGAGCCTAAGAACCAGGTCAGCAGAGCTGCTTTAAAGCCAGAGAACGAGGTCAGCAGAGCTGCTTTAGGGGTAGAGAACCAGGTTAGCAGAGCTGCTGTTGAGCCAGAGAAACCAGGTCAGCAGAGCTGATTTAGAGGGAGAGAACCAGGTCAACAGAGCTGCTTTAGAGCCAGAGAATCAGGTAAGGTCAGCAGAGCTGCTTTAGAACCAGAGAACCAGGTCAGCAGATCTGCTTTAGATCCAGAGAACCAGGTCAGCAGAGCCGCTTTAGAGCCTGAGAACAAGTTCAGCAGAGCCGCTTTAGAGCTAGAGAACCAGGTCAGCATAGCTGCTTTAGAGCCTGAGAACCAGTTCAGCAGAGCCGCTTTAGAGCTAGAGAACCAGGTCAGCAGAGCTGCTCTAGAGCCTAAGAACCTGGTGAGCAGAGCTGCTCTAGAGGCAGAGAACCAGATGAGCAGGACTGCTTTAGAGTCATAGAAGAGCCAGAGAACCAGGTCAGCAGAGCCGTTGTAGAGCCAGAGAACCAGGTCAGCAGAGCTGCTGTAGAGCCAGAGAACCAGGTCAGCAGAGCTGCTATAGAGCCAGAGAACCAGGTCAGCAGAGTCGCTGTAGAGCCAGAGATCCAGGTCAGCAGAGCCGTTGTAGAGCCAGAGAACCAGATCAGCAAAGCTGCTCTAGAGCCAGAGAACCAGGTCAGCAGAGCCGTTGTAGAGCCAGAGAAACAAGTCAGCTGAGCTGCTCTAAAGCCAGAGAAATGGGTCAGCAAAGCCGTTGTAGAGTCAGAGAACCAGATCAGCAAAGCTGTTTTAGAGTCAGAGAATCAGGTCAGCAGTGGCGTTGTACAGCCAGAGAACCAGGATAGCAGAGCTGCTGTTGAGCCAGAGAACCAGGTCAGCAGAGCTGCTGTAGAGCCAGAGAACCAGGTCAGCTGAGCTGCTGTAGGGTCGAAGAACCAGGTCAGCAGAGCTGCTTTAGAGCCAGAGAACCAGATCAGCAGACCTGCTTTAGAGCCATAGAACAAGGTCAGCAGACCTGCTTTAGAGCCAGAGAATCAGGTCAGCAGAGCTGTTGTACAGCCAGAGAACCAGGTCAGCAGAGCTGCTCCAGAGCCAGAGAATCAGGTCAGAAGAGCTGCTTCGGAGATAGAGAAACAGGTCAGCAGAGCTGCTTTAGAGGGAGAGAACCAGATCAGCAGAGCTGCTTTAGAGGGAGAGAAACAGGTCAGCAGAGCTGCTTTAGAGGGAGAGAACCAAATCAGCAGAGCTGCTTTAGAGGGAGAGAACCAGATCAGCAGAGCTGCTTTAGAGCCAGAGAACCAGGTCAGCAGAGCCGTTGTAGAGCCAGAGTAGCAGGTCAGCAGAGCCGTTGTACAGCCAGAGAACCAGGTCAGCAGAGCTGCTCTAGAGCCAGAGAACCAGGTCAGAAGAGCTGCTTCAGAGCTAGAGAAACAGGTCAGCAGAGCTGCTTTAGAGAGAGAGAACCAGATCAGCAGACATGCTTTAGAGGGAGAGAACCAGATCAGCAGAGCTGCTTTAGAGCCAGAGAACCAGAGAACCATGTCAGCAGAGCCGTTGTAGAGCCAGAGAACCAGGGCAGCAGAGGTGTTGTAGAGCCAGAAATCCAGGTAAGCAGAGCTGCTCTAGAGCCTAAGAACAAGGTCAGCAGAGCTGCTTCAGAGCCAGGTAACCAGGTCAGCAGAGCTGCATAAGAGTCAGAGAACCAGGTCAGCAGAGCTGCTTTAGAGCCATAGAACCAGGTCAGCAGAGCTGCTCTAGAGTCTAAGAACCAGGTCAGCAGAGCTGCTCTAGAGGGAGAGAACCAGGTCAGCAGAGCTTCTTTAGAGCCAGAGAACCATGTCAGCAGAGCTGCTTTAGAGCCAGAGAATGAGGTCAGCAGAGCTGCTTTAGAGGTAGAGAACCAGGTCAGCAGAGCTGCTGTTGAGCCAGAGAAACCAGGTCAGCAGAGCTGCTCTAGAGGGAGAGAACCAGGTCAGCAGAGCTGCTTTAGAGCCAGAGAACCAGGTCAGCAGAGCTGCTTTAGAACCAGAGAACGAGGTCAGCAAAGCCGTTGTAGAGAAAGAAAACCAGATGAGCAAACCTGTTTTAGAGCCAGAGAAACAGGTCAGCAGAGCTGCTCTAGAGCCTAAGAACCAGGTCAGCAGAGCTGCTTTAGAGCCAGAGAACCAGGTCAGCAGAGCTGCTCTAGAGCCAGAGAAACAGGTCAGCAAAGCCGTTGTAGAGAAAGAGAACCAGGTCAGCAGAGCTGCTTTATAGCCAGAGAACCAGATCAGCACACCTGGTTTAGAGCCAGAGAACCAGGTCAGCAGAGCTGCTGTAGAGCCAGAGAACCAGGTCAGCAGAGCTGCTCTTGAGCCTCAGAACCAGGTCAGCAGAGCTGCTTTAGAGCCAGAGAACCAGATCAGCAGACCTGCTTTAGAGCCAGAGAACCAGGTCAGCAGAGCTGCTGTAGAGCCAGAGAACCAGGTCAGCAGAGCTGCTCTTGAGCCTCAGAACCAGATCAGCAGACCTGCTTTAGAGCCATAGAACCAGGTCAGCAGAGCTGCTTTCGAGCCAGAGAACAGGGTTAGCAGAGCCGTTGTACAGCCAGAGAACCAGGTCAGCAGAGCTGCTCCAGAGCCTAAGAACCTGGTCAGCAGAGCTGCTCTAGAGCCAGGGAACCAGGTCAGCAGAGCTGCCTCAGGGCTTGAGAAACAGGTCAGCAGAGCTACTTTAGAGGGAGAGAACCTGATCAGCATAGCTGCTTTAGAGGGAGAGAACCAGATCTGCAGAGCTGCTTTAGAGCCAGAGAACCAGGTCAGCAGAGTCGTTGTAGAGACAGAGAACCAGGTTAGCAGAGTCGTTGTTTAGCCAGAAAACCAGGTAAGCAGAGCTGCTCTAGAGCCTAAGAACCAGGTCAGCAGGGCTGCTTTAGCGCCAGAGAACCAGGTCAGCAGAGCTGCTTTAGAGCCATAGAACCAGGTCAGCAGAGCAGCTCTGGAGGCTAAGAACCAGGTCAGCAGAGCTGCTCTAGAGGGAGAGAACCAGGTCAGCAGAGCTGCATTAGAGCCAGAGATCCAGGTAAGCAGAGCTGCTTTAGAGCCAGAGAACGAGGTCAGCAGAGCTGCTTTAGAGGCAGAGAACCAGGTCAGTAGAGCTGCTGTCGAGCCAGAGAAACCAGGTCAGCAGAGCTGCTTTAGAGGGAGAGAACCAGGTCAGCAGAGCTGCTTTAGAGCCAGAGAACCAGGTCAGCAGAGCTGCTTTAGAGGGAGAGAACCAGGTCAGCAGAGCTGCTTTAGAGCCAGAGAACCAGGTCAGCAGAGCTGCTTTAGAAACAGAGAACCAGTGCAGCAGAGCTGCTTTAGATCCAGAGAAACAGGTCAGCAGAGCGGCTATAGAGCCAGAGAACAAGGTCAGCAGAGCCTCTTTAGATCTAGAGAACCATGTCAACAGAGCTGCTTTAGAGCCAGAGAACCAGGTCAGCAGAGCTGCTCTAGAGCCTAAGAAACAGGTCAGCAGAGCTGCTCTAGAGGCAGAGAACCGGGTCAGCCGAGCCTCTGTATAGCCAGAGAACCAGGTCAGCAGAGCTGCTCTAGAGCCTAAGAACCAGGTCAGCAGAGCTGCTCTAGAGCCTGAGAACCGGGTCAGCAGAGCTGCTCTAGAGCCAGGTAACTGGGTCAGCAGAGCTGCTGTAGAGCCAGAGAAGCAGGTCAGCAGAGCTGCTTTAGAGCCAGAGAACCAGGTGAGCAGAGCTGCAAAGAACCAGGTCAGCAGAGCTGCTATAGAGCCAGTGAACCAGGTCAGCAGAGCTGCTCAGATCCTAAGAACTAGGTCAGAAGAGCTGCTCCAGAGCCAGAGAACCAGGTCAGCAGAGCTGCTCTAGAGCCAGAGAACCAGGTCAGCAGAGCTGCTTTAGAGCCAGACAAAGAGGTCAGCAGAGCTGCTTTAGAGGGAGTGAACCAGATCTGCAGAGCTGCTTTAGAGCCAGAGAACCAGGTCAGCAAATCCATTGTAGAGCTAGAGAACCAGGTCAGCAGAGCTGCTTTAGAGCCAGACAAAGAGGTCAGCAGAGCTGCTTTAGAGGGAGTGAACCAGATCTGCAGAGCTGCTTTAGAGCCAGAGAACCAGGTCAGCAAATCCATTGTAGAGCTAGAGAACCAGGTGAGCAGAGCTGCTTTAGAGCCTAAGAACCAGGTCAGCAGAACTGCTCTTGAGCCAGAGAACCAGTTCAGGAGAGCTGCTTTAGAGTCAGAGAACCAGGTCAGCAGAGGTGCTATAGAGGGAGAGAACCAGGTCAGCAGAGGTGCTTTAGCACCAGAGAACAACGTCAGCAGAGCTGCTTTAGAGCCAGAGAATCAGGTCGTCAGAGCTGCTTTAGAGCCAGAGAATCCGGTCAGCAGAGCTGCTTTAGAGCCAGAGAACCAGGTCAGCAGAGCTGCTCAAGAGCCTAAGAACCAGGTCAGCAGAGCTGCTCTAGAGCCAGAGAACCAGGTCAGCAGAGCTCCTTAAGAGCCAGACGACCAGGTCAGTAGAGCCGTTGTAGAGCCATAGAACCAGGTCAGCAGACCTGCTCTAGAACCTAAGAACCAGGTCAGCAGAGCTGCTCTCGAGCCAGAGAACCAGGTCGGGAGAGCTGCTTTAGAGCCAGAGAACCATGTCAGCAGAGTGCTATAGAGGGAGAGAACCAGCTCAGTAGAGGCGCTTTAGTGCCAGAGAACCACACCAGCAGAGCTGCTATAAAGCCAGAGAACCAGGTCAGCGGAGATGCTCTAGAGCATAAGAACTAGGTCAGCAGAGCGGCTATAGAGCCAGAGAACAAGGTCAGCAGAGCCTCTTTAGATCTAAAGAACCAGGTCAGCAGAGCTGCTTTAGAGCCAGAGAACCAGGTCAGCAGAGCTGCTTTAGAGCCAGAGAACCAGGTCAGCAGAGCTGCTCTAGAGGCAGAGAACCGGGTCAGCCGAGCCTCTGTAGAGCCAGAGAACCAGGTCAGCAGAGCTGCTCTAGAGCCTAAGAACCAGGTCAGCAGAGCTGCTCTAGAGCCTGAGAACCGGGTCAGCAGAGCTGCTGTAGAGCCAGGTAACTGGGTCAGCAAAGCTGCTGTAGAGCCAGAGAAGCAGGTTAGCAGAGCTGCTTTAGAGCCAGAGAACCAGGTGAGTAGAGCTGTTTTAGAGCCATAGAAGTGACAGAAAACCAGGTCTGCAGAGCCATTGCAGAGCCAGAGAACCAGATCAGCAAAGCTGCTCTAGAGCCAGAGAACCAGGTCAGCAGAGCCGTTTTAGAGCCAGAGAAACAAGTCAGCTGAGCTGCTCTGAAGCCAGAGAAATGGGTCAGCAAAGCCGTTGTAGAGTCAGAGAACCAGATCAGCAAAGCTGTTTTAGAGTCAGAGAATCAGGTCAGCAGTGGCGTTGTACAACCAGAGAACCAGGATAGCAGAGCTGCTGTTGAGCCAGAGAACCAGGTCAGCAGAGCTGCTGTAGAGCCAGAGAACCAGGTCAGCTGAGCTGCTCTAGGGTCGAAGAACCAGGTCAGCAGAGCTGCTTTAGAGCCAGAGAACCAGATCAGCAGACCTGCTTTAGAGCCATAGAACAAGGTCAGCAGACCTGCTTTAGAGCCAGAGAATCAGGTCAGCAGAGCTGTTGTACAGCCAGAGAACCAGGTCAGCAGAGCTGCTCCAGAGCCAGAGAATCAGGTCAGAAGAGCTGCTTCCGAGATAGAGAAACAGGTCAGCAGAGCTGCTTTAGAGGGAGAGAACCAGATCAGCAGAGCTGCTTTAGAGGGAGAGAAACAGGTCAGCAGAGCTGCTTTAGAGGGAGAGAACCAGATCAGCAGAGCTGCTTTAGAGGGAGAGAACCAGATCAGCAGAGCTGCTTTAGAGCTAGAGAACCAGCTCAGCAGAGCCGTTGTAGAGCCAGAGTAGCAGGTCAGCAGAGCCGTTGTACAGCCAGAGAACCAGGTCAGCAGAGCTGCTCTAGAGCCAGAGAACCAGGTCAGAAGAGCTGCTTCAGAGCTAGAGAAACAGGTCAGCAGAGCTGCTTTAGAGAGAGAGAACCAGATCAGCAGACATGCTTTAGAGGGAGAGAACCAGATCAGCAGAGCTGCTTTAGAGCCAGAGAACCAGAGAACCATGTCAGCAAAGCCGTTGTAGAGCCAGAGAACCAGGGCAGCAGAGGCGTTGTAGAGCCAGAAAACCAGGTAAGCAGAGCTGCTCTAGAGCCTAAGAACAAGGTCAGCAGAGCTGCTTTAGAGCCAGGGAACCAGGTCAGCAGAGCTGCATAAGAGTCAGAGAACCAGGTCAGCAGAGCTGCTTTAGAGCCATAGAACCAGGTCAGCAGAGCTGCTCTAGAGTCTACGAACCAGGTCAGCAGAGCTGCTCTAGAGGGAGAGAACCAGGTCAGCAGAGCTTCTTTAGAGCCAGAAACCCATGTCAGCAGAGCTGCTTTAGAGCCAGAGAATGAGGTCAGCAGAGCTGCTTTAGAGGTAGAGAACCAGGTCAGCAGAGCTGCTGTTGAGCCAGAGAAACCAGGTCAGCAGAGCAGCTCTAGTGGGAGAGAACCAGGTCAGCAGAGCTGCTTTAGAGCCAGAGAACCAGGTCAGCAGAGCTGCTTTAGAACCAGAGAATGAGGTCAGCAAAGCCGTTGTAGAGAAAGAAAACCAGATGAGCAAACCTGTTTTAGAGCCAGAGAAACAGGTCAGCAGAGCTGCTCTAGAGCCTAAGAACCAGGTCAGCAGAGCTGCTTTGGAGCCAGAGAACCAGGTCAGCAGAGCTGCTCTAGAGCCAGAGAACCAGGTCAGCAAAGCTTCTTTAGAACCAGAGAACCAGGTCAGCAGAGCAGTTGTAGAGCCAGAGAACCAGGTCAGTAGAGCTGCTCTAGAGCCTAAAAACCAGGTCAGCAGAGCTGCTTTAGAGCCAGAGAACCAGGTCAGCAGAGCTGCTCTAGAGCCAGAGAAACAGGTCAGCAAAGCCGTTGTAGAGAAAGAGAACCAGGTCAGCAGAACTGCTTTAGAGCCAGAGAACCAGATCAGCAGACCTGGTTTAGAGCCAGAGAACCAGGTCAGCAGAACTGCTGTAGAGCCAGAGAACCAGGTCAGCAGAGCTGCTCTTGAGCCTAAGAACCAGGTCAGCAGAGCTGCTTTAGAGCCAGAGAACCAGATCAGCAGACCTGCTTTAGAGCCAGAGAACCAGGTCAGCAGAGCTGCTGTAGAGCCAGAGAACTAGGTCAGCAGAGCTGCTCTTAAACCTAAGAACCAGATCAGCAGACCTGCTTTAGAGCCATAGAACCAGGTCAGCAGAGCTGCTTTAGAGCCAGAGAACAGGGTTAGCAGAGCCGTTGTACAGCCAGAGAACCAGGTCAGCAGAGCTGCTCCAGAGCCTAAGAACCAGGTCAGCAGAGCTGCTCTAGAGCCAGGGAACCATGTCAGCAGAGCTGCTTTAGAGCCAGAGAATGAGGTCAGCAGAGCTGCTTTAGAGGTAGAGAACCAGGTCAGCAGAGCTGCTTTAGAGCCAGAGAACCAGGTCAGCAGAGTCGTTGTAGAGCCAGAGAACCAGGTCAGCAGAGTCGTTGTTTAGCCAGAAAACCAGGTAAGCAGAGCTGCTCTAGAGCCTAAGAACCAGGTCAGCAGGGCTGATTTAGCGCCAGAGAACCAGGTCAGCAGAGCTGCTTTAGAGCCATAGAACCAGGTCAGCAGAGCAGCTCTGGAGGCTAAGAACCAGGTCAGCAGAGCTGCTCTAGAGGGAGAGAACCAGGTCAGCAGAGCTGCATTAGAGCCAGAGATCCAGGTAAGCAGAGCTGCTTTAGAGCCAGAGAACGAGGTCAGCAGAGCTGCTTTAGAGGCAGAGAACCAGGTCAGTAGAGCTGCTGTCGAGCCAGAGAAACCAGGTCAGCAGAGCTGCTTTAGAGGGAGAGAACCAGGTCAGCAGAGCTGCTTTAGAGCCAGAGAACCAGGTCAGCAGAGCTGCTTTAGAAACAGAGAACCAGTGCAGCAGAGCTGCTTTAGATCCAGAGAAACAGGTCAGCAGAGCGGCTATAGAGCCAGAGAACAAGGTCAGCAGAGCCTCTTTAGATCTAGAGAACCATGTCAGCAGAGCTGCTTTAGAGCCAGAGAACCAGGTCAGCAGAGCTGTTCTAGAGCCTAAGAAACAGGTCAGCAGAGCTGCTCTAGAGGCAGAGAACCGGGTCAGCCGAGCCTCTGTAGAGCCAGAGAACCAGGTCAGCAGAGCTGCTCTAGAGCCTAAGAACCAGGTCAGCAGAGCTGTTCTAGAGCCTGAGAACCGGGTCAGCAGAGCTGCTGTAGAGCCAGGTAACTGGGTCAGCAGAGCTGCTGTAGAGCCAAAGAAGCAGGTCAGCAGAGCTGCTTTAGAGCCAGAGAACCAGGTGAGCAGAGCTGCAAAGAACCAGGTCAGCAGAGCTGCTATAGAGCCAGTGAACCAGGTCAGCAGAGCTGCTCAGAGCCTAAGAACTAGGTCAGAAGAGCTGCTCCAGAGCCAGAGAACCAGGTCAGCAGAGCTGCTCTAGAGCCAGAGAACCTGGTCAGCAGAGCTGCTTTAGAGCCAGAGAAAGAGGTCAGCAGAGCTGCTTTAGAGGGAGTGAACCAGATCTGCAGAGCTGCTTTAGAGCCAGAGAACCAGGTCAGCAAATCCATTGTAGAGCTAGAGAACCAGGTCAGCAGAGCTGCTTTAGAGCCTAAAAACCAGGTCAGCAGAACTGCTCTTGAGCCAGAGAACCAGGTCATGAGAGCTGCTTTAGAGTCAGACAACCAGGTCAGCAGAGGTGCTATAGAGGGAGAGAACCAGGTCAGCCGAGGTGCTTTAGCGCCAGAGAACAACGTCAGCAGAGCTGCTTTAGAGCCAGAGAATCAGGTCACCAGAGCTGCTTTAGAGCCAGAGAATCCGGTCAGCAGAGCTGCTTTAGAGCCAGAGAACCAGGTCAGCAGATCTGCTAAAGAGCCTAAGAACCAGGTCAGCAGAGCTGCTCTAGAGCCAGAGAACCAGGTCAGCAGAGCTGCTTTAGAGCCAGAGAACCAGGTCAGCCGAGCTGATCTGGAGCGAGTGAACCAGGTCAGCAGAGCTCCTTAAGAGCCAGACTACCAGGTCAGTAGAGCCGTTGTAGAGCCATAGAACCAGGTCAGCAGACCTGCTCTAGAACCTAAGAACCAGGTCAGCAGAGCTGCTCTCGAGCCAGAGAACCAGGTCGGGAGAGCTGCTTTAGAGCCAGAGAACCATGTCAGCAGAGGTGCTATAGAGGGAGAGAACCAGCTCAGTAGAGGTGCTTTAGTGCCAGAGAACCACACCAGCAGAGCTGCTTTAAAGCCAGAGAACCAGGTCAGCAGAGCTGCTTTAGAGCCAGAGAACCAGGTCAGCAGAGCTGCTCTAGAGCCTAAGAAACAGGTCAGCAGAGCTGCTCTAGAGGCAGAGAACCGGGTCAGCCGAGCCTCTGTAGAGCCAGAGAACCAGGTCAGCAGAGCTGCTCTAGAGCCTAAGAACCAGGTCAGCAGAGCTGCTCTAGAGCCTGAGAACCGGGTCAGCAGAGCTGCTGTAGAGCCAGGTAACTGGGTCAGCAGAGCTGCTGTAGAGCCAGAGAAGCAGGTCAGCAGAGCTGCTTTAGAGCCAGAGAACCAGGTGAGCAGAGCTGTTTTAGAGCCATAGAAGTGACAGAAAACCAGGTCTGCAGAGCCATTGCAGAGCCAGAGAACCAGGTCAGCAGAGCTGCTATAGAGCCAGTGAACCAGGTCAGCAGAGCCAGAGACCCAGGTCAGCAGAGCTGCTCTAAAGCCAGAGATCCAGGTCAGCAGACCGGTTGTAGAGCCAGAGAACCAGATCAGCAAAGCTGCTCTAGAGGAAGAGAACCAGGTCAGCAGAGCCATTGTAGAGCCAGAGAACCAGGTCAGCAAAGCCGTTGTAGAGCCAGAGAACCAGATCAGCAAAATTGTTTAAGAGCCAGAGAAACAGATCCGCAGAGCCGTTATAGAGCCAGAGAACCAGGTCAGCAGAGCTGCTATAGAGCCAGAGAACCAGGTCACCAGAGCTGCTCTTGAGCCTAAGAACCAGGTCAGCAGAGCTGCTTTAGAGCCAGAGAACCAGATCATGAGAGCTGCTTTAGAGCCATAGAACCAGGTCAGCAGAGCTGCTTTAGAGCCAGAGAACCAGGTCCGCAGAGCCGTTGTACAGCCAGACAACCAGGTCAGCAGAGCCATTGTACAGCCAGAGAACCAGGTCAGCAGATCTGGTTTAGAGCCATAGAAACAGGTCAGCAGAGTTGCTTTAGAGCCAGCGAACCAGGTCAGCAGAGCCGTTATAGAGCCAGAGAACCAGGTCAGCAGAGCTGCTCTAGAGCCTAAGAACCAGGTCAGCAGAGCTGCTCTAGAGCAAGAGAACCATTTCAGCAGAGCTGCTTTAGAGCCAGAGAACCAGGTCAGCAGAGCTGCTCTAGAGCATAAGAACTAGGTCAGCAGAGTTGCTCTAGAGCCAGAGAACCAGGTCAGCAGAGCTGCTCTGGAGCCAGACAACCAGGTCAGCAGAGCTGCTTTAGAGCCAGAGAAACAGGTCAGCAGAGCTGCTTTAGATGGAGTGAACCAGATCTGCAGAGCTGCTTTAGAGCCAGAGAACAAGGTCAGCAGATCCATTGTAGAGCTAGAGAACCAGGTCAGCAGAGCTGCTTTAGAGCCTAAGAACCAGGTCAGCAGAACTGCTCTTGAGCCAGAGAACCAGGTCAGGAGAGCGGCTTTAGAGTCAGAGAACAAGGTCACCAGAGCTGCTCTTGAGCCTAAGAACCAGGTCAGCAGAGCTGCTTTAGAGCCAGAGAACCAGATCATGAGAGCTGCTTTAGAGCCATAGAACCAGGTCAGCAGAGCTGCTTTAGAGCCAGCGAACCAGGTCCGCAGAGCCGTTGTACAGCCAGACAACCAGGTCAGCAGAGCTGCTTTAGAGCCAGAGAACCAGGTCCGCAGAGCCATTGTACAGCCAGAGAACCAGGTCAGCAGATCTGGTTTAGAGCCATAGAAACAGATCCGCAGAGCCGTTGTAGAGCCAGAGAACCAGGTCAGCAGATCTGCTATAGAGCCAGAGAACCAGGTCACCAGAGCTGCTCTTGAGCCTAAGAACCAGGTCAGCAGAGCTGCTCTAGAGCCTAAGAACCAGGTCAGCAGAGCTGCTCTAGAGCAAGAGAACCATTTCAGCAGAGCTGCTTTAGAGCCAGAGAACCAGGTCAGCAGAGCTGCTCTAGAGCATAAGAACTAGGTCAGCAGAGTTGCTCTAGAGCCAGAGAACCAGGTCAGCAGAGCTGCTCTGGAGCCAGACAACCAGGTCAGCAGAGCTGCTTTAGAGCCAGAGAAACAGGTCAGCAGAGCTGCTTTAGATGGAGTGAACCAGATCTGCAGAGCTGCTTTAGAGCCAGAGAACCAGGTCAGCAGATCCATTGTAGAGCTAGAGAACCAGGTCAGCAGAGCTGCTTTAGAGCCTAAGAACCAGGTCAGCAGAACTGCTCTTGAGCCAGAGAACCAGGTCAGGAGAGCGGCTTTAGAGTCAGAGAACAAGGTCACCAGAGCTGCTCTTGAGCCTAAGAACCAGGTCAGCAGAGCTGCTTTAGAGCCAGAGAACCAGATCATGAGAGCTGCTTTAGAGCCATAGAACCAGGTCAGCAGAGCTGCATTAGAGCCAGAAAACCAGGTCCACAGAGCCGTTGTACAGCCAGACAACCAGGTCAGCAGAGCTGCTTTAGAGCCAGAGAACCAGGTCCGCAGAGCCATTGTACAGCCAGAGAACCAGGTCAGCAGATCTGGTTTAGAGCCATAGAAAGAGGTCAGCAGAGCTGCTTTAGAGCCATCGAACCAGGTCAGCAGAGCTGCTCTAGAGCCTAAGAACCAGGTCAGCAGAGCTGCTTTAGAGGCAGAGAACCTGGTCAGTAGAGCTGCTGTCGAGCCAGAGAAACCAGGTCAGAAGAGCTGCTTTAGAGGGAGAGAACCAGGTCAGCAGAGCTGCTTTAGAAACAGAGAACCAGTGCAGCAGAGCTGCTTTAGATCCAGAGAAACAGGTCAACAGAGCGGCTATAGAGCCAGAGAACAAGGTCAGCAGAGCCTCTTTAGATCTAGAGAACCATGTCAGCAGAGCTGCTTTAGAGCCAGAGAACCAGGTCAGCAGAGCTGCTCTAGAGCCTAAGAAACAGGTCAGCAGAGCTGCTCTAGAGGCAGAGAACCGGGTCAGCCGAGCCTCTGTAGAGCCAGAGAACCAGGTCAGCAGAGCTGCTCTAGAGCCTAAGAACCAGGTCAGCAGAGCTGCTCTAGAGCCTGAGAACCGGGTCAGCAGAGCTGCTGTAGAGCCAGGTAACTGGGTCAGCAGAGCTGCTGTAGAGCCAGAGAAGCAGGTCAGCAGAGCTGCTTTAGAGCCAGAGAACCAGGTGAGCAGAGCTGCAAAGAACCAGGTCAGCAGAGCTGCTATAGAGCCAGTGAACCAGGTCAGCAGAGCTGCTCAGAGCCTAAGAACTAGGTCAGAAGAGCTGCTCCAGAGCCAGAGAACCAGGTCAGCAGAGCTGCTCTAGAGCCAGAGAACCTGGTCAGCAGAGCTGCTTTAGAGCCAGAGAAAGAGGTCAGCAGAGCTGCTTTAGAGGGAGTGAACCAGATCTGCAGAGCTGCTTTAGAGCCAGAGAACCAGATCAGCAAATCCATTGTAGAGCTAGAGAACCAGGTCAGCAGAGCTGCTTTAGAGCCTAAAAACCAGGTCAGCAGAACTGCTCTTGAGCCAGAGAACCAGGTCATGAGAGCTGCTTTAGAGTCAGACAACCAGGTCAGCAGAGGTGCTGTAGAGGGAGAAAACCAGGTCAGCCGAGGTGCTTTAGCACCAGAGAACAAAGTCAGCAGAGCTGCTTTAGAGCCAGAGAATCAGGTCACCAGAGCTGCTTTAGAGCCAGAGAATCCGGTCAGCAGAGCTGCTTTAGAGCCAGAGAACCAGGTCAGCAGATCTGCTAAAGAGCCTAAGAACCAGGTCAGCAGAGCTGCTCTAGAGCCAGAGAACCAGGTCAGCAGAGCTGCTTTAGAGCCAGAGAACCAGGTCAGCCGAGCTGATCTGGAGCGAGTGAACCAGGTCAGCAGAGCTCCTTAAGAGCCAGACTACCAGGTCAGTAGAGCCGTTGTAGAGCCATAGAACCAGGTCAGCAGACCTGCTCTAGAACCTAAGAACCAGGTCAGCAGAGCTGCTCTCGAGCCAGAGAACCAGGTCGGGAGAGCTGCTTTAGAGCCAGAGAACCATGTCAGCAGAGGTGCTATAGAGGGAGAGAACCAGCTCAGTAGAGGTGCTTTAGTGCCAGAGAACCACACCAGCAGAGCTGCTTTAAAGCCAGAGAACCAGGTCAGCAGAGCTGCTCTAGAGCATAAGAACTAGGTCAGCAGAGCGGCTATAGAGCCAGAGAACAAGGTCAGCAGAGCCTCTTTAGATCTAGAGAACCAGGTCAGCAGAGCTGCTTTAGAGCCAGAGAACCAGGTCAGCAGAGCTGCTCTAGAGCCTAAGAAACAGGTCAGCAGAGCTGCTCTAGAGGCAGAGAACCGGGTCAGCCGAGCCTCTGTAGAGCCAGAGAACCAGGTCAGCAGAGCTGCTCTAGAGCCTAAGAACCAGGTCAGCAGAGCTGCTCTAGAGCCTGAGAACCGGGTCAGCAGAGCTGCTGTAGAGCCAGGTAACTGGGTCAGCAGAGCTGCTGTAGAGCCAGAGAAGCAGGTCAGCAGAGCTGCTTTAGAGCCAGAGAACCAGGTGAGCAGAGCTGTTTTAGAGCCATAGAAGTGACAGAAAACCAGGTCTGCAGAGCCATTGCAGAGCCAGAGAACCAGGTCAGCAGAGCTGCTATAGAGCCAGTGAACCAGGTCAGCAGAGCCAGAGACCCAGGTCAGCAGAGCTGCTCTAAAGCCAGAGATCCAGGTCAGCAGACCGGTTGTAGAGCCAGAGAACCAGATCAGCAAAGCTGCTCTAGAGGCAGAGAACCAGGTCAGCAGAGCCATTGTAGAGCCAGAGAACCAGGTCAGCAAAGCCGTTGTAGAGCCAGAGAACCAGATCAGCAAAATTGTTTAAGAGCCAGAGAAACAGATCCGCAGAGCCGTTGTAGAGCCAGAGAACCAGGTCAGCAGAGCTGCCATAGAGCCAGAGAACCAGGTCACCAGAGCTGCTCTTGAGCCTAAGAACCAGGTCAGCAGAGCTGCTTTAGAGCCAGAGAACCAGATCATGAGAGCTGCTTTAGAGCCATAGAACCAGGTCAGCAGAGCTGCTTTAGAGCCAGAGAACCAGGTCCGCAGAGCCGTTGTACAGCCAGACAACCAGGTCAGCAGAGCCATTGTACAGCCAGAGAACCAGGTCAGCAGATCTGGTTTAGAGCCATAGAATAGGTCAGCAGAGTTGCTTTAGAGCCAGCGAACCAGGTCAGCAGAGCCGTTATAGAGCCAGAGAACCAGGTCAGCAGAGCTGCTCTAGAGCCTAAGAACCAGGTCAGCAGAGCTGCTCTAGAGCAAGAGAACCATTTCAGCAGAGCTGCTTTAGAGCCAGAGAACCAGGTCAGCAGAGCTGCTCTAGAGCATAAGAACTAGGTCAGCAGACTTGCTCTAGAGCCAGAGAACCAGGTCAGCAGAGCTGCTCTGGAGCCAGACAACCAGGTCAGCAGAGCTGCTTTAGAGCCAGAGAAACAGGTCAGCAGAGCTGCTTTAGATGGAGGGAACCAGATCTGCAGAGCTGCTTTAGAGCCAGAGAACCAGGTCAGCAGATCCATTGTAGAGCTAGAGAACCAGGTCAGCAGAGCTGCTTTAGAGCCTAAGAACCAGGTCAGCAGAACTGCTCTTGAGCCAGAGAAACAGGTCAGGAGAGCGGCTTTAGAGTCAGAGAACAAGGTCACCAGAGCTGCTCTTGAGCCTAAGAACCAGGTCAGCAGAGCTGCTTTAGAGCCAGAGAACCAGATCATGAGAGCTGCTTTAGAGCCATAGAACCAGGTCAGCAGAGCTGCTTTAGAGCCAGAGAACCAGGTCCGCAGAGCCGTTGTACAGCCAGACAACCAGGTCAGCAGAGCTGCTTTAGAGCCATAGAACCAGGTCCGCAGAGCCATTGTACAGCCAGAGAACCAGGTCAGCAGATCTGGTTTAGAGCCATAGAAACAGATCCGCAGAGCCGTTGTAGAGCCAGAGAACCAGGTCAGCAGATCTGCTATAGAGCCAGAGAACCAGGTCACCAGAGCTGCTCTTGAGCCTAAGAACCAGGTCAGCAGAGCTGCTTTAGAGCCAGAGAACCAGGTCAGCAGAGCTGCATTAGAGCCAGAAAACCAGGTCCGCAGAGCCGTTGTACAGCCAGACAACCAGGTCAGCAGAGCTGCTTTAGAGCCAGAGAACCAGGTCCGCAGAGCCATTGTACAGCCAGAGAACCAGGTCAGCAGATCTGGTTTAGAGCCATAGAAACAGGTCAGCAGAGCTGCTTTAGAGCCATCGAACCAGGTCAGCAGAGCTGCTCTAGAGCCTAAGAACCAGGTCAGCAGAGCTGCTCTAGAGCCTAAGAACCAGGTCAGCAGAGCTGCTCTAGAGCAAGAGAACCATTTCAGCAGAGCTGCTTTAGAGCCAGAGAATCAGGTCAGCAGAGCTGCTCTAGAGCATAAGAACTAGGTCAGCAGAGTTGCTCTAGAGCCAGAGAACCAGGTCAGCAGAGCTGCTCTGGAGCCAGACAACCAGGTCAGCAGAGCTGCTTTAGAGTAGGCCTGGGCCAAAATTCCGTTCCGTTCGCGGAAATTGCGATATTTTGGCATTTTCGCGTTCCGCGGAAAGCGCGAAAATGTCAAAATGTCCGTATTCCGCAGCTTAGCGATAATTTGTTTCTTGCTCGCGCTGTAAAATAATACATTCTCGCACGCGCGCGATCGCCTTACCTGAATCCCTGCGTTCTCTGACAGGTTTTCTTGACCCGGTCGCGTTCTCCACGAGATGTTGGATTTTGGTAGCCATTTTGCGCTGTCTCGCGAGAGTTCGCAGCCGCCTTAACGTCATTTGTCACGCGATCACGTCATTTGTCGCGCGATCACGTCTTTCTTCTCGCGATCATGCACCGCGCGAGTATGAGAAGATTGAGATCTCGAACATGTCATTCTACATCGCGAGCCAGAGGATGAGGACGCGGGCACGTGTAATCGAACGCGAACAGGAGAAAGAGACCGCGAACACGTCATATCCAACGCGACAGGGACAAAGAAGAGAACGCAATCATATCGTTTTCTACACGCCGGCGGAAGTAATGTGAAGCTCGAGAACTCAACAACGTAAAATTTACAATTTGGAGAGGAATATCGGCTCTAGCAGCATGAAACCATCTGCAAATGCTGATTTTGGATGAAAAGAACTCCTTACATTGACATTTGGCTTTCCTTTTTTGTGCAAGGAGTCATTTTTTTAAAAGGTGGAGAGAGGGAGGAAGTGACACAGAATCTCCAACTTCCTGTTCCTGTCCAGCAGGCTCCTCCCAGTGCTTTGTCCATCTCCTGCTCATTCTGCCTTTGGATTTGGAGCTGGAAAGATCACTCTTTTTGTCTGCTGCATCATTGCAATTGGATTTCAGGATTTTTGGAATAGGATATTTTACAAGTAAGTGGTTGTTGTGTTTGATTGTGGGCATTGCAGTTGTTGTAACTACAATTTATTTTTGATAATGAATTAATTATCATCATTCCTTTTTTTATTTTTTTTATTTTGTGGGTTGTAGTAGTAGGCCCGAGCTAGCCATGGGCATGGCCTCATGGGTGTGTGTGCATGATGAAGCAACTGTTCCTTTTGTTTTTTGAATGTAATTCATTTTCAAGCACATTTAGGGCATGGATGGCATTGGATTGAGTTGGGGAAGTGTGTTTTTTGGGGTGGCCTTTGTGATGTTGTTGGGCCTGGCCATGTGGCTGGTGGCCATTTTGAGGCCTAGGCCTGCAAGCTTGCCTGGCCTTGTCTGCCAACAGGCCTGCTTTCATCCACTAGGACCAGAGCAGGTAGCCACAGCTTTATTGATCAAGTGTTTTATATGTGATCTGTTGAATTTAGACATCATTTAGGGCATGGATGGCATTGGGTTGAGTTGAGGAAGTGTGTTTTTGGGGGTGGCCTTGCTGATGTTGTTGGGCCTGGCCATGTGGCTGGTGGCCATTTTGAGGCCTAGGCCTGCAAGCTTGCCTGGCCTTGTCTGCCAACAGGCCGGCTTTCATCCACTAGGACCAGAGCAGGTAGCCACAGCTTTATTGATCAAGTGTTTTCTATGTGATCTGTTGAATTTAGACATCATTTAGGGCATGGATGGCATTGGATTGAGTTGGGGAAGTGTGTTTTTGGGGGTGGCCTTGCTGATGTTGTTGGGCCTGGCCATATGGCTGGTGGCCATTTTGAGGCCTAGGCCTGCAAGCTTGCCTGGCCTTGTCTGCCAACAGGCCTGCTTTCATCCACTAGGACCAGAGCAGGTAGCCACAGCTTTATTAATCTACTGTTTTCTATGTGATCTGTTGAATTTAGACATCATTTAGGGCATGGATGGCATTGGATTGAGTTTAGGAAGTGTGTTTTTGGGGGTGGCCTTGCTGATGTTGTTGGGCCTGGCCATGTGGCTGGTGGCCATTTTGAAGCCTAGGCCTGCAAGCTTGCCTGGCCTTGTCTGCCAACAGGCCTGCTTTCATCCACTAGGACCAGAGCAGGTAGCCACAGCTTTATTAATCTACTGTTTTCTATGTGATCTGTTGAATTTAGACACCATTTAGGGCATGGATGGCATTGGATTGAGTTTAGGAAGTGTGTTTTTGGGGGTGGCCTTGCTGATGTTGGGCCTGGCCATGTGGCTGGTGGCCATTTTGAGGCCTAGGCCTGCAAGCTTGCCTGGCCTTGTCTGCCAACAGGCCTGCTTTCATCCACTAGGACCAGAGCAGGTAGCCACAGCTTTATTAATCTACTGTTTTCTATGTGATCTGTTGAATTTAGACATCATTTAGGGCATGGATGGCATTGGATTGAGTTTAGGAAGTGTGTTTTTGGGGGTGGCCTTGCTGATGTTGTTGGGCCTGGCCATGTGGCTGGTGGCCATTTTGAGGCCTAGGTCTGCAAGCTTGCCTGGCCTTGTCTGCCAACAGGCCTGCTTTCATCCACTAGGACCAGAGCAGGTAGCCACAGCTTTATTAATATACTGTTTTCTATGTGATCTGTTGAATTTAGACATCATTTAGGGCATGGATGGCATTGGATTGAGTTGGGGAAGTGTGTTTTTGGGGGTGGCCTTGCTGATGTTGTTGGGCCTGGCCATGTGGCTGGTGGCCATTTTGAGGCCTAGGCCTGCAAGCTTGCCTGGCCTTGTCTGCCAACAGGCCTGCTTTCATCCACTAGGACCAGAGCAGGTAGCCAGAGCTTTATTAATCTACTGTTTTCTATGTGATCTGTTGAATTTAGACACCATTTAGGGCATGGATGGCATTGGATTGAGTTTAGGAAGTGTGTTTTTGGGGGTGGCCTTGCTGATGTTGTTGGGCGTGGCCATGTGGCTGGTGGCCATTTTGAGGCCTAGGCCTGCAAGCTTGCCTGGCCTTGTCTGCCAACAGGCCTGCTTTCATCCACTAGGACCAGAGCAGGTAGCCACAGCTTTATTGATCAAGTGTTTTCTATGTGATCTGTTGAATTTAGACATCATTTAGGGCATGGATGGCATTGGATTGAGTTTAGGAAGTGTGTTTTTGGGGGTGGCCTTGCTGATGTTGTTGGGCCTGGCCATGTGGCTGGTGGCCATTTTGAGGCCTAGGCCTGCAAGCTTGCCTGGCCTTGTCTGCCAACAGGCCTGCTTTCATCCACTAGGACCAGAGCAGGTAGCCACAGCTTTATTGATCAAGTTTTTTCTATGTGATCTGTTGAATTTAGACTTCATTTAGGGCATGGATGGCATTGGATTGAGTTGGGGAAGTGTGCTTTTTGGGGGGTGGCCTTGCTGATGTTGGTTGTCTTAAACACAATCCATGCTTTTTTTATGTGTCTGGTCACTGGTGTGTTGGTGTGCAATGCATGCACCCTGCAGAGCTTTTTGGGGCCTGTGAATGTTCCTACATTTTGTTGCATTAAAAAGTCAGAGCAGTGTGCTTTAGCAGGCATCCTTTACCTGGCTTTTATAGGCCTTTTGTCAGCTCCTGGTGTTTCCCAGGCCCCCGGCTTCTTTGTGATTTGTGTGTGTCCATGTGGGTGGTGGCCTTTTTGGGTGTTTGGACTGTGAGTATTAGTGTCCTGCTTTTGCCATAGGCCTGCATGGTTTTCCTATTGGCTCTTTGGCTTACTGCTTCCATCCATCCACCCCCTTTGCCAGCAGCAGCTCCATGGATGCTGAGATGCTCAAATAATGCAATGGTCCACCCCACTTCCATTAGATTTTTATTTTGTTGTTTATTATTAACTTTCCTATCCTTCCTGAGAGTGTACTGTGTGGCTGTACACAGTACTAGTAGTATAACATAGCTCTAGTTAAAAAAAATAGTCATAAATGGCTAGACTATCTTTTGTTTGCACTAGTACAGTACTAAGTAACTGAACCACAACAACAAATGCAACATTTCACTGATGTTCTCCTCCTGTCTTCTTTGCTTTTAGGTGCACAAAAGACAGAGTAGGAGGTGTCATCGGCATCACCTGGCTACCCGTTGTACTGCCAGCCAGACAGAAGTCCTGCTGCGCATCACGCCCACGTGTGACCAGAACTTGTTGTGCATCTGCCTCCTGCCTGACATCTGAAGAAGATGGCCCCAAAGAAAGGTACCAGGTCCAGTACCAAGAAAGTTGCCGGTGAGAAGGAACAGAAAAAGGAAGTGCCATTAACCACGACTGGTGGTGTGCCGGCCAATGTTTTTTTTGGCACCAAAGCATTGTCCGGGAACCAAGCTGGGAGCAGCACAGTGGTCAAAGCCCACCAACGTAGGCCCAAGGGCTTTAGTGTCGCAGAGGTAGCCAGTCTACTAATGAGCAGCGATGTTCAAGAAATGTCATTACCGCAAAGTAGTACACAATCAAGTTCAACGCACGCGCAAACTCAGCAGATCAGTGTCAAGCCGCCGCAACCAGAACAGCAGCAGCTGCCGCAACCAGAACAGCAGCAGCCGCCGCAACCAGAACAGCAGCAGCCGCCGCAACCAGAACAGCAGCAGCCGCCGCAACCAGAACAGCAGCAGCCGCCGCAACCAATACAGCAGCAGCCGCCGCAACAGCCCACCATAGTAGTTGTTGCTCCTGACGTAGGGGCATTTCAGGAAATCGAGCTTCTTGCAGACAAAGTGGAGCGAAGTCAAACCACTGTTTCAGAAGATCAATTGTCTTCCAGACCACCAGCAAGGAAAAGGAGGCTTAGTCCATCATCTTCTTCTTCAAGCCCCGCTTCTGATGATCGTGATGACACTTGGGTCCCACCAGCTCGGTCTGAGAGTGATGTACGCCACAAGACATTGCTTCTGAAAAGGAAGGTCCCAGAAAAACTTAGAGTTATGGAGGTAGATGTAGAAGAGGGGGGTGATGATGTTGATGAAGACGAGCCAGTCATCACGCACATTACTCCCGCCCCAAAGGGATTGGAGACCGACATTCTCACCCTATCCAGAAAGGCTGCTACTGAGCGGGATGTAGCATGGATCTCACCAACACAGGTTACACCACCACTACCTCCAGCTGCCATATTTTCCAAGGCCCGGCAGGGACCTACATCCAGCTCAACCATCTCAGTAGGTAGTGGTAGTAAAAGTCACAGTGTAGGTGGACAGGGTCACATATTTTCAAGAACCCCCTCAAGTTCATCTGGTGTTGAAAGTGGCACATCCAGCAGTGCCAGAAAGTTCTCCTCCCTAGTTTGGGACTTCTTTTCTGTTAGCGCCAAGGAGGAGAACGTTGCTATATGCTCAATTTGTCGCCAAGGTGTTCGGCGTGGTAAGCTTGGTACAAACTATGGTACCGGAGGACAAGCAAGTCATCTCAGAATACACCACAATATCGTGTGGGAGGCTCACCTACTTAAGTTAAAAGAAAGTAGAAAAACTCAACCCATTGAAGTTGGTCAAGGTGAATCAGGGAGCGATATTATTGTGGTGGAAGGTGAAGAAGAGGGAGGCATTTCTAGCCCTGCCCCCAGTACTGCAGTGGTAACGCCCACATCCTCCTCAGTAACATCAGAGTGGCACCGCAGTAAGAGCCATACTCAGAGTCAGGCTGAGACACCAAGGCGACCGGCGACTACCTCAATGAGACAATCTGTGTCGTTGAGCCTTAGTGGGTTAATGAAAACAGCACCACTAAGGAAAGTAAGCCAGCCTACCATTGAGAGCATGTTTAGGTTGGAGGGGCAGTTCCAACGCAACCACCCAACGGCATGATTGTACAATGCGAAGCTGGCTAAAATGTTAGCGCTGGACCTTCTTCCTTTTTCATTTGTGGAAGGGGTGGGTTTCCTTGAATTTGTGTCTGCCATCTGCCCTAAATGGAAGGTTCCCAGCCGGTCCTATTTTGCACGAATTGCTGTTCCGGCACTACATCATGATGTGCTGGAATTGGTTGGTCAAGGTTTGCAGCAGAGTGCTGTGCACAATATCCACCTGACAACAGACATGTGGAGCAGTTGCCAAGCCACAGATTACATGTGCATCACTGCACACTGGATCTCTTTTGTGGGGGTTAGAGATCAACTATCTGCACGAGGTGTTGTTGACACAGCTGCGATTTTTGAAGGTACTCGGAAACATGCAACTGTAGCCATGTTCGCCATGGAGAAATCTCATACGGCTGAAAACATTTTAGAAGAGTTTCGCACCAAGGTTTTGGAATGGCTGCGGCCCAGAAGGCTTGGTATTGGTTTTGTTGCCACAGACAATGGCAGTAATGTACTTAAGGCCATGGAACTTGGTTCCTATTTCAGGGTTCCATGTTTGGCACACTGCATAAACATTATAGTGCAAGACTTTCTTAAAAAAGAACCCATAGTCAGCAATTTACTGGCCATCTGCCGAAGAATATGCACTCATTTCAGCCATTCTTTTAAAGCTCGGAAGCAGCTGAGGATCATCCAACGTGAATTTAGGATGCCAGTCAAGGCACTCATCCAGGAGGTGGCAACACGTTGGAACTCAACGTATTACATGCTTGATCGTCTGTACGAACAGCACAGGTCACTCCATGAATATGTCTGGTACAGAAGCAGTGATGCTAGTGTTAAAGGCATGACCCTTCAGAGGGAGCAATGGACCCTAATTAAATGCCTGACTGAGATGCTGTCTCCTTTTGAGGTCTTCACACGTGAAGTCAGCAAGGAGGACTGTACAATGGGCCAAGCTATCCCATTGTTGCAAATGCTAGAGCATGAGCTGAATAATGTGTCTGAATCCTACAAAGGTGTAGAGGACAGAAGGCAAGCCCATGACTTGGTGGAGAGCTTATCCAGGCGCTTAACTGAAAATGTAAGGATACAAAATAAAATTTTGTCACAAAAACATTACATTTGTGCCACAATTCTGGATCCACGTGCAAAATTAGGACTAGTGAAGACATTCCTTGCTTTTTCCGACAGTGATGTTGCCCGCTACAAAAGTTGTATAGCTGAAGCAGCCATTAAGTTTGAAAAGGAAGGGCTGCTAATTAAAAGCCCGCCACATCAACCCACAACAAGTACTGATACTGAAGCAGGCCATGCAGAATCAAGTGCAACTTCGTCGGCTGAGGGCAGTGCGGTTGGCTCACAATCACAACACTCACCATCACCATCGACTACAGAAACAATAACTGGATCATTAGGCCGAGTACAATCATTATCAGATTGGTATGTAAAGATGGGCTATTGTAAGCACAGTGCTGATGCACAGAAAAAACAGCACAAAAGCTTACCAGCAGCAACCCTGAACATTGAGCGGATGGTCCAGGCCTATCTGGATGACCCAACAGAGGTGTACGTTGATCAAAACCCAGTGCAGTATTGGTATAGGAAAAGGTCTGAATGGCCACAGCTCAGCAGGCTGGCGATAAGCTATCTGGCTTGCCCTGTCGCAAGTGTCTCTTCCGAACGTGTTTTCAGTGCTGCTGGTTCCATTGTAACCTTGAGAAGGACCAGTCTATCTCCAAAAAACGTGGAGAGGTTAACAATGATCAAAATGAATCAGCACTTCATACCACCGAATTACACAATGCATGAATCAACAGAGGAAGATGAGGACAGCGGCTCAGGTGACGGAAGTATTGTGTCAGATGATTACCTACTACTGGAAGAACCCCCAGAGTTTGAGGACGAGCTATACTTCCCTGACAATTAGGCTCGCACTTACTGTCTTCCTCCCTTTTTTCCCCCTTTGTTTATGTGTCTGTCATTCCGGTTATAAACTTGTGAATCGCAACAAATCCATTCACACCGTCTTCTACTCTTCTAATTTAAGATACAAGTTTCAGGTGTCTGCCATTTGACGCTACAGTCCTCAGAATCCAGCTCCTCCGCTCGATCATACTGAATCTCCTGCTCAATTCCATTTCCCTCATGAATGATGATTGGATGACGGTAACAACAAATTCAAACTTTCCTCGTCCTTCCAAAACAAGTGGACCATGAATCAGATGACTACTATAGCTATCCTCCTTTCAGAGCCGAGAGAGACTGGCCATTAACTGAAAATAAGATGGAACAGGTAATGATTGATGCCATGCATTGGCCGCAGAATCGCAGACTGAATGATGTAGATTTTGTTGTGTGTGTTGCGCATGAATTGATGTAATTGTGCACTGCCACTAATCAACTTTCTACAGAACATACTAATTTTCCCCTTCTTGCAAACAAGAAATGTGTACTTCTCCTGCATCTTGGTGATACATTGCTTTTAATTCAATACAGGAAGGGGACTCACTCAATCTGCGCAATGCAAATGACTGTGACTTAACAGCACCGTCCATCATGATGATGGCGAAAGAGACGGCCTGCAGCGTTAACAAGATGAGATGGAACAGGTAATGATTGATGCCATGCATTGGCCGCAGAATCGCAGACTGAATGATGTAGATTTTGTTGTGTGTGTTGCGCATGAATTGATGTAATTGTGCACTGCCACTAATCAACTTTCTACAGAACACACTAATTTTCCCCTTCTTGCAAACAAGAAATGTGTACTTCTCCTGCATCTTGGTGATACATTGCTTTTAATTCAATACAGGAAGGGGACTCACTCAATCTGCGCAATGCAAATGACTGTGACTTAACAGCACCGTCCATCATGATGATGGCGAAAGAGACGGCCCGTTAACTTAAGATGAGAAGGAACAGGTAATGAATGATGACAATTAATGGCATGCATTGGACACCTGACTCTGAGCTATTGGTCTTTGTGTTTCGCGTTGTTTGTTTGTTGTGCACAAAGTGATGTCAAAGTGTACTAGTAGTAATCTATCTTTCTGTACACAATAAAGAATGACTCAAGTCAGTAATATTTATATTTCTACTCTTGTTGTGTCATAAAAATTATACTTATACTGCAGGCCGATCTTCAGTCAGTAAAAGTATCAGAGATGATGATGAAGTCAGGAGGAGGATGTTTCAGGAGTGGCATAAAACGGAAAAGCCTAAAGGTAAACACGTCAACAACAACCACAGCAGACCCAAATGTCTGTGTAGAAGTTGAATAGAGTGTAGCGGTGGGATGACTGCAGTGCATTGATTTTACTAACTTAAACTGTAAAATGCTATGTTTGGAATGGATAATGTGCTTTGCGTTTGTCCAACTCTTTGAGAGAAAAAAAAAGGACTCTAAAGTGTTAACGTAGGATGTGCTAATGGTAAGCACTGTGGGCCTGATCTCTCCTGTTACTGTTGAAGGTCAATGCTGGAAACAGACTAGAGTAGAGATGATGCATATGCATACATGCCACCTCGGAAAGTGTTCTTGTTGCACTACACCATCACTTGTGCATTTGTTTTCACTTAATTTCTCAATATCCCCTTTGGTTTTCAATCTAAAATTACAGTCCGGGCCTTGGCCAAAACTTTGTAAAACATTACAATGCATATTAATTACCTTACCAATCAATCACCTTTTTTTCCAGCCGGGCAGTGGCGAGGGACGAGGCGACACACCCAAGATTGATGGACGAGAGGAGCAAGAGGAATGCCGAGATGCAAAAATCCAGTCCACATTTTTGACCAGGATAACACAGTAACAGTATCCACTTTTAACTTCTTTTAAATAATTTGATTAATATCTTGTATACAATCTTTACAACAGTGTGTTCTTGGAGTTGTTATTATCAATCATCATTAGGTTTGCTCTGTGTTTACGATTCTTCACTACCAATATTTAAAATCTCTATTTGCTATCTGTTAAAGTATTAAGGCCGGAACAGAACAAGAAATAGAAGTGTATGTAATCCGGGTCTCTCATCATCATGCATGCATTGCCTTTTTCTCCCTTAACATATGGATATGGTAGTCTTCAATGATTGTCATTTGTTTGTCTATGTATGCATACTGTTTTTCTATGTCAAACCTTTCCCAAAATCCCCCTTCCCATCCATTCAACAAACCCTAACCCTCTTCCCCCGGGCTGTGTGACTTATTGTCGAGGTGTAACTAAATTAAATTTACACCAATACTTAATCACACACTTGCTGGGGCGGATGTGGTGAAAGCAACACTACTTCAATTTCAATGCAGAGCGGTGATCTTCTTCTGCTTGCCCACCCATGAGTAGGATATTTCAGAGGTTATTTTATTTAACAAAGGAACATATACCTCAGCATGAATTGCCGGCATTGATTGGATTTGTTTGTTGTCATTCCTCATATACAGCACTAACTGTTAGACTGTAGGCATAGTCAAGTGACTCGAGTCGACACAACTATAGTTTGTAACTCTGACTAGTAGGCTATCCTCATAACCACCATTCAGTTTTTTTGTCAAATTATATTTGAGCATATAATTGTTGCTCGGTAAGTTCTGTAATGTACTTCATTCAACTACTCCTCTAACAGTCTCTCAAAGGCGATTGACTGTCTCCTTTTCTTTTTTTGGAAATGCTGCCACCCTGCCAGTGTCTACTACTACTACTATACTACCACCACCACCACCCCAATCATGGCATGTATGAAAAAGGAAACCATCTTCACCATGCAGCCAGTGCTGTGCCACAGTTGAACATAAACATCAAGCACCAGTAAGAGAGAAGTTTGGGGGAGGCAGAATTAATAATGGACATGTGGTCAATGATTTCATTTTCACACACCACTCCAAAGAATGCATAGACTAGAGGACAGACTGAAAGTACTAGAAGGACCAGTCAATGAGTGAGGTGTGTCGCATCTATCTGTTTGTGTCTTATACAGTCAGCAAATTATTGAAATCAAACACAGGCTATGGGCGGCCATGCACCAGCAAGGAAACAGTGTGATGTAAAACAGTTACCCCACCTACAAAACATTAACAACATTGCATGTAACATAGAAAAATATATTTAATTTACCCTAACAAAAATAAACTAAACCCACAAAAGCTGACCCACCCCCCTCCCTAACCCCAACCACTGTCCACAGTAGAAAAAAGTCTTAACGGCCAAACGAGTAAAGAACAAGAACAGGAATTAAAAAAGGGGCAGTGACAGGGACTAACTGGTGGGGCGGGACTGGAGGAGGACACGCATCTGGCGCATCTCGTCCTCTAAATGGGCGACGCGGCGTCTAAGGCCGCGGCAGTTGGAGCCACAGCGGGGGGGGGGCACCGGAGATGGCACGGTGGCAGCGGGCAGCCGCCAGACGGTGGCACCGTACTGCTGGAGGGCGGTGGCTGGGGCCCGGGGCACTGGAGGAGGCTTGAATTGCTGCTGCAGTCTCCTCCTCCTCCTCGGCTAGGACCACCAGCCGCCGGTATTCCTGCTGGATTGCCTCCAGCTTCCGGCGCCGTGCCTTGGCGGCCAACTCCTTCCGGTTGAGTTTCGGAGTAGCTGTGTATCAAAAAGAAAAAAACAAGACACTTGTAAAATATAGTCTTAATAAAACAGTAGGACAAGGTAATTATTTATACACATAGTGGCATTGTAGAGTAGCACTATAAAATAAAGCACAGTAGTACATAAGATTTTAAATGTCGCCCGTCCTTCTTCCTTCCACCTGTCTTACACTTTTTAGTTGAACAGTGCACCAGGTGCTCTTCTCCATAAAACTTTCAAAGCGGAGTTGAAATCAGATAGATGAGGCCATTGGTTACTAAATACTCCGGCTCCTAGTCCTATACCAATTAAAGGGAATTCTAGTCTTCTAGTTCACTCTTCAAACGTCCCCAACAACTCATGCTTACTTACGACATCGGATAGCGGGCGGACTTTGTCCGCCCGCCATCCGACTGCTAAAAAGGGTGGGGGTCCCGTGGGGACAATTAATTAGGATGATGCGCCCGGCACAGTGGCGGGCGCACCCTGTTTTTTTAAATTTAAATTCTGGTTGGCTTTGCTGAAAGCAATGCTAAAATGTTGTGCTGCTTTTCCAAGCACAACATGACGGGCCCCGCACGGAGCCTGTCACGTTTTGCTTTGAAAGTCGGGGGGGTACCATAGCATAGGTAGGTACCCTCCATGGGGGCCCCCAAGCATACTCTGCAATGTGTGCATGCCTTTCCGTGGCGGACGGCAATGCCGCCACGCAAAGGCATTCCAAAATGCAGATTATATGGCTGGCGGTGTGGTGAGAGAGACACCACCGCCATATTGAACCCTTTTCCGCCTGGACATGTCTGAATATTTTCTACAGGGATGGCGGCAGGTTTGCCCCTGCGGTGACGGCAGTGAATTCCAGCCGGCCCGGCGGGGGCAATACACCCACCATCCTAATGGGGCCCTAAGTCACAACTGTACAGTATACATATACATACAGTACACCCTTGCAGTGAGTGTGCTGTCAAGTTCAACAATAGTTAAGGATTATGAATCTAACTTACCACCGCCTGCCACTGGTGCTGCCACTCCCCCTACCGCTCCGTTGCTATCTGCAACTGCCGCATCCTCGCCCTCCGCGTCGCCTTCGCTGGCCCCGGCAATGGTGGTCGGTAGTGCGCCTAGAAAACATTACACATTTATTAGGCGTCATATACACCTTCCCCCTATTGATCAGTAGCAAGGTTGAAAAATGAGTTAATACTAACATACATCACTAGTACAAATCAGGTAGTAGTAGAGTAGACACTAATAGTTATATGATCATTGTAGCCTTTGCTTGATTAGCCCTAGCCATGCACATGTGACGTTACCTTTACCTTGCAGCTTCTTAAGACACCTTTGAGCCCACATGACCTGCCTCACACTGCTACTGTCTAGTCTACGCGCTGCGTACAAGCGGTCAACAAACATTAACAAGCCACTTTTTTAGGAAGAACTGGTGTACTACTGTTACTGTTAGTCCATATTGCTTATCCATAGATGCTACACTTTTTTGCACGGCTGAGAAATGCTTGCAAGTTGCAATATACTAACGCACACCATTTCTTTTTTCGCATTACATACGCAAGATTCCCTTCTATGAACCAGAGCTTCTGAACGATGCACCAACTACCAGTACTAGATTCTTCTGAGGTGAGGGGTCCCTTCACTCACATCTTCATTTATAAATTTATATAAACTAAATTGCTATGGGATGGTGGTGCTGCCTTCCACCACTGTTCAGTTATCATGATTTAATTCCCAACTGTATAAGTGTAACAATGTATATTGTTTTAATGTTATTGATTTGCCGGTTGGTGCTGCTAAGAAAACAGTGTACAGACCTTCTCCAATTGAAATAAACATTTTAAACTTACATAGACTTGGTGGTATTTGGTGTGGACTAACTTACACGAGTGAGCAAATTAAAGTAAGGGTGTGCATGTGAATTGCTTCCACGACAGAGATTGTGGTGGGTGCGGAATTTCTGATTGAGGTGTGCAAGGAAGGTCCAACCTACCATCACCAACATCCTATTTTCTGGTGCAAATGTATGTGCAAGATCCCTACAACAGTGGTATGTCCTATAGGGTATCATATCAAAATATTAAGAAATCTGGTAGGGCTGTTGTTGCTGTGAATTTTCAAAGCCTCAACATCAATAAGAGTAACAGTAGTACAAGACAACGACCCAACGGATTGTACGAGCTACTGGTGAATATGAGTTTTATATTACAACCTTTCACAAAGAGTGGCACTGGCCAACTGGGCAAGACTAGCTACTACAGTACAGACAGACTGATAGTATGTAGTAGTAGTAGTAGTACTCAGAGTCATCATAGCGGAGGCAGGGATACGATTTTTGAAACCGTACAGATCGAAGGATAATTGGCGGTAAAAAAATAGCATTTGGAAACACACTATAGTTCGGGAAAAATGGGGCAGTAAAAGTTATGGAATAAGAAATATTATTAAAAACAAGAAGACTTACTGGGGCCAGCAGAGGAGCCCTCAGCGGTGTCCTCCTGGTGGTGTTCCTGTACCGCCGACTGCCCAGTCCCTGTCGGTCTGCCCCTGGGTGCTGATGAACAGGAAAGATATAAGAAAGAGACAAACATTGATGGATGGTGTCAAACAAATACAATATTTTTCAACAACGGTCAAAAAACACATATGTAAACAACAATTGCAATAACTACATTGACTATCTCATCTGGTCAACATGTAATATCGGGGGATTCGCAGTTCGACTACTTAAGTTACTATTTATCAACAGTAATCCAGTCTTCCATTCTGATTCCAGAAAACTAAGTTACAACTAAGCCTAAGTAGTAGTACAACGTACCACCCAACCTAGCCCACCTATTCCAGGCCAATTGTACATTAAGTATGCATTTCCACTGTATTCCTCAACAATGCGTATGGTCCAATCATGGAGGACACATGAACATGACTACATTTTTTGTATACACCAAATTTTGGTTTGATTGATGCTGATCTGCTACTGCTAAGTAACTGCTAAGCCTACCTCCACTCACTGAACAAACTAGAAAAGGTTCTAAAGACTGCCGTACTAGTGAAGTACTCCAATTTTTGAGACCCCAGAGGTGCTAGGGGTAGCACCCTATGACTTCGAGTACTTCCTGATGTGGTATTATAAAATTCTGCATATCTTGATAATGCAACAAAGAACTTGGCAACAGAAGCTGAAATATGAAAAGACATCTTTATTAAACTCAAATGAGTGAGACTACGTCGCACAGAAGCCTTAGCAACTGAATGAGGCAGTCTGCAGAACAGAAACCAGTCTCGTCTTTTATGGAGAATGTTACGCTCTGGGCAACACCGCCCTTCTCTTGCAGTTGGTCATTCACATGTATACATTGCAAACGAAAAGGCAGAGTCATGATGACCATCCCACATTCCAGTTAAGCCAGCCCGTAATTATTTACCCAGCAAGGCTCAGATCCCACATCAGATATCGATAGGCCCCAATAAACATGAGCATCTCCTGTTTTGGGAAACAAACCAAAAAGCAGGAACAGTCAGGCGTGAAAGAGATTAGCCGGAGGCTTGTGTAGGATGTAAAGACTTTATGGTGTGTCAAGCCCTGATGCTAATCACAGGTGGCCAGAGGACGGGGAACTCGTGAGACCAGTTTGGCCTGGGGTGGCGGAGCCAAGCTGCCCAGGTCACAGAAAAGTCAAAGAAAGGCACATGTGCTCTAAAAGGCCCGTTTTCGCTTCATGCTATATAGCCTATGTGAGGGCAACATAAGATGGCCACCGCTACAAAATGGAACCCACGGAGTCAATGTATAATAACGTATACATAGTGCATTCATAGCTAAAACGTTACACAAAGCACTTGTACATACCGCATTGACCATTCGCGGTTCGCTAATACCGGGATAGACAGGGGTAGGGCCCTGCCTCCTACGCGGTCCCAAATTTTAAAGTACGACAGACCCTCCTTTTGCCCTTACATAGGCAATAACTATACTCTCATCAATCCGAGTCCAGGTCTACAGACATGAAGTCATGGAGATGTTGCTGTAGCATCATCCTATTACTTAGCGACTCTCACGGGACACGTCTCCTTACACATGTAGTAGCACAAAGGCCACATATGGCAGGACAAAATAAGGAATACCTCTATCTAGGTGGCATAAGATCACACCCCCAACAATTAGTGATGTTTACTACTAACTAGTGTCGATGCAGAAGCTGTACAAAAGAATTGCTTACGAATTCTGATCTTTTAACCTGCTCATGTTCAGGAAAAGGGTGAAAAAAAGTGCAAAGAAACAGTGGTAGGGAAAGACATAGGTTGGGAAGAGGGTGCAGAAGTCAATTGAGTAGAGAAAATCAATCCCACCCATAAATGACAACGTCATGTTTAAAAAAACACTAGAAAACACGTTATTAAGAATATATAGACAACGGGAGAAAGTAGCGACCACTATTACAAATGAAAAAATAATTGTCTACAACCCTGAGCAAAAAGCAAATCCTAAAATTATTTAGTAACATTTTAGGGCTCCTATACATTTTGTATGTTCAGGTGAAACAGTGGTGACCCTCATCAATGCTCTGAGGTGAAAAGGGGGTACTCTTCCACAGAAAGTGGATTTTATTCTGCTTATACTAGACAATGCCAGCAAAACAAACAGTCTTCTAACACCTAGTCTATACAATCACTCGGAAACCTCTTGTGAAACCACCTATGCCCAGAGTCCGTTCAAAAAGCCTCTCTGGCAGGCTTCTATTGTCCATCAAATCTTCTTCTGTTGTTTTCTTTTGCGTGGGCCTCTTCATTCAAGCCTTTCATGAGAAAAGTACTGCTTAGTTGGAGTGCCCTCCTGGCAAACACCCACAGCTCACTCGAAAAAAAGTCTCAATGTCTCAAGGCAGTGCGCCAGTATTTTTCCTTTGCGGCAGGCACTATAGGTAGTGTGCTCTCCATTGATCAAGGGCACAGGTCATCTCGTGCAGATTCGGGACCATTCTCAGACTCCAACACTCGTCATTCAGTGTCAGAGGACGCTCAGGCTGCTCTTCCATGGGCACTGGAATGTAGTGCCTTCTGTCAATCTTGGATCCGCCGGTGCACTGCACTTCCATTGAAGCAAAGGAAAAGAGGGGGGGGGGTGTGGCCAAAAACTCAGGCCAAGGGGCTCAAGGGATTGCACACTGTCAGAGGTTACCAGCACATGACAGGCACTCTTTTGCACTGGAATTCTGGTTCTGTGGCAAAACCAGCTCCTCCTTCTTTTCTGATGTTGAACGCCTTCTGATGAAGCAAGTGTGATGCTTTAAACAGTTCGTTGTATAACAAGGGGACTGTAAACAGGTGGCCTGTGATTTTCAAAGGACTGGCCACACGCCATGGGACAATTTTCGTCTAGAATACACTGTCTTTCTCAGGAAGCAATACAAATAAAAAGGCAGTAGGCAAAACAGTGCCTCTAAGCTTTTCAATTGGGTTTCCGTGTGAGAGCCTCCATCATCTAAGGGTAGATAACTACACGAGAATTCTATCTAAATGGATGTCTTCACATATGGTGGCATTGTCTAATAGGGCAAACACATTTTTTTTTTCAATGATTATATATAAGTGTTTCTAAATTCCTTATCTAGGACATCTCAATAGAGAAATCACATACAGATTATCATAGGCATGTAGAAACCTTTCACATCTGGTGCACTAGGCAATACACAGGCTAATAGTCCGATATGAAAACAAAAGACAAGAACTAGAGGGTCCTGATATTTGCATGATTAGAAACTTCTGATCCCACCGAAAATTAAAGCAGCAGGAACAAAAATGGTAAAAACCACATTAAAAAATAGACATTGAAAATTCGTCATGTTCAAAAAAGGTAAACGTAAGTTATCTCCTATCGGGTTGGAAAACTTGTCTTACTATAATATAATATACTTGACAGTCAGGCTGGAAAACATTGAAGCAGGCCTAGGGACAATTCTTGAAAACCAGTCTGGTCATACAAGAGGGGATTATACATAATATGGAGGTTCCTGGTGTATCACTGCAGTCTGGAAGTGTGTACCTGAACAATACACCTACAATAATAAATGGGCTGACTGGTGAAAGGAATACGGAAAAGGGAATTGGAACTAGGACACAACTAAAATCCCCAATAACTAAGCATGATGCGACATAAGAAGCAACAAAAGCAATAAAAAATAAAAATCTATAGGAAGGACAAGAATTTACTTGGGTGATAGTCACTACACCAAGAGTACGGGTGGTACACAAAAGGCCAAAGTTACATACATTTTAACTCTACCGCTGGCGACTACACCATATACGGTAATCTTAGCTAATGTTCCAGTTCCTTCTGCAGGGAAAAATGAAAACCTAGTTTTCTTTTAAGAAGCAAAGGCCATATGCTACTTAGGAGATAGGACACCATTAACTAATGTAATATAGAAATTAGGCCACCTTGAGTCACAGATCTATAATTTCATCCTTAGGTCCAATCTAGGATACATAAACGTAGGGCTGCCTGTTCCTTTAAAGGAAAGGGGCAGTAACGTGACTAACTGCAGGTGACACACTTTGATCCTGTAGATCTCTTTCAGTTTTCTGTAATACCATTATAGCCAATTTAGACATGCACTGGTAAAGTGCTGCCTCTCATGTTCACAGCATGAAATGTCATTAGCTGTGGAATTTAGTAACCAGAACAAGTTCAACCAACTGTTGCGTAGCGATGGGCATCGTCATGACCATCCCCTCACAACACAGGTAAACTTGTAATAGTATAAAAAGCAGCAACAAAAACAACGAAAACATGCAAAAAATAATAAAAACGCACAAAACGTCAAGCCATCAGATATACTTGCTGTATATCAAGCACAAAAAACATAGACAAAACAATAGCATATGTAAAATAAGCGGTGACACACAACACCATGTCATGTACTTTTATGCACTGTAAACCTGCAGCCCAAAACCCAATATTTGGGCCTGTGTAATTTGTCAGGTTTAAAATCCTTACCCTCCTTTTTGACAGTAGATCACCAGGCAATGGAAATCTGCTGTCAAATATAAGGTTACTGTCTCTCTTCTAACATACAGGACCAGCAAGAACAATTCATGATAGGACCAAATACACAAAAATAAATTGCCATTACTTAACTGTACCCCCTTGTCAGTCCTTGCAACATCCAGATTAATTTGGCACCTACAATTTCCACTGTGAAAAATAAGTCGTAATTTGTCAATTCGTTCACATTTAGGCATGTAGCCTTAAAAAAATTTTAGAATCTTTTTGTCTGTCTAAGACTTAATGCAACACTCCGTTTTCTGTTAAATAAGAGCTAATAGCAGGCATCATTCTTTTTTTTAATTTTTTTTTAGAGCGAGACGCAAATGTATCAGTTCTGCAAAGCATTTAACATGATGTTTGGGCTTCCAAAGAAACCCCTTTGCTATATTTTCCCTTTGGAATTAAGTTCTTTAGTTTTATTGATGTTCTTATGGAGAAACCAGAAACCCCACCTTCAGAGGCCCGTGTAGCAAGGTCATTCTGCATTCCACAGAGGCAAGGCCCTAATTTAAAAGGTCATAAATGTCAACGTGGCAGCCTACTCCATTGAACTAAAGATAGCATCTCAACAGCGTAACTTGAGCCAGCCTCTGCAGCTCTCCAACCCCCAGCTCCTGCCACTCTGAATTTGTCAAATCCAGAAGGCCTTCCTAATTCCTCCTAACTTGCAATAATTCACTCTATTTTGTAAAATAATTTTTCCTTTTTAGGCGCTAAAAAAAAAAAAATTATCTCTATTCCCAGATTATTAAACTACATCTACTGTGAATAATTCACGAAACTTAATAACACACATACCACTTTTTAGAATAAATCCTTGTTACAATCCTATGTAATGGTACACATTTCAACAATCTTAAATGAATGAACGTCTCAGTAGGCCCAGCTAAAGTTAGACTGAACTCCAGCAATTGGGACCGCTTTCTGCCCCAGTCCACTGGCACTGCGAATTGCATTTGCAATGAGTTTTGATATTTTCTTCATCATTTAGTCACTTGCCTTTATTCAAGCTCTGTTCGTCGCTTTCATATTAGCATATGAAACTCAGTGCCTCCCGTTAGGTAATTACAATATTTTCACCCCTACTGCTAGAACCTGCAATCTCATCTTTCCCCTCCTACTTACTCAAACCGATACCACATTCCTTTTTATTCCCTTCGTCAATACAACCTTCCTCACGCTACTCTTCATGTCTTTATTACTCCCCTTCATCATCTCTATTCCCTCCACGGCATTCTATTTTCCCAATTGTTCTTCTCCTTCCTACGTATTACCTAGTTCCTATAATCGTAATTCTACATTACTCCACCCCTCTATCATTACTGACTTCATCACGTACCTGCTCACAAACATCCTCTTTTTCCTTCATCAAAAAAGAATTCTCCATTTCTCTTTCTCTATGTGGGTGCTAACTCCATTAAGGCCGTTTTTTATTAACATCAAATAGTTGCGGGTTGCGACACCATATTTTATTTTATTTCTCCAAGTTTTAAAAACGTCCTGTTTTTCATAGCGTGTTCAGTAGTATCGTGACAGACACAGCTAAAGTTAGAACCTTCAACCCTGATATTAAAACAAGCCTTTGTACTGGCACATTGACTCATTGAATCATAAGAAGGCACAACCTGTAAATATATATCAAACCTAAACGTATGCATTTACTGAAGTCTGAGACACTTTAAAAAGTACTCTGAATGGAAGAAAATGCAGTTCAAACAGTGTTTTCTACCCAAATTCGACTTTCATTTTTTTTGGCATTAAAAAATGAATATCCTACAATTTTTTTTATAATATGCATTACCAGAATGTTTATTACATAACCCATGAGTCAGGCATTGGAAATAATAACTTATATTTTATAGAAATGAGCTTGTTTGCGCCTGCGCCAAGGGAAAATTGTACACGCGAATGCTTGTCATTTTAGTGATGCAACACAACTTAAATCAAATTTTAATGCTAGGAGGTCATAGTATGAGTATTAAGCTTTATAAATATCAAAAAACGATTTTGAAAAGCACTTATTTTTTTAAAATAATTTTTCCATGATTAATAATTTTCTTTTTTTAAAAATCCCAATTATTCGTTTTTGTGATAAATCCATGTATAAAAAACAAGCTGCATCCCTTGCCTATCATTTTGGACACATTAACTCACACGCCTAAGCGCATAAGCCCAACTTGAAACGCGTCACATTTTTGCGCCACTTTCATTTAAAAGGACGGTTCTGCAAAATTCCACCCGTGTTCAACTGGGAAGGTGCTGGCTGAATGAACATTTCTATCAAATATACTGCAGCTGAAAAGTTTGCCTGTGAACATCTAATACAATGCATCTAAGGAAAATGCTGTAAATTTATTTACTTTTGCAAAGATAGATAATTTCGTTTTTCGGGCCTGATTTATATCTATTGAATGTGTTTCTAATTTTATCCTTTAAGCATTTAACGGCAGTTTTGTATATGTGCACAATTGCTCATTCTATAAATTAAAGAGCACCATATAGCTATTTTAGCACGTCACATGGTTCGTTTCTGGATTTCTTTTTTAAGTTTCTACTTGATATTAATTAACCAACAATTTACTTAACAGACTGGAAACATCAGAAGACCCACAAACACATATTGAGCTCATTTCAGACATAAACAGAAAGGGGTTAAACAGACAATACAGCGCGCTTTAGCCATTTTTCATAAATAGCGCCGTCGCAATTTACTTACAGAAGTTGCACTAATGATAAAAAAAAAAACAGACATTTAAACACACAGTTGACTTACAAATCAATACGCATGACAGAAATAAAGAACAGCTCACAGACTATACTTGAAACAAACCATTTGCAAATACTAGTTGTAGGTCATATTTACAAGCAACGCTTTTCAATAGTGTTCCAAAAGGCTGCATAAACAGCCCCACAGACAGATGCATGTCCAAGAAGTAGTGAATGCGCTCAATTCACTAGCTTTGCCTAGCAGAACACCACAATCGTTCTGCATATCTTCATTCATGAAACTGCGCAGAACGAAGGATCCTTGTTTTGTATTATGTCATATTGCAATTCCCTGGGGATACAAAATCACCAAGGAAGAAATATGTTTTTAAATTTACCCACACTATGGTACCTTTCAAAACAAAAAGCAAACAAACAGGCATGCCAAAAATACTGCGGAAAACGCAAGTATTATAATCAAAACCAAATGGAGAAATATCTCCTCATTACCTGCCTACACAAATTGCAATTCGCATATCCAAACCTATACAAACCAAAAGCTACATTTCCAAATTTGCTAAGATCAGGCATCTTATAGCTCACTAATCTAGCTTCAAACTTCAAGGGGTTATCTCTACCAATACACTCGCAAATATGCGAGACCCTCGGTTTTGGTAATTGCAATGACCAAATCAGAAACCAAGAAACCAACCCCTCGGCTTTGGTAATTGCAATAACCAAATTAAAGACCCAAAGAACCAAAGGACTGGGAGCGACCCACTTATACTTAATTCTTATTCTTAATAATCAAAAGGGTATCCAAATTCTAATTGTCAAGTTCTACATGACCAAACGTCTTCTATAATACTCACGCCAAAAGGGTTCTTTTTCTCACCTTTTGAGTGACATCATGTGGAGGATCAAAATCAGGAAGAGCAGAAATATACCGGGCTACATAATCAAAGAATCTCCAGAATCCCTGTGCACAGAGTACCTTCTTGGTAGAATCCCGTCCTGTCCTCCTCAGTAGATTTCAGTCTCCTGACAAGATCACTCCCACAGACAGTCACTTCTCTGATGAGGCCCCACATTGGGCGCCAACTGAAGTACTCCAATTTTTGAGACCCCAGAGGTGCTAGGGGTAGCACCCTATGACTTCGAGTACTTCCTGATGTGGTATTATAAAATTCTGCATATCTTGATAATGCAACAAAGAACTTGGCAACAGAAGCTGAAATATGAAAAGACATCTTTATTAAACTCAAATGAGTGAGACTACGTCGCACAGAAGCCTTAGCAACTGAATGAGGCAGTCTGCAGAACAGAAACCAGTCTCCTCTTTTATGGAGAATGTTACGCTCTGGGCAACACCGCCCTTCTCTTGCAGTTGGTCATTCACATGTATACATTGCAAACGAAAAGGCAGAGTCATGATGACCATCCCACATTCCAGTTAAGCCAGCCCGTAATTATTTACCCAGCAAGGCTCAGATCCCACATCAGATATCGATAGGCCCCAATAAACATGAGCATCTCCTGTTTTGGGAAACAAACCATAAAGCAGGAACAGTCAGGTGTGAAAGAGATTAGCCGGAGGCTTGTGTAGGATGAAAAGACTTTATGGTGTGTCAAGCCCTGATGCTAATCACAGGTGGCCAGAGGACGGGGAACTCGTGAGACCAGTTTGACCTGGGGTGGCGGAGCCAAGCTGCCCAGGTCACAGAAAAGTCAAAGAAAGGCACATGTGCTCTAAAAGGCCCGTTTTCGCTTCATGCTATATAGCCTATGTGAGGGCAACATAAGATGGCCACCGCTACAAAATGGAACCCACGGAGTCAATGTAAAATAATGTATACATAGTGCATTCATAGCTAAAACGTTACACAAAGCACTTGTACATACCGCATTGACCATTCGCGGTTCGCTAATACCGGGATAGACAGGGGTAGGGCCCTGCCTCCTACGCGGTCCCAAATTTTAAGTACGACACTCGCAGCACGTCACGTAACTGAGTGAGGGGGGGCATCACGCATACCACTAACCAATTAGAAGCTCATACAAAGTACCTAAACCTAAGTATCAATCCGCCCCTATCTATTAGTGACAGGACAAAGTAAGGAGTGGACGTGAGTCACTGTAGCATTACGTAACTTAATTTCTCTAAAATAAACTCGTAAAGAATCACGCTAAGCAAGCGCAAACGCAAAGCTGCAAACAAGTAAGATTAGTAGTAGCGCAGAAGAGCACCTGTGTCAAAATCACAGAAGACTTTTAAACGTTATTAACCTGGAATGTATTGTAAGCAGCAACATTCTAGCTGGTTGGAAGGAAAAAAAGATATTCGCAATATATAACATAGAGCAGAAGAACAGACACAAAGTTGTAATAATTAAATAGGTACTCACCAAGCCCCGGGACCTCCACTCCTAGCAGGTCCAGCAGGTCCTGCTCACGGTCGAGGATGTCGGACCACCGGTGCGTCAGCTGTGCCTGGGTGCGCCGGACCCCAGAGATGCGCGACACTGCCCGGCGCACCTTCCCCCACCACTGCCGACGCTCCCGGAGGCCGTACCCGGACCCAGGCCTGCCACCTGCTGCCAGGGTTGAGGGGAGGTGGCGCTGCACAAAGAAAATTAGTGCAGCCAACTCCACCTCCCCAAATAAGGCCCGTGCCTGCACCCCTTGTGGGCGCCGCCTTCCGGAAGGAAGGCGGTCGCGGCTCTGGCTGCGCCGGCGAACAGCCCTACCCTTGGACATGGTTCTGGGGACGGGGCGGGAAAGAAAAGGTAAAATAAATAAAGGAGTAAAGGAAATAAATAGCAGGCAATAGAAAGAGAAAAAGTAGCTAAAAAACTAAAAAAAAGTAGACAAAAACCAAAAATATAGAAGCAGGAAAATAGTTAGAGAAATAATAAGTAATAAAGATCCAAAAAAAGTGGCTATAAACAAATGGTTGAAAAGATTTAGGGAGGATTGAAAATCAGGCCCCAGAACCATGCAATAGAGTGAAAAACAAGATGGCCGCGCCCATTGCGACCACGTGCGCAAGTTTGCGCGATATTTTCTCCCCGAGCAAGCAAAAAGCAAAGCGATCAAGTAAAAGCGGTCGCGAACAGGAAATATCGACCGCGAACAGGCGCGAACATGCATTGCGCGACCCGGAACAGGAAGTAAGCATCGCGAGAGGGCGTGACAAGTGAAAACAAGATGGCCGCGCCCATGAGCAACCGCATGGGTAAGTTGGCGACCCGCGATCACGCAAAAAATACCACGAACAGGCGGCAAAAAAACTTCCGCGTCTTTGCGATATTTCCGGCGTGTTTGCGGAGATTTTCTGCATTTTCGTGATAATTTGCGAAAGTTAATTTCGCAAATTCCGCCCACCCCTACTTTAGAGCCAGAGAAACAGGTCAGCAGAGCTGCTTTAGAGGGAGTGAACCAGATCTGCAGAGCTGCTTTAGAGCCAGAGAACCAGGTCAGCAGATCCATTGTAGAGCTAGAGAACCAGGTCAGCAGAGCTGCTTTAGAGCCTAAGAACCAGGTCAGCAGAACTGCTCTTGAGCCAGAGAACCAGGTCAGGAGAGCTGCTTTAGAGTCAGAGAACCAGGTCAGCAGAGGTGCTATAGAGGGAGAGAACCAGGTCAACAGAGGTGCTTTAGCGCCAGAAAACCATGTCAGCAGAGCTGCTTTAGAGCCAGAGAACCAGGTCACCAGAGCTGCTTTAGAGCCAGAGAATCAGGTCAGCAGAGCTGCTTTAGAGCCAGAGAACCAGGTCAGCAGAGCTGCCCAAGAGCCTAAGAACCAGGTCAGCAGAGCTGCTCTAGAGCCAGAGAACCAGGTCAGCAGAGCTGCTTTAGAGCCAGAGAACCAGGTCAGCAGAGCTGATCTGGAGCCAGAGAACCAGGTCAGCAGAGCTCCTTAAGAGCCAGACGAACAGGTCAGTATAGCCGTTGTAGAGCCATAGAACCAGGTCAGCAGACCTGCTCTAGAACCTAAGAACCAGGTCAGCAGAGCTGCTTTAGTGCCAGAGAACCATGTCAGCAGAGGTGCTATAGAGGGAGAGAACCAGCTCAGTAGAGGCGCTTTAGTGCCAGAGAACCACACCAGCAGAGCTGCTTTAGAGCCAGAGAACCAGGTCAGCAGAGCTGCTTTAGAGCCAGAGAACCAGGTCACCAGAGCTGCTGTAGAGCCAGAGAAACCAGGTCAGCAGAACCGTTGTAAACACAGAGAAACAGATCAGTAAAGCTGCTCCAGAGCCAGAAAACCAGGTCTGCAGAGCAGTTGTAGAGCCAGAGAATCAGGTCAGCAGTGCTGCTCTAGAGCCTAAGAACCAGGTCAGCAGACCTGCTCTAGAGCCAGAGAACCAGATCAGCAGAGCTGCTTTAGAGCCATAGAACTAGGTCAGCATAGCTGCTTTAGAACCAGAGAACGAGGTCAGCAGAGCTGCTTTAGATCCATAGAACCAGGTCAGCAAAGCTTCTTTAGAACCAGAGAACCAGGTCAGCAGAGCAGTTGTAGAGCCAGAGAACAAGGTCAGTAGAGCTGCTCTAGAGCCTAAGAACCAGGTCAGCAGAGCTGCTCTTGAGCCAGAGAACCAGGTCAGCAGAGCTGCTCTAGAGCCAGAGAACCAGGTAAGCAGAGCTGCTCTAGAGCCAGAGAACCAGGACAGCAGAGCTGCTTTAGAGCCAGAGAAACAGGACAGCAGAGCTGCTTTAGAGGGAGTGAACCAGATCAGCAGAGTTGCTTTAGAGCCAGAGAAACAGGACAGCAGAGCTGCTTTAGAGGGAGTGAACCAGGTCAGCAGAGCTGCTCTAGAGGGTGGGAACCGGGTCAGCAGAGCTTCTTAAGAGCCAGAGAACCATGTCAGCAGAGCTGCTTTAGAGCCAGAGAATGAGGTCAGCAGAGCTGCGCTAGAGGGAGAGAACCAGGTCAGCAGAGCTGCTTTAGAGCCAGAGAACAAGGTCAGCAGAGCTGCTTTAGAACCAGAGAACGAGGTCAGCAAAGCCGTTGTAGAGAAAGAGAACCAGATGAGCAAACCTGTTTTAGAGCCAGAGAAACAGGTCAGCAGAGCTGCTCTAGAGCCTAAGAACCAGGTCAGCAGAGCTGCTTTAGAGCCAGAGAACCAGGTCAGCAGAGCTGCTCTAGAGCCAGAGAAACAGGTCAGCAAAGCCGTTGTAGAGAAAGAGAACCAGATGAGCAAAGCTGTTTCAGAGCCAGAGAAACAGGTCAGCAGAGCTGCTCTGGAGCCTAAGAACCAGGTCAGCAGAGCTGCTTTAGAGCCAGAGAACCAGATCAGCAGACCTGCTTTAGAGCCTAGGAACCAGGTCAGCAGAGCTGCTGTAGAGCCAGAGAACCAGGTCAGCAGAGCTGCTCTTGAGCCTAAGAACCAGGTCAGCAGAGCTGCTTTAGAGCCAGAGAACCAGATCAGCAGACCTGCTTTAGAGCCATAGAACCAGGTCAGCAGAGCTGCTTTAGAGCCAGAGAACCAGGTCAGCAGAGCCGTTGTACAGCCAGAGAACCAGGTCAGCAGAGCTGCTCCAGAGCTTAAGAACCAGGTCAGCAGAGCTGCTCTAGAGCCAGAGAACCAGGTCAGCAGAGCTGCCTCAGGGCTAGAGAAACAGGTCAGCAGAGCTACTTTAGAGGGAGAGAACCAGATCAGCATAGCTGCTTTAGAGGGAGAGAACCAGATCTGCAGATCTCCAGGTGCTCTTCTCCATAAAACTTTCAAAGCGGAGTTGAAATCAGATAGATGAGGCCATTGGTTACTAAATACTCCGGCTCCTAGTCCTATACCAATTAAAGGGAATTCTAGTCTTCTAGTTCACTCTTCAAACGTCCCCAACAACTCATACTTACTTACGACATCGGATAGCGGGCGGACTTTGTCCGCCCGCCATCCGACTGCTAAAAAGGGTGGGGGTCCCGTGGGGACAATTAATTAGGATGATGCGCCCGGCACAGTGGCGGGCGCACCCCGTTTTTTTTTATTTAAATTCTGGTTGGCTTTGCTGAAAGCAATGCTAAAATGTTGTGCTGCTTTTCCAAGCACAACATGACGGGCCCCGCACGGAGCCTGTCACGTTTTGCTTTGAAAGTCGGGGGGGTACCATAGCATAGGTAGGTACCCTCCATGGGGGCCCCCAAGCATACTCTGCAATGTGTGCATGCCTTTCCGTGGCGGACGGCAATGCCGCCACGCAAAGGCATTCCAAAATGCAGATTATATGGCTGGCGGTGTGGTGAGAGAGACACCACCGCCATATTGAACCCTTTTCCGCCTGGACATGTCTGAATATTTTCTACAGGGATGGCGGCAGGTTTGCCCCTGCGGTGACGGCAGTGAATTCCAGCCGGCCCGGCGGGGGCAATACACCCACCATCCTAATGGGGCCCTAAGTCACAACTGTACAGTATACATATACATACAGTACACCCTTGCAGTGAGTGTGCTGTCAAGTTCAACAATAGTTAAGGATTATGAATCTAACTTACCACCGCCTGCCACTGGTGCTGCCACTCCCCCTACCGCTCCGTTGCTATCTGCAACTGCCGCATCCTCGCCCTCCGCGTCGCCTTCGCTGGCCCCGGCAATGGTGGTCGGTAGTGCGCCTAGAAAACATTACACATTTATTAGGCGTCATATACACCTTCCCCCTATTGATCAGTAGCAAGGTTGAAAAATGAGTTAATACTAACATACATCACTAGTACAAATCAGGTAGTAGTAGAGTAGACACTAATAGTTATATGATCATTGTAGCCTTTGCTTGATTAGCCCTAGCCATGCACATGTGACGTTACCTTTACCTTGCAGCTTCTTAAGACACCTTTGAGCCCACATGACCTGCCTCACACTGCTACTGTCTAGTCTACGCGCTGCGTACAAGCGGTCAACAAACATTAACAAGCCACTTTTTTAGGAAGAACTGGTGTACTACTGTTACTGTTAGTCCATATTGCTTATCCATAGATGCTACACTTTTTTGCACGGCTGAGAAATGCTTGCAAGTTGCAATATACTAACGCACACCATTTCTTTTTTCGCATTACATACGCAAGATTCCCTTCTATGAACCAGAGCTTCTGAACGATGCACCAACTACCAGTACTAGATTCTTCTGAGGTGAGGGGTCCCTTCACTCACATCTTCATTTATAAATTTATATAAACTAAATTGCTATGGGATGGTGGTGCTGCCTTCCACCACTGTTCAGTTATCATGATTTAATTCCCAACTGTATAAGTGTAACAATGTATATTGTTTTAATGTTATTGATTTGCCGGTTGGTGCTGCTAAGAAAACAGTGTACAGACCTTCTCCAATTGAAATAAACATTTTAAACTTACATAGACTTGGTGGTATTTGGTGTGGACTAACTTACACGAGTGAGCAAATTAAAGTAAGGGTGTGCATGTGAATTGCTTCCACGACAGAGATTGTGGTGGGTGCGGAATTTCTGATTGAGGTGTGCAAGGAAGGTCCAACCTACCATCACCAACATCCTATTTTCTGGTGCAAATGTATGTGCAAGATCCCTACAACAGTGGTATGTCCTATAGGGTATCATATCAAAATATTAAGAAATCTGGTAGGGCTGTTGTTGCTGTGAATTTTCAAAGCCTCAACATCAATAAGAGTAACAGTAGTACAAGACAACGACCCAACGGATTGTACGAGCTACTGGTGAATATGAGTTTTATATTACAACCTTTCACAAAGAGTGGCACTGGCCAACTGGGCAAGACTAGCTACTACAGTACAGACAGACTGATAGTATGTAGTAGTAGTAGTAGTACTCAGAGTCATCATAGCGGAGGCAGGGATACGATTTTTGAAACCGTACAGATCGAAGGATAATTGGCGGTAAAAAAATAGCATTTGGAAACACACTATAGTTCGGGAAAAATGGGGCAGTAAAAGTTATGGAATAAGAAATATTATTAAAAACAAGAAGACTTACTGGGGCCAGCAGAGGAGCCCTCAGCGGTGTCCTCCTGGTGGTGTTCCTGTACCGCCGACTGCCCAGTCCCTGTCGGTCTGCCCCTGGGTGCTGATGAACAGGAAAGATATAAGAAAGAGACAAACATTGATGGATGGTGTCAAACAAATACAATATTTTTCAACAACGGTCAAAAAACACTTATGTAAACAACAATTGCAATAACTACATTGACTATCTCATCTGGTCAACATGTAATATCGGGGGATTCGCAGTTCGACTACTTAAGTTACTATTTATCAACAGTAATCCAGTCTTCCATTCTGATTCCAGAAAACTAAGTTACAACTAAGCCTAAGTAGTAGTACAACGTACCACCCAACCTAGCCCACCTATTCCAGGCCAATTGTACATTAAGTATGCATTTCCACTGTATTCCTCAACAATGCGTATGGTCCAATCATGGAGGACACATGAACATGACTACATTTTTTGTATACACCAAATTTTGGTTTGATTGATGCTGATCTGCTACTGCTAAGTAACTGCTAAGCCTACCTCCACTCATTGAACAAACTAGAAAAGGTTCTAAAGACTGCCGTACTAGTGAAGTACTCCAATTTTTGAGACCCCAGAGGTGCTAGGGGTAGCACCCTATGACTTCGAGTACTTCCTGATGTGGTATTATAAAATTCTGCATATCTTGATAATGCAACAAAGAACTTGGCAACAGAAGCTGAAATATGAAAAGACATCTTTATTAAACTCAAATGAGTGAGACTACGTCGCACAGAAGCCTTAGCAACTGAATGAGGCAGTCTGCAGAACAGAAACCAGTCTCGTCTTTTATGGAGAATGTTACGCTCTGGGCAACACCGCCCTTCTCTTGCAGTTGGTCATTCACATGTATACATTGCAAACGAAAAGGCAGAGTCATGATGACCATCCCACATTCCAGTTAAGCCAGCCCGTAATTATTTACCCAGCAAGGCTCAGATCCCACATCAGATATCGATAGGCCCCAATAAACATGAGCATCTCCTGTTTTGGGAAACAAACCAAAAAGCAGGAACAGTCAGGTGTGAAAGAGATTAGCCGGAGGCTTGTGTAGGATGTAAAGACTTTATGGTGTGTCAAGCCCTGATGCTAATCACAGGTGGCCAGAGGACGGGGAACTCGTGAGACCAGTTTGGCCTGGGGTGGCGGAGCCAAGCTGCCCAGGTCACAGAAAAGTCAAAGAAAGGCACATGTGCTCTAAAAGGCCCGTTTTCGCTTCATGCTATATAGCCTATGTGAGGGCAACATAAGATGGCCACCGCTACAAAATGGAACCCACGGAGTCAATGTATAATAACGTATACATAGTGCATTCATAGCTAAAACGTTACACAAAGCACTTGTACATACCGCATTGACCATTCGCGGTTCGCTAATACCGGGATAGACAGGGGTAGGGCCCTGCCTCCTACGCGGTCCCAAATTTTAAAGTACGACAGACCCTCCTTTTGCCCTTACATAGGCAATAACTATACTCTCATCAATCCGAGTCCAGGTCTACAGACATGAAGTCATGGAGATGTTGCTGTAGCATCATCCTATTACTTAGCGACTCTCACGGGACACGTCTCCTTACACATGTAGTAGCACAAAGGCCACATATGGCAGGACAAAATAAGGAATACCTCTATCTAGGTGGCATAAGATCACACCCCCAACAATTAGTGATGTTTACTACTAACTAGTGTCGATGCAGAAGCTGTACAAAAGAATTGCTTACGAATTCTGATCTTTTAACCTGCTCATGTTCAGGAAAAGGGTGAAAAAAAGTGCAAAGAAACAGTGGTAGGGAAAGACATAGGTTGGGAAGAGGGTGCAGAAGTCAATTGAGTAGAGAAAATCAATCCCACCCATAAATGACAACGTCATGTTTAAAAAAACACTAGAAAACACGTTATTAAGAATATATAGACAACGGGAGAAAGTAGCGACCACTATTACAAATGAAAAAATAATTGTCTACAACCCTGAGCAAAAAGCAAATCCTAAAATTATTTAGTAACATTTTAGGGCTCCTATACATTTTGTATGTTCAGGTGAAACAGTGGTGACCCTCATCAATGCTCTGAGGTGAAAAGGGGGTACTCTTCCACAGAAAGTGGATTTTATTCTGCTTATACTAGACAATGCCAGCAAAACAAACAGTCTTCTAACACCTAGTCTATACAATCACTCGGAAACCTCTTGTGAAACCACCTATGCCCAGAGTCCGTTCAAAAAGCCTCTCTGGCAGGCTTCTATTGTCCATCAAATCTTCTTCTGTTGTTTTCTTTTGCGTGGGCCTCTTCATTCAAGCCTTTCATGAGAAAAGTACTGCTTAGTTGGAGTGCCCTCCTGGCAAACACCCACAGCTCACTCGAAAAAAAGTCTCAATGTCTCAAGGCAGTGCGCCAGTATTTTTCCTTTGCGGCAGGCACTATAGGTAGTGTGCTCTCCATTGATCAAGGGCACAGGTCATCTCGTGCAGATTCGGGACCATTCTCAGACTCCAACACTCGTCATTCAGTGTCAGAGGACGCTCAGGCTGCTCTTCCATGGGCACTGGAATGTAGTGCCTTCTGTCAATCTTGGATCCGCCGGTGCACTGCACTTCCATTGAAGCAAAGGAAAAGAGGGGGGGGGGGGGGTGTGGCCAAAAACTCAGGCCAAGGGGCTCAAGGGACTGCACACTGTCAGAGGTTACCAGCACATGACAGGCACTCTTTTGCACTGGAATTCTGGTTCTGTGGCAAAACCAGCTCCTCCTTCTTTTCTGATGTTGAACGCCTTCTGATGAAGCAAGTGTGATGCTTTAAACAGTTCGTTGTATAACAAGGGGACTGTAAACAGGTGGCCTGTGATTTTCAAAGGACTGGCCACACGCCATGGGACAATTTTCGTCTAGAATACACTGTCTTTCTCAGGAAGCAATACAAATAAAAAGGCAGTAGGCAAAACAGTGCCTCTAAGCTTTTCAATTGGGTTTCCGTGTGAGAGCCTCCATCATCTAAGGGTAGATAACTACACGAGAATTCTATCTAAATGGATGTCTTCACATATGGTGGCATTGTCTAATAGGGCAAACACATTTTTTTTTTCAATGATTATATATAAGTGTTTCTAAATTCCTTATCTAGGACATCTCAATAGAGAAATCACATACAGATTATCATAGGCATGTAGAAACCTTTCACATCTGGTGCACTAGGCAATACACAGGCTAATAGTCCGATATGAAAACAAAAGACAAGAACTAGAGGGTCCTGATATTTGCATGATTAGAAACTTCTGATCCCACCGAAAATTAAAGCAGCAGGAACAAAAATGGTAAAAACCACATTAAAAAATAGACATTGAAAATTCGTCATGTTCAAAAAAGGTAAACGTAAGTTATCTCCTATCGGGTTGGAAAACTTGTCTTACTATAATATAATATACTTGACAGTCAGGCTGGAAAACATTGAAGCAGGCCTAGGGACAATTCTTGAAAACCAGTCTGGTCATACAAGAGGGGATTATACATAATATGGAGGTTCCTGGTGTATCACTGCAGTCTGGAAGTGTGTACCTGAACAATACACCTACAATAATAAATGGGCTGACTGGTGAAAGGAATACGGAAAAGGGAATTGGAACTAGGACACAACTAAAATCCCCAATAACTAAGCATGATGCGACATAAGAAGCAACAAAAGCAATAAAAAATAAAAATCTATAGGAAGGACAAGAATTTACTTGGGTGATAGTCACTACACCAAGAGTACGGGTGGTACACAAAAGGCCAAAGTTACATACATTTTAACTCTACCGCTGGCGACTACACCATATACGGTAATCTTAGCTAATGTTCCAGTTCCTTCTGCAGGGAAAAATGAAAACCTAGTTTTCTTTTAAGAAGCAAAGGCCATATGCTACTTAGGAGATAGGACACCATTAACTAATGTAATATAGAAATTAGGCCACCTTGAGTCACAGATCTATAATTTCATCCTTAGGTCCAATCTAGGATACATAAACGTAGGGCTGCCTGTTCCTTTAAAGGAAAGGGGCAGTAACGTGACTAACTGCAGGTGACACACTTTGATCCTGTAGATCTCTTTCAGTTTTCTGTAATACCATTATAGCCAATTTAGACATGCACTGGTAAAGTGCTGCCTCTCATGTTCACAGCATGAAATGTCATTAGCTGTGGAATTTAGTAACCAGAACAAGTTCAACCAACTGTTGCGTAGCGATGGGCATCGTCATGACCATCCCCTCACAACACAGGTAAACTTGTAATAGTATAAAAAGCAGCAACAAAAACAACGAAAACATGCAAAAAATAATAAAAACGCACAAAACGTCAAGCCATCAGATATACTTGCTGTATATCAAGCACAAAAAACATAGACAAAACAATAGCATATGTAAAATAAGCGGTGACACACAACACCATGTCATGTACTTTTATGCACTGTAAACCTGCAGCCCAAAACCCAATATTTGGGCCTGTGTAATTTGTCAGGTTTAAAATCCTTACCCTCCTTTTTGACAGTAGATCACCAGGCAATGGAAATCTGCTGTCAAATATAAGGTTACTGTCTCTCTTCTAACATACAGGACCAGCAAGAACAATTCATGATAGGACCAAATACACAAAAATAAATTGCCATTACTTAACTGTACCCCCTTGTCAGTCCTTGCAACATCCAGATTAATTTGGCACCTACAATTTCCACTGTGAAAAATAAGTCGTAATTTGTCAATTCGTTCACATTTAGGCATGTAGCCTTAAAAAAATTTTAGAATCTTTTTGTCTGTCTAAGACTTAATGCAACACTCCGTTTTCTGTTAAATAAGAGCTAATAGCAGGCATCATTCTTTTTTTTAATTTTTTTTAGAGCGAGACGCAAATGTATCAGTTCTGCAAAGCATTTAACATGATGTTTGGGCTTCCAAAGAAACCCCTTTGCTATATTTTCCCTTTGGAATTAAGTTCTTTAGTTTTATTGATGTTCTTATGGAGAAACCAGAAACCCCACCTTCAGAGGCCCGTGTAGCAAGGTCATTCTGCATTCCACAGAGGCAAGGCCCTAATTTAAAAGGTCATAAATGTCAACGTGGCAGCCTACTCCATTGAACTAAAGATAGCATCTCAACAGCGTAACTTGAGCCAGCCTCTGCAGCTCTCCAACCCCCAGCTCCTGCCACTCTGAATTTGTCAAATCCAGAAGGCCTTCCTAATTCCTCCTAACTTGCAATAATTCACTCTATTTTGTAAAATAATTTTTCCTTTTTAGGCGCTAAAAAAAAATAAAATTATCTCTATTCCCAGATTATTAAACTACATCTACTGTGAATAATTCACGAAACTTAATAACACACATACCACTTTTTAGAATAAATCCTTGTTACAATCCTATGTAATGGTACACATTTCAACAATCTTAAATGAATGAACGTCTCAGTAGGCCCAGCTAAAGTTAGACTGAACTCCAGCAATTGGGACCGCTTTCTGCCCCAGTCCACTGGCACTGCGAATTGCATTTGCAATGAGTTTTGATATTTTCTTCATCATTTAGTCACTTGCCTTTATTCAAGCTCTGTTCGTCGCTTTCATATTAGCATATGAAACTCAGTGCCTCCCGTTAGGTAATTACAATATTTTCACCCCTACTGCTAGAACCTGCAATCTCATCTTTCCCCTCCTACTTACTCAAACCGATACCACATTCCTTTTTATTCCCTTCGTCAATACAACCTTCCTCACGCTACTCTTCATGTCTTTATTACTCCCCTTCATCATCTCTATTCCCTCCACGGCATTCTATTTTCCCAATTGTTCTTCTCCTTCCTACGTATTACCTAGTTCCTATAATCGTAATTCTACATTACTCCACCCCTCTATCATTACTGACTTCATCACGTACCTGCTCACAAACATCCTCTTTTTCCTTCATCAAAAAAGAATTCTCCATTTCTCTTTCTCTATGTGGGTGCTAACTCCATTAAGGCCGTTTTTTATTAACATCAAATAGTTGCGGGTTGCGACACCATATTTTATTTTATTTCTCCAAGTTTTAAAAACGTCCTGTTTTTCATAGCGTGTTCAGTAGTATCGTGACAGACACAGCTAAAGTTAGAACCTTCAACCCTGATATTAAAACAAGCCTTTGTACTGGCACATTGACTCATTGAATCATAAGAAGGCACAACCTGTAAATATATATCAAACCTAAACGTATGCATTTACTGAAGTCTGAGACACTTTAAAAAGTACTCTGAATGGAAGAAAATGCAGTTCAAACAGTGTTTTCTACCCAAATTCGACTTTCATTTTTTTTGGCATTAAAAAATGAATATCCTACAATTTTTTTTATAATATGCATTACCAGAATGTTTATTACATAACCCATGAGTCAGGCATTGGAAATAATAACTTATATTTTATAGAAATGAGCTTGTTTGCGCCTGCGCCAAGGGAAAATTGTACACGCGAATGCTTGTCATTTTAGTGATGCAACACAACTTAAATCAAATTTTAATGCTAGGAGGTCATAGTATGAGTATTAAGCTTTATAAATATCAAAAAACGATTTTGAAAAGCACTTATTTTTTTAAAATAATTTTTCCATGATTAATAATTTTCTTTTTTTAAAAATCCCAATTATTCGTTTTTGTGATAAATCCATGTATAAAAAACAAGCTGCATCCCTTGCCTATCATTTTGGACACATTAACTCACACGCCTCAGCGCATAAGCCCAACTTGAAACGCGTCACATTTTTGCGCCACTTTCATTTAAAAGGACGGTTCTGCAAAATTCCACCCGTGTTCAACTGGGAAGGTGCTGGCTGAATGAACATTTCTATCAAATATACTGCAGCTGAAAAGTTTGCCTGTGAACATCTAATACAATGCATCTAAGGAAAATGCTGTAAATTTATTTACTTTTGCAAAGATAGATAATTTCGTTTTTGGGGCCTGATTTATATCTATTGAATGTGTTTCTAATTTTATCCTTTAAGCATTTAACGGCAGTTTTGTATATGTGCACAATTGCTCATTCTATAAATTAAAGAGCACCATATAGCTATTTTAGCACGTCACATGGTTCGTTTCTGGATTTCTTTTTTAAGTTTCTACTTGATATTAATTAACCAACAATTTACTTAACAGACTGGAAACATCAGAAGACCCACAAACACATATTGAGCTCATTTCAGACATAAACAGAAAGGGGTTAAACAGACAATACAGCGCGCTTTAGCCATTTTTCATAAATAGCGCCGTCGCAATTTACTTACAGAAGTTGCACTAATGATAAAAAAAAAAACAGACATTTAAACACACAGTTGACTTACAAATCAATACGCATGACAGAAATAAAGAACAGCTCACAGACTATACTTGAAACAAACCATTTGCAAATACTAGTTGTAGGTCATATTTACAAGCAACGCTTTTCAATAGTGTTCCAAAAGGCTGCATAAACAGCCCCACAGACAGATGCATGTCCAAGAAGTAGTGAATCCGCTCAATTCACTAGCTTTGCCTAGCAGAACACCACAATCGTTCTGCATATCTTCATTCATGAAACTGCGCAGAACGAAGGATCCTTGTTTTGTATTATGTCATATTGCAATTCCCTGGGGATACAAAATCACCAAGGAAGAAATATGTTTTTAAATTTACCCACACTATGGTACCTTTCAAAACAAAAAGCAAACAAACAGGCATGCCAAAAATACTGCGGAAAACGCAAGTATTATAATCAAAACCAAATGGAGAAATATCTCCTCATTACCTGCCTACACAAATTGCAATTCGCATATCCAAACCTATACAAACCAAAAGCTACATTTCCAAATTTGCTAAGATCAGGCATCTTATAGCTCACTAATCTAGCTTCAAACTTCAAGGGGTTATCTCTACCAATACACTCGCAAATATGCGAGACCCTCGGTTTTGGTAATTGCAATGACCAAATCAGAAACCAAGAAACCAACCCCTCGGCTTTGGTAATTGCAATAACCAAATTAAAGACCCAAAGAACCAAAGGACTGGGAGCGACCCACTTATACTTAATTCTTATTCTTAATAATCAAAAGGGTATCCAAATTCTAATTGTCAAGTTCTACATGACCAAACGTCTTCTATAATACTCACGCCAAAAGGGTTCTTTTTCTCACCTTTTGAGTGACATCATGTGGAGGATCAAAATCAGGAAGAGCAGAAATATACCGGGCTACATAATCAAAGAATCTCCAGAATCCCTGTGCACAGAGTACCTTCTTGGTAGAATCCCGTCCTGTCCTCCTCAGTAGATTTCAGTCTCCTGACAAGATCACTCCCACAGACAGTCACTTCTCTGATGAGGCCCCACATTGGGCGCCAACTGAAGTACTCCAATTTTTGAGACCCCAGAGGTGCTAGGGGTAGCACCCTATGACTTCGAGTACTTCCTGATGTGGTATTATAAAATTCTGCATATCTTGATAATGCAACAAAGAACTTGGCAACAGAAGCTGAAATATGAAAAGACATCTTTATTAAACTCAAATGAGTGAGACTACGTCGCACAGAAGCCTTAGCAACTGAATGAGGCAGTCTGCAGAACAGAAACCAGTCTCCTCTTTTATGGAGAATGTTACGCTCTGGGCAACACCGCCCTTCTCTTGCAGTTGGTCATTCACATGTATACATTGCAAACGAAAAGGCAGAGTCATGATGACCATCCCACATTCCAGTTAAGCCAGCCCGTAATTATTTACCCAGCAAGGCTCAGATCCCACATCAGATATCGATAGGCCCCAATAAACATGAGCATCTCCTGTTTTGGGAAACAAACCATAAAGCAGGAACAGTCAGGTGTGAAAGAGATTAGCCAGAGGCTTGTGTAGGATGAAAAGACTTTATGGTGTGTCAAGCCCTGATGCTAATCACAGGTGGCCAGAGGACGGGGAACTCGTGAGACCAGTTTGACCTGGGGTGGCGGAGCCAAGCTGCCCAGGTCACAGAAAAGTCAAAGAAAGGCACATGTGCTCTAAAAGGCCCGTTTTCGCTTCATGCTATATAGCCTATGTGAGGGCAACATAAGATGGCCACCGCTACAAAATGGAACCCACGGAGTCAATGTAAAATAATGTATACATAGTGCATTCATAGCTAAAACGTTACACAAAGCACTTGTACATACCGCATTGACCATTCGCGGTTCGCTAATACCGGGATAGACAGGGGTAGGGCCCTGCCTCCTACGCGGTCCCAAATTTTAAGTACGACACTCGCAGCACGTCACGTAACTGAGTGAGGGGGGGCATCACGCATACCACTAACCAATTAGAAGCTCATACAAAGTACCTAAACCTAAGTATCAATCCGCCCCTATCTATTAGTGACAGGACAAAGTAAGGAGTGGACGTGAGTCACTGTAGCATTACGTAACTTAATTTCTCTAAAATAAACTCGTAAAGAATCACGCTAAGCAAGCGCAAACGCAAAGCTGCAAACAAGTAAGATTAGTAGTAGCGCAGAAGAGCACCTGTGTCAAAATCACAGAAGACTTTTAAACGTTATTAACCTGGAATGTATTGTAAGCAGCAACATTCTAGCTGGTTGGAAGGAAAAAAAGATATTCGCAATATATAACATAGAGCAGAAGAACAGACACAAAGTTGTAATAATTAAATAGGTACTCACCAAGCCCCGGGACCTCCACTCCTAGCAGGTCCAGCAGGTCCTGCTCACGGTCCAGGATGTCGGACCACCGGTGCGTCAGCTGTGCCTGGGTGCGCCGGACCCCAGAGATGCGCGACACTGCCCGGCGCACCTTCCCCCACCACTGCCGACGCTCCCGGAGGCCGTACCCGGACCCAGGCCTGCCACCTGCTGCCAGGGTTGAGGGGAGGTGGCGCTGCACAAAGAAAATTAGTGCAGCCAACTCCACCTCCCCAAATAAGGCCCGTGCCTGCACCCCTTGTGGGCGCCGCCTTCCGGAAGGAAGGCGGTCGCGGCTCTGGCTGCGCCGGCGAACAGCCCTACCCTTGGACATGGTTCTGGGGACGGGGCGGGAAAGAAAAGGTAAAATAAATAAAGGAGTAAAGGAAATAAATAGCAGGCAATAGAAAGAGCAAAAGTAGCTAAAAAACTAAAAAAAAGTAGACAAAAACCAAAAATATAGAAGCAGGAAAATAGTTAGAGAAATAATAAGTAATAAAGATCCAAAAAAAGTGGCTATAAACAAATGATTGAAAAGATTTAGGGAGGATTGAAAATCAGGCCCCAGAACCATGCAATAGAGTGAAAAACAAGATGGCCGCGCCCATTGCGACCACGTGCGCAAGTTTGCGCGATATTTTCTCCCCGAGCAAGCAAAAAGCAAAGCGATCAAGTAAAAGCGGTCGCGAACAGGAAATATCGACCGCGAACAGGCGCGAACATGCATTGCGCGACCCGGAACAGGAAGTAAGCATCGCGAGAGGGCGTGACAAGTGAAAACAAGATGGCCGCGCCCATGAGCAACCGCATGGGTAAGTTGGCGACCCGCGATCACGCAAAAAATAACACGAACAGGCGGCAAAAAAACTTCCGCGTCTTTGCGATATTTCCGGCGTGTTTGCGGAGATTTTCTGCATTTTCGCGATAATTTGCGAAAGTTAATTTCGCAAATTCCGCCCACCCCTACTTTAGGGCCAGAGAAACAGGTCAGCAGAGCTGCTTTAGAGGGAGTGAACCAGATCTGCAGAGCTGCTTTAGAGCCAGAGAACCAGGTCAGCAGATCCATTGTAGAGCTAGAGAACCAGGTCAGCAGAGCTGCTTTAGAGCCTAAGAACCAGGTCAGCAGAACTGCTCTTGAGCCAGAGAACCAGGTCAGGAGAGCTGCTTTAGAGTCAGAGAACCAGGTCAGCAGAGGTGCTATAGAGGGAGAGAACCAGGTCAACAGAGGTGCTTTAGCGCCAGAAAACCATGTCAGCAGAGCTGCTTTAGAGCCAGAGAACCAGGTCACCAGAGCTGCTTTAGAGCCAGAGAATCAGGTCAGCAGAGCTGCTTTAGAGCCAGAGAACCAGGTCAGCAGAGCTGCCCAAGAGCCTAAGAACCAGGTCAGCAGAGCTGCTCTAGAGCCAGAGAACCAGGTCAGCAGAGCTGCTTTAGAGCCAGAGAACCAGGTCAGCAGAGCTGATCTGGAGCCAGAGAACCAGGTCAGCAGAGCTCCTTAAGAGCCAGACGAACAGGTCAGTATAGCCGTTGTAGAGCCATAGAACCAGGTCAGCAGACCTGCTCTAGAACCTAAGAACCAGGTCAGCAGAGCTGCTTTAGAGCCAGAGAACCATGTCAGCAGAGGTGCTATAGAGGGAGAGAACCAGCTCAGTAGAGGCGCTTTAGTGCCAGAGAACCACACCAGCAGAGCTGCTTTAGAGCCAGAGAACCAGGTCAGCAGAGCTGCTTTAGAGCCAGAGAACCAGGTCACCAGAGCTGCTGTAGAGCCAGAGAAACCAGGTCAGCAGAACCGTTGTAAACACAGAGAAACAGATCAGTAAAGCTGCTCCAGAGCCAGAAAACCAGGTCTGCAGAGCAGTTGTAGAGCCAGAGAATCAGGTCAGCAGTGCTGCTCTAGAGCCTAAGAACCAGGTCAGCAGACCTGCTCTAGAGCCAGAGAACCAGATCAGCAGAGCTGCTTTAGAGCCATAGAACTAGGTCAGCATAGCTGCTTTAGAACCAGAGAACGAGGTCAGCAGAGCTGCTTTAGATCCATAGAACCAGGTCAGCAAAGCTTCTTTAGAACCAGAGAACCAGGTCAGCAGAGCAGTTGTAGAGCCAGAGAACAAGGTCAGTAGAGCTGCTCTAGAGCCTAAGAACCAGGTCAGCAGAGCTGCTCTTGAGCCAGAGAACCAGGTCAGCAGAGCTGCTCTAGAGCCAGAGAACCAGGTAAGCAGAGCTGCTCTAGAGCCAGAGAACCAGGACAGCAGAGCTGCTTTAGAGCCAGAGAAACAGGACAGCAGAGCTGCTTTAGAGGGAGTGAACCAGATCAGCAGAGTTGCTTTAGAGCCAGAGAAACAGGACAGCAGAGCTGCTTTAGAGGGAGTGAACCAGGTCAGCAGAGCTGCTCTAGAGGGTGGGAACCGGGTCAGCAGAGCTTCTTTAGAGCCAGAGAACCATGTCAGCAGAGCTGCTTTAGAGCCAGAGAATGAGGTCAGCAGAGCTGCGCTAGAGGGAGAGAACCAGGTCAGCAGAGCTGCTTTAGAGCCAGAGAACAAGGTCAGCAGAGCTGCTTTAGAACCAGAGAACGAGGTCAGCAAAGCCGTTGTAGAGAAAGAGAACCAGATGAGCAAACCTGTTTTAGAGCCAGAGAAACAGGTCAGCAGATCTGCTCTAGAGCCTAAGAACCAGGTCAGCAGAGCTGCTTTAGAGCCAGAGAACCAGGTCAGCAGAGCTGCTCTAGAGCCAGAGAAACAGGTCAGCAAAGCCGTTGTAGAGAAAGAGAACCAGATGAGCAAAGCTGTTTCAGAGCCAGAGAAACAGGTCAGCAGAGCTGCTCTGGAGCCTAAGAACCAGGTCAGCAGAGCTGCTTTAGAGCCAGAGAACCAGATCAGCAGACCTGCTTTAGAGCCTAGGAACCAGGTCAGCAGAGCTGCTGTAGAGCCAGAGAACCAGGTCAGCAGAGCTGCTCTTGAGCCTAAGAACCAGGTCAGCAGAGCTGCTTTAGAACCTGAGAACCAGATCAGCAGACCTGCTTTAGAGCCATAGAACCAGGTCAGCAGAGCTGCTTTAGAGCCAGAGAACCAGGTCAGCAGAGCCGTTGTACAGCCAGAGAACCAGGTCAGCAGAGCTGCTCCAGAGCTTAAGAACCAGGTCAGCAGAGCTGCTCTAGAGCCAGAGAACCAGGTCAGCAGAGCTGCCTCAGGGCTAGAGAAACAGGTCAGCAGAGCTACTTTAGAGGGAGAGAACCAGATCAGCATAGCTGCTTTAGAGGGAGAGAACCAGATCTGCAGAGCTGCTTTAGAACCAGAGAACCAGGTCAGCAGAGTTGTAGAGCCAGAGAACCAGGTCAGCAGAGCCGTTGTTTAGCCAGAAAACCAGGTAAGCAGAGCTGCTCTAGAGCCTAAGAACCAGGTCAGCAGAGCTGCTTCAGAGCCAGGGAACCAGGTCAGCAGAGCTGCTCTAGAGGCTAAGAACCAGGTCAGCAAAGCTGCTCTAGAGGGAGAGAACCAGGTCAGCAGAGCTGCTGTTGAGCCAGAGAAACCAGGTCGGCAGAGCTGCTTTAGAGGGAGAGAACCAGGTCACCAGAGCTGCTTTAGAGCCAGAGAACCAGGTCAGCAGAGCTGCTTTAGAAACAGAGAACCAGGGCAGCAGAGCTGCTTTAGAGCCAGAGAACCAGGTCAGCAGAGCCGTTGTACAGCCAGAGAACCAGGTCAGCAGAGCTGCTCCAGAGCTTAAGAACCAGGTCAGCAGAGCTGCTCTAGAGCCAGAGAACCAGGTCAGCAGAGCTGCCTCAGGGCTAGAGAAACAGGTCAGCAGAGCTACTTTAGAGGGAGAGAACCAGATCAGCATAGCTGCTTTAGAGGGAGAGAACCAGATCTGCAGAGCTGCTTTAGAGCCAGAGAACCAGGTCAGCAGAGCCGTTGTTTAGCCAGACAACCAGGTAAGCAGAGCTGCTCTAGAGCCTAAGAACCAGGTCAGCAGAGCTGCTTTTGAGCCAGGGAACCAGGTCAGCAGAGCTGCTATAGAGGGAGAAAACCAGGTCAGCTGAGCCGCTTTAGCGTCAGAGAACCAGGTCAGCAGAACTGCTGTAGAGCCAGAGAACCAGGTCAGCAGAGCTGCTCTTGAGCCTAAGAACCAGGTCAGCAGAGCTGCTTTAGAGCCAGAGAACCATATCAGCAGACCTGCTTTAGAACCAGAGAACCAGGTCAGCAGAGCTGCTGTAGAACCAGAGAACCAGGTCAGCAGAGCTGCTCTTGAGTCTAAGAACCAGATCAGCAGACCTGCTTTAGAGCCATGGAACCAGGTCAGCAGAGCAGCTTTCGAGCTAGAGAACAGGGTTAGCCGAGCCGTTGTACAGCCAGAGAACCAGGTCAGCAGAGCTGCTCCAGAGCCTAAGAACCAGGTCAGCAGACCTGCTCTAGAGCCAGGGAACCAGGTCAGCAGAGCTGCCTCAGGACTAGAGAAACAGGTCAGCAGAGCTACTTTAGAGGGAGAGAACCTGATCAGCATAGCTGCTTTAGAGGGAGAGAACCAGATCTGCAGAGCTGCTTTAGAGCCAGAGAACCAGGTCAGCAGAGTCGTTGTAGAGCCAGAGAACCAGGTCAGCAGAGTCATTGTTTAGCCAGAAAACCAGGTAAGCAGAGCTGCTCTAAAGCCTAAGAACCAGGTCAGCAGGGCTGCTTTAGCGCCAGAGAACCAGGTCAGCAGAGCTGCTTTAGAGCCATAGAACCAGGTCAGCAGAGCAGCTCTGGAGGCTAAGAACCAGGTCAGCAGAGCTGCTCTAGAGGCAGAGAACCAGGTCAGCAGAGCTGCGTTAGTGCCAGAGATCCAGGTAAGCAGAGCTGCTTTAGAGCCAGAGAACGAGGTCAGCAGAGCTGCTTTAGAGGCAGAGAACCAGGTCAGTAGAGCTGCTGTCGAGCCAGAGAAACCAGGTCAGCAGAGCTGCTTTAGAGGGAGAGAACCAAGTCAGCAGAGCTGCTTTAGAGCCAGAGAACCAGATCAGCAGAGCTGCTTTAGAAACAGAGAACCAGTGCAGCAGAGCTGCTTTAGATCCAGAGAAACAGGTCAGCAGAGCGGCTATAGAGCCAGAGAACAAGGTCAGCAGAGCCTCTTTAGATCTAGAGAACCATGTCAGCAGAGCTGCTTTAGAGCCAGAGAACCAGGTCAGCAGAGCTGCTCTAGAGCCTAAGAAACAGGTCAGCAGAGCTGCTCTAGAGGCAGAGAACCGGGTCAGCCGAGCCTCTGTAGAGCCAGAGAACCAGGTCAGCAGAGCTGCTCTAGAGCCAGAGAACCAGATCAGCAGACCTGCTTTAGAACCAGAGAACCAGGTCAGCAGAGCTGCTGTAGAGCCAGAGAAGCAGGTCAGCAGAGCTGCTCTTGAGTCTAAGAACCAGATCAGCAGACCTGCTTTAGAGCCATGGAACCAGGTCAGCAGAGCTGCTTTCGAGCTAGAGAACAGGGTTAGCAGAGCCGTTGTACAGCCAGAGAACCAGGTCAGCAGAGCTGCTCCAGAGCCTAAGAACCAGGTCAGCAGAGCTGCTCTAGAGCCAGGGAACCAGGTCAGCAGAGCTGCCTCAGGACTAGAGAAACAGGTCAGCAGAGCTACTTTAGAGGGAAAGAACCTGATCAGCATAGCTGCTTTAGAGGAAGAGAACCAGATCTGCAGAGCTGCTTTAGAGCCAGAGAACCAGGTCAGCAGAGTCGTTGTTTAGCCAGAAAACCAGGTAAGCAGAGCTGCTCTAAAGCCTAAGAACCAGGTCAGCAGGGCTGCTTTAGCGCCAGAGAACCAGGTCAGCAGAGCTGCTTTAGAGCCATAGAACCAGGAGGTCAGCAGAGCAGCTCTGGAGGCTAAGAACCAGGTCAGCAGAGCTGCTCTAGAGGCAGAGAACCAGGTCAGCAGAGCTGCATTAGTGCCAGAGATCCAGGTAAGCAGAGCTGCTTTAGAGCCAGAGAACGAGGTCAGCAGAGCTGCTTTAGAGGCAGAGAACCAGGTCAGTAGAGCTGCTGTCGAGCCAGAGAAACCAGGTCAGCAGAGCTGCTTTAGAGGGAGAGAACAAAGTCAGCAGAGCTGCTTTAGAGCCAGAGAACCAGATCAGCAGAGCTGCTTTAGAAACAGAGAACCAGTGCAGCAGAGCTGCTTTAGATCCAGAGAAACAGGCCAGCAGAGCGGCTATAGAGCCAGAGAACAAGGTCAGCAGAGCCTCTTTAGATCTAGAGAACCATGTCAGCAGAGCCTCTTTAGATCTAGAGAACCATGTCAGCAGAGCTGCTTTAGAGCCAGAGAACCAGGTCAGCAGAGCTGCTCTAGAGCCTAAGAAACAGGTCAGCAGAGCTGCTCTAGAGGCAGAGAACCGGGTCAGCCGAGCCTCTGTAGAGCCAGAGAACCAGGTCAGCAGAGCTGCTCTAGAGCCTAAGAACCAGGTCAGCAGAGCTGCTCTAGAGCCTGAGAAACGGGTCAGCAGAGCTGCTGTAGAGCCAGAGAAGCAGGTCAGCAGAGCTGCTTTAGAGCCAGAGAACCAGGTGAGCAGAGCTGTTTTAGAGCCATAGAAGTGACAGAAAACCAGGTGTGCAGAGCCATTGTAGAGCCAAAGAACCAGGTCAGCAGAGCTGCTATAGAGCCAGTGAACCAGGTCAGCAGAGCTGCTCAGAGCCTAAGAACTAGGTCAGAAGAGCTGCTTCAGAGCCAGAGAACCAGGTCAGCAGAGGTGCTCTAGAGCCAGAGAACCAGGTCAGCAGAGCTGCTTTAGAGCCAGAGAAAGAGGTCAGCAAATCCATTGTAGAGCTAGAGAACCAGGTCAGCAGAGCTGCTTTAGAGCCTAAGAACCAGGTCAGCAGAACTGCTCTTGAGCCAGAGAACCAGGTCAGGAGAGCTGCTTTAGAGTCAGAGAACCAGGTCAGCAGAGGTGCTATAGAGGGAGAGAACCAGGTCAGCAGAGGTGCTTTAGCGCCAGAGAACAACGTCAGCAGAGCTGCTTTAGAGCCGGAGAATGAGGTCACCAGAGCTGCTTTAGAGCCAGAGAATCAGGTCAGCAGAGCTGCTTTAGAGCCAGAGAACCAGGTCAGCAGAGCTGCTCAAGAGCCAAAGAACCAGGTCAGCAGAGCTGCTCTAGAGCCAGAGAACCAGGTCAGCAGAGCTGCTCAGAGCCTAAGAACTAGGTCAGAAGAGCTGCTCCAGAGCCAGAGAACCAGGTCAGCAGAGCTGCTTTAGAGGGAGTGAACCAGATCTGCAGAGCTGCTTTAGAGCCAGAGAACAAGGTCAGCAAATCCATTGTAGAGCTAGAGATCCAGGTCAGCAGAGCTGCTTTAGAGCCTAAGAACCAGGTCAGCAGAACTGCTCTTGAGCCAGAGAACCAGGTCAGGAGAGCTGCTTTAGAGTCAGAGAACCAGGTCAGCAGAGGTGCTATAGAGGGAGAGAACCAGGTCAGCAGAGGTGCTTTAGCGCCAGAGAACAACGTCAGCAGAGCTGCTTTAGAGCCAGAGAATCAGGTCACCAGAGCTGCTTTAGAGCCAGAGAATCAGGTCAGCAGAGCTGCTTTAGAGCCAGAGAACCAGGTCAGCAGAGCTGCTCAAGAGCCTAAGAACCAGGTCAGCAGAGCTGCTCTAGAGCCAGAGAACCAGGTCAACAGAGCTGCTTTAGAGCCAGAGAACCAGGTCAGCAGAGCTGATCTGGATCCAGAGAACCAGGTCAGCAGAGCTCCTTAAGAGCCAGACGACCAGGTCAGTAGAGCCGTTGTAGAGCCATAGAACCAGGTCAGCAGACCTGCTCTAGAACCTAAGAACCAGGTCAGCAGAGCTGCTCTCGAGCCAGAGAACCAGGACGGGAGAGCTGCTTTAGAGCCAGAGAACCATGTCAGCAGAGGTGCTATAGAGGGAGAGAACCAGCTCAGTAGAGGCGCTTTAGTGCCAGAGAACCACACCAGCAGAGCTGCTTTAGAGCCAGAGAACCAGGTCAGCAGAGCTGCTCTAGAGCATAAGAACTAGGTCAGCAAAGCAGGCTATAGAGCCAGAGAACAAGGTCAGCAGAGCCTCTTTAGATCTAGAGAACCAGGTCAGCAAAGCCGCTGTAGAGCCAGAGACAAAGGTCAGCAGAGCTGCTCTAGAGCCAGAGATCCAGGTCAGCAGACCGGTTGTAGAGCCAGAGAACCAGATAAGCAAAGCTGCTCTAGAGGCAGAGAACCAGGTCAGCAGAGCCGTTGTAGAGCCAGAGAACCAGGTCAGCAGAGCTAATGTAGAGCCAGAGAACCAGGTCAGCAAAGCCGTTGTAGAGCCAGAGAACCAGATCAGCAAAACTGTTTAAGAGCCAGAGAAACAGATCCGCAGAGCCGTTGTACAGCCAGACAACCAGGTCAGCAGAGCTGCTTTAGAACCAGAGAACCAGGTCCGCAGAGCCATTGTATAGCCAGAGAACCAGGTCAGCAGATCTGGTTTAGAGCCATAGAAACAGGTCAGCAGAGCTGCTTTAGAGCCAGCGAACCAGGTCAGCAGAGCCATTATAGAGCCAGAGAACCAGGTCAGCAGAGCTGCTCTAGAGCCTAAGAACCAGGTCAGCAGAGCTGCTCTAGAGCAAGAGAACCATTTCAGCAGAGCTGCTTTAGAGCCAGAGAACCAGGTCAGCAGAGCTGCTCTAGAGCATAAGAACTAGGTCAGCAGAGTTGCTCTAGAGCCAGAGAACCAGGTCAGCAGAGCTGCTCTGGAGCCAGACAACCAGGTCAGCAGAGCTGCTTTAGAGCCAGAGAAACAGGTCAGCAGAGCTGCTTTAGAGGGAGTGAACCAGATCTGCAGAGCTGCTTTAGAGCCAGAGAACCAGGTCAGCAGATCCATTGTAGAGCTAGAGAACCAGGTCAGCAGAGCTGCTTTAGAGCCTAAGAACCAGGTTAGCAGAACTGCTCTTGAGCCAGAGAACCAGGTCAGGAGAGCTGCTTTAGAGTCAGAGAACCAGGTCACCAGAGCTGCTCTTGAGCCTAAGAACCAGGTCAGCAGAGCTGCTTTAGAGCCAGAGAACCAGGTCCGCAGAGCCGTTGTACAGCCAGACAACCAGGTCAGCAGAGCTGCTTTAGAGCCAGAGAACCAGGTCCGCAGAGCCGTTGTACAGCCAGACAACCAGGTCAGCAGAGCTGCTTTAGAGCCAGAGAACCAGGTCCGCAGAGCCATTGTACAGCCAGAGAACCAGGTCAGCAGATCTGGTTTAGAGCCATAGAAACAGATCCGCAGAGCCGTTGTAGAGCCAGAGAACCAGGTCAGCAGAGCTGCTATAGAGCCAGAGAACCAGGTCACCAGAGCTGCTCTTGAGCCTAAGAGCCAGGTCAGCAGAGCTGCTTTAGAGCCAGAGAACCAGATCATGAGAGCTGCTTTAGAGCCATAGAACCAGGTCAGCAGAGCTGCTTTAGAGCCAGAGAACCAGGTCCGCAGAGCCGTTGTACAGCCAGACAACCAGGTCAGCAGAGCTGCTTTAGAGCCAGAGAACCAGGCCCGCAGAGCCATTGTACAGCCAGAGAACCAGGTCAGCAGATCTGGTTTAGAGCCATAGAAACAGGTCAGCAGAGCTGCTTTAGAGCCAGCGAACCAGGTTAGCAGAGCTGCTCTAGAGCCTAAGAACCAGGTCAGCAGAGCTGCTCTAGAGACTAAGAACCAGGTCAGCAGAGCTGCTCTAGAGCAAGAGAACCATTTCAGCAGAGCTGCTTTAGAGCCAGAGAACCAGGTCAGCAGAGCTGCTCTAGAGCATAAGAACTAGTTCAGCAGAGTTGCTCTAGAGCCAGAGAACCAGGTCAGCAGAGCTGCTCTGGAGCCAGACAACCAGGTCAGCAGAGCTGCTTTAGAGCCAGAGAAACAGGTCAGCAGAGCTGCTTTAGAGGGAGTGAACCAGATCTGCAGAGCTGCTTTAGAGCCAGAGAACCAGGTCAGCAGATCCATTGTAGAGCTAGAGAACCAGGTCAGCAGAGCTGCTTTAGAGCCTAAGAACCAGGTCAGCAGAACTGCTCTTGAGCCAGAGAACCAGGTCAGGAGAGCTGCTTTAGAGTCAGAGAACCAGGTCAGCAGAGGTGCTATAGAGGGAGAGAACCAGGTCAACAGAGGTGCTTTAGCGCCAGAGAACCACGTCAGCAGAGCTGCTTTAGAGCCAGAGAATCAGGTCACCAGAGCTGCTTTAGAGCCAGAGAATCAGGTCAGCAGAGCTGCTTTAGAGCCAGAGAACCAGGTCAGCAGAGCTGCTCAAGGGCCTAAGAACCAGGTCAGCAGAGCTGCTCTAGAGCCAGAGAACCAGGTCAGCAGAGCTGCTTTAGAGCCAGAGAACCAGGTCAGCAGAGCTGATCTGGAGCCAGAGAACCAGGTCAGCAGAGCTCCTTAAGAGCCAGACGAACAGGTCAGTATAGCCGTTGTAGAGCCATAGAACCAGGTCAGCAGACCTGCTCTAGAACCTAAGAACCAGGTCAGCAGAGCTGCTCTCGAGCCAGAGAACCAGGTCGGGAGAGCTGCTTTAGAGCCAGAGAACCATGTCAGCAGAGGTGCTATAGAGGGAGAGAACCAGCTCAGTAGAGACGCTTTAGTGCCAGAGAACCACACCAGCAGAGCTGCTTTAGAGCCAGAGAACCAGGTCAGCAGAGCTGCTTTAGAGCCAGATAACCAGGTCACCAGAGCTGCTGTAGAGCCAGAGAAACCAGGTCAGCAGAACCGTTGTAAACACAGAGAAACAGATCAGTAAAGCTGCTCCAGAGCCAGAAAACCAGGTCTGCAGAGCAGTTGTAGAGCCAGAGAACCAGGTCAGCAGAGCTGCTCTAGAGCCTAAGAACCAGGTCAGCAGACCTGCTCTAGAGCCAGAGAACCAGATCAGCAGAGCTGCTTTAGAGCCATAGAACTAGGTCAGCATAGCTGCTTTAGAACCAGAGAACCAGGTCAGCAGAGCTGCTCTAGAGCCAGAGAACCAGGTAAGCAGAGCTGCTCTAGAGCCAGAGAACCAGGACAGCAGAGCTGCTTTAGAGCCAGAGAAACAGGACAGCAGAGCTGCTTTAGAGGGAGTGAACCAGATCAGCAGAGTTGCTTTAGAGCCAGAGAAACAGGACAGCAGAGCTGCTTTAGAGGGAGTGAACCAGGTCAGCAGAGCTGCTCTAGAGGGTGAGAACCAGGTCAGCAGAGCTTCTTTAGAGCCAGAGAATGAGGTCAGCAGAACTGCTTTAGAGGTAGAGAACCAGGTCAGCAGAGCTGCTGTTGCGCCAGAGAAACCAGGTCAGCAGAGCTGCACTAGAGGGAGAGAACCAGGTCAGCAGAGCTGCTTTAGAGCCAGAGAACCAGGTCAGCAGAGCTGCTTTAGAACCAGAGAACGAGGTCAGCAAAGCCGTTGTAGAGAAAGAGAACCAGATGAGCAAAGCTGTTTTAGAGCCAGAGAAACAGGTCAGCAGAGCTGCTCTAGAGCCTAAGAACCAGGTCAGCAGAGCTGCTTTAGAGCCAGAGAACCAGATCAGCAGACCTGCTTTAGAGCCTAGGAACCAGGTCAGCAGAGCTGCTGTAGAGCTAGAGAACCAGGTCAGAAGAGCTGCTCTTGAGCCTAAGAACCAGGTCAGCAGAGGTGCTTTATTGCCAGAGAACCAGATCAGCAGACCTGCTTTAGAGCCATAGAACCAGGTCAGCAGAGCTGCTTTAGAGCCAGAGAACCAGGTCAGCAGAGCCGTTGTACAGCCAGAGAACCAGGTCAACAGAGCTGCTCCAGAGCTTAAGAACCAGGTCAGCAGAGCTGCTCTAGAGCCAGAGAACCAGGTCAGCAGAGCTGCCTCAGGGCTAGAGAAACAGGTCAGCAGAGCTACTTTAGAGGGAGAGAACCAGATCAGCATAGCTGCTTTAGAGGGAGAGAACCAGATCTGCAGAGCTGCTTTAGAGCCAGAGAACTAGGTCAGCAGAGCTGTTGTAGAGCCAGAGAACCAGGTCAGCAGAGCCGTTGTTTAGCCAGAAAACCAGGTAAGCAGAGCTGCTCTAGAGCCTAAGAACCAGGTCAGCAGAGCTGCTTTAGAGCCAGGGAACCAGGTCAGCAGAGCTGCTATAGAGGGAGAAAACCATGTCAGCTGAGCCGCTTTAGCGCCAGAGAACCAGGTCAGCAGAGGTACTTTAGAGCCATAGATCCAGGTCAGCAGAGCTGCTCTAGAGGCTAAGAACCAGGTCAGCAAAGCTGCTCTAGAGGTAGAGAACCAGGTCAGCAGAGCTGCTTTAGAGCCAGAGAACCAGGTCAGCAGAGCTGCTTTAGAGCCAGAGAACCAGGTCAGCAGAGCTGCTGTTGAGCCAGAGAAACCAGGTCAGCAGAGCTGCTTTAGAGGGAGAGAACCAGGTCAGCAGAGCTGCTTTAGAGCCAGAGAACCAGGTTAGCAGAGCTGCTTTAGAAACAGAGAGCCAGGGCAGCAGAGCTGCTTTAGAGCCAGAGAACCAGGTCAGCAGAGCTGCTCCAGAGCTTAAGAACCAGGTCAGCAGAGCTGCTCTAGAGCCAGAGAACCAGGTCAGCAGAGCTGCCTCAGGGCTAGAGAAACAGGTCAGCAGAGCTACTTTAGAGGGAGAGAACCAGATCAGCATAGCTGCTTTAGAGGGAGAGAACCAGATCTGCAGAGCTGCTTTAGAGCCAGAGAACCAGGTCAGCAGAGCCGTTGTTTAGCCAGAAAACCAGGTAAGCAGAGCTGCTCTAGAGCCTAAGAACCAGGTCAGCAGAGCTGCTTTAGAGCCAGGGAACCAGATCAGCAGAGCTGCTATAGAGGGAGAAAACCAGGTCAGCTGAGCCGCTTCAGCGCCAGAGAACCAGGTCAGCAGAGCTACTTTAGAGCCATAGATCCAGGCCAGCAGAGCTGCTCTAGAGGCTAAGAACCAGGTCAGCAGAGCTGCTCTAGAGGGAGAGAACCAGGTCAGCAGAGCTGCTTTAGAGCCAGAGAACCAGGTCAGCAGAGCTGCTTTAGAGCCAGAGAACCAGGTCAGCAGAGTTGCTGTTGAGCCAGAGAAACCAGGTCAGCAAAGCTGCTTTAGAGGGAGAGAACCAGGTCAGCAGAGCTGCTTTAGAGCCAGAGAACCAGGTCAGCAGAGCTGCTTTAGAAACAGAGAACCAGGGCAGCAGAGGTGCTTTAGAGCCAGAGAACCAGGTCAGCAGAGCCGTTGTACAGCCAGAGAACCAGGTCAGCAGAGCTACTCCAGAGCTTAAGAACCAGGTCAGCAGAGCTGCTCTAGAGCCAGAGAACCAGGTAAGCAGAGCTGCCTCAGGGCTAGAGAAACAGTTCATTAGAGCTACTTTAGAGGGAGAGAACCAGACCAGCATAGCTGCTTTAGAGGGAGAGAACCAGATCTGCAGAGCTGCTTTAGACCCAGAGAACCAGGTCAGCAGAGTCGTTGTAGAGCCAGAGAACCAGGTCAGCAGAGCCGTTGTTTAGCCAGAAAACCAGGTAAGCAGAGCTGCTCTAGAGCGTAAGAACCAGGTCAGCAGAGCTGCTTTAGAGCCAGGGAACCAGGTCAGCAGAGCTGCTGTAGAGCCAGAGAAACCAGGTCAGCAGAACCGTTGTAAACACTGAGAAACAGATCAGTAAAGCTGCTCTAGAGCCAGAAAACCAGGTCTGCAGAGCAGTTGTAGAGCCAGAGAACCAGGTCAGCAGAGCTGCTCTAGAGCCTAAGAACCAGGTCAGCAGACCTGCTCTAGAGGCAGAGAACCAGATCAGCAGAGCTACTTTAGAGCCATAGAACTAGGTCAGCATAGCTGCTTTAGAACCAGAGAACGAGGTCAGCAGAGCTGCTTTAGATCCATAGAACCAGGTCAGCAAAGCTTCTTTAGAACCAGAGAACCATGTCAGCAGAGCAGTTGTAGAGCCAGAGAACCAGGTCAGTAGAGCTGCTCTAGAGCCTAAGAACCAGGTCAGCAGAGCTGCTCTTGAGCCAGAGAACCCGGTCAGCAGAGCTGCTCTAGAGCCAGAGAACCAGGTAAGCAGAGCTGCTCTAGAGCCAGAGAACCAGGACAGCAGAGCTGCTTTAGAGCCAGAGAAACAGGACAGCAGAGCTGCTTTAGAGGGAGTGAACCAGATCAGCAGAGTTGCTTGAGAGCCAGAGAAACAGGACAGCAGAGCTGCTTTAGAGGGAGTGAACCAGGTCAGCAGAGCTGCTCTAGAGGGAGAGAACCAGGTCAGCAGAGCTTCTTTAGAGCCAGAGAACAATGTCAGCAGAGCTGCTTTAGAGCCAGAGAATGAGGTCAGCAGAGCTGCTTTAGAGGTAGAGAACCAGGTCAGCAGAGCTGCTGTTGAGCCAGAGAAACCAGGTCAGCAGAGCTGCGCTAGAGGGAGAGAACCAGGTCAGCAGAGCTGCTTTAGAGCCAGAGAACTAGGTCAGCAGAGCTGCTTTAGAACTAGAGAACGAGGTCAGCAAAGCCATTGTAGAGAAAGAGAACCAGATGAGCAAACCTGTTTTAGAGCCAGAGAAACAGGTCAGCAGAGCTGCTCTAGAGCCTAAGAACCAGGTCAGAAGAGCTGGTTTGGAGCCCGAGAACCAGATCAGCAGACCTGCTTTAGAGCCTAGGAACCAGGTCAGCAGAGCTGCTTTAGAGCCAGAGAACCAGATCAGCAGACCTGCTTTAGAGCCATAGAACCAGGTCAGCAGAGCTGCTTTAGAGCCAGAGAACTTGGTCAGCAGAGCCGTTGTACAGCCAGAGAACCAGGTCAGCAGAGCTGCTCCAGAGCTTAAGAACCAAGTCAGCAGAGCTGCTCTAGAGCCAGAGAACCAGGTCAGCAGAGCTGCCTCAGGGCTAGAGAAACAGGCCAGCAGAGCTGCTCTAGAGGCTAAGAACCAGGTCAGCAGAGCTGCTCTAGAGGGAGATAACCAGGTCAGCAGAGCAGCTTTAGAGCCAGATAACAATGTCAGCAGAGCTGCTTTAGAGCCAGAGAATGAGGTCAGCAGAGCTGCTTTAGAGGTAGAGAACCAGGTCAGCAGAGCTGCTGTTGAGCCAGAGAAACCAGGTCAGCAGAGCTGCGCTAGAGGGAGAGAACCAGGTCAGCAGATCTGCTTTAGAGCCAGAGAACTAAGTCAGCAGAGCTGCTTTAGAACTAGAGAACAAGGTCAGCAAAGCCGTTGTAGAGAAAGAGAACCAGATGAGCAAACCTGTTTTAGAGCCAGAGAAACAGGTCAGCAGAGCTGCTCTAGAGCCTAAGAACCAGGTCAGCAGAGCTGCTTTAGAGCCCGAGAACCGGATCAGCAGACCTGCTTTAGAGCCTAGGAACCAGGTCAGCAGAGCTGCTTTAGAGCCAGAGAACCAGATCAGCAGACCTGCTTTAGAGACATAGAACCAGGTCAGCAGAGCTGCTTTAGAGCCAGAGAACCAGGTCAGCAGAGCCGTTGTACAGCCAGAGAACCAGGTCAGCAGAGCTTCTCCAGAGCTTAAGAACCAGGTCAGCAGAGCTGCTCTAGAGCCAGAGAACCAGGTCAGCAGAGCTGCCTCAGGGCTAGAAAAACAGGCCAGCAGAGCTGCTCTAGAGGCTAAGAACCAGGTCAGCAGAGCTGCTCTAGAGGGAGAGAACTAGGTCAGCAGAACTGCTTTAGAGCCAGAGAACCAGGTCAGCAGAGCTGCTCTAGAAGGTAAGAACCAGGTCAGCAGAGGTGCTCTAGAGGGAGAGAACCAGGTCAGCAGAGCAGCTTTAGAGCCAGAGAACCAGGTCAGCAGAGCTGCTTTAGAGCCAGAGAACCAGGTCAGTGGAGCTGCTGTTGAGCCAGAGAAACCAGGTCAGCAGAGCTGCTTTAGAGGGAGAGAACCAGATCAGCATAGCTGCTTTAGAGGGAGAGAACCAGATCTGCAGAGCTGCTTTAGAGCCAGAGAACCAGGTCAGCAGAGCCGTTGTTTAGCCAGAAAACCAGGTAAGCAGAGCTGCTCTAGAGCCTAAGAACCAGGTCAGCAGAGCTGCTTTAGAGCCAGGGAACCAGGTCAGCAGAGCTGCTATAGAGGGAGAAAACCAGGTCAGCTGAGCCGCTTTAACGCCAGAGAACCACGTCAGCAGAGCTACTTTAGAGCCATAGATCCAGGTCAGCAGAGCTGCTCTAGAGGGAGAGAACCAGGTCTCAGAGCTGCTTTAGAACCAGAGAACCAGGTCAGCAGAGCTGCTTTAGAGCCAGAGAACCAGGTCAGCAGAGCTACTGTTGAGCCAGAGAAACCAGGTCAGCAGAGCTGCTTTAGAGGGAGAGAACCAGGTCAGCAGAGCTGCTTTAGAGCCAGAGAACCAGGTCAGCAGAGCTGCTTTAGAAACAGAGAACCAGGGCAGCAGAGCTGCTTTAGAGCCAGAGAACCAGGTCAGCAGAGCCATTGTACAGCCAGAGAACCAGGTCAGCAGAGCTGCTCCAGAGCTTAAGAACCAGGTCAGCAGAGCTGCTCTAGAGCCAGAGAACCAGGTCAGCAGAGCTGCCTCAGGGCTAGAGAAACAGGTCAGCAGAGCTACTTTAGAGGGAGAGAACCAGATCAGCATAGCTGCTTTAGAGGGAGAGAACCAGATCTGCAGAGCTGCTTTAGAGCCAGAGAACCAGGTCAGCAGAGTTGTTGTAGAGCCAGAGAACCAGGTCAGCAGAGCCGTTGTTTAGCCAGAAAACCAGGTAAGCAGAGCTGCTCTAGAGCCTAAGAACCAGGTCAGCAGAGCTGCTTTAGAGCCAGGGAACCAGGTCAGCAGAGCTGCTATAGAGGGAGAAAACCAGGTCAGCTGAACCGCTTTAGCGCCAGAGAACCAGGTCAGCAGAGCTGCTTTAGAGCCATAGATCCAGGTCAGCAGAGCTGCTCTAGAGGCTAAGAACCAGGTCAGCAGAGCTGCTCTAGAGGGCGAGAACCAGGTCAGCAGAGCTGCTTTAGAGCCATAGAACCAGGTCAGCAGAGCTGCTTTAGAGCCAGCGAACCAGGTCAGCAGAGCTGCATTAGAGCCAGAGAACAAGGTCAGCAGAGCCTCTTTAGAGCTAGAGAACCAGGTCAGCACAGCTGCTTTAGAGCCAGAGAACCAGGTCAGCAGAGCTGCTCTAGAGCCTAAGAAACAGGTCAGCAGAGCTGCTCTAGAGGCAGAGAACCGGGTCAGCCGAGCCTCTGTAGAGCCAGAGAACCAGGTCAGCAGAGCTGCTCTAGAGCCTAAGAACCAGGTCAGCAGAGCTGCTCTAGAGCCTGAGAACCGGGTCAGCAGAGCTGCAGTAGAGCCAGGTAACCGGGTCAGCAGAGCTACTGTAGAGCCAGAGAAGCAGGTCAGCAGAGCTGCTTTAGAGCCAGAGAACCAGGTGAGCAGAGCTGTTTTAGAGCCATAGAAGTGACAGAAAACCAGGTCTGCAGAGCTGTTGTAGAGCCAGAGAACCAGGTCAGCAGAGCAGCTGTAGAGCCAGAGAACCAGGTCAGCAGAGCTGCTATAGAGCCAGTGAACCAGGTCAGCAGAGCCGCTGTAGAGCCAGAGACCCAGGTCAGCAGAGCTGCTCTAGAGCCAGAGATCCAGGTCAGCAGACCGGTTGTAGAGCCAGAGAACCAGATCAGCAAAGCTGCTCTAGAGGCAGAGAACCAGATCAGCAGAGCCGTTGTAGAGCCAGAGAACCAGGTCAGCAGAGCTGCTGTAGAGCCAGAGAACCAGGTCAGCAAAGCCGTTGTAGAGCCAGAGACCAGATCCGCAGAGCCGTTGTAGAGCCAGAGAACCAGGTCAGCAGAGCTACTGTAGAGCCAGAGAACCAGGTCACCAGAGCTGCTCTAGAGCCTAAGAACCAGGTCAGCAGAGCTGCTCTAGAGGGAGAGAACCAGGTCAGCAGAGCTGCTTTAGAGCCAGAGAACCAGGTCAGCAGAGCTGCTTTAGAGACAGAGAACCAGGTCAGCAGAGCTGCTGTTGAGCCAGAGAAACCAGGTCAGCAAAGCTGCTTTAGAGGGAGAGAACCAGGTCAGCAGAGCTGCTTTAGAGCCGGAGAACCAGGTCAGCAGAGCTGCTTTAGAAACAGAGAACCAGGGCAGCAGAGGTGCTTTAGAGCCAGAGAACCAGTTCAGCAGAGCCGTTGTACAGCCAGAGAACTAGGTCAGCAGAACTGCTCCAGAGCTTAAGAACCAGGTCAGCAGAGCTGCTCTAGAGCCAGAGAACCAGGTAAGCAGAGCTGCCTCAGGGCTAGAGAAACAGGTCAGCAGAGCTACTTTAGAGGGAGAGAACCAGATCAGCATAGCTGCTTTAGAGGGAGAGAACCAGATCTGCAGAGCTGCTTTAGAGCCAGAGAACCAGGTCAGCAGAGTCGTTGTAGAGCCAGAGAACCAGGTCAGCAGAGCCGTTGTTTAGCCAGAAAACCAGGTAAGCAGAGCTGCTCTAGAGCGTAAGAACCAGGTCAGCAGAGCTGCTTTAGAGCAAGGGAACCAGGTCAGCAGAGCTGCTATAGAGGGAGAAAACCAGGTCAGCTGAACCGCTTTAGCGCCAGAGAACCAGGTCAGCAGAGCTGCTTTAGAGCCATAGATCCAGGTCAGCAGAGCTGCTCTAGAGGCTAAGAACCAGGTCAGCAGAGCTGCTCTAGAGGGAGAGAACCAGATCAGCAGAGCTGCTTTAGAGCCATAGAACCAGGTCAGCAGAGCTGCTTTAGAGCCAGCGAACCAGGTCAGCAGAACTGCTTTAGAGCCAGAGAACTAGGTCAGCAGAGCTGCTTTAGAAACAGAGAACCAGGGCAGCAGAGCTGCTTTAGATCCAGAGAAACAGGTCAGCAGAGCGGCTATAGAGCCAGAGAACAAGGTCAGCAGAGCCTCTTTAGAGCTAGAGAACCAGGTCAGCACAGCTGCTTTAGAGCCAGAGAACCAGGTCAGCAGAGCTGCTCTAGAGCCTAAGAAACAGGTCAGCAGAGCTGCTCTAGAGGCAGAGAACCGGGTCAGCCGAGCCTCTGTAGAGCCAGAGAACCAGGTCAGCAGAGCTGCTCTAGAGCCTAAGAACCAGGTCAGCAGAGCTGCTCTAGAGCCTGAGAACCGGGTCAGCAGAGCAGCTGTAGAGCCAGGTAACCGGGTCAGCAGAGCTGCTGTAGAGCCAGAGAAGCAGGTCAGCAGAGCTGCTTTAGAGCCAGAGAACCAGGTGAGCAGAGCTGTTTTAGAGCCATAGAAGTGACAGAAAACCAGGTCTGCAGAGCTGTTGTGGAGCCAGAGAACCAGGTCAGCAGAGCAGCTGTAGAGCCAGAGAACCAGGTCAGCAGAGCTGCTATAGAGCCAGAGATCCAGGTCAGCAGACCGGTTGTAGAGCCAGAGAACCAGATCAGCAAAGCTGCTCTAGAGGCAGAGAACCAGATCAGCAGAGCCGCTGTAGAGCCAGAGAACCAGGTCAGCAGAGCTGCTGTAGAGCCAGAGAACCAGGTCAGCAAAGCCGTTGTAGAGCCAGAGAACCAGATCTGCAGAGCTGTTGTAGAGCCAGAGAACCAGGTCAGCAGAGCTACTGTAGAGCCAGAGAACCAGGTCACCAGAGCTGCTCTAGAGCCTAAGAACCAGGTCAGCAGAGCTGCTCTAGAGGGAGAGAACCAGGTCAGCAGAGCTGCTTTAGAGCCAGAGAACCAGGTCAGCAGAGCGGCTTTAGAGCCAGAGAACCAGGTCAGCAGAGCTGCCGTTGAGCCAGAGAAACCAGGTCAGCAAAGCTGCTTTAGAGGGAGAGAACCAGGTCAGCAGAGCTGCTTTAGAGCCAGAGAACCAGGTCAGCAGAGTTGTTTTAGAAACAGAGAACCAGGGCAGCAGAGGTGCTTTAGAGCCAGAGAACCAGGTCAGCAGAGCCGTTGTACAGCCAGAGAACCAGGTCAGCAGAACTGCTCCAGAGCTTAAGAACCAGGTCAGCAGAGCTGCTCTAGAGCCAGAGAACCAGGTAAGCAGAGCTGCCTCAGGGCTAGAGAAACAGGTCAGCAGAGCTGCTTTAGAGGGAGAGAACCAGATCTGCAGAGCTGCTTTAGAGCCAGAGAACCAGGTCAGCAGAGTCGTTGTAGAGCCAGAGAACCAGGTCAGCAGAGCCGTTGTTTAGCCAGAAAACCAGGTAAGCAGAGCTGCTCTAGAGCGTAAGAACTAGGTCAGCAGAGCTGCTTTAGAGCCAGGGAACCAGGTCAGCAGAGCTGCTGTAGAGCCAGAGAAACCAGGTAAGCAGAACCGTTGTAAACACTGAGAAACAGATCAGTAAAGCTGCTCTAGAGCCAGAAAACCAGGTCTGCAGAGCAGTTGTAGAGCCTGAGAACCAGGTAAGCAGAACTGCTCTAGAGCCAGAGAACCAGGACAGCAGAGCTGCTTTAGAGCCAGAGAAACAGGACAGCAGAGCTGCTTTAGAGGGAGTGAACCAGATCAGCAGAGTTGCTTTAGAGCCAGAGAAACAGGACAGCTGAGCTGCTTTAGAGGGAGTGAACCAGGTCAGCAGAGCTGCTCTAGAGGGTGAGAACCAGGTCAGCAGAGCTTCTTTAGAGCCAGAGAACAATGTCAGCAGAGCTGCTTTAGAGCCAGAGAATGAGGTCAGCAGAGCTGCTTTAGAGGTAGAGAACCAGGTCAGCAGAGCTGCTGTTGAGCCAGAGAAACCAGGTCAGCAGAGCTGCACTAGAGGGAGAGAACCAGGTCAGCAGAGCTGCTTTAGAGCCAGACAACTAGGTCAGCAGAGCTGCTTTAGAACTAGAGAACGAGGTCAGCAAAGCCATTGTAGAGAAAGAGAACCAGATGAGCAAACCTGTTTTAGAGCCAGAGAAACAGGTCAGCAGAGCTGCTCTAGAGCCTAAGAACCAGGTCAGCAGAGCTGGTTTAGAGCCCGAGAACCAGATCAGCAGACCTGCTTTAGAGCCTAGGAACCAGGTCAGCAGAGCTGCTTTAGAGCCAGAGAACCAGATCAGAAGACCTGCTTTAGAGCCGTAGAACCAGGTCAAGAGAGCTGCTTTAGAGCCAGAGAACCAGGTCAGCAGAGCCGTTGTACAGCCAGAGAACCAGGTCAGCAGAGCTGCTCCAGAGCTTAAGAACCAGGTCAGCAGAGCTGCTCTAGAGCCAGAGAACCAGGTCAGCAGAGCTGCCTCAGGGCTAGAGAAACAGGCCAGCAGAGCTGCTCTAGAGGCTAAGAACCAGGTCAGCAGAGTTGCTCTAGAGGGAGAGAACCAGGTCAGCAGAGGTGCTTTAGAGCCAGAGAACCAGGTCAGCAGAGCTGCTCTAGAGGCTAAGAACCAGGTCAGCAGAGCTGCTCTAGAGGGAGATAACCAGGTCAGCAGAGCAGCTTTAGAGCCAGAGAACCAGGTCAGCAGAGCTGCTTTAGAGCCAGAGAACCAGGCCAGCAGAGCTGCTGTTGAGCCAGAGAAACCAGGTCAGCAGAGCTGCTTTAGAGGGAGAGAAACAGATCTGCAGAGCTGCTTTAGAGCCAGAGAACCAGGTCAGCAGAGCCGTTGTTTAGCCAGAAAACCAGGTAAGCAGAGCTGCTCTAGAGCCTAAGAACCAGGTCAGCAGAGCTGCTTTAGAGCCAGGGAACCAGGTCAGCAGAGCTGCTATAGAGGGAGAAAACCAGGTCAGCTGAGCCGCTTTAACGCCAGAGAACCACGTCAGCAGAGCTACTTTAGAGCCATAGATCCAGGTCAGCAGAGCTGCTCTAGAGGCTAAGAACCAGGTCAGCAGAGCTGCTCTAGAGGGAGAGAACCAGGTCTCAGAGCTGCTTTAGAGCCAGAGAACCAGGTCAGCAGAGCTGCTTTAGAGCCAGAGAACCAGGTCAGCAGAGCTGCTGTTGAACCAGAGAAACCAGGTCAGCAGAGCTGCTTTAGAGGGAGAGAACCAGGTCAGCAGAGCTGCTTTAGAGCCAGAGAACCAGGTCAGCAGAGCTGCTTTAGAAACAGAGAACCAGGTCAGCAGAGCTGCTTTAGAGCCAGAGAACCAGGTCAGCAGAGCCGTTGTACAGCCAGAGAACCAGGTCAGCAGAGCTGCTCCAGAGCTTAAGAACCAGATCAGCAGAGCTGCTCTAGAGCCAGAGAACCAGGTCAGCAGAGCTGCCTCAGGGCTAGAGAAACAGGTCAGCAGAGCTACTTTAGAGGGAGAGAACCAGATCAGCATAGCTGCTTTAGAGGGAGAGAACCAGATCTGCAGAGCTGCTTTAGAGCCAGAGAACCAGGTCAGCAGAGTCGTTGTAGAGCCAGAGAACCAGGTCAGCAGAGCCGTTGTTTAGCCAGAAAACCAGTTAAGCAGAGCTGCTCTAGAGCCTAAGAACCAGGTCAGCAGAGCTGCTTTAGAGCCAGGGAACCAGGTCAGCAGAGATGCTATAGAGGGAGAAAACCATGTCAGCTGAACCGCTTTAGCGCCAGAGAACCAGGTCAGCAGAGCTGCTTTAGAGCCATAGATCCAGGTCAGCAGAGCTGCTCTAGAGGCTAAGAACCAGGTCAGCAGAGCTGCTTTAGAGCCAGAGAACCAGGTCAGCAGAGCTGCTTTAGAGCCAGCGAACCAGGTCAGCAGAGCTGATGTTGAGCCAGAGAAACCAGGTCAGCAGAGCTGCTTTAGAGCCAGAGAACCAGGTCAGCAGAGCTGCCTCAGGGCTAGAGAAACAGGCCAGCAGAGCTGCTCTAGAGGCTAAGAACCAGGTCAGCAGAGTTGCTCTAGAGGGAGAGAACCAGGTCAGCAGAGGTGCTTTAGAGCCAGAGAACCAGGTCAGCAGAGCTGCTCTAGAGGCTAAGAACCAGGTCAGCAGAGCTGCTCTAGAGGGAGATAACCAGGTCAGCAGAGCAGCTTTAGAGCCAGAGAACCAGGTCAGCAGAGCTGCTTTAGAGCCAGAGAACCAGGCCAGCAGAGCTGCTGTTGAGCCAGAGAAACCAGGTCAGCAGAGCTGCTTTAGAGGGAGAGAAACAGATCTGCAGAGCTGCTTTAGAGCCAGAGAACCAGGTCAGCAGAGCCGTTGTTTAGCCAGAAAACCAGGTAAGCAGAGCTGCTCTAGAGCCTAAGAACCAGGTCAGCAGAGCTGCTTTAGAGCCAGGGAACCAGGTCAGCAGAGCTGCTATAGAGGGAGAAAACCAGGTCAGCTGAGCCGCTTTAACGCCAGAGAACCACGTCAGCAGAGCTACTTTAGAGCCATAGATCCAGGTCAGCAGAGCTGCTCTAGAGGCTAAGAACCAGGTCAGCAGAGCTGCTCTAGAGGGAGAGAACCAGGTCTCAGAGCTGCTTTAGAGCCAGAGAACCAGGTCAGCAGAGCTGCTTTAGAGCCAGAGAACCAGGTCAGCAGAGCTGCTGTTGAACCAGAGAAACCAGGTCAGCAGAGCTGCTTTAGAGGGAGAGAACCAGGTCAGCAGAGCTGCTTTAGAGCCAGAGAACCAGGTCAGCAGAGCTGCTTTAGAAACAGAGAACCAGGTCAGCAGAGCTGCTTTAGAGCCAGAGAACCAGGTCAGCAGAGCCGTTGTACAGCCAGAGAACCAGGTCAGCAGAGCTGCTCCAGAGCTTAAGAACCAGATCAGCAGAGCTGCTCTAGAGCCAGAGAACCAGGTCAGCAGAGCTGCCTCAGGGCTAGAGAAACAGGTCAGCAGAGCTACTTTAGAGGGAGAGAACCAGATCAGCATAGCTGCTTTAGAGGGAGAGAACCGAATCTGCAGAGCTGCTTTAGAGCCAGAGAACCAGGTCAGCAGAGTCGTTGTAGAGCCAGAGAACCAGGTCAGCAGAGCCGTTGTTTAGCCAGAAAACCAGGTAAGCAGAGCTGCTCTAGAGCCTAAGATCCAGGTCAGCAGAGCTGCTTTAGAGCCAGGGAACCAGGTCAGCAGAGATGCTATAGAGGGAGAAAACCATGTCAGCTGAACCGCTTTAGCGCCAGAGAACCAGGTCAGCAGAGCTGCTTTAGAGCCATAGATCCAGGTCAGCAGAGCTGCTCTAGAGGCTAAGAACCAGGTCAGCAGAGCTGCTTTAGAGCCAGAGAACCAGGTCAGCAGAGCTGCTTTAGAGCCAGCGAACCAGGTCAGCAGAGCTGATGTTGAGCCAGAGAAACCAGGTCAGCAGAGCTGCTTTAGAGGGAGAAAACCAGGTCAGCAGAGCTGCTTTAGAGCCAGAGAACTTGGTCAGCAGAGCTGCTTTAGAAACAGAGAACCAGGGCAGCAGAGCTGCTTTTGATCCAGAGAAACAGGTCAGCAGAGCGGCTATAGAGCCAGAGAACAAGGTCAGCAGAGCCTCTTTAGAGCTAGAGAACCAGGTCAGCAGAGCTGCTTTAGAGCCAGAGAACCAGGTCAGCAGAGCTGCTCTAGAGCCTAAGAAACAGGTCAGCAGAGCTGCTCTAGAGGCAGAGAACCGGGTCAGCCGAGCCTCTGTAGAGCCAGAGAACCAGGTCAGCAGAGCTGCTCTAGAGCCTAAGAACCATGTCAGCAGAGCTGCTCTAGAGCCTGAGAACCGGGTCAGCAGAGCTGCTGTAGAGCCAGGTAACCGGGTCAGCAGAGCTGCTGTAGAGCCAGAGTAGCAGGTCAGCAGAGCTGCTTTAGAGCCAGAGAACCAGGTGAGCAGAGCTGTTTTAGAGCCATAGATGTGACAGAAAACCAGGTCTGCAGACCTGTTGTAGAGCCAGAGAACCAGGTCAGCAGAGCAGCTGTAGAGCCAGAGAACCAGGTCAGCAGAGCTGCTATAGAGCCAGTGAACCAGGTCAGCAGAGCCGCTGTAGAGCCAGAGACCCAGGTCAGCAGAGCTGCTCTAGAGCCAGATATCCAGGTCAGCAGACCGGTTGTAGAGCCAGAGAACCAGATCAGCAAAGCTGCTCTAGAGGCAGAGAACCAGATCAGCAGAGCCGTTGAAGAGCCAGAGAACCAGGTCAGCAGAGCTGCTGTAGAGCCAGAGAACCAGGTCAGCAAAGCTACTGTAGAGCCAGAGAACCAGGTCTCCAGAGCTGCTCTAGAGCCTAAGAACCAGGTCAGCAGAGCTGCTTTAGAGCCAGACAACCAGATCAGGAGAGCTGCTTTAGTGCCATAGAACCAGGTCAGCAGAGCTGCTTTAGAGCCAGAGAACCAGGTCCGCAGAGCCGTTGCACAGGCGGAGAACGAGGTCAGCAGAGCTGCTTTAGAGCCATAGAACCAGGTCAGCAGAGCTGCTTTAGAGCCAGCGAACCAGGTCAGCAGAGCTGTTATAGAGCCAGAGAACTATGTCAGCAGAGCTGCTCTAGAGAATAAGTACAAGGTCAGCCGAGCTGCTCTAGAGCAAGAGAACCATGTCAGCAGAGCTGCTTTAGAGCCAGAGAACCAGGTCAGCAGAGCTGCTCTAGAGCCTAAGAAACAGGTCAGCAGAGCTGCTCTAGAGGCAGAGAACCGGGTCAGCCGAGCCTCTGTAGAGCCAGAGAACCAGGTCAGCAGAGCTGCTCTAGAGCCTAAGAACCAGGTCAGCAGAGCTGCTCTAGAGCCTGAGAACCGGGTCAGCAGAGCCTCAGTAGAGCCAGGTAACCGGGTCAGCAGAGCTACTGTAGAGCCAGAGACGCAGGTCAGCAGAGCTGCTTTAGAGCCAGAGAACCAGGTGAGCAGAGCTGTTTTAGAGCCATAGAAGTGACAGAAAACCAGGTCTGCAGAGCTGTTGTAGAGCCAGAGAACCAGGTCAGCAGAGCAGCTGTAGAGCCAGAGAACCAGGTCAGCAGAGCTGCTATAGAGCCAGTGAACCAGGTCAGCAGAGCCGCTGTAGAGCCAGAGACCCAGGTCAGCAGAGCTGCTCTAGAGCCAGAGATCCAGGTCAGCAGACCGGTTGTAGAGCCAGAGAACCAGATCAGCAAAGCTGCTCTAGAGGCAGAGAACCAGATCAGCAGAGCCGTTGTAGAGCCAGAGAACCAGGTCAGCAGAGCTGCTGTAGAGCCAGAGAACCAGGTCAGCAAAGCCGTTGTAGAGCCAGAGACCAGATCCGCAGAGCTGTTGTAGAGCCAGAGAACCAGGTCAGCAGAGCTACTGTAGAGCCAGAGAACCAGGTCACCAGAGCTGCTCTAGAGCCTAAGAACCAGGTCAGCAGAGCTGCTCTAGAGGGAGAGAACCAGGTCAGCAGAGCTGCTTTAGAGCCAGAGAACCAGGTCAGCAGAGCTGCTTTAGAGACAGAGAACCAGGTCAGCAGAGCTGCTGTTGAGCCAGAGAAACCAGGTCAGCAAAGCTGCTTTAGAGGGAGAGAACCAGGTCAGCAGAGCTGCTTTAGAGCCGGAGAACCAGGTCAGCAAAGCTGCTTTAGAAACAGAGAACCAGGGCAGCAGAGGTGCTTTAGAGCCAGAGAACCAGTTCAACAGAGCCGTTGTACAGCCAGAGAACTAGGTCAGCAGAACTGCTCCAGAGCTTAAGAACCAGGTCAGCAGAGCTGCTCTAGAGCCAGAGAACCAGGTAAGCAGAGCTGCCTCAGGGCTAGAGAAACAGGTCAGCAGAGCTACTTTAGAGGGAGAGAACCAGATCAGCATAGCTGCTTTAGAGTGAGAGAACCAGATCTGCAGAGCTGCTTTAGAGCCAGAGAACCAGGTCAGCAGAGTCGTTGTAGAGCCAGAGAACCAGGTCAGCAGAGCCGTTGTTTAGCCAGAAAACCAGGTAAGCAGAGCTGCTCTAGAGCGTAAGAACCAGGTCAGCAGAGCTGCTTTAGAGCAAGGGAACCAGGTCAGCAGAGCTGCTATAGAGGGAGAAAACCAGGTCAGCTGAACCGCTTTAGCGCCAGAGAACCAGGTCAGCAGAGCTGCTTTAGAGCCATAGATCCAGGTCAGCAGAGCTGCTCTAGAGGCTAAGAACCAGGTCAGCAGAGCTGCTCTAGAGGGAGAGAACCAGATCAGCAGAGCTGCTTTAGAGCCATAGAACCAGGTCAGCAGAGCTGCTTTAGAGCCAGCGAACCAGGTCAGCAGAACTGCTTTAGAGCCAGAGAACTAGGTCAGCAGAGCTGCTTTAGAAACAGAGAACCAGGGCAGCAGAGCTGCTTTAGATCCAGAGAAACAGGTCAGCAGAGCGGCTATAGAGCCAGAGAACAAGGTCAGCAGAGCCTCTTTAGAGCTAGAGAACCAGGTCAGCACAGCTGCTTTAGAGCCAGAGAACCAGGTCAGCAGAGCTGCTCTAGAGCCTAAGAAACAGGTCAGCAGAGCTGCTCTAGAGGCAGAGAACCGGGTCAGCCGAGCCTCTGTAGAGCCAGAGAACCAGGTCAGCAGAGCTGCTCTAGAGCCTAAGAACCAGGTCAGCAGAGCTGCTCTAGAGCCTGAGAACCGGGTCAGCAGAGCAGCTGTAGAGCCAGGTAACCGGGTCAGCAGAGCTGCTGTAGAGCCAGAGAAGCAGGTCAGCAGAGCTGCTTTAGAGCCAGAGAACCAGGTGAGCAGAGCTGTTTTAGAGCCATAGAAGTGACAGAAAACCAGGTCTGCAGAGCTGTTGTGGAGCCAGAGAACCAGGTCAGCAGAGCAGCTGTAGAGCCAGAGAACCAGGTCAGCAGAGCTGCTATAGAGCCAGAGATCCAGGTCAGCAGACCGGTTGTAGAGCCAGAGAACCAGATCAGCAAAGCTGCTCTAGAGGCAGAGAACCAGATCAGCAGAGCCGCTGTAGAGCCAGAGAACCAGGTCAGCAGAGCTGCTGTAGAGCCAGAGAACCAGGTCAGCAAAGCCGTTGTAGAGCCAGAGAACCAGATCTGCAGAGCTGTTGTAGAGCCAGAGAACCAGGTCAGCAGAGCTACTGTAGAGCCAGAGAACCAGGTCACCAGAGCTGCTCTAGAGCCTAAGAACCAGGTCAGCAGAGCTGCTCTAGAGGGAGAGAACCAGGTCAGCAGAGCAGCTTTAGAGCCAGAGAACCAGGTCAGCAGAGCTGCTTTAGAGCCAGAGAACCAGGTCAGCAGAGCTGCTGTTGAGCCAGAGAAACCAGGTCAGCAAAGCTGCTTTAGAGGGAGAGAACCAGGTCAGCAGAGCTGCTTTAGAGCCAGAGAACCAGGTCAGCAGAGTTGTTTTAGAAACAGAGAACCAGGGCAGCAGAGGTGCTTTAGAGCCAGAGAACCAGGTCAGCAGAGCCGTTGTACAGCCAGAGAACCAGGTCAGCAGAACTGCTCCAGAGCTTAAGAACCAGGTCAGCAGAGCTGCTCTAGAGCCAGAGAACCAGGTAAGCAGAGCTGCCTCAGGGCTAGAGAAACAGGTCAGCAGAGCTACTTTAGAGGGAGAGAACCAGATCAGCATAGCTGCTTTAGAGGGAGAGAACCAGATCTGCAGAGCTGCTTTAGAGCCAGAGAACCAGGTCAGCAGAGTCGTTGTAGAGCCAGAGAACCAGGTCAGCAGAGCCGTTGTTTAGCCAGAAAACCAGGTAAGCAGAGCTGCTCTAGAGCGTAAGAACTAGGTCAGCAGAGCTGCTTTAGAGCCAGGGAACCAGGTCAGCAGAGCTGCTGTAGAGCCAGAGAAACCAGGTAAGCAGAACCGTTGTAAACACTGAGAAACAGATCAGTAAAGCTGCTCTAGAGCCAGAAAACCAGGTCTGCAGAGCAGTTGTAGAGCCTGAGAACCAGGTAAGCAGAACTGCTCTAGAGCCAGAGAACCAGGACAGCAGAGCTGCTTTAGAGCCAGAGAAACAGGACAGCAGAGCTGCTTTAGAGGGAGTGAACCAGATCAGCAGAGTTGCTTTAGAGCCAGAGAAACAGGACAGCTGAGCTGCTTTAGAGGGAGTGAACCAGGTCAGCAGAGCTGCTCTAGAGGGTGAGAACCAGGTCAGCAGAGCTTCTTTAGAGCCAGAGAACAATGTCAGCAGAGCTGCTTTAGAGCCAGAGAATGAGGTCAGCAGAGCTGCTTTAGAGGTAGAGAACCAGGTCAGCAGAGCTGCTGTTGAGCCAGAGAAACCAGGTCAGCAGAGCTGCGCTAGAGGGAGAGAACCAGGTCAGCAGAGCTGCTTTAGAGCCAGACAACTAGGTCAGCAGAGCTGCTTTAGAACTAGAGAACGAGGTCAGCAAAGCCATTGTAGAGAAAGAGAACCAGATGAGCAAACCTGTTTTAGAGCCAGAGAAACAGGTCAGCAGAGCTGCTCTAGAGCCTAAGAACCAGGTCAGCAGAGCTGGTTTAGAGCCCGAGAACCAGATCAGCAGACCTGCTTTAGAGCCTAGGAACCAGGTCAGCAGAGCTGCTTTAGAGCCAGAGAACCAGATCAGAAGACCTGCTTTAGAGCCATAGAACCAGGTCAAGAGAGCTGCTTTAGAGCCAGAGAACCAGGTCAGCAGAGCCGTTGTACAGCCAGAGAACCAGGTCAGCAGAGCTGCTCCAGAGCTTAAGAACCAGGTCAGCAGAGCTGCTCTAGAGCCAGAGAACCAGGTCAGCAGAGCTGCCTCAGGGCTAGAGAAACAGGCCAGCAGAGCTGCTCTAGAGGCTAAGAACCAGGTCAGCAGAGTTGCTCTAGAGGGAGAGAACCAGGTCAGCAGAGGTGCTTTAGAGCCAGAGAACCAGGTCAGCAGAGCTGCTCTAGAGGCTAAGAACCAGGTCAGCAGAGCTGCTCTAGAGGGAGATAACCAGGTCAGCAGAGCAGCTTTAGAGCCAGAGAACCAGGTCAGCAGAGCTGTTTTAGAGCCAGAGAACCAGGCCAGCAGAGCTGCTGTTGAGCCAGAGAAACCAGGTCAGCAGAGCTGCTTTAGAGGGAGAGAACCAGATCAGCATAGCTGCTTTAGAGGGAGAGAAACAGATCTGCAGAGCTGCTTTAGAGCCAGAGAACCAGGTCAGCAGAGCCGTTGTTTAGCCAGAAAACCAGGTAAGCAGAGCTGCTCTAGAGCCTAAGAACCAGGTCAGCAGAGCTGCTTTAGAGCCAGGGAACCAGGTCAGCAGAGCTGCTATAGAGGGAGAAAACCAGGTCAGCTGAGCCGCTTTAACGCCAGAGAACCACGTCAGCAGAGCTACTTTAGAGCCATAGATCCAGGTCAGCAGAGCTGCTCTAGAGGCTAAGAACCAGGTCAGCAGAGCTGCTCTAGAGGGAGAGAACCAGGTCTCAGAGCTGCTTTAGAGCCAGAGAACCAGGTCAGCAGAGCTGCTTTAGAGCCAGAGAACCAGGTCAGCAGAGCTGCTGTTGAACCAGAGAAACCAGGTCAGCAGAGCTGCTTTAGAGGGAGAGAACCAGGTCAGCAGAGCTGCTTTAGAGACAGAGAACCAGGTCAGCAGAGCTGCTTTAGAAACAGAGAACCAGGTCAGCAGAGCTGCTTTAGAGCCAGAGAACCAGGTCAGCAGAGCCGTTGTACAGCCAGAGAACCAGGTCAGCAGAGCTGCTCCAGAGCTTAAGAACCAGATCAGCAGAGCTGCTCTAGAGCCAGAGAACCAGGTCAGCAGAGCTGCCTCAGGGCTAGAGAAACAGGTCAGCAGAGCTACTTTAGAGGGAGAGAACCAGATCAGCATAGCTGCTTTAGAGGGAGAGAACCAGATCTGCAGAGCTGCTTTAGACCCAGAGAACCAGGTCAGCAGAGTCGTTGTAGAGCCAGAGAACCAGGTCAGCAGAGCCGTTGTTTAGCCAGAAAACCAGGTAAGCAGAGCTGCTCTAGAGCCTAAGAACCAGGTCAGCAGAGCTGCTTTAGAGCCAGGGAACCAGGTCAGCAGAGATGCTATAGAGGGAGAAAACCATGTCAGCTGAACCGCTTTAGCGCCAGAGAACCAGGTCAGCAGAGCTGCTTTAGAGCCATAGATCCAGGTCAGCAGAGCTGCTCTAGAGGCTAAGAACCAGGTCAGCAGAGCTGCTTTAGAGCCAGAGAACCAGGTCAGCAGAGCTGCTTTAGAGCCAGCGAACCAGGTCAGCAGAGCTGATGTTGAGCCAGAGAAACCAGGTCAGCAGAGCTGCTTTAGAGGGAGAAAACCAGGTCAGCAGAGCTGCTTTAGAGCCAGAGAACTTGGTCAGCAGAGCTGCTTTAGAAACAGAGAACCAGGGCAGCAGAGCTGCTTTTGATCCAGAGAAACAGGTCAGCAGAGCGGCTATAGAGCCAGAGAACAAGGTCAGCAGAGCCTCTTTAGAGCTAGAGAACCAGGTCAGCAGAGCTGCTTTAGAGCCAGAGAACCAGGTCAGCAGAGCTGCTCTAGAGCCTAAGAAACAGGTCAGCAGAGCTGCTCTAGAGGCAGAGAACCGGGTCAGCCGAGCCTCTGTAGAGCCAGAGAACCAGGTCAGCAGAGCTGCTCTAGAGCCTAAGAACCATGTCAGCAGAGCTGCTCTAGAGCCTGAGAACCGGGTCAGCAGAGCTGCTGTAGAGCCAGGTAACCGGGTCAGCAGAGCTGCTGTAGAGCCAGAGTAGCAGGTCAGCAGAGCTGCTTTAGAGCCAGAGAACCAGGTGAGCAGAGCTGTTTTAGAGCCATAGATGTGACAGAAAACCAGGTCTGCAGACCTGTTGTAGAGCCAGAGAACCAGGTCAGCAGAGCAGCTGTAGAGCCTAAGAACCAGGTCAGCAGAGCTGCTATAGAGCCAGTGAACCAGGTCAGCAGAGCCGCTGTAGAGCCAGAGACCCAGGTCAGCAGAGCTGCTCTAGAGCCAGATATCCAGGTCAGCAGACCGGTTGTAGAGCCAGAATACCAGATCAGCAAAGCTGCTCTAGAGGCAGAGAACCAGATCAGCAGAGCCGTTGAAGAGCCAGAGAACCAGGTCAGCAGAGCTGCTGTAGAGCCAGAGAACCAGGTCAGCAAAGCTACTGTAGAGCCAGAGAACCAGGTCTCCAGAGCTGCTCTAGAGCCTAAGAACCAGGTCAGCAGAGCTGCTTTAGAGCCAGACAACCAGATCAGGAGAGCTGCTTTAGTGCCATAGAACCAGGTCAGCAGAGCTGCTTTAGAGCCAGAGAACCAGGTCCGCAGAGCCGTTGCACAGGCGGAGAACGAGGTCAGCAGAGCTGCTTTAGAGCCATAGAACCAGGTCAGCAGAGCTGCTTTAGAGCCAGCGAACCAGGTCAGCAGAGCTGTTATAGAGCCAGAGAACTATGTCAACAGAGCTGCTCTAGAGAATAAGTACAAGGTCAGCCGAGCTGCTCTAGAGCAAGAGAACCATGTCAGCAGAGCTGCTTTAGAGCCAGAGAACCAGGTCAGCAGAGCTGCTCTAGAGCATAAGAACTAGGTCAGCAGAGTTGTTCTAGAGCCAGAGAACCAGGGCAGCAGAGCTGCGCTAGAGCCAGACAACCAGGTCAGCAGAGCTGCTTAAGAGCCAGAGAAACAGGTCAGCAGAGCTGCTTTAGAGGGAGTGAACCAGATCAGCAGAGCTGCTTTAGAGCCAGAGAACCAGGTCACCAGATCCATTGTAGAGCCAGAGAACCAGGTCAGCAGAGCTGCTTTAGAGCCTAAGAACCAGGTCAACAGAACTGCTCTCGAGCCAGAGAACCAGGTCAGGAGAGCTGCTTTAAAGCCAGAGAAACGGGTCAGCAGAGCCATTGTAGAGCCAGAGAACCAGGCCAGCCGAGCTACTCTAGAGCCAGAGAAACAGGTCAGCAGAGCCGCTGTAGAGCTAGAGAACCAGGTCAGAAGAGCTGCTCTAGAGCCAGAGAACCAGGTCAGCAGAGCCGTTGTAGAGCCAGAGAACCAGATCAGCAGACCTGCTTTAGAGCAAGAGAACCAGGTCAGCAGAGTTGCTGTAGAGCCAGAGAAACAGGTCAGCAGAGCTGCTCTAGAGCCTAAGAACCAGGTCAGCAGAGCTGCTTTAGAGCCAGAGAACCAGATCAGCAGACCTGCTTTAGAGCCATAGAACCAGGTCAGCAGAGCTGCTTTAAAGCCAGAGAAACAGGTCAGCAGAGCCGTTGTACAGCCAGAGAACCAGGCCAGCAGAGCTGCACCAGAGCCTAAGAACCAGGTCAGCAGAGCTGCTCTAGAGCCAGAGAACCAGGTAAGCAGAACTGCTTTAGAGCTAGAGAAACAGGTCAGCAGAGCTGCTTTAGAGCCAGAGAATCTGGTCAGCAGAGCCGTTGTAGAGCCAGAGAACCAGGTCAGAAGAGCGGTTGTAGAGCCAGAAAACCAGGTAAGCAGAGCTGCTCTAGAGCCTGAGAACCAAGTCTGCAGAGCTGCTTTAGAGCCAGGGAACCAGGTCAGCAGAGCTGGTATAGAGGGAGAAAACCAGGTCAGCTGAGTCGCTTTAGTGCCATTGACGCAGGTCAGCAGAGCTGCATAAGACAAGAGAACCAGGTCAGCAGAGCTGCTCTAGAGCCTAAGAACCAGGTCAGTAGAGCTGCTTTAGGGCCAGAGAACGAGGTCAGCAGAGCTGCTTTAGGGTTAGAGAACCAGGTTAGCAGAGCTGTTGTTGATCCAGAGAAACCAGGTCAGCAGAGCTGATTTAGAAGGAGAGAACCATGTCTACAGAGCTGCTTTAGAGCCAGAGAATCAGGTAAGGTCAGCAGAGCTGCTTTAGAACCAGAGAACCAGGTCGGCAGAGCTGCTTTAGATCCAGAGAACCAGGTCAGCAGAGCCGCTTTAGAGCCTGAGAACCAGTTCAGCAGAGCCACTTTAGAGCTAATGAACCAGGTCAGCAGAGCTGCTTTAGAGCCTGAGAACCAGTTCAGCAGAGCCGCTTTAGATCTAGAGAACCAGGTCAGCAGAGCCGTTGTAGAGCCAGAGAACCAGGTCAGCAGAGCTGCTGTAGAGCCAGAGAACCAGGTCAGCAGAGCTGCTATAGAGCCAGAGTAACAGGTCAGAAGAGTCGCTGTAGAGCCAGAGATCCAGGTCAGCAGAGCCGTTGTAGAGCCAGAGAACCAGATCAGCAAAGCTGCTCTAGAGCCAGAGAACCAGGTCAGCAGAGCCGTTGTAGAGCCAGAGAAACAAGTCAGCTGAGCTGCTCTAAAGCCAGAGAAACAGGTCAGCAAAGTCGTTGTAGAGTCAGAGAACCAGATCAGCAAAGCTGTTTTAGAGTCAGAGAATCAGGTCAGCAGTGCCGTTGTACAGCCAGAGAACCAGAACAGCAGAGCTAGAGAACCAGGATAGCAGAGCTGCTGTAGAGCCAGAGAACCAGGTCAGCAGAGCTGCTCTAGAGTCTAAGAACCAGGTCAGCAGACCTGCTTTAGAGCCAGAGAATCAGGTCAGCAGAGCTGCTCTAGAGCCTAAGAACCAGGTCAGCAGAGCTGCTCTAGAGCCTAAGAACCAGGTCAGCAGAGCTGCTCTAGAGCAAGAGAACCATTTCAGCAGAGCTGCTTTAGAGCCAGAGAACCAGGTCAGCAGAGCTGCTCTAGAGCATAAGAACTAGGTCAGCAGAGTTGCTCTAGAGCCAGAGAACCAGGTCAGCAGAGATGCTCTGGAGCCAGACAACCAGGTCAGCAGAGCTGCTTTAGAGCCAGAGAAACAGGTCAGCAGAGCTGCTTTAGAGGGAGTGAACCAGATCTGCAGAGCTGCTTTAGAGCCAGAGAACCAGGTCAGCAGATCCATTGTATAGCTAGAGAACCAAGTCAGCAGAGCTGCTTTAGAGCCTAAGAACCAGGTCAGCAGAACTGCTCTTGAGCCAGAGAACCAGGTCAGGAGAGCTGCTTTAGAGTCAGAGAACCAGATCAGCAGAGGTGCTATAGAGGGAGAGAACCAGGTCAACAGAGGTGCTTTAGCGCCAGAGAACCACGTCAGCAGAGCTGCTTTAGAGCCAGAGAATCAGGTCACCAGAGCTGCTTTAGAGCCAGAGAATCTGGTCAGCAGAGCTGCTTTAGAGCCAGAGAACCAGGTCAGCAGAGCTGCTCAAGAGCCTTAGAACCAGGTCAGCAGAGCTGCTCTAGAGCCAGAGAACCAGGTCAGCAGAGCTGCTTTAGAGCCAGAGAACCAGGTCAGCAGAGCTGATCTGGAGCCAAAGAACCAGGTCAGCAGAGCTCCTTAAGAGCCAGACGAACAGGTCAGTATAGCCGTTGGAGAGCCATAGAACCAGGTCAGCAGACTTGCTCTAGAACCTAAGAACCAGGTCAGCAGAGCTGCTCTCGAGCCAGAGAACCAGGTCGGGAGAGCTGCTTTAGAGCCAGAGAACCTTGTCAGCAGAGGTGCTGTAGAGGGAGAGAACCAGCTCAGTAGAGGCGCTTTAGTGCCAGAGAACCACACCAGCAGAGCTGCTTTAGAACCAGAGAACCAGGTCAGCAGAGTTTCTTTAGAGCCAGAGAACCAGGTCAGCCTAGCCGTTGTGGAGCCAGAGAACCAAGTCAGCAGAGCTGCTCTAGAGCCTAAGAACCAGGCCAGCAGAGCAGCTCTAGAGGCATAGAACCAGGTCAGCAGAGCTGCTTTAGAGCCAGAGAAGCAGGTCAGCAGAACCGTTGTAAACACAGAGAAACAGATCAGTAAAGCTGCTCCAGAGCCAGAAAACCAGGTCTGCAGAGCAGTTGTAGAGCCAGAGAACCAGGTCAGCAGAGCTGCTCTAGAGCCTTAGAACCAGGTCAGCAGACCTGCTCTAGAGCCAGAGAACCAGATCAGCAGTGCTGCTTTAGAGCCATAGAACTAGGTCAGCATAGCTGCTTTAGAACCAGAGAACGAGGTCAGCAGAGCTGCTTTAGATCCATAGAACCAGGTCACCAAAGCTTCTTTAGAACCAGAGAACCAGGTCAGCAGAGCAGTTGTAGAGCCAGAGAACCAGGTCAGTAGAGCTGCTCTAGAGCTTAAGAACCAGGTCAGCAGAGCTGCTCTTGAGCCAGAGAACCAGGTCAGCAGAACTGCTCTAGAGCCAGAGAACCAGGTAAGCAGAGCTGCTCTAGAGCCAGAGAACCAGGACAGCAGAGCTGCTTTAGAGCCAGAGAAACAGGACAGCAGAGCTGCTTTAGAGGGAGTGAACCAGATCAGCAGAGTTGCTTTAGAGCCAGAGAAACAGGACAGCAGAGCTGCTTTAGAGGGAGTGAACCAGGTCAGCAGAGCTGCTCTAGAGGGTGAGAACCAGGTCAGCAGAGCTTCTTTAGAGCCAGAGAACCATGTCAGCAGAGCTGCTTTAGAGCCAGAGAATGAGGTCAGCAGAGCTGCTTTAGAGGTAGAGAACCAGGTCAGCAGAGCTGCTGTTGAGCCAGAGAAACCAGGTCAGCAGAGCTGCGCTAGAGGGAAAGAACCAGGTCAGCAGAGCTGCTTTAGAGCCAGAGAACCAGGTCAGCAGAGCTGCTCTAGAGCCTAAGAACCAGGTCAGCAGAGCTGCTCTAGAGCCTGAGAACCGGGTCAGCAGAGCTGCTGTAGAGCCAGGTAACCGGGTCAGCAGAGCTGCTGTAGAGCCAGAGTAGCAGATCAGCAGAGCTGCTTTAGAGCCAGAGAACCAGGTGAGCAGAGCTGTTTTAGAGCCATAGAAGTGACAGAAAACCAGGTCTGCAGACATGTTGTAGAGCCAGAGAACCAGGTCAGCAGAGCAGCTGTAGAGCCAGAGAACCAGGTCAGCAGAGCTGCTATAGAGCCAGTGAACCAGGTCAGCAGAGCCGCTGTAGAGCCAGAGACCCAGGTCAGCAGAGCTGCTCTAGAGCCATATATCCAGGTCAGCAGACCGGTTGTAGAGCCAGAGAACCAGATCAGCAATGCTGCTCTAGAGGCAGAGAACCAGATCAGCAGAGCCATTGAAGAGCCAGAGAACCAGGTCAGCAGAGCTGCTGTAGAGCCAGAGAACCAGGTCAGCAAAGCTACTGTAGAGCCAGAGAACCAGGTCACCAGAGCTGCTCTAGAGCCTAAGAACCAGGTCAGCAGAGCTGCTTTAGAGCCAGAGAACCAGATCAGGAGAGCTGCTTTAGTGCCATAGAACCAGGTCAGCAGAGCTGCTTTAGAGCCAGAGAACCAGGTCCGCAGAGCCGTTGCACAGCCAGAGAACCAGGTCAGCAGAGCTGCTTTAGAGCCATAGAACCAGGTCAGCAGAGCTGCTTTAGAGCCAGCGAACCAGGTCAGCAGAGCTGGTTTAGAGCCAGAGAACTATGTCAGCAGAGCTGCTCTAGAGAATAAGTACAAGGTCAGCCGAGCTGCTCTAGAGCAAGAGAACCATGTCAGCAGAGCTGCTTTAGAGCCAGAGAACCAGGTCAGCAGAGCTGCTCTAGAGCATAAGAACTAGGTCAGCAGAGTTGTTCTAGAGCCAGAGAACCAGGGCAGCAGAGCTGCGCTAGAGCCAGACAACCAGGTCAGCAGAGCTGCTTAAGAGCCAGAGAAACAGGTCAGCAGAGCTGCTTTAGAGGGAGTGAACCAGATCAGCAGAGCTGCTTTAGAGCCAGAGAACCAGGTCACCAGATCCATTGTAGAGCCAGAGAACCAGGTCAGCAGAGCTGCTTTATAGCCTAAGAACCAGGTCAGCAGAACTGTTCTCGAGCCAGAGAACCAGGTCAGGAGAGCTGCTTTAAAGCCAGAGAAACGGGTCAGCAGAGCCATTGTAGAGCCAGAGAACCAGGCCAGCCGAGCTACTCTAGAGCCAGAGAAACAGGTCAGCAGAGCCGCTGTAGAGCCAGAGAACCAGGTCAGAAGAGCTGCTCTAGAGCCAGAGAACCAGGTCAGCAGAGCCGTTGTAGAGCCAGAGAACCAGATCAGCAGACCTGCTTTAGAGCAAGAGAACCAGGTCAGCAGAGCTGCTGTAGAGCCAGAGAAACAGGTCAGCAGAGCTGCTCTAGAGCCTAAGAACCAGGTCAGCAGAGCTGCTGTAGAGCCAGAGAAACAGGTCAGCAGAGCTGCTTTAGAGCCAGACAACCAGATCAGCAGACCTGCTTTAGAGCCATAGAACCAGGTCAGCAGAGCTGTTTAAAGCCAGAGAAACAGGTCAGCAGAGCCGTTGTACAGCCAGAGAACCAGGCCAGCAGAGCTGCACCAGAGCCTAAGAACCAGGTCAGCAGAGCTGCTCTAGAGCCAGAGAACCAGGTCAGCAGAACTGCTTTAGAGCTAGAGAAACAGGTCAGCAGAGCTGCTTTAGAGCCAGAGAATCTGGTCAGCAGAGCCGTTGTAGAGCCAGAGAACCAGGTCAGAAGAGCGGTTGTAGAGCCAGAAAACCAGGTAAGCAGAGCTGCTCTAGAGCCTGAGAACCAAGTCTGCAGAGCTGCTTTAGAGCCAGGGAACCAGGTCAGCAGAGCTGGTATAGAGGGAGAAAACCAGGTCAGCTGAGCCGCTTTAGCGCCATTGACGCAGGTCAGCAGAGCTGCATAAGACAAGAGAACCAGGTCAGCAGAGCTGCTCTAGAGCCTAAGAACCAGGTCAGTAGAGCTGCTTTAGGGCCAGAGAACGAGGTCAGCAGAGCCGCTTTAGGGGTAGAGAACCAGGTTAGCAGAGCTGTTGTTGATCCAGAGAAACCAGGTCAGCAGAGCTGATTTAGAAGGAGAGAACCAGGTCTACAGAGCTGCTTTAGAGCCAGAGAATCAGGTAAGGTCAGCAGAGCTGCTTTTGAACCAGAGAACCAGGTCAGCAGAGCTGCTTTAGATCCAGAGAACCAGGTCAGCAGAGCCGCTTTAGAGCCTGAGAACCAGTTCAGCAGAGCCGCTTTAGAGCTAGAGAACCAGGTCAGCAGAGCTGCTTTAGCGTCTGAGAACCAGTTCAGCAGAGCAGCTTTAGAGCTAGAGAACCAGGTCAGCAGAGCCGTTGTAGAGCCAGAGAACCAGGTCAGCAGAGCTGCTGTAGAGCCAGAGAACCAGGTCAGCAGAGCTGCTATAGAGCCAGAGTAACAGGTCAGCAGAGTCGCTGTAGAGCCAGAGATCCAGGTCAGCAGTGCCGTTGTAGAGCCAGAGAACCAGATCAGCAAAGCTGCTCTAGAGCCAGAGAACCAGGTCAGCAGAGCCGTTGTAGAGCCAGAGAAACAAGTCAGCTGAGCTGCTCTAAAGCCAGAGAAACAGGTCAGCAAAGCCGTTGTAGAGTCAGAGAACCAGATCAGCAAAGCTATTTTAGAGTCAGAGAATCAGGTCAACAGTGCCGTTGTACAGCCAGAGAACCAGGATAGCAGAGCTAGAGAACCAGGATAGCAGAGCTGCTGTTGAGCCAGAGAACCAGGTCAGCAGAGCTGCTGTAGAGCCAGAGAAGCAGGTCAGCAGAGTTGCTCTAGAGTCTAAGATCCAGGTCAGCAGAGCTGCTTTAGAGCCAGAGAACCAGATCAGCAGACCTGCTTTAGAGCCATAGAACAAGGTCAGCAGACCTGCTTTAGAGACAGAGAATCAGGTCAGCAGAGCTGCTCTAGAGCCTAAGAACCAGGTCAGCAGAGCTGCTCTAGAGCCTAAGAACCAGGTCAGCAGAGCTGCTCTAGAGCAAGAGAACCATTTCAGCAGAGCTGCTTTAGAGCCAGAGAACCAGGTCAGCAGAGCTGCTCTAGAGCATAAGCACTAGGTCAGCAGAGTTGCTCTAGAGCCAGAGAACCAGGTCAGCAGAGATGCTCTGGAGCCAGACAACCAGGTCAGCAGAGCTGCTTTAGAGCCAGAGAAACAGGTCAGCAGAGCTGCTTTAGAGGGAGTGAACCAGATCTGCAGAGCTGCTTTAGAGCCAGAGAACCAGGTCAGCAGATCCATTGTATAGCTAGAGAACCAGGTCAGCAGAGCTGCTTTAGAAACTAAGAACCAGGTCAGCAGAACTGCTCTTGAGCCAGAGAACCAAGTCAGGAGAGCTGCTTTAGAGTCAGAGAACCAGGTCAGCAGAGGTGCTATAGAGGGAGAGAACCAGGTCAACAGAGGTGCTTTAGCGCTAGAGAACCACGTCAGCAGAGCTGCTTTAGAGCCAGAGAATCAGGTCACCAGAGCTGCTTTAGAGCCAGAGAATCTGGTCAGCAGAGCTGCTTTAGAGCCAGAGAACCAGGTCAGCAGAGCTGCTCAAGAGCCTTAGAACCAGGTCAGGAGAGCTGCTCTAGAGCCAGAGAACCAGGTCAGCAGAGCTGCTTTAGAGCCAGAGAACCAGGTCAGCAGAGCTGATCTAGAGCCAGAGAACCAGGTCAGCAGAGCTCCTTAAGAGCCAGACAAACAGGTCAGTATAGCCGTTGTAGAGCCATAGAACCAGGTCAGCAGACCTGCTCTAGAACCTAAGAACCAGGTCAGCAGAGCTGCTCTCGAGCCAGAGAACCAGGTCGGGAGAGCTGCTTTAGAGCCAGAGAACCTTGTCAGCAGAGGTGCTATAGAGGGAGAGAACCAGCTCAGTAGAGGCACTTTAGTGCCAGAGAACCACACCAGCAGAGCTGCTTTAGAACCAGAGAACCAGGTCAGCAGAGCTGCTTTAGAGCCAGAGAACCAGGTCAGCCTAGCCATTGTGGAGCCAGAGAACCAAGTCAGCAGAGCTGCTCTAGAGCCTAAGAACCAGGCCAGCAGAGCAGCTCTAGAGGCATAGAACCAGGTCAGCAGAGCTGCTTTAGAGCCAGAGAAGCAGGTCACCAGAGCTGCTGTAGAGCCAGAGAAACCAGGTCAGCAGAACCATTGTAAACACAGAGAAACAGATCAGTAAAGCTGCTCCAGAGCCAGAAAACCAGGTCTGCAGAGCAGTTGTAGAGCCAGAGAACCAGGTCAGCAGAGCTGCTCTAGAGCCTAAGAACCTGGTCAGCAGACCTGCTCTAGAGCCAGAGAACCAGATCAGCAGAGCTGCTTTAGAGCCATAGAACTAGGTCAGCATAGCTGCTTTAGAACCGGAGAACGAGGTCAGCAGAGCTGCTTTAGATCCATAGAACCAGGTCACCAAAGCTTCTTTAGAACCAGAGAACCAGGTCAGCAGAGCAGTTGTAGAGCCAGAGAACCAGGTCAGTAGAGCTGCTCTAGAGCCTAAGAACCAGGTCAGCAGAGCTGCTCTTGAGCCAGAGAACCAGGTCAGCAGAACTGCTCTAGAGCCAGAGAACCAGGTAAGCAGAGCTGCTCTAGAGCCAGAGAACCAGGACAGCAGAGCTGCTTTAGAGCCAGAGAAACAGGACAGCAGGGCTGCTTTAGAGGGAGTGAACCAGATAAGCAGAGTTGCTTTAGAGCCAGAGAAACAGGACAGCAGAGCTGCTTTAGAGGGAGTGAACCAGGTCAGCAGAGCTGCTCTAGAGGGTGAGAACCAGGTCAGCAGAGCTTCTTTAGAGCCAGAGAACCATGTCAGCAGAGCTGCTTTAGAGCCAGAGAATGAGGTCAGCAGAGCTGCTTTAGAGGTAGAGAACCAGGTCAGCAGAGCTGCTGTTGAGCCAGAGAAACCAGGTCAGCAGAGCTGCGCTAGAGGGAAAGAACCAGGTCAGCAGAGCTGCTTTAGAGCCAGAGAACTAGGTCAGCAGAGCTGCTTTAGAACCAGAGAACGAGGTCAGCAAAGCCGTTGTAGAGAAAGAGAACCAGATGAGCAAACCTGTTTTAGAGCCAGAGAAACAGGTCAGCAGAGCTGCTCTAGAGCCTAAGAACCAGGTCAGCAGAGCTGCTTTGGAGCCAGAGAACCAGGTCAGCAGAGCTGCTCTAGAGCCAGAGAAACAGGTCAGCAAAGCCGTTGTAGAGAAAGAGAACCAGATGAGCAAACCTGTTTTAGAGCCAGAGAAACAGGTCAGCAGAGCTGCTCTAGAGCCTAAGAACCAGGTCAGCAGAGCTGCTTTAGAGCCAGAGAACCAGATCAGCAGACCTGCTTTAGAGCCTAGGAACCAGGTCAGCAGAGCTGCTGTAGAGCCAGAGAACCAGGTCAGCAGAGCTGCTCTTGAGCCTAAGAACCAGGTCAGCAGAGCTGCTTTAGAGCCAGAGAACCAGATCAGCAGACCTGCTTTAGAGCCATAGAACCAGGTCAGCAGAGCTGCTTTAGAGCCAGAGAACCAGGTCAGCAGAGCCGTTGTACAGCCAGAGAACCAGGTCAGCAGAGCTGCTTTAGAGCCAAAGAACCAGGTCAGCAGAGCCGTTGTACAGCCAGAGAACCAGGTCAGCAGAGCTGCTCCAGAGCTTAAGAATCAGGTCAGCAGAGCTGCTCTAGAGCCAGAGAACCAGGTCAGCAGAGCTGCCTCAGGGCTAGAGAAACAGGTCAGCAGAGCTACTTTAGAGGGAGAGAACCAGATCAGCATAGTTGCTTTAGAGGGAGAGAACCAGATCTGCAGAGCTGCTTTAGAGCCAGAAAACCAGGTCAGCAGAGTTGTTGTAGAGCCAGAGAACCAGGTCAGCAGAGCTGTGTTTAGCCAGAAAACCAGGTAAGCAGAGCTGCTCTAGAGCCTAAGAACCAGGTCAGCAGAGCTGCTTTAGAGCCAGGGAACCAGGTCAGCAGAGCTGCTATAGAGGGAGAAAACCATGTCAGCTGAGCCGCTTTAGAGCCAGAGAACCAGGTCAGCAGAGCTACTTTAGAGCCATAGATCCAGGTCAGCAGAGCTGGTCTAGAGGCTAAGAACCAGGTCAGCAAAGCTGCTCTAGAGGGAGAGAACCAGGTCAACAGAGCTGATTTAGAGCCAGAGAACCAGGTCAGCAGAGCTGCTTTAGAGCCAGAGAACCAGGTCAGCAGAGATGCTGTTGAGCCAGAGAAACCAGGTCAGCAGAGCTGCTTTAGAGGGAGAGAACCAGGTCAGCAGAGCTGCTTTAGAGCCAGAGAACCAGGTCAGCAGAGCTGCTTTAGAAACAGAGAACCAGGGCAGCAGAGCTGCTTTAGAGCCATAGAACCAGGTCAGCAGAGCCGTTGTACAGCCAGAGAACCAGGTCAGCAGAGCTGCTCCAGAGCTTAAGAATCAGGTCAGCAGAGCTGCTCTAGAGCCAGAGAACCAGGTCAGCAGAGCTGCCTCAGGGCTAGAGACACAGGTCAGCAGAGCTACTTTAGAGGGAGAGAACCAGATCAGCATAGCTGCTTTAGAGGGAGAGAACCAGATCTGCAGAGCTGCTTTAGAGCCAGAGAACCAGGTCAGCAGAGCCGTTGTTTAGCCAGAAAACCAGGTAAGCAGAGCTGCTCTAGAGCCTAAGAATCAGGTCAGCAGAGCTGCTTTAGAGCCAGGGAACCAGGTCAGCAGAGCTGCTTTAGAGCCAGAGAACCAGGTCAGCAGAGCTGCTGTTGAGCCAGAGAAACCAGGTCAGCAAAGCTGCTTTAGAGGGAGAGAACCAGGTCAGCAGAGCTGCTTTAGAGCCAGAGAAACAGGTCAGCAGAGCTGCTTTAGAAACAGAGAACCAGGGCAGCAGAGGTGCTTTAGAGCCAGAGAACCAGGTCAGCAGAGCCGATGTACAGCCAGAGAACCAGGTCGGCAGAGCTGCTCCAGAGCTTAAGAACCAGGTCAGCAGAGCTGCTCTAGAGCCAGAGAACCAGGTACGCAGAGCTGCCTCAGGGCTAGAGAAACAGGTCAGCAGAGCTACTTTAGAGGGAGAGAACCAGATCAGCATAGCTGCTTTAGAGGGAGAGAACCAGATCTGCAGAGCTGCTTTAGAGCCAGAGAACCAGGTCAGCAGAGTCGTTGTAGAGCCAGAGAACCAGGTCAGCAGAGCCGTTGTTTAGCCAGAAAACCAGGTAAGCAGAGCTGCTCTAGAGCGTAAGAACCAGGTCAGCAGAGCTGCTTTAGAGCCAGGGAACCAGGTCAGCAGAGCTGCTGTAGAGCCAGAGAAACCTGTCAGCAGAACCGTTGTAAACACTGAGAAACAGATCAGTAAAGCTGCTCTAGAGCCAGAAAACCAGGTCTGCAGAGCAGTTGTAGAGCCAGAGAACCAGGTCAGCAGAGCAGTTGTAGAGCCAGAGAACCAGGTCAGCAGACCTACTCTAGAGCCAGAGAACCAGATCAGCAGAGCTGCTTTAGAGCCATAGAACTAGGTCAGCATAGCTGCTTTAGAACCAGAGAACGAGGTCAGCAGACCTGCTCTAGAACCTAAGAACCAGGTCAGCAGAGCTGCTCTCGAGCCAGAGAACCAGGTCGGGAGAGCTGCTTTAGAGCCAGAGAACCTTGTCAGCAGAGGTGCTATAGAGGGAGAGAACCAGCTCAGTAGAGGCACTTTAGTGCCAGAGAACCACACCAGCAGAGCTGCTTTAGAACCAGAGAACCAGGTCAGCAGAGCTGCTTTAGAGCCAGAGAACCAGGTCAGCCTAGCCATTGTGGAGCCAGAGAACCAAGTCAGCAGAGCTGCTCTAGAGCCTAAGAACCAGGCCAGCAGAGCAGCTCTAGAGGCATAGAACCAGGTCAGCAGAGCTGCTTTAGAGCCAGAGAAGCAGGTCACCAGAGCTGCTGTAGAGCCAGAGAAACCAGGTCAGCAGAACCATTGTAAACACAGAGAAACAGATCAGTAAAGCTGCTCCAGAGCCAGAAAACCAGGTCTGCAGAGCAGTTGTAGAGCCAGAGAACCAGGTCAGCAGAGCTGCTCTAGAGCCTAAGAACCTGGTCAGCAGACCTGCTCTAGAGCCAGAGAACCAGATCAGCAGAGCTGCTTTAGAGCCATAGAACTAGGTCAGCATAGCTGCTTTAGAACCGGAGAACGAGGTCAGCAGAGCTGCTTTAGATCCATAGAACCAGGTCACCAAAGCTTCTTTAGAACCAGAGAACCAGGTCAGCAGAGCAGTTGTAGAGCCAGAGAACCAGGTCAGTAGAGCTGCTCTAGAGCCTAAGAACCAGGTCAGCAGAGCTGCTCTTGAGCCAGAGAACCAGGTCAGCAGAACTGCTCTAGAGCCAGAGAACCAGGTAAGCAGAGCTGCTCTAGAGCCAGAGAACCAGGACAGCAGAGCTGCTTTAGAGCCAGAGAAACAGGACAGCAGGGCTGCTTTAGAGGGAGTGAACCAGATAAGCAGAGTTGCTTTAGAGCCAGAGAAACAGGACAGCAGAGCTGCTTTAGAGGGAGTGAACCAGGTCAGCAGAGCTGCTCTAGAGGGTGAGAACCAGGTCAGCAGAGCTTCTTTAGAGCCAGAGAACCATGTCAGCAGAGCTGCTTTAGAGCCAGAGAATGAGGTCAGCAGAGCTGCTTTAGAGGTAGAGAACCAGGTCAGCAGAGCTGCTGTTGAGCCAGAGAAACCAGGTCAGCAGAGCTGCGCTAGAGGGAAAGAACCAGGTCAGCAGAGCTGCTTTAGAGCCAGAGAACTAGGTCAGCAGAGCTGCTTTAGAACCAGAGAACGAGGTCAGCAAAGCCGTTGTAGAGAAAGAGAACCAGATGAGCAAACCTGTTTTAGAGCCAGAGAAACAGGTCAGCAGAGCTGCTCTAGAGCCTAAGAACCAGGTCAGCAGAGCTGCTTTGGAGCCAGAGAACCAGGTCAGCAGAGCTGCTCTAGAGCCAGAGAAACAGGTCAGCAAAGCCGTTGTAGAGAAAGAGAACCAGATGAGCAAACCTGTTTTAGAGCCAGAGAAACAGGTCAGCAGAGCTGCTCTAGAGCCTAAGAACCAGGTCAGCAGAGCTGCTTTAGAGCCAGAGAACCAGATCAGCAGACCTGCTTTAGAGCCTAGGAACCAGGTCAGCAGAGCTGCTGTAGAGCCAGAGAACCAGGTCAGCAGAGCTGCTCTTGAGCCTAAGAACCAGGTCAGCAGAGCTGCTTTAGAGCCAGAGAACCAGATCAGCAGACCTGCTTTAGAGCCATAGAACCAGGTCAGCAGAGCTGCTTTAGAGCCAGAGAACCAGGTCAGCAGAGCCGTTGTACAGCCAGAGAACCAGGTCAGCAGAGCTGCTTTAGAGCCAAAGAACCAGGTCAGCAGAGCCGTTGTACAGCCAGAGAACCAGGTCAGCAGAGCTGCTCCAGAGCTTAAGAATCAGGTCAGCAGAGCTGCTCTAGAGCCAGAGAACCAGGTCAGCAGAGCTGCCTCAGGGCTAGAGAAACAGGTCAGCAGAGCTACTTTAGAGGGAGAGAACCAGATCAGCATAGTTGCTTTAGAGGGAGAGAACCAGATCTGCAGAGCTGCTTTAGAGCCAGAAAACCAGGTCAGCAGAGTTGTTGTAGAGCCAGAGAACCAGGTCAGCAGAGCTGTGTTTAGCCAGAAAACCAGGTAAGCAGAGCTGCTCTAGAGCCTAAGAACCAGGTCAGCAGAGCTGCTTTAGAGCCAGGGAACCAGGTCAGCAGAGCTGCTATAGAGGGAGAAAACCATGTCAGCTGAGCCGCTTTAGAGCCAGAGAACCAGGTCAGCAGAGCTACTTTAGAGCCATAGATCCAGGTCAGCAGAGCTGGTCTAGAGGCTAAGAACCAGGTCAGCAAAGCTGCTCTAGAGGGAGAGAACCAGGTCAACAGAGCTGCTTTAGAGCCAGAGAACCAGGTCAGCAGAGCTGCTTTAGAGCCAGAGAACCAGGTCAGCAGAGATGCTGTTGAGCCAGAGAAACCAGGTCAGCAGAGCTGCTTTAGAGGGAGAGAACCAGGTCAGCAGAGCTGCTTTAGAGCCAGAGAACCAGGTCAGCAGAGCTGCTTTAGAAACAGAGAACCAGGGCAGCAGAGCTGCTTTAGAGCCATAGAACCAGGTCAGCAGAGCCGTTGTACAGCCAGAGAACCAGGTCAGCAGAGCTGCTCCAGAGCTTAAGAATCAGGTCAGCAGAGCTGCTCTAGAGCCAGAGAACCAGGTCAGCAGAGCTGCCTCAGGGCTAGAGACACAGGTCAGCAGAGCTACTTTAGAGGGAGAGAACCAGATCAGCATAGCTGCTTTAGAGGGAGAGAACCAGATCTGCAGAGCTGCTTTAGAGCCAGAGAACCAGGTCAGCAGAGCCGTTGTTTAGCCAGAAAACCAGGTAAGCAGAGCTGCTCTAGAGCCTAAGAATCAGGTCAGCAGAGCTGCTTTAGAGCCAGGGAACCAGGTCAGCAGAGCTGCTTTAGAGCCAGAGAACCAGGTCAGCAGAGCTGCTGTTGAGCCAGAGAAACCAGGTCAGCAAAGCTGCTTTAGAGGGAGAGAACCAGGTCAGCAGAGCTGCTTTAGAGCCAGAGAAACAGGTCAGCAGAGCTGCTTTAGAAACAGAGAACCAGGGCAGCAGAGGTGCTTTAGAGCCAGAGAACCAGGTCAGCAGAGCCGATGTACAGCCAGAGAACCAGGTCGGCAGAGCTGCTCCAGAGCTTAAGAACCAGGTCAGCAGAGCTGCTCTAGAGCCAGAGAACCAGGTACGCAGAGCTGCCTCAGGGCTAGAGAAACAGGTCAGCAGAGCTACTTTAGAGGGAGAGAACCAGATCAGCATAGCTGCTTTAGAGGGAGAGAACCAGATCTGCAGAGCTGCTTTAGAGCCAGAGAACCAGGTCAGCAGAGTCGTTGTAGAGCCAGAGAACCAGGTCAGCAGAGCCGTTGTTTAGCCAGAAAACCAGGTAAGCAGAGCTGCTCTAGAGCGTAAGAACCAGGTCAGCAGAGCTGCTTTAGAGCCAGGGAACCAGGTCAGCAGAGCTGCTGTAGAGCCAGAGAAACCTGTCAGCAGAACCGTTGTAAACACTGAGAAACAGATCAGTAAAGCTGCTCTAGAGCCAGAAAACCAGGTCTGCAGAGCAGTTGTAGAGCCAGAGAACCAGGTCAGCAGAGCAGTTGTAGAGCCAGAGAACCAGGTCAGCAGACCTACTCTATAGCCAGAGAACCAGATCAGCAGAGCTGCTTTAGAGCCATAGAACTAGGTCAGCATAGCTGCTTTAGAACCAGAGAACGAGGTCAGCAGAGCTGCTTTAGATCCATAGAACCAGGTCAGCAAAGCTTCTTTAGAACCAGAGAACCAGGTCAGCAGAGCAGTTGTAGAGTCAGAGAACCAGGTCAGTAGAGCTGCTCTAGAGCCTAAGAACCAGGTCAGCAGAGCTGCTCTTGAGCCAGAGAACCCGGTCAGCAGAGCTGCTCTAGAGCCAGAGAACCAGGTAAGCAGAGCTGCTCTAGAGCCAGAGAACCAGAACAGCAGAGCTGCTTGAGAGCCAGAGAAACAGGACAGCAGAGCTGCTTTAGAGGGAGTGAACCAGATCAGCAGAGTTGCTTTAGAGCCAGAGAAACAGGACAGCAGAGATGCTTTAGAGGGAGTGAACCAGGTCAGCAGAGCTGCTCTAGAGGGTGAGAACCAGGTCAGCAGAGCTTCTTTAGAGCCAGATAACAATGTCAGCAGAGCTGCTTTAGAGCCAGAGAATGAGGTCAGCAGAGCTGCTTTAGAGGTAGAGAACCAGGTCAGCAGAGCTGCTGTTGAGCCAGAGAAACCAGGTCAGCAGAGCTGCGCTAGAGGGAGAGAACCAGGTCAGCAGAGCTGCTTTAGAGCCAGAGAACTAGGTCAGCAGAGCTGCTTTAGAACAAGAGAACAAGGTCAGCAAAGCCGTTGTAGAGAAAGAGAACCAGATGAGCAAACCTGTTTTAGAGCCAGAGAAACAGGTCAGCAGAGCTGCTCTAGAGCCGAAGAACCAGGTCAGCAGAGCTGCTTTAGAGCCCGAGAACCGGATCAGCAGACCTGCTTTAGAGCCTAGGAACCAGGTCAGCAGAGCTGCTTTAGAGCCAGAGAACCAGATCAGCAGACCTGCTTTAGAGCCATAGAACCAGGTCAGCAGAGCTGCTTTAGAGCCAGAGAACCAGGTCAGCAGAGCCGTTGTACAGCCAGAGAACCAGGTCAGCAGAGCTGCTCCAGAGCTTAAGAACCAGGTCAGCAGAGCTGCTCTAGAGCCAGAGAACCAGGTCAGCAGAGCTGCCTCAGGGCTAGAGAAATAGGCCAGCAGAGCTGCTCTAGAGGCTAAGAACCAGGTCAGCAGAGCTGCTCTAGAGGGAGAGAACTAGGTCAGCAGAGCTGCTTTAGAGCCAGAGAACCAGGTCAGCAGAGCTGCTCTAGAAGCTAAGAACCAGGTCAGCAGAGGTGCTCTAGAGGGAGAGAACCAGGTCAGCAGAGCAGCTTTAGAGCCAGAGAACCAGGTCAGCAGAGCTGCTTTAGAGCCAGAGAACCAGGTCAGCGGAGCTGCTGTTGAGCCAGAGAAACCAGGTCAGCAGAGCTGCTTTAGAGGGAGAGAACCAGATCAGCATAGCTGCTTTAGAGGGAGAGAACCAGATCTGCAGAGCTGCTTTAGAGCCAGAGAACCAGGTCAGCAGAGTCGTTGTAGAGCCAGAGAACCAGATCAGCAGAGCCGTTGTTTAGCCAGAAAACCAGGTAAGCAGAGCTGCTCTAGAGCCTAAGAACCAGGTCAGCAGAGCTGCTTTAGAGCCAGGGAACCAGGTCAGCAGAGCTGCTATAGAGCCAGAGAACCAGGTTAGCTGAGCCGCTTTAACGCCAGAGAACCACGTCAGCAGAGCTACTTTAGAGCTATAGATCCAGGTCAGCAGAGCTGCTCTAGAGGCTAAGAACCAGGTCAGCAGAGCTGCTCTAGAGGGAGAGAACCAGGTCTCAGAGCTGCTTTAGAGCCAGAAAACCAGGTCAGCAGAGCTGCTTTAGAGCCAGAGAACCAGGTCAGCAGAGCTGCTGTTGAGCCAGAGAAACCAGGTCAGCAGAGCTGCTTTAGAGGGAGAGAACCAGGTCAGCAGAGCTGCTTTAGAGCCAGAGAACCAGGTCAGCAGAGCTGCTTTAGAAACAGAGAACCAGGGCAGCAGAGCTGCTTTAGAGCCAGAGAACCAGGTCAGCAGAGCCGTTGTACAGCCAGAGAACCAGGTCAGCAGAGCTGCTCCAGAGCTTAAGAACCAGGTCAGCAGAGCTGCTCTAGAGCCAGAGAACCAGGTCAGCAGAGCTGCCTCAGGGCTAGAGAAACAGGTCAGCAGAGCTACTTTAGAGGGAGAGAACCAGATCTGCAGAGCTGCTTTAGAGACAGAGAACCAGGTCAGCAGAGTCGTTGTAGAGCCAGAGAACCAGGTCAGCTGAACCGCTTTAGCGCCAGAGAACCAGGTCAGTAGAGCTGCTTAAGAGCCATAGATCCAGGTCAGCAGAGCTGCTATAGAGGCTAAGAACCAGGTCAGCAGAGCTGCTCTAGAGGGAGAGAACCAGGTCAGCAGAGCTGCTTTAGAGCCAGAGAACCAGGTCAGCAGAGCTGCTTTAGAGCCAGCGAACCAGGTCAGCAGAGCTGATGTTGAGCCAGAGAAACCAGGTCAGCAGAGCTGCTTTAGAGGGAGAAAACCAGGTCAGCAGAGCTGCTGTAGAGCCAGAGAAGCAGGTCAGCAGAGCTGCTTTAGAGCCAGAGAACCAGGTGAGCAGAGCTGTTTTAGAGCCATAGAAGTGACAGAAAACCAGGTCTGCAGAGCTGTTGTAGAGCCAGAGAACCAGGTCAGCAGAGTAGCTGTAGAGCCAGAGAACCAGGTCAGCAGAGCTGCTATAGAGCCAGTGAACCAGGTCAGCAGAGCCGCTGTAGAGCCAGAGACCCAGGTCAGCAGAGCTGCTCTAGAGCCAGAGATCCAGGTCAGCAGACCGGTTGTAGAGCCAGAGAACCAGATCAGCAAAGCTGCTCTAGAGGCAGAGAACCAGATCAGCAGAGCCGTTGTAGAGCCAGAGAACCAGGTCAGCAGAGCTGCTGTAGAGCCAGAGAACCAGGTCAGCAAAGCCGTTGTAGAGCCAGAGAACCAGATCCGCAGAGCTGTTTTAGAGCCAGAGAACCAGGTCAGCAGAGCTACTGTAGAACCAGAGAACCAGGTCACCAGAGCTGCTCTAGAGCCTAAGAACCAGGTCAGCAGAGCTGCTTTAGAGCCAGAGAACCAGATCAGGAGAGCTGCTTTAGTGCCATAGAACCAGGTCAGCAGAGCTGCTTTAGAGCCAGAGAACCAGGTCCGCAGAGCCGTTGTACAGCCAGAGAACCAGGTCAGCAGAGCTGCTTTAGAGCCATAGAACCAGGTCAGCAGAGCTGCTTTAGAGCCAGCGAATCAGGTCAGAAGAGCTGTTATAGAGCCAGAGAACTATGTCAGCAGAGCTGCTCTAGAGCCTAAGAACCAGGCCAGAAGAGCTGCTCTAGAGCCAGAGAACCAGGTCAGCAGAACTGCTTTAGATCAATAGAACCAGGTCAGCAGAGCCGCTTTAGAGCCAGAGAACCAGTTCAGCAGAGCCACTTTAGAACCAGAGAACGAGGTCAGCAGAGCTGCTTTAGATCCATAGAACCAGGTCAGCAAAGCTTCTTTAGAACTAGAGAACCAGGTCAGCAGAGCAGTTGTAGAGCCAGAGAACCAGGTCAGTAGAGCTGCTCTAGAGCCTAAGAACCAGGTCAGCAGAGCTGCTCTTGAGCCAGAGAACCCGGTCAGCAGAGCTGCTCTAGAGCCAGAGAACCAGGTAAGCAGAGCTGCTCTAGAGCCAGAGAACCAGGACAGCAGAGCTGCTTGAGAGCCAGAGAAACAGGACAGCAGAGCTGCTTTAGAGGGAGTGAACCAGATCAGCAGAGTTGCTTTAGAGCCAGAGAAACAGGACAGCAGAGCTGCTTTAGAGGGAGTGAACCAGGTCAGCAGAGCTGCTCTAGAGGGTGAGAACCGGGTCAGCAGAGCTTCTTTAGAGCCAGATAACAATGTCAGCAGAGCTGCTTTAGAGCCAGAGAATGAGGTCAGCAGAGCTGCTTTAGAGGTAGAGAACCAGGTCAGCAGAGCTGCTGTTGAGCCAGAGAAACCAGGTCAGCAGAGCTGCGCTAGAGGGAGAGAACCAGGTCAGCAGAGCTGCTTTAGAGCCAGAGAACTAAGTAAGCAGAGCTGCTTTAGAACTAGAGAACAAGGCCAGCAAAGCCGTTGTAGAGAAAGAGAACCAGATGAGCAAACCTGTTTTAGAGCCAGAGAAACAGGTCAGCAGAGCTGCTCTAGAGCCTAAGAACCAGGTCAGCAGAGCTGCTTTAGAGCCCGAGAACCGGATCAGCAGACCTGCTTTAGAGCCTAGGAACCAGGTCAGCAGAGCTGCTTTAGAGCCAGAAAACCAGATCAGCAGACCTGCTTTAGAGCCATAGAACCAGGTCAGCAGAGCTGCTTTAGAGCCAGAGAACCAGGTCAGCAGAGCCGTTGTACAGCCAGAGAACCAGGTCAGCAGAGCTTCTCCAGAGCTTAAGAACCAGGTCAGCAGAGCTGCTCTAGAGCCAGAGAACCAGGTCAGCAGAGCTGCCTCAGGGCTAGAGAAACAGGCCAGCAGAGCTGCTCTAGAGGCTAAGAACCAGGTCAGCAGAGCTGCTCTAGAGGGAGAGAACTAGGTCAGCAGAGCTGCTTTAGAGCCAGAGAACCAGGTCAGCAGAGCCGCTCTAGAAGCTAAGAACCAGGTCAGCAGAGGTGCTCTAGAGGGAGAGAACCAGGTCAGCAGAGCAGCTTTAGAGCCAGAGAACCAGGTCAGCAGAGCTGCTTTAGAGCCAGAGAACCAGGTCAGTGGAGCTGCTGTTGAGCCAGAAAAACCAGGTCAGCAGAGCTGCTTTAGAGGGAGAGAACCAGATCAGCATAGCTGCTTTAGAGGGAGAGAACCAGATCTGCAGAGCTGCTTTAGAGCCAGAGAACCAGGTCAGCAGAGTCGTTGTAGAGCCAGAGAACCAGGTCAGCAGAGCCGTTGTTTAGCCAGAAAACCAGGTAAGCAGAGCTGCTCTAGAGCCTAAGAACCGGGTCAGCAGAGCTGCTTTAGAGCCAGGGAACCAGGTCAGCAGAGCTGCTATAGAGCCAGAGAACCAGGTCAGCTGAGCCGCTTTAACGCCAGAGAACCACGTCAGCAGAGCTACTTTAGAGCTATAGATCCAGGTCAGCAGAGCTGCTCTAGAGGCTAAGAACCAGGTCAGCAGAGCTGCTCTAGAGGGAGAGAACCAGGTCTCAGAGCTGCTTTAGAGCCAGAGAACCAGGTCAGCAGAGCTGCTTTAGAGCCAGAGAACCAGGTCAGCAGAGCTGCTGTTGAGCCAGAGAAACCAGGTCAGCAGAGCTGCTTTAGAGGGAGAGAACCAGGTCAGCAGAGCTGCTTTAGAGCCAGAGAACCAGGTCAGCAGAACAGCTTTAGAAACAGAGAACCAGGGCAGCAGAGCTGCTTTAGAGCCAGAGAACCAGGTCAGCAGAGCCGTTGTACAGCCAGAGAACCAGGTCAGCAGAGCTGCTCCAGAGCTTAAGAACCAGGTCAGCAGAGCTGCCTCAGGGCTAGAGAAACAGGTCAGCAGAGCTACTTTAGAGGGAGAGAACCAGATCTGCAGAGCTGCTTTAGAGCCAGAGAACCAGGTCAGCAGAGTCGTTGTAGAGCCAGAGAACCAGGTCAGCAGAGCCGTTGTTTAGCCAGAAAACCAGGTAAGCAGAGCTGCTCTAGAGCCTAAGAACCGGGTCAGCAGAGCTGCTTTAGAGCCAGGGAACCAGGTCAGCAGAGCTGCTATAGAGCCAGAGAACCAGGTCAGCTGAGCCGCTTTAACGCCAGAGAACCACGTCAGCAGAGCTACTTTAGAGCTATAGATCCAGGTCAGCAGAGCTGCTCTAGAGGCTAAGAACCAGGTCAGCAGAGCTGCTCTAGAGGGAGAGAACCAGGTCTCAGAGCTGCTTTAGAGCCAGAGAACCAGGTCAGCAGAGCTACTTTAGAGCCAGAGAACCAGGTCAGCAGAGCTGATGTTGAGCCAGAGAAACCAGGTCAGCAGAGCTGCTTTAGAGGGAGAGAACCAGGTCAGCAGAGCTGCTTTAGAGCCAGAGAACCAGGTCAGCAGAGCTGCTTTAGAAACAGAGAACCAGGGCAGCAGAGCTGCTTTAGAGCCAGAGAACCAGGTCAGCAGAGCCGTTGTACAGCCAGAGAACCAGGTCAGCAGAGCTGCTCCAGAGCTTAAGAACCAGGTCAGCAGAGCTTTCTCAGGGCTAGAGAAACAGGTCAGCAGAGCTACTTTAGAGGGAGAGAACCAGATCTGCAGAGCTGCTTTAGAGCCAGAGAACCAGGTCATCAGAGTCGTTGTAGAGCCAGAGAACCAGGTCAGCAGAGCCGTTGTTTAGCCAGAAAACCAGGTAAGCAGAGCTGCTCTAGAGCCTAAGAACCAGGTCAGCAGAGCTGCTTTAGAGCCAGGGAACCAGGTCAGCAGAGCTGCTATAGAGGGAGAAAACCAGGTCAGCTGAACCGCTTTAGCGCCAGAGAACCAGGTCAGCAGAGCTGCTTTAGAGCCATAGATCCAGGTCAGCAGAGCTGCTCTAGAGGCTAAGAACCAGGTCAGCAGAGCTGCTCTAGAGGGAGAGAACCAGGTCAGCAGAGCTGCTTTAGAGCCAGAGAACCAGGTCAGCAGAGCTGCTTTAGAGCCAGCGAACCAGGTCAGCAGAGCTGATGTTGAGCCAGAGAAACCAGGTCAGCAGAGCTGCTTTAGAGGGAGAAAACCAGGTCAGCAGAGCTGCTTTAGAGCCAGAGAACTAGGTCAGCGGAGCTGCTTTAGAAACAGAGAACCAGGGCAGCAGAGCTGCTTTAGATCCAGAGAAACAGGTCAGCAGAGCGGCTATAGAGCCAGAGAACAAGGTCAGCAGAGCCTCTTTAGAGCTAGAGAACCAGGTCAGCAGAGCTGCTTTAGAGCCAGAGAACCAGGTCAGCAGAGCTGCTCTAGATCCTAAGAAACAGGTCAGCAGAGCTGCTCTAGAGGCAGAGAACCGGGTCAGCCGAGCCTCTGAAGAGCCAGAGAACCAGGTCAGCAGAGCTGCTCTAGAGCCTAAGAACCAGGTCAGCAGAGCTGCTCTAGAGCCTGAGAACCGGGTCAGCAGATCTGCTGTAGAGCCAGAGAAGCAGGTCAGCAGAGCTGCTTTAGAGCCAGAGAACCAGGTGAGCAGAGCTGTTTTAGAGCCATAAAAGTGACAGAAAACCAGGTCTGCAGAGCTGTTGTAGAGCCAGAGAACCAGGTCAGCAGAGCAGCTGTAGAGCCAGAGAACCAGGTCAGCAGAGCTGCTATAGAGCCAGTGAACCAGGTCAGCAGAGCCGCTGTAGAGCCAGAGACCCAGGTCAGCAGAGCTGCTCTAGAGCAAGAGATCCAGATCAGCAGACCGGTTGTAGAGCCAGAGAACCAGATCAGCAAAGCTGCTCTAGAGGCAGAGAACCAGATCAGCAGAGCCATTGTAGAGCCAGAGAAACAGGTCAGCAGAGCGGCTATAGAGCCAGAGAACAAGATCAGCAGAGCCTCTTTAGAGCTAGAGAACCAGGTCAGCAGAGCTGCTCTAGAGCCTAAGAAACAGGTCAGCAGAGCTGCTCTAGAGGCAGAGAACCGGGTCAGCCGAGCCTCTGTAAAGCCAGAGAACCAGGTCAGCAGAGCTGCTCTAGAGCTTAAGAACCAGGTCAGCAGAGCTGCTCTAGAGCCTGAGAACCGGGTCAGCAGAGCTGCTGTAGAGCCAGAGAAGCAGGTCAGCAGAGCTGCTTTAGAGCCAGAGAACCAGGTGAGCAGAGCTGTTTTAGAGCCATAGAAGTGACAGAAAACCAGGTCTGCAGAGCTGTTGTAGAGCCAGAGAACCAGGTCAGCAGAGCAGCTGTAGAGCCAGAGAACCAGGTCAGCAGAGCTGCTATAGAGCCAGTGAACCAGGTCAGCAGAGCCTCTGTAGAGCCAGAGACCCAGGTCAGCAGAGCTGCTGTAGAGCCAGAGAACCAGGTCAGCAAAGCCGTTGTAGAGCCAGAGAACCAGATCCGCAGAGCTGTTGTAGAGCCAGAGAACCAGGTCAGCAGAGCTACTGTAGAGCCAGAGAACCAGGTCACCAGAGCTGCTCTAGAGCCTAAGAACCAGGTCAGCAGAGCTGCTTTAGAGCCAGAGAACCAGATCAGGAGAGCTGCTTTAGTGCCATAGAACCAGGTCAGCAGAGCTGCTTTAGAGCCAGAGAACCAGGTCCGCAGAGCCATTGTACAGCCAGAGAACCAGGTCAGCAGAGCTGCTTTAGAGCCATAGAACCAGGTCAGCAGAGCTGCTTTAGAGCCAGCGAACCAGGTCAGCAGAGCTGTTATAGAGCCAGAGAACTATGTCAGCAGAGCTGCTCTAGAGCCTAAGAACCAGGCCAGAAGAGCTGTTCTAGAGCCAGAGAACCAGGTCAGCAGAACTGCTTTAGATCCAGAGAACCAGGTCAGCAGAGCCGCTTTAGAGCCAGAGAACCAGTTCAGCAGAGCCGCTTTAGAGCCAGAGAACCAGGTCAGCAGAGCTGCTTTAGAGCCAAAGATCCAGGTCAGCAGAGCTGCTTTAGAGCCTAAGAACCAGGTCAGCAGAGCTGCTCTAGAGGCAGAGAAACGGGTCAGCAGAGCTGCTGTAGAGCCAGAGAACCAGGTCAGCAGAGCTGCTCTAGAGCCTAAGAACCAGGTCAGTAGAGCTGCTTTAGAGCCAGAGAACGAAGTCAGCAGAGCTGCTTTAGGGGTAGAGAACCAGGTTAGCAGAGCTGTTGTTGAGCCAGAGAAACCAGGTCAGCAGAGCTGATTTAGAAGGAGAGAACCAGTTCAACAGAGCTGCTTTAGAGCCAGAGAATCAGGTAAGGTCAGCAGAGCTGCTTTAGAACCAGAGAACCAGGTCAGCAGAGCTGCTTTAGATCCAGAGAACCAGGTCAGCAGAGCCGCTTTAGAGCCTGAGAACCAGTTCAGCAGAGCCGCATTAGAGCTAGAGAACCAGGTGAGCAGAGCTGCTTTAGAGCCTGAGAACCAGTTCAGCAGAGCCGCTTTAGAGCTAGAGAACCAGGTCAGCAGAGCCGTTGTAGACCCAGAGAACCAGGTCAGCAGAGCTGCTGTAGAGCCAGAGAACCAGGTCAGCAGAGCTGCTATAGAGCCAGAGTAACAGGTCAGCAGAGTCGCTGTAGAGCCAGAGATCCAGGTCTGCAGAGCCGTTGTAGAGCCAGAGAACCAGATCAGCAAAGCTGCTCTAGAGCCAGAGAACCAGGTCAGCAGAGCCATTGTAGAGCCAGAGACCCAGGTCAGCAGAGCTGCTCTAGAGCAAGAGATCCAGGTCAGCAGACCGGTTGTAGAGCCAGAGAACCAGATCAGCAAAGCTGCTCTAGAGGCAGAGAACCAGATCAGCAGAGCCATTGTAGAGCCAGAGAAACAGGTCAGCAGAGCGGCTATAGAGCCAGAGAACAAGATCAGCAGAGCCTCTTTAGAGCTAGAGAACCAGGTCAGCAGAGCTGCTCTAGAGCCTAAGAAACAGGTCAGCAGAGCTGCTCTAGAGGCAGAGAACCGGGTCAGCCGAGCCTCTGTAGAGCCAGAGAACCAGGTCAGCAGAGCTGCTCTAGAGCTTAAGAACCAGGTCAGCAGAGCTGCTCTAGAGCCTGAGAACCGGGTCAGCAGAGCTGCTGTAGAGCCAGAGAAGCAGGTCAGCAGAGCTGCTTTAGAGCCAGAGAACCAGGTGAGCAGAGCTGTTTTAGAGCCATAGAAGTGACAGAAAACCAGGTCTGCAGAGCTGTTGTAGAGCCAGAGAACCAGGTCAGCAGAGCAGCTGTAGAGCCAGAGAACCAGGTCAGCAGAGCTGCTATAGAGCCAGTGAACCAGGTCAGCAGAGCCGCTGTAGAGCCAGAGACCCAGGTCAGCAGAGCTGCTCTAGAGCCAGAGATCCAGGTCAGCAGACCGGTTGTAGAGCCAGAGAACCAGATCAGCAAAGCTGCTCTAGAGGCAGACAACCAGATCAGCAGAGCCATTGTAGAGCCAGAGAACAAGGTCAGCAGAGCTGCTGTAGAGCCAGAGAACCAGGTCAGCAAAGCCGTTGTAGAGCCAGAGAACCAGATCCGCAGAGCTGTTGTAGAGCCAGAGAACCAGGTCAGCAGAGCTACTGTAGAGCCAGAGAACCAGGTCACCAGAGCTGCTCTAGAGCCTAAGAACCAGGTCAGCAGAGCTGCTTTAGAGCCAGAGAACCAGATCAGGAGAGCTGCTTTAGTGCCATAGAACCAGGTCAGCAGAGCTGCTTTAGAGCCAGAGAACCAGGTCCGCAGAGCCATTGTACAGCCAGAGAACCAGGTCAGCAGAGCTGCTTTAGAGCCATAGAACCAGGTCAGCAGAGCTGCTTTAGAGCCAGCGAACCAGGTCAGCAGAGCTGTTATAGAGCCTGAGAACCAGTTCAGCAGAGCCGCTTTAGAGCTAGAGAACCAGGTCAGCAGAGCCGTTGTAGACCCAGAGAACCAGGTCAGCAGAGCTGCTGTAGAGCCAGAGAACCAGGTCAGCAGAGCTGCTATAGAGCCAGAGTAACAGGTCAGCAGAGTCGCTGTAGAGCCAGAGATCCAGGTCTGCAGAGCCGTTGTAGAGCCAGAGAACCAGATCAGCAAAGCTGCTCTAGAGCCAGAGAACCAGGTCAGCAGAGCCATTGTAGAGCCAGAGACCCAGGTCAGCAGAGCTGCTCTAGAGCAAGAGATCCAGGTCAGCAGACCGGTTGTAGAGCCAGAGAACCAGATCAGCAAAGCTGCTCTAGAGGCAGAGAACCAGATCAGCAGAGCCATTGTAGAGCCAGAGAAACAGGTCAGCAGAGCGGCTATAGAGCCAGAGAACAAGATCAGCAGAGCCTCTTTAGAGCTAGAGAACCAGGTCAGCAGAGCTGCTCTAGAGCCTAAGAAACAGGTCAGCAGAGCTGCTCTAGAGGCAGAGAACCGGGTCAGCCGAGCCTCTGTAGAGCCAGAGAACCAGGTCAGCAGAGCTGCTCTAGAGCTTAAGAACCAGGTCAGCAGAGCTGCTCTAGAGCCTGAGAACCGGGTCAGCAGAGCTGCTGTAGAGCCAGAGAAGCAGGTCAGCAGAGCTGCTTTAGAGCCAGAGAACCAGGTGAGCAGAGCTGTTTTAGAGCCATAGAAGTGACAGAAAACCAGGTCTGCAGAGCTGTTGTAGAGCCAGAGAACCAGGTCAGCAGAGCAGCTGTAGAGCCAGAGAACCAGGTCAGCAGAGCTGCTATAGAGCCAGTGAACCAGGTCAGCAGAGCCGCTGTAGAGCCAGAGACCCAGGTCAGCAGAGCTGCTCTAGAGCCAGAGATCCAGGTCAGCAGACCGGTTGTAGAGCCAGAGAACCAGATCAGCAAAGCTGCTCTAGAGGCAGACAACCAGATCAGCAGAGCCATTGTAGAGCCAGAGAACAAGGTCAGCAGAGCTGCTGTAGAGCCAGAGAACCAGGTCAGCAAAGCCGTTGTAGAGCCAGAGAACCAGATCCGCAGAGCTGTTGTAGAGCCAGAGAACCAGGTCAGCAGAGCTACTGTAGAGCCAGAGAACCAGGTCACCAGAGCTGCTCTAGAGCCTAAGAACCAGGTCAGCAGAGCTGCTTTAGAGCCAGAGAACCAGATCAGGAGAGCTGCTTTAGTGCCATAGAACCAGGTCAGCAGAGCTGCTTTAGAGCCAGAGAACCAGGTCCGCAGAGCCATTGTACAGCCAGAGAACCAGGTCAGCAGAGCTGCTTTAGAGCCATAGAACCAGGTCAGCAGAGCTGCTTTAGAGCCAGCGAACCAGGTCAGCAGAGCTGTTATAGAGCCAGAGAACTATGTCAGCAGAGCTGCTCTAGAGCCTAAGAACCAGGCCAGAAGAGCTGTTTTAGAGCCAGAGAACCAGGTCAGCAGAACTGCTTTAGATCCAGAGAACCAGGTCAGCAGAGCCGCTTTAGAGCCAGAGAACCAGTTCAGCAGAGCCGCTTTAGAGCCAGAGAACCAGGTCAGCAGAGCTGCTTTAGAGCCAAAGATCCAGGTCAGCAGAGCTGCTTTAGAGCCTAAGAACCAGGTCAGCAGAGCTGCTCTAGAGGCAGAGAAACGGGTCAGCAGAGCTGCTGTAGAGCCAGAGAACCAGGTCAGCAGAGCTGCTCTAGAGCCTAAGAACCAGGTCAGTAGAGCTGCTTTAGAGCCAGAGAACGAAGTCAGCAGAGCTGCTTTAGGGGTAGAGAACCAGGTTAGCAGAGCTGTTGTTGAGCCAGAGAAACCAGGTCAGCAGAGCTGATTTAGAAGGAGAGAACCAGGTCAACAGAGCTGCTTTAGAGCCAGAGAATCAGGTAAGGTCAGCAGAGCTGCTTTAGAACCAGAGAACCAGGTCAGCAGAGCTGCTTTAGATCCAGAGAACCAGGTCAGCAGAGCCTCTTTAGAGCCTGAGAACCAGTTCAGCAGAGCCGCTTTAGAGCTAGAGAACCAGGTCAGCAGAGCTGCTTTAGAGCCTGAGAACCAGTTCAGCAGAGCCGCTTTAGAGCTAGAGAACCAGGTCAGCAGAGCCGTTGTAGACCCAGAGAACCAGGTCAGCAGAGCTGCTGTAGAGCCAGAGAACCAGGTCAGCAGAGCTGCTATAGAGCCAGAGTAACAGGTCAGCAGAGTCGCTGTAGAGCCAGAGATCCAGGTCTGCAGAGCCGTTGTAGAGCCAGAGAACCAGATCAGCAAAGCTGCTCTAGAGCCAGAGAACCAGGTCAGCAGAGCCATTGTAGAGCCAGAGAATCAAGTCAGCTGAGCTGCTCTAAAGCCAGAGAAACAGGTCAGCAAAGCCGTTGTAGAGTCAGAGAACCAGATCAGCAAAGCTGTTTTAGAGTCAGAGAATCAGGTCAACAGTGCCGTTGTACAGCCAGAGAACCAGGATAGCAGAGCTGCTGTTGAGCCAGAGAACCAGGTCAGCAGAGCTGCTGTAGAGCCAGAGAAACACGTCAGCAGAGCTGCTCTAGAGTCTAAGAACCAGGTCAGCAGAGCTGCTTTAGTGCGAGAGAACCAGATCAGCAGACCTGCTTTAGAGCCATAGAACAAGGTCAGCAGACCTGTTTTAGAGACAGAGAATCAGGTCAGCAGAGCTGCTCTAGAGCCTAAGAACCAGGTCAGCAGAGCTGCTCTAGAGCCTAAGAACCAGGTCAGCAGAGCTGCTCTAGAGCAAGAGAACCATTTCAGCAGAGCTGCTTTAGAGCCAGAGAACCAGGTCAGCAGAGCTGCTCTAGAGCATAAGAACTAGGTCAGCAGAGTTGCTCTAGAGCCAGAGAACCAGGTCAGCAGAGCTGCTCTGGAGCCAGACAACCAGGTCAGCAGAGCTGCATTAGAGCCAGAGAAACAGGTCAGCAGAGCTGCTTTAGAGGGAGTGAACCAGATCTGCAGAGCTGCTTTAGAGCCAGAGAACCAGGTCAGCAGATCCATTGTAGAGCTAGAGAACCAGGTCAGCAGAGCTGCTTTAGAGCCTAAGAACCAGGTCAGCAGAGGTGCTATAGAGGGAGAGAACCAGGTCAGCAGAGCCGTTATAGAGCCGGAGAACCAGGTCAGCAGAGCTGCTCTAGAGCCAGACAACCAGGTCAGCAGAGCTGCTTTAGAGCCAGAGAAACAGGTCAGCAGAGCTGCTTTAGAGGGAGTGAACCAGATCTGCAGAGCTGCTTTAGAGCCAGAGAACCAGGTCAGCAGATCCATTGTAGAGCTAGAGAACCAGGTCAGCAGAGCTGCTTTAGAGCCTAAGAACCAGGTCAGCAGAACTGCTCTTGAGCCAGAGAACCAGGTCAGGAGAGCTGCTTTAGAGTCAGAGAACCAGGTCAGCAGAGGTGCTATAGAGGGAGAGAACCAGGTCAACAGAGGTGCTTTAGCGCCAGAGAACCACGTCAGCAGAGCTGCTGTAGAGCCAGAGAAACACGTCAGCAGAGCTGCTCTAGAGTCTAAGAACCAGGTCAGCAGAGCTGCTTTAGTGCGAGAGAACCAGATCAGCAGACCTGCTTTAGAGCCATAGAACAAGGTCAGCAGACCTGTTTTAGAGACAGAGAATCAGGTCAGCAGAGCTGCTCTAGAGCCTAAGAACCAGGTCAGCAGAGCTGCTCTAGAGCCTAAGAACCAGGTCAGCAGAGCTGCTCTAGAGCAAGAGAACCATTTCAGCAGAGCTGCTTTAGAGCCAGAGAACCAGGTCAGCAGAGCTGCTCTAGAGCATAAGAACTAGGTCAGCAGAGTTGCTCTAGAGCCAGAGAACCAGGTCAGCAGAGCTGCTCTGGAGCCAGACAACCAGGTCAGCAGAGCTGCATTAGAGCCAGAGAAACAGGTCAGCAGAGCTGCTTTAGAGGGAGTGAACCAGATCTGCAGAGCTGCTTTAGAGCCAGAGAACCAGGTCAGCAGATCCATTGTAGAGCTAGAGAACCAGGTCAGCAGAGCTGCTTTAGAGCCTAAGAACCAGGTCAGCAGAGGTGCTATAGAGGGAGAGAACCAGGTCAGCAGAGCCGTTATAGAGCCGGAGAACCAGGTCAGCAGAGCTGCTATAGAGCCAGACAACCAGGTCAGCAGAGCTGCTTTAGAGCCAGAGAAACAGGTCAGCAGAGCTGCTTTAGAGGGAGTGAACCAGATCTGCAGAGCTGCTTTAGAGCCAGAGAACCAGGTCAGCAGATCCATTGTAGAGCTAGAGAACCAGGTCAGCAGAGCTGCTTTAGAGCCTAAGAACCAGGTCAGCAGAACTGCTCTTGAGCCAGAGAACCAGGTCAGGAGAGCTGCTTTAGAGTCAGAGAACCAGGTCAGCAGAGGTGCTATAGAGGGAGAGAACCAGGTCAACAGAGGTGCTTTAGCGCCAGAGAACCACGTCAGCAGAGCTGCTTTAGAGCCAGAGAATCAGGTCACCAGAGCTGCTTTAGAGCCAGAGAATCAGGTCAGCAGAGCTGCTTTAGAGCCAGAGAACCAGGTCAGCAGAGCTGCTCAAGAGCCTTAGAACCAGGTCACCAGAGCTGCTGTAGAGCCAGAGAAACCAGGTCAGCAGAACCGTTGTAAACACAGAGAAACAGATCAGTAAAGCTGCTCCAGAGCCAGAAAACCAGGTCTGCAGAGCAGTTGTAGAGCCAGAGAACCAGGTCAGCAGAGCTGCTCTAGAACCTAAGAACCAGGTCAGCAGATTTGCTCTAGAGCCAGAGAACCAGATAAGCAGAGCTGCTTTAGAGCCATAGAACTAGGTCAGCATAGCTGCTTTAGAACCAGAGAACGAGGTCAGCAGAGCTGCTTTAGATCCATAGAACCAGGTCAGCAAAGCTTCTTTAGAACCAGAGAACGAGGTCAGCAGAGCAGTTGTAGAGCCAGAGAACCAGGTCAGTAGAGCTGCTCTAGAGCCTAAGAACCAGGTCAGCAGAGCTGCTCTTGAGCCAGAGAACCAGGTCAGCAGAGCTGCTCTAGAGCCAGAGAACCAGGTCAGCAGATCCATTGTAGAGCTAGAGAACCAGGTCAGCACAGCTGTTTTAGAGCCTAAGAACCAGGTCAGCAGAACTGCTCTTGAGCCAGAGAACCAGGTCAGGAGAGCTGCTTTAGAGTCAGAGAACCAGGTCAGCAGAGGTGCTATAGAGGGAGAGAACCAGGTCAACAGAGGTGCTTTAGCGCCAGAGAACCACGTCAGCAGAGCTGCTTTAGAGCCAGAGAATCAGGTCACCAGAGCTGCTTTAGAGCCAGAGAATCAGGTCAGCAGAGCTGCTTTAGAGCCAGAGAACCAGGTCAGCAGAGCTGCTCAAGAGCCTTAGAACCAGGTCAGCAGAGCTGCTCTAGAGCCAGAGGACCAGGTCAGCAGAGCTGCTTTAGAGCCAGAGAACCAGGTCAGCAGAGCTGATCTGGAGCCAGAGAACCAGGTCAGCAGAGCTCCTTAAGAACCAGACGAACAGGTCAGTATAGCCGTTGTAGAGCCATAGAACCAGGTCAGCAGACCTGCTCTAGAACCTAAGAACCAGGTCAGCAGAGCTGCTCTCGAGCCAGAGAACCAGGTCGGGAGAGCTGATTTAGAGCCAGAGAACCATGTCAGCAGAGGTGCTATAGAGGGAGAGAACCAGCTCAGTAGAGGCGCTTTAGTGCCAGAGAACCACACCAGCAGAGCTGCTTTAGAACCAGAGAACCAGGTCAGCAGAGCTGCTCTAGAGCCTAAGAACCAGGCCAGCAGAGCAGCTCTAGAGGCATAGAACCAGGTCAGCAGAGCTGCTTTAGAGACAGAGAACCAGGTCACCAGAGCTGCTGTAGAGCCAGAGAAACCAGGTCAGCAGAACCGTTGTAAACACAGAGAAACAGATCAGTAAAGCTGCTCCAGAACCAGAAAACCAGATCTGCAGAGCAGTTGTAGAGCCAGAGAACCAGGTCAGCAGAGCTGCTCTAGAGCCTAAGAACCAGGTCAGCAGACCTTCTCTAGAGCCAGAGAACCAGATCAGCAGAGCTGCTTTAGAGCCATAGAACTAGGTCAGCATGGCTGCTTTAGAACCAGAGAACGAGGTCAGCAGAGCTGCTTTAGATCCATAGAACCAGGTCAGCAAAGCTTCTTTAGAACCAGAGAACCAGGTCAGCAGAGCAGTTGTAGAGCCAGAGAACCAGGTCAGTAGAGCTGCTCTAGAGCCTAAGAACCAGGTCAGCAGAGCTGCTCTTGAGCCAGAGAACCAGGTCAGCAGAGCTGCTCTAGAGCCAGAGAACCAGGTCAGCAGATCCATTGTAGAGCTAGAGAACCAGGTCAGCAGAGCTGCTTTAGAGCCTAAGAACCAGGTCAGCAGAACTGCTCTTGAGCCGGAGAACCAGGTCAGGAGAGTTGCTTTAGAGTCAGAGAACCAGGTCAGCAGAGGTGCTATAGAGGGAGAGAACCAGGTCAACAGAGGTGCTTTAGCGCCAGAGAACCACGTCAGCAGAGCTGCTTTAGAGCCAGAGAATCAGGTCACCAGAGCTGCTTTAGAGCCAGAGAATCAGGTCAGCAGAGCTGCTTTAGAGCCAGAGAACCAGGTCAGCAGAGCTGCTCAAGAGCCTTAGAAACAGGTCAGCAGAGCTGCTCTAGAGCTAGAGAACCAGGTCAGCAGAGCTGCTTTAGAGCCAGAGAACCAGGTCAGCAGAGCTGATCTGGAGCCAGAGAACCAGGTCAGCAGATCTCCATAAGAGCCAGACGAAAAGGTCAGTATAGCCGTTGTAGAGCCATAGAACCAGGTCAGCAGACCTGCTCTAGAACCTAAGAACCAGGTCAGCAGAGCTGCTCTCGAGCCAGAGAACCAGGTCGGGAGAGCTGCTTTAGAGCCAGAGAACCATGTCAGCAGAGGTGCTATAGAGGGAGAGAACCAGCTCAGTAGAGGCGCTTTAGTGCCAGAGAACCACACCAGCAGAGTTGCTTTAGAACCAGAGAACTAGGTCAGCAGAGCTACTTTAGAGCCAGAAAACCAGGTCAGCCTAGCCGTTGTGGAGCCAGAGAACCAAGTCAGCAGAGCTGCTCTAGAGCCTAAGAACCAGGCCAGCAGAGCAGCTCTAGAGGCATAGAACCAGGTCAGCAGAGCTGCTTTAGAGCCAGAGAACTAGGTCACCAGAGCTGCTGTAGAGCCAGAGAACCAGGTCAGCAGAGCTGCTCCAGAGCTTAAGAACCAGGTCAGCAGAGCTGCTCTAGAGCCAGAGAACCAGGTCAGCAGAACTGCCTCAGGGCTAGAGAAACAGGTCAGCAGAGCTACTTTAGAGGGATAGAACCAGATCAGTAAAGCTGCTCCAGAGCCAGAGAACCAGATCAGCAGAGCTGCTTTACAGCCATAGAACTAGGTCAGCATAGCTGCTTTAGAACCAGAGAACGAGGTCAGCAGAGCTGCTTTAGATCCATAGAACCAGGTCAGCAAAGCTTCTTTAGAACCAGAGAACCAGGTCAGCAGAGCAGTTGTAGAGCCAGAGAACCTGGTCAGTAGAGCTGCTCTAGAGCCTAAGAACCAGGTCAGTAGACCTGCTCTAGAGCCAGAGAACCAGATCAGCAGAGCTGCTTTACAGCCATAGAACTAGGTCAGCATAGCTGCTTTAGAACCAGAGAACGAGGTCAGCAGAGCTGCTTTAGATCCATAGAACCAGGTCAGCAAAGCTTCTTTAGAACCAGAGAACCAGGTCAGCAGAGCAGTTGTAGAGCCAGAGACCCAGGTCAGTAGAGCTGCTCTAGAGCCTAAGAACCAGGTCAGCAGAGCTGCTCTTGAGCCAGAGAACCCGGTCAGCAGAGCTGCTCTAGAGCCAGAGAACCAGGTAAGCAGAGCTGCTCTAGAGCCAGAGAACCAGGACAGCAGAGCTGCTTTAGAGCCAGAGAAACAGGACAGCAGAGCTGCTTTAGAGGGAGTGAACCAGATCAGCAGAGTTGCTTTAGAGCCAGAGAAACAGGACAGCAGAGCTGCTTTAGAGGGAGTGAACCAGGTCAGCAGAGCTGCTCTAGAGGGTGAGAACCAGGTCAGCAGAGCTTCTTTATAGCCAGATAACAATGTCAGCAGAGCTGCTTTAGAGCCAGAGAATGAGGTCAGCAGAGCTGCTTTAGAGGTAGAGAACCAGGTCAGCAGAGCTGGTGTTGAGCCAGAGAAACCAGGTCAGCAGAGCTGCGCTAGAGGGAGAGAACCAGGTCGGCAGAGCTGCTTTAGAGCCAGAGAACTAGGTCAGCAGAGCTGCTTTAGAACTAGAGAACGAGGTCAGCAAAGCCGTCGTAGAGAAAGAGAACCAGATGAGCAAACCTGTTTTAGAGCCAGAGAAACAGGTCAGCAGAGCTGCTCTAGAGCCTAAGAACCAGGTCAGCAGAGCTGCTCTTGAGCCAGAGAACCAGGTCAGCAGAGCTGTTCTAGAGCCAGAGAACCAGGTAAGCAGAGCTGCTCTAGAGCCAGAGAACCAGGACAGCAGAGCTGCTTTAGAGCCAGAGAAACAGGACAGCAGAGCTGCTTTAGAGGGAGTGAACCAGATCAGCAGAGTTGCTTTAGAGCCAGAGAAACAGGACAGCAGAGCTGCTTTAGAAGGAGTGAACCAGGTCAGCAGAGCTGCTCTAGAGGGTGAGAACCAGGTCAGCAGAGCTTCTTTAGAGCCAGAGAACCATGTCAGCAGAGCTGCTTTAGAGCCAGAGAATGAGGTCAGCAGAGCTGCTTTAGAGGTAGAGAACCAGGTCAGCAGAGCTGCTGTTGAGCCAGAGAAACCAGGTCAGCAGAGCTGCGCTAGAAGGAGAGAACCAGGTTAGCAGAGCTGCTTTAGAGCCAGAGAACTAGATCAGCAGAGCGGCTTTAGAACCAGAGAACGAGGTCAGCAAAGCCGTTGTAGAGAAAGAGAACCAGATGAGCAAACCTGTTTTAGAGCCAGAGAAACAGGTCAGCAGAGCTGCTCTAGAGCCTAAGTACCAGGTCAGCAGAGCTGCTTTAGAGCCAGAGAACCAGATCAGCAGACCTGCTTTAGAGCCTAGGAACCAGGTCAGCAGAGCTGCTGTAGAGCCAGAGAACCAGGTCAGCAGAGCTGCTCTTGAGCCTAAGAACCAGGTCAGCAGAGCTGCTTTAGAGCCAGAGAACCAGATCAGCAGACCTGCTTTAGAGCCATAGAACCAGGTCAGCAGAGCTGCTTTAGAGCCAGAGAACCAGGTCAGCAGAGCCGTTGTACAGCCAGAGAACCAGGTCAGCAGAGCTGCTTTAGAGCCAGCGAATCAGGTCAGAAGAGCTGTTATAGAGCCAGAGAACTATGTCAGCAGAGCTGCTCTAGAGCCTAAGAACCAGGCCAGAAGAGCTGCTCTAGAGCCAGAGAACCAGGTCAGCAGAACTGCTTTAGATCAATAGAACCAGGTCAGCAGAGCCGCTTTAGAGCCAGAGAACCAGTTCAGCAGAGCCACTTTAGAACCAGAGAACGAGGTCAGCAGAGCTGCTTTAGATCGATAGAACCAGGTCAGCAAAGCTTCTTTAGAACTAGAGAACCAGGTCAGCAGAGCAGTTGTAGAGCCAGAGAACCAGGTCAGTAGAGCTGCTCTAGAGCCTAAGAACCAGGTCAGCAGAGCTGCTCTTGAGCCAGAGAACCCGGTCAGCAGAGCTGCTCTAGAGCCAGAGAACCAGGTAAGCAGAGCTGCTCTAGAGCCAGAGAACCAGGACAGCAGAGCTGCTTGAGAGCCAGAGAAACAGGACAGCAGAGCTGCTTTAGAGGGAGTGAACCAGATCAGCAGAGTTGCTTTAGAGCCAGAGAAACAGGACAGCAGAGCTGCTTTAGAGGGAGTGAACCAGGTCAGCAGAGCTGCTCTAGAGGGTGAGAACCGGGTCAGCAGAGCTTCTTTAGAGCCAGATAACAATGTCAGCAGAGCTGCTTTAGAGCCAGAGAATGAGGTCAGCAGAGCTGCTTTAGAGGTAGAGAACCAGGTCAGCAGAGCTGCTGTTGAGCCAGAGAAACCAGGTCAGCAGAGCTGCGCTAGAGGGAGAGAACCAGGTCAGCAGAGCTGCTTTAGAGCCAGAGAACTAAGTAAGCAGAGCTGCTTTAGAACTAGAGAACAAGGCCAGCAAAGCCGTTGTAGAGAAAGAGAACCAGATGAGCAAACCTGTTTTAGAGCCAGAGAAACAGGTCAGCAGAGCTGCTCTAGAGCCTAAGAACCAGGTCAGCAGAGCTGCTTTAGAGCCCGAGAACCGGATCAGCAGACCTGCTTTAGAGCCTAGGAACCAGGTCAGCAGAGCTGCTTTAGAGCCAGAGAACCAGATCAGCAGACCTGCTTTAGAGCCATAGAACCAGGTCAGCAGAGCTGCTTTAGAGCCAGAGAACCAGGTCAGCAGAGCCGTTGTACAGCCAGAGAACCAGGTCAGCAGAGCTTCTCCAGAGCTTAAGAACCAGGTCAGCAGAGCTGCTCTAGAGCCAGAGAACCAGGTCAGCAGAGCTGCCTCAGGGCTAGAGAAACAGGCCAGCAGAGCTGCTCTAGAGGCTAAGAACCAGGTCAGCAGAGCTGCTCTAGAGGGAGAGAACTAGGGCAGCAGAGCTGCTTTAGAGCCAGAGAACCAGGTCAGCAGAGCTGCTCTAGAAGCTAAGAACCAGGTCAGCAGAGGTGCTCTAGAGGGAGAGAACCAGGTCAGCAGAGCAGCTTTAGAGCCAGAGAACCAGGTCAGCAGAGCTGCTTTAGAGCCAGAGAACCAGGTCAGTGGAGCTGCTGTTGAGCCAGAGAAACCAGGTCAGCAGAGCTGCTTTAGAGGGAGAGAACCAGATCAGCATAGCTGCTTTAGAGGGAGAGAACCAGATCTGCAGAGCTGCTTTAGAGCCAGAGAACCAGGTCAGCAGAGTCGTTGTAGAGCCAGAGAACCAGGTCAGCAGAGCCGTTGTTTAGCCAGAAAACCAGGTAAGCAGAGCTGCTCTAGAGCCTAAGAACCGGGTCAGCAGAGCTGCTTTAGAGCCAGGGAACCAGGTCAGCAGAGCTGCTATAGAGCCAGAGAACCAGGTCAGCTGAGCCGCTTTAACCCCTTCAGTGCCCGCCCCTTTCCCCGCCCAGTGCCGGCCGTTACATTAGCGGGCGGGGTTCATGACGAGCTGGACTCGTCATGGGCACAGCGCCACCGCGGCCCATGACGAGTCCAGCTCGTCATGGGCACTGAAGGGGTTAACGCCAGAGAACCACGTCAGCAGAGCTACTTTAGAGCTATAGATCCAGGTCAGCAGAGCTGCTCTAGAGGCTATAAACCAGGTCAGCAGAGCTGCTCTAGAGGGAGAGAACCAGGTCTCAGAGCTGCTTTAGAGCCAGAGAACCAGGTCAGCAGAGCTGCTTTAGAGCCAGAGAACCAGGTCAGCAGAGCTGCTGTTGAGCCAGAGAAACCAGGTCAGCAGAGCTGCTTTAGAGGGAGAGAACCAGGTCAGCAGAGCTGCTTTAGAGCCAGAGAACCAGGTCAGCAGAACAGCTTTAGAAACAGAGAACCAGGGCAGCAGAGCTGCTTTAGAGCCAGAGAACCAGGTCAGCAGAGCCGTTGTACAGCCAGAGAACCAGGTCAGCAGAGCTGCTCCAGAGCTTAAGAACCAGGTCAGCAGAGCTGCCTCAGGGCTAGAGAAACAGGTCAGCAGAGCTACTTTAGAGGGAGAGAACCAGATCTGCAGAGCTGCTTTAGAGCCAGAGAACCAGGTCAGCAGAGTCGTTGTAGAGCCAGAGAACCAGGTCAGCAGAGCCGTTGTTTAGCCAGAAAACCAGGTAAGCAGAGCTGCTCTAGAGCCTAAGAACCGGGTCAGCAGAGCTGCTTTAGAGCCAGGGAACCAGGTCAGCAGAGCTGCTATAGAGCCAGAGAACCAGGTCAGCTGAGCCGCTTTAACGCCAGAGAACCACGTCAGCAGAGCTACTTTAGAGCTATAGATCCAGGTCAGCAGAGCTGCTCTAGAGGCTAAGAACCAGGTCAGCAGAGCTGCTCTAGAGGGAGAGAACCAGGTCTCAGAGCTGCTTTAGAGCCAGAGAACCAGGTCAGCAGAGCTACTTTAGAGCCAGAGAACCAGGTCAGCAGAGCTGATGTTGAGCCAGAGAAACCAGGTCAGCAGAGCTGCTTTAGAGGGAGAGAACCAGGTCAGCAGAGCTGCTTTAGAGCCAGAGAACCAGGTCAGCAGAGCTGCTTTAGAAACAGAGAACCAGGGCAGCAGAGCTGCTTTAGAGCCAGAGAACCAGGTCAGCAGAGCCGTTGTACAGCCAGAGAACCAGGTCAGCAGAGCTGCTCCAGAGCTTAAGAACCAGGTCAGCAGAGCTTTCTCAGGGCTAGAGAAACAGGTCAGCAGAGCTACTTTAGAGGGAGAGAACCAGATCTGCAGAGCTGCTTTAGAGCCAGAGAACCAGGTCAGCAGAGTCGTTGTAGAGCCAGAGAACCAGGTCAGCAGAGCCGTTGTTTAGCCAGAAAACCAGGTAAGCAGAGCTGCTCTAGAGCCTAAGAACCAGGTCAGCAGAGCTGCTTTAGAGCCAGGGAACCAGGTCAGCAGAGCTGCTATAGAGGGAGAAAACCAGGTCAGCTGAACCGCTTTAGCGCCAGAGAACCAGGTCAGCAGAGCTGCTTTAGAGCCATAGATCCAGGTCAGCAGAGCTGCTCTAGAGGCTAAGAACCAGGTCAGCAGAGCTGCTCTAGAGGGAGAGAACCAGGTCAGCAGAGCTGCTTTAGAGCCAGAGAACCAGGTCAGCAGAGCTGCTTTAGAGCCAGCGAACCAGGTCAGCAGAGCTGATGTTGAGCCAGAGAAACCAGGTCAGCAGAGCTGCTTTAGAGGGAGAAAACCAGGTCAGCAGAGCTGCTTTAGAGCCAGAGAACTAGGTCAGCGGAGCTGCTTTAGAAACAGAGAACCAGGGCAGCAGAGCTGCTTTAGATCCAGAGAAACAGGTCAGCAGAGCGGCTATAGAGCCAGAGAACAAGGTCAGCAGAGCCTCTTTAGAGCTAGAGAACCAGGTCAGCAGAGCTGCTTTAGAGCCAGAGAACCAGGTCAGCAGAGCTGCTCTAGATCCTAAGAAACAGGTCAGCAGAGCTGCTCTAGAGGCAGAGAACCGGGTCAGCCGAGCCTCTGTAGAGCCAGAGAACCAGGTCAGCAGAGCTGCTCTAGAGCCTAAGAACCAGGTCAGCAGAGCTGCTCTAGAGCCTGAGAACCGGGTCAGCAGATCTGCTGTAGAGCCAGAGAAGCAGGTCAGCAGAGCTGCTTTAGAGCCAGAGAACCAGGTGAGCAGAGCTGTTTTAGAGCCATAAAAGTGACAGAAAACCAGGTCTGCAGAGCTGTTGTAGAGCCAGAGAACCAGGTCAGCAGAGCAGCTGTAGAGCCAGAGAACCAGGTCAGCAGAGCTGCTATAGAGCCAGTGAACCAGGTCAGCAGAGCCGCTGTAGAGCCAGAGACCCAGGTCAGCAGAGCTGCTCTAGAGCAAGAGATCCAGGTCAGCAGACCGGTTGTAGAGCCAGAGAACCAGATCAGCAAAGCTGCTCTAGAGGCAGAGAACCAGATCAGCAGAGCCATTGTAGAGCCAGAGAAACAGGTCAGCAGAGCGGCTATAGAGCCAGAGAACAAGATCAGCAGAGCCTCTTTAGAGCTAGAGAACCAGGTCAGCAGAGCTGCTCTAGAGCCTAAGAAACAGGTCAGCAGAGCTGCTCTAGAGGCAGAGAACCGGGTCAGCCGAGCCTCTGTAGAGCCAGAGAACCAGGTCAGCAGAGCTGCTCTAGAGCTTAAGAACCAGGTCAGCAGAGCTGCTCTAGAGCCTGAGAACCGGGTCAGCAGAGCTGCTGTAGAGCCAGAGAAGCAGGTCAGCAGAGCTGCTTTAGAGCCAGAGAACCAGGTGAGCAGAGCTGTTTTAGAGCCATAGAAGTGACAGAAAACCAGGTCTGCAGAGCTGTTGTAGAGCCAGAGAACCAGGTCAGCAGAGCAGCTGTAGAGCCAGAGAACCAGGTCAGCAGAGCTGCTATAGAGCCAGTGAACCAGGTCAGCAGAGCCGCTGTAGAGCCAGAGACCCAGGTCAGCAGAGCTGCTCTAGAGCCAGAGATCCAGGTCAGCAGACCGGTTGTAGAGCCAGAGAACCAGATCAGCAAAGCTGCTCTAGAGGCAGACAACCAGATCAGCAGAGCCATTGTAGAGCCAGAGAACAAGGTCAGCAGAGCTGCTGTAGAGCCAGAGAACCAGGTCAGCAAAGCCGTTGTAGAGCCAGAGAACCAGATCCGCAGAGCTGTTGTAGAGCCAGAGAACCAGGTCAGCAGAGCTACTGTAGAGCCAGAGAACCAGGTCACCAGAGCTGCTCTAGAGCCTAAGAACCAGGTCAGCAGAGCTGCTTTAGAGCCAGAGAACCAGATCAGGAGAGCTGCTTTAGTGCCATAGAACCAGGTCAGCAGAGCTGCTTTAGAGCCAGAGAACCAGGTCCGCAGAGCCATTGTACAGCCAGAGAACCAGGTCAGCAGAGCTGCTTTAGAGCCATAGAACCAGGTCAGCAGAGCTGCTTTAGAGCCAGCGAACCAGGTCAGCAGAGCTGTTATAGAGCCAGAGAACTATGTCAGCAGAGCTGCTCTAGAGCCTAAGAACCAGGCCAGAAGAGCTGTTCTAGAGCCAGAGAACCAGGTCAGCAGAACTGCTTTAGATCCAGAGAACCAGGTCAGCAGAGCCGCTTTAGAGCCAGAGAACCAGTTCAGCAGAGCCGCTTTAGAGCCAGAGAACCAGGTCAGCAGAGCTGCTTTAGAGCCAAAGATCCAGGTCAGCAGAGCTGCTTTAGAGCCTAAGAACCAGGTCAGCAGAGCTGCTCTAGAGGCAGAGAAACGGGTCAGCAGAGCTGCTGTAGAGCCAGAGAACCAGGTCAGCAGAGCTGCTCTAGAGCCTAAGAACCAGGTCAGTAGAGCTGCTTTAGAGCCAGAGAACGAAGTCAGCAGAGCTGCTTTAGGGGTAGAGAACCAGGTTAGCAGAGCTGTTGTTGAGCCAGAGAAACCAGGTCAGCAGAGCTGATTTAGAAGGAGAGAACCAGGTCAACAGAGCTGCTTTAGAGCCAGAGAATCAGGTAAGGTCAGCAGAGCTGCTTTAGAACCAGAGAACCAGGTCAGCAGAGCTGCTTTAGATCCAGAGAACCAGGTCAGCAGAGCCGCTTTAGAGCCTGAGAACCAGTTCAGCAGAGCCGCTTTAGAGCTAGAGAACCAGGTCAGCAGAGCTGCTTTAGAGCCTGAGAACCAGTTCAGCAGAGCCGCTTTAGAGCTAGAGAACCAGGTCAGCAGAGCCGTTGTAGACCCAGAGAACCAGGTCAGCAGAGCTGCTGTAGAGCCAGAGAACCAGGTCAGCAGAGCTGCTATAGAGCCAGAGTAACAGGTCAGCAGAGTCGCTGTAGAGCCAGAGATCCAGGTCTGCAGAGCCGTTGTAGAGCCAGAGAACCAGATCAGCAAAGCTGCTCTAGAGCCAGAGAACCAGGTCAGCAGAGCCATTGTAGAGCCAGAGAATCAAGTCAGCTGAGCTGCTCTAAAGCCAGAGAAACAGGTCAGCAAAGCCGTTGTAGAGTCAGAGAACCAGATCAGCAAAGCTGTTTTAGAGTCAGAGAATCAGGTCAACAGTGCCGTTGTACAGCCAGAGAACCAGGATAGCAGAGCTGCTGTTGAGCCAGAGAACCAGGTCAGCAGAGCTGCTGTAGAGCCAGAGAAACACGTCAGCAGAGCTGCTCTAGAGTCTAAGAACCAGGTCAGCAGAGCTGCTTTAGTGCGAGAGAACCAGATCAGCAGACCTGCTTTAGAGCCATAGAACAAGGTCAGCAGACCTGTTTTAGAGACAGAGAATCAGGTCAGCAGAGCTGCTCTAGAGCCTAAGAACCAGGTCAGCAGAGCTGCTCTAGAGCCTAAGAACCAGGTCAGCAGAGCTGCTCTAGAGCAAGAGAACCATTTCAGCAGAGCTGCTTTAGAGCCAGAGAACCAGGTCAGCAGAGCTGCTCTAGAGCATAAGAACTAGGTCAGCAGAGTTGCTCTAGAGCCAGAGAACCAGGTCAGCAGAGCTGCTCTGGAGCCAGACAACCAGGTCAGCAGAGCTGCATTAGAGCCAGAGAAACAGGTCAGCAGAGCTGCTTTAGAGGGAGTGAACCAGATCTGCAGAGCTGCTTTAGAGCCAGAGAACCAGGTCAGCAGATCCATTGTAGAGCTAGAGAACCAGGTCAGCAGAGCTGCTTTAGAGCCTAAGAACCAGGTCAGCAGAGGTGCTATAGAGGGAGAGAACCAGGTCAGCAGAGCCGTTATAGAGCCGGAGAACCAGGTCAGCAGAGCTGCTCTAGAGCCAGACAACCAGGTCAGCAGAGCTGCTTTAGAGCCAGAGAAACAGGTCAGCAGAGCTGCTTTAGAGGGAGTGAACCAGATCTGCAGAGCTGCTTTAGAGCCAGAGAACCAGGTCAGCAGATCCATTGTAGAGCTAGAGAACCAGGTCAGCAGAGCTGCTTTAGAGCCTAAGAACCAGGTCAGCAGAACTGCTCTTGAGCCAGAGAACCAGGTCAGGAGAGCTGCTTTAGAGTCAGAGAACCAGGTCAGCAGAGGTGCTATAGAGGGAGAGAACCAGGTCAACAGAGGTGCTTTAGCGCCAGAGAACCACGTCAGCAGAGCTGCTTTAGAGCCAGAGAATCAGGTCACCAGAGCTGCTTTAGAGCCAGAGAATCAGGTCAGCAGAGCTGCTTTAGAGCCAGAGAACCAGGTCAGCAGAGCTGCTCAAGAGCCTTAGAACCAGGTCACCAGAGCTGCTGTAGAGCCAGAGAAACCAGGTCAGCAGAACCGTTGTAAACACAGAGAAACAGATCAGTAAAGCTGCTCCAGAGCCAGAAAACCAGGTCTGCAGAGCAGTTGTAGAGCCAGAGAACCAGGTCAGCAGAGCTGCTCTAGAACCTAAGAACCAGGTCAGCAGATTTGCTCTAGAGCCAGAGAACCAGATAAGCAGAGCTGCTTTAGAGCCATAGAACTAGGTCAGCATAGCTGCTTTAGAACCAGAGAACGAGGTCAGCAGAGCTGCTTTAGATCCATAGAACCAGGTCAGCAAAGCTTCTTTAGAACCAGAGAACGAGGTCAGCAGAGCAGTTGTAGAGCCAGAGAACCAGGTCAGTAGAGCTGCTCTAGAGCCTAAGAACCAGGTCAGCAGAGCTGCTCTTGAGCCAGAGAACCAGGTCAGCAGAGCTGCTCTAGAGCCAGAGAACCAGGTCAGCAGATCCATTGTAGAGATAGAGAACCAGGTCAGCACAGCTGTTTTAGAGCCTAAGAACCAGGACAGCAGAACTGCTCTTGAGCCAGAGAACCAGGTCAGGAGAGCTGCTTTAGAGTCAGAGAACCAGGTCAGCAGAGGTGCTATAGAGGGAGAGAACCAGGTCAACAGAGGTGCTTTAGCGCCAGAGAACCACGTCAGCAGAGCTGCTTTAGAGCCAGAGAATCAGGTCACCAGAGCTGCTTTAGAGCCAGAGAATCAGGTCAGCAGAGCTGCTTTAGAGCCAGAGAACCAGGTCAGCAGAGCTGCTCAAGAGCCTTAGAACCAGGTCAGCAGAGCTGCTCTAGAGCCAGAGGACCAGGTCAGCAGAGCTGCTTTAGAGCCAGAGAACCAGGTCAGCAGAGCTGATCTGGAGCCAGAGAACCAGGTCAGCAGAGCTCCTTAAGAACCAGACGAACAGGTCAGTATAGCCGTTGTAGAGCCATAGAACCAGGTCAACAGACCTGCTCTAGAACCTAAGAACCAGGTCAGCAGAGCTGCTCTCGAGCCAGAGAACCAGGTCGGGAGAGCTGATTTAGAGCCAGAGAACCATGTCAGCAGAGGTGCTATAGAGGGAGAGAACCAGCTCAGTAGAGGCGCTTTAGTGCCAGAGAACCACACCAGCAGAGCTGCTTTAGAACCAGAGAACCAGGTCAGCAGAGCTGCTCTAGAGCCTAAGAACCAGGCCAGCAGAGCAGCTCTAGAGGCATAGAACCAGGTCAGCAGAGCTGCTTTAGAGACAGAGAACCAGGTCACCAGAGCTGCTGTAGAGCCAGAGAAACCAGGTCAGCAGAACCGTTGTAAACACAGAGAAACAGATCAGTAAAGCTGCTCCAGAACCAGAAAACCAGATCTGCAGAGCAGTTGTAGAGCCAGAGAACCAGGTCAGCAGAGCTGCTCTAGAGCCTAAGAACCAGGTCAGCAGACCTTCTCTAGAGCCAGAGAACCAGATCAGCAGAGCTGCTTTAGAGCCATAGAACTAGGTCAGCATGGCTGCTTTAGAACCAGAGAACGAGGTCAGCAGAGCTGCTTTAGATCCATAGAACCAGGTCAGCAAAGCTTCTTTAGAACCAGAGAACCAGGTCAGCAGAGCAGTTGTAGAGCCAGAGAACCAGGTCAGTAGAGCTGCTCTAGAGCCTAAGAACCAGGTCAGCAGAGCTGCTCTTGAGCCAGAGAACCAGGTCAGCAGAGCTGCTCTAGAGCCAGAGAACCAGGTCAGCAGATCCATTGTAGAGCTAGAGAACCAGGTCAGCAGAGCTGCTTTAGAGCCTAAGAACCAGGTCAGCAGAACTGCTCTTGAGCCGGAGAACCAGGTCAGGAGAGTTGCTTTAGAGTCAGAGAACCAGGTCAGCAGAGGTGCTATAGAGGGAGAGAACCAGGTCAACAGAGGTGCTTTAGCGCCAGAGAACCACGTCAGCAGAGCTGCTTTAGAGCCAGAGAATCAGGTCACCAGAGCTGCTTTAGAGCCAGAGAATCAGGTCAGCAGAGCTGCTTTAGAGCCAGAGAACCAGGTCAGCAGAGCTGCTCAAGAGCCTTAGAAACAGGTCAGCAGAGCTGCTCTAGAGCTAGAGAACCAGGTCAGCAGAGCTGCTTTAGAGCCAGAGAACCAGGTCAGCAGAGCTGATCTGGAGCCAGAGAACCAGGTCAGCAGAGCTCCATAAGAGCCAGACGAACAGGTCAGTATAGCCGTTGTAGAGCCATAGAACCAGGTCAGCAGACCTGCTCTAGAACCTAAGAACCAGGTCAGCAGAGCTGCTCTCGAGCCAGAGAACCAGGTCGGGAGAGCTGCTTTAGAGCCAGAGAACCATGTCAGCAGAGGTGCTATAGAGGGAGAGAACCAGCTCAGTAGAGGCGCTTTAGTGCCAGAGAACCACACCAGCAGAGTTGCTTTAGAACCAGAGAACTAGGTCAGCAGAGCTACTTTAGAGCCAGAGAACCAGGTCAGCCTAGCCGTTGTGGAGCCAGAGAACCAAGTCAGCAGAGCTGCTCTAGAGCCTAAGAACCAGGCCAGCAGAGCAGCTCTAGAGGCATAGAACCAGGTCAGCAGAGCTGCTTTAGAGCCAGAGAACTAGGTCACCAGAGCTGCTGTAGAGCCAGAGAACCAGGTCAGCAGAGCTGCTCCAGAGCTTAAGAACCAGGTCAGCAGAGCTGCTCTAGAGCCAGAGAACCAGGTCAGCAGAACTGCCTCAGGGCTAGAGAAACAGGTCAGCAGAGCTACTTTAGAGGGATAGAACCAGATCAGTAAAGCTGCTCCAGAGCCAGAGAACCAGATCAGCAGAGCTGCTTTACAGCCATAGAACTAGGTCAGCATAGCTGCTTTAGAACCAGAGAACGAGGTCAGCAGAGCTGCTTTAGATCCATAGAACCAGGTCAGCAAAGCTTCTTTAGAACCAGAGAACCAGGTCAGCAGAGCAGTTGTAGAGCCAGAGAACCTGGTCAGTAGAGCTGCTCTAGAGCCTAAGAACCAGGTCAGTAGACCTGCTCTAGAGCCAGAGAACCAGATCAGCAGAGCTGCTTTACAGCCATAGAACTAGGTCAGCATAGCTGCTTTAGAACCAGAGAACGAGGTCAGCAGAGCTGCTTTAGATCCATAGAACCAGGTCAGCAAAGCTTCTTTAGAACCAGAGAACCAGGTCAGCAGAGCAGTTGTAGAGCCAGAGACCCAGGTCAATAGAGCTGCTCTAGAGCCTAAGAACCAGGTCAGCAGAGCTGCTCTTGAGCCAGAGAACCCGGTCAGCAGAGCTGCTCTAGAGCCAGAGAACCAGGTAAGCAGAGCTGCTCTAGAGCCAGAGAACCAGGACAGCAGAGCTGCTTTAGAGCCAGAGAAACAGGACAGCAGAGCTGCTTTAGAGGGAGTGAACCAGATCAGCAGAGTTGCTTTAGAGCCAGAGAAACAGGACAGCAGAGCTGCTTTAGAGGGAGTGAACCAGGTCAGCAGAGCTGCTCTAGAGGGTGAGAACCAGGTCAGCAGAGCTTCTTTAGAGCCAGATAACAATGTCAGCAGAGCTGCTTTAGAGCCAGAGAATGAGGTCAGCAGAGCTGCTTTAGAGGTAGAGAACCAGGTCAGCAGAGCTGGTGTTGAGCCAGAGAAACCAGGTCAGCAGAGCTGCGCTAGAGGGAGAGAACCAGGTCGGCAGAGCTGCTTTAGAGCCAGAGAACTAGGTCAGCAGAGCTGCTTTAGAACTAGAGAACGAGGTCAGCAAAGCCGTCGTAGAGAAAGAGAACCAGATGAGCAAACCTGTTTTAGAGCCAGAGAAACAGGTCAGCAGAGCTGCTCTAGAGCCTAAGAACCAGGTCAGCAGAGCTGCTCTTGAGCCAGAGAACCAGGTCAGCAGAGCTGTTCTAGAGCCAGAGAACCAGGTAAGCAGAGCTGCTCTAGAGCCAGAGAACCAGGACAGCAGAGCTGCTTTAGAGCCAGAGAAACCAGGTCAGCAGAGCTGCGCTAGAGGGAGAGAACCAGGTTAGCAGAGCTGCTTTAGAGCCAGAGAACTAGGTCAGCAGAGCGGCTTTAGAACCAGAGAACGAGGTCAGCAAAGCCGTTGTAGAGAAAGAGAACCAGATGAGCAAACCTGTTTTAGAGCCAGAGAAACAGGTCAGCAGAGCTGCTCTAGAGCCTAAGTACCAGGTCAGCAGAGCTGCTTTAGAGCCAGAGAACCAGATCAGCAGACCTGCTTTAGAGCCTAGGAACCAGGTCAGCAGAGCTGCTGTAGAGCCAGAGAACCAGGTCAGCAGAGCTGCTCTTGAGCCTAAGAACCAGGTCAGCAGAGCTGCTTTAGAGCCAGAGAACCAGATCAGCAGACCTGCTTTAGAGCCATAGAACCAGGTCAGCAGAGCTGCTTTAGAGCCAGAGAACCAGGTCAGCAGAGCCGTTGTACAGCCAGAGAACCAGGTCAGCAGAGCTGCTCCAGAGCTTAAGAACCAGGTCAGCAGAGCTGCTCTAGAGCCAGAGAACCAGGTCAGCAGAACTGCCTCAGGGCTAGAGAAACAGGTCAGCAGAGCTACTTTAGAGGGAGAGAACCAGATCAGCATAGCTGCTTTAGAGGGAGAGAACCAGATCTGCAGAGCTTCTTTAGAGCCAGAAAACCAGGTCAGCAGAGTTGTTGTAGAGCCAGAGAACCAGGTCAGCAGAGCCGTTGTTTAGCCAGAAAACCAGGTAAGCAGAGCTGCTCTAGAGCCAAGGAACCAGGTCAGCAGAGCTGCTTTAGAGCCAGGGAACCAGGTCAGCAGAGCTGCTATAGAGGGAGAAAACCATGTCAGCTGAGCCGCTTTAGCGCCAGAGAACCAGGTCAGCAGAGCTACTTTAGAGCCATAAATCCAGGTCAGCAGAGCTGCTCTAGAGGCTAAGAACCAGGTCAGCAAAGCTGCTCTAGAGGGAGAGAACCAGGTCATCAGAGCTGCTTTAGAGCCAGAGAACCACGTCAGCAGAGCTGCTTTAGAGCCAGAGAACCATGTCAGCAGAGCTGCTTTAGAGCCAGAGAATGAGGTCAGCAGAGCTGCTTTAGAGGTAGAGAACCAGGTCAGCAGAGCTGCTGTTGAGCCAAAGAAACCAGGTCAGCAGAGCTGCGCTAGAGGGAGAGAACCAGGTCAGCAGAGCTGCTTTAGAGCCAGAGAACTAGGTCAGCAGAGCTGCTTTAGAACCAGAGAACGAGGTCAGCAAAGCCGTTGTAGAGAAAGAGAACCAGATGAACAAACCTGTTTTAGAGCCAGAGAAACAGGTCAGCAGAGCTGCTCTAGAGCCTAAGAACCAGGTCAGCAGAGCTGCTTTGGAGACAGAGAACCAGGTCAGCAGAGCTGCTCTAGAGCCAGAGAAACAGGTCAGCAAAGCCGTTGTAGAGAAAGAGAACCAGATGAGCAAAGCTGTTTTAGAGCCAGAGAAACAGGTTAGCAGAGCTGCTCTAGAGCCTAAGATCCAGGTCAGCAGAGCTGCTTTAGAGCCAGAGAACTAGATCAGCAGACCTGCTTTAGAGCCTAGGAACCAGGTCAGCAGAGCTGCTGTAGAGCCAGAGAACCAGGTCAGCTGAGCTGCTCTTGAGCCTAAGAACCAGGTCAGCAGAGCTGCTTTAGAGCCAGAGAACCAGATCAGCAGACCCGCTTTAGAGCCATAGAACCAGGTCAGCAGAGCTGCTTTAGAGCCAGAAAACCAGGTCTGCAGAGCAGTTGTAGAGCCAGAGAACCAGGTCAGCAGAGCTGCTCTAGAGCCTAAGATCCAGGTCAGCAGAGCTGCTTTAGAGCCAGAGAACTAGATCAGCAGACCTGCTTTAGAGCCTAGGAACCAGGTCAGCAGAGCTGCTGTAGAGCCAGAGAACCAGGTCAGCTGAGCTGCTCTTGAGCCTAAGAACCAGGTCAGCAGAGCTGCTTTAGAGCCAGAGAACCAGATCAGCAGACCCGCTTTAGAGCCATAGAACTAGGTCAGCAGAGCTGCTTTAGAGCCAGAGAACCAGTTCAGCAGAGCCGTTGTACAGCGAGAGAACCAGGTCAGCAGAGCTGCTTTAGAGGTAGAGAACCAGGTCAGCAGAGCTGGTGTTGAGCCAGAGAAACCAGGTCAGCAGAGCTGCGCTAGAGGGAGAGAACCAGGTCGGCAGAGCTGCTTTAGAGCCAGAGAACTAGGTCAGCAGAGCTGCTTTAGAACTAGAGAACGAGGTCAGCAAAGCCGTTGTAGAGAAAGAGAACCAGATGAGCAAACCTGTTTTAGAGCCAGAGAAACAGGTCAGCAGAGCTGCTCTAGAGCCTAAGAACCAGGTCAGCAGAGCTGCTCTTGAGCCAGAGAACTAGGTCAGCAGAGCTGTTCTAGAGCCAGAGAACCAGGTAAGCAGAGCTGCTCTAGAGCCAGAGAACCAGGACAGCAGAGCTGCTTTAGAGCCAGAGAAACAGGACAGCAGAGCTGCTTTAGAGGGAGTGAACCAGATCAGCAGAGTTGCTTTAGAGCCAGAGAAACAGGACAGCAGAGCTGCTTTAGAAGGAGTGAACCAGGTCAGCAGAGCTGCTCTAGAGGGTGAGAACCAGGTCAGCAGAGCTTCTTTAGAGCCAGAGAACCATGTCAGCAGAGCTGCTTTAGAGCCAGAGAATGAGGTCAGCAGAGCTGCTTTAGAGGTAGAGAACCAGGTCAGCAGAGCTGCTGTTGAGCCAAAGAAACCAGGTCAGCAGAGCTGCGCTAGAGGGAGAGAACCAGGTCAGCAGAGCTGCTTTAGAGCCAGAGAACTAGGTCAGCAGAGCTGCTTTAGAACCAGAGAACGAGGTCAGCAAAGCCGTTGTAGAGAAAGAGAACCAGATGAACAAACCTGTTTTAGAGCCAGAGAAACAGGTCAGCAGAGCTGCTCTAGAGCCTAAGAACCAGGTCAGCAGAGCTGCTTTGGAGACAGAGAACCAGGTCAGCAGAGCTGCTCTAGAGCCAGAGAAACAGGTCAGCAAAGCCGTTGTAGAGAAAGAGAACCAGATGAGCAAAGCTGTTTTAGAGCCAGAGAAACAGGTTAGCAGAGCTGCTCTAGAGCCTAAGATCCAGGTCAGCAGAGCTGCTTTAGAGCCAGAGAACTAGATCAGCAGACCTGCTTTAGAGCCTAGGAACCAGGTCAGCAGAGCTGCTGTAGAGCCAGAGAACCAGGTCAGCTGAGCTGCTCTTGAGCCTAAGAACCAGGTCAGCAGAGCTGCTTTAGAGCCAGAGAACCAGATCAGCAGACCCGCTTTAGAGCCATAGAACCAGGTCAGCAGAGCTGCTTTAGAGCCAGAAAACCAGGTCTGCAGAGCAGTTGTAGAGCCAGAGAACCAGGTCAGCAGAGCTGCTCTAGAGCCTAAGATCCAGGTCAGCAGAGCTGCTTTAGAGCCAGAGAACTAGATCAGCAGACCTGCTTTAGAGCCTAGGAACCAGGTCAGCAGAGCTGCTGTAGAGCCAGAGAACCAGGTCAGCTGAGCTGCTCTTGAGCCTAAGAACCAGGTCAGCAGAGCTGCTTTAGAGCCAGAGAACCAGATCAGCAGACCCGCTTTAGAGCCATAGAACTAGGTCAGCAGAGCTGCTTTAGAGCCAGAGAACCAGTTCAGCAGAGCCGTTGTACAGCGAGAGAACCAGGTCAGCAGAGCTGCTTTAGAGGTAGAGAACCAGGTCAGCAGAGCTGGTGTTGAGCCAGAGAAACCAGGTCAGCAGAGCTGCGCTAGAGGGAGAGAACCAGGTCGGCAGAGCTGCTTTAGAGCCAGAGAACTAGGTCAGCAGAGCTGCTTTAGAACTAGAGAACGAGGTCAGCAAAGCCGTTGTAGAGAAAGAGAACCAGATGAGCAAACCTGTTTTAGAGCCAGAGAAACAGGTCAGCAGAGCTGCTCTAGAGCCTAAGAACCAGGTCAGCAGAGCTGCTCTTGAGCCAGAGAACTAGGTCAGCAGAGCTGTTCTAGAGCCAGAGAACCAGGTAAGCAGAGCTGCTCTAGAGCCAGAGAACCAGGACAGCAGAGCTGCTTTAGAGCCAGAGAAACAGGACAGCAGAGCTGCTTTAGAGGGAGTGAACCAGATCAGCAGAGTTGCTTTAGAGCCAGAGAAACAGGACAGCAGAGCTGCTTTAGAAGGAGTGAACCAGGTCAGCAGAGCTGCTCTAGAGGGTGAGAACCAGGTCAGCAGAGCTTCTTTAGAGCCAGAGAACCATGTCAGCAGAGCTGCTTTAGAGCCAGAGAATGAGGTCAGCAGAGCTGCTTTAGAGGTAGAGAACCAGGTCAGCAGAGCTGCTGTTGAGCCAGAGAAACCAGGTCAGCAGAGCTGCGCTAGAGGGAGAGAACCAGGTTAGCAGAGCTGCTTTAGAGCCAGAGAACTAGGTCAGCAGAGCGGCTTTAGAACCAGAGAACGAGGTCAGCAAAGCCGTTGCAGAGAAAGAGAACCAGATGAGCAAACCTGTTTTAGAGCCAGAGAAACAGGTCAGCAGAGCTGCTCTAGAGCCTAAGAACCAGGTCAGCAGAGCTGCTTTGGAGCCAGAGAACCAGGTCAGCAGAGCTGCTCTAGAGCCAGAGAAACAGGTCAGCAAAGCCGTTGTAGAGAAAGAGAACCAGATGAGCAAAGCTGTTTTAGAGCCAGAGAAACAGGTCAGCAGAGCTGCTCTAGAGCCTAAGAACCAGGTCAGCAGAGCTGCTTTAGAGCCAGAGAACCAGATCAGCAGACCTGCTTTAGAGCCTAGGAACCAGGTCAGCAGAGCTGCTGTAGAGCCAGAGAACCAGGTCAGCAGAGCTGCTCTTGAGCCTAAGAACCAGGTCAGCAGAGCTGCTTTAGAGCCAGAGAACCAGATCAGCAGACCTGCTTTAGAGCCATAGAACCAGGTCAGCAGAGCTGCTTTAGAGCCAGAGAACCAGGTCAGCAGAGCCGTTGTACAGCCAGAGAACCAGGTCAGCAGAGCTGCTCCAGAGCTTAAGAACCAGGTCAGCAGAGCTGCTCTAGAGCCAGAGAACCAGGTCAGCAGAACTGCCTCAGGGCTAGAGAAACAGGTCAGCAGAGCTACTTTAGAGGGAGAGAACCAGATCAGCATAGCTGCTTTAGAGGGAGAGAACCAGATCTGCAGAGCTTCTTTAGAGCCAGAAAACCAGGTCAGCAGAGTTGTTGTAGAGCCAGAGAACCAGGTCAGCAGAGCCGTTGTTTAGCCAGAAAACCAGGTAAGCAGAGCTGCTCTAGAGCCAAGGAACCAGGTCAGCAGAGCTGCTTTAGAGCCAGGGAACCAGGTCAGCAGAGCTGCTATAGAGGGAGAAAACCATGTCAGCTGAGCCGCTTTAGCGCCAGAGAACCAGGTCAGCAGAGCTACTTTAGAGCCACAAATCCAGGTCAGCAGAGCTGCTCTAGAGGCTAAGAACCAGGTCAGCAAAGCTGCTCTAGAGGGAGAGAACCAGGTCAGCAGAGCTGCTTTAGAGCCAGAGAACCACGTCAGCAGAGCTGCTTTAGAGCCAGAGAACCATGTCAGCAGAGCTGCTTTAGAGCCAGAGAATGAGGTCAGCAGAGCTGCTTTAGAGGTAGAGAACCAGGTCAGCAGAGCTGCTGTTGAGCCAGAGAAACCAGGTCAGCAGAGCTGCGCTAGAGGGAGAGAACCAGGTCAGCAGAGCTGCTTTAGAGCCAGAGAACTAGGTCAGCAGAGCTGCTTTAGAACCAGAGAACGAGGTCAGCAAAGCCGTTGTAGAGAAAGAGAACCAGATGAGCAAACCTGTTTTAGAGCCAGAGAAACAGGTCAGCAGAGTTGCTCTAGAGCCTAAGAACCAGGTCAGCAGAGCTGCTTTGGAGACAGAGAACCAGGTCAGCAGAGCTGCTCTAGAGCCAGAGAAACAGGTCAGCAAAGCCGTTGTAGACAAAGAGAACCAGATGAGCAAAGCTGTTTTAGAGCCAGAGAAACAGGTTAGCAGAGCTGCTCTAGATCCTAAGATCCAGGTCAGCAGAGCTGCTTTAGAGCCAGAGAACTAGATCAGCAGACCTGCTTTAGAGCCTAGGAACCAGGTCAGCAGAGCTGCTGTAGAGCCAGAGAACCAGGTCAGCTGAGCTGCTCTTGAGCCTAAGAACCAGGTCAGCAGAGCTGCTTTAGAGCCAGAGAACCAGATCAGCAGACCCGCTTTAGAGCCATAGAACTAGGTCAGCAGAGCTGCTTTAGAGCCAGAGAACCAGTTCAGCAGAGCCGTTGTACAGCGAGAGAACCAGGTCAGCAGAGCTGCTTTAGAGGTAGAGAACCAGGTCAGCAGAGCTGGTGTTGAGCCAGAGAAACCAGGTCAGCAGAGCTGCGCTAGAGGGAGAGAACCAGGTCGGCAGAGCTGCTTTAGAGCCAGAGAACTAGGTCAGCAGAGCTGCTTTAGAACTAGAGAACGAGGTCAGCAAAGCCGTTGTAGAGAAAGAGAACCAGATGAGCAAACCTGTTTTAGAGCCAGAGAAACAGGTCAGCAGAGCTGCTCTAGAGCCTAAGAACCAGGTCAGCAGAGCTGCTCTTGAGCCAGAGAACCAGGTCAGCAGAGCTGTTCTAGAGCCAGAGAACCAGGTAAGCAGAGTTGCTCTAGAGCCAGAGAACCAGGACAGCAGAGCTGCTTTAGAGCCAGAGAAACAGGACAGCAGAGCTGCTTTAGAGGGAGTGAACCAGATCAGCAGAGTTGCTTTAGAGCCAGAGAAACAGGACAGCAGAGCTGCTTTAGAAGGAGTGAACCAGGTCAGCAGAGCTGCTCTAGAGGGTGAGAACAAGGTCAGCAGAGCTTCTTTAGAGCCAGAGAACCATGCCAGCAGAGCTGCTTTAGAGCCAGAGAATGAGGTCAGCAGAGCTGCTTTAGAGGTAGAGAACCAGGTCAGCAGAGCTGCGCTAGAGGGAGAGAACCAGGTCAGCAGAGCTGCTTTAGAGCCAGAGAACTAGGTCAGCAGAGCGGCTTTAGAACCAGAGAACGAGGTCAGCAAAGCCGTTGTAGAGAAAGAGAACCAGATGAGCAAACCTGTTTTAGAGCCAGAAAAACAGGTCAGCAGAGCTGCTCTAGAGCCTAAGAACCAGGTCAGCAGAGCTGCTTTGGAGCCAGAGAACCAGGTCAGCAGAGCTGCTCTAGAGCCAGAGAAACAGGTCAGCAAAGCCGTTGTAGAGAAAGAGAATCAGATGAGCAAAGCTGTTTTAGAGCCAGAGAAACAGGTCAGCAGAGCTGCTCTAGAGCCTAAGAACCAGGTCAGCAGAGCTGCTTTAGAGCCAGAGAACCAGATCAGCAGACCTGCTTTAGAGCCTAGGAACCAGGTCAGCAGAGCTGCTGTAGAGCCAGAGAACCAGGTCAGCAGAGCTGCTCTTGAGCCTAAGAACCAGGTCAGCAGAGCTGCTTTAGAGCCAGAGAACCAGATCAGCAGACCTGCTTTAGAGCCATGGAACCAGGTCAGCAGAGCTGCTTTAGAGCCAGAGAACCAGGTCAGCAGAGCCGTTGTACAGCCAGAGAACCAGGTCAGCAGAGCTGCTCTTGAGCCTAAGAACCAGGTCAGCAGAGCTGCTTTAGAGCCAGAGAACCAGATCAGCAGAGCTGCTCCAGAGCTTAAGAACCAGGTCAGCAGAGCTGCTCTAGAGCCAGAGAAACAGGTCAGCAGAGCTACTTTAGAGGGAGAGAACCAGATCAGCATAGCTGCTTTAGAGGGAGAGAACCAGATCTGCAGAGCTTCTTTAGAGCCAGAAAACCAGGTCAGCAGAGTTGTTGTAGAGCCAGAGAACCAGGTCAGCAGAGCCGTTGTTTAGCCAGAAAACCAGGTAAGCAGAGCTGCTCTAGAGCCTAAGAACCAGGTCAACAGAGCTGCTTTAGAGCCAGGGAACCAGGTCAGCAGAGCTGCTATAGAGGGAGAAAACCATGTCAGCTGAGCCGCTTTAGCGCCAGAGAACCAGGTCAGCAGAGCTACTTTAGAGCCATAGATCCAGGTCAGCAGAGCTGCTCTAGAGGCTAAGAACCAGGTCAGCAAAGCTGCTCTAGAGGGAGAGAACCAGGTCAGCAGAGCTGCTTTAGAGCCAGAGAACCACGTCAGCAGAGCTGCTTTAGAGCCAGAGAACCATGTCAGCAGAGCTGCTTTAGAGCCAGAGAATGAGGTCAGCAGAGCTGCTTTAGAGGTAGAGAACCAGGTCAGCAGAGCTGCTGTTGAGCCAGAGAAACCAGGTCAGCAGAGCTGCGCTTGAGGGAGAGAACCAGGTCAGCAGAGCTGCTTTAGAGCCAGAGAACTAGGTCAGCAGAGCTGCTTTAGAACCAGAGAACGAGGTCAGCAAAGCCGTTGTAGAGAAAGAGAACCAGATGAGCAAACCTGTTTTAGAGCCAGAGAAACAGGTCAGCAGAGCTGCTCTAGAGCCTAAGAACCAGGTCAGCAGAGCTGCTTTGGAGACAGAGAACCAGGTCAGCAGAGATGCTCTAGAGCCAGAGAAACAGGTCAGCAAAGCCGTTGTAGAGAAAGAGAACCAGATGAGCAAAGCTCTTTTAGAGCCAGAGAAACAGGTTAGCAGAGCTGCTCTAGAGCCTAAGATCCAGGTCAGCAGAGCTGCTTTAGAGCCAGAGAACTAGATCAGCAGACCTGCTTTAGAGCCTAGGAACCAGGTCAGCAGAGCTGCTGTAGAGCCAGAGAACCAGGTCAGCTGAGCTGCTCTTGAGCCTAAGAACCAGGTCAACAGAGCTGCTTTAGAGCCAGAGAACCAGATCAGCAGACCCGCTTTAGAGCCATAGAACCAGGTCAGCAGAGCTGCTTTAGAGCCAGAGAACCAGGTCAGCAGAGCCGTTGTACAGCGAGAGAACCAGGTCAGCAGAGCTGCTCCAGAGCTTAAGAACCAGGTCAGCAGAGCTGCTCTAGAGCCAGAGAACCAGGTCAGCAGAACTGCCTCAGGGCTAGAGAAACAGGTCAGCAGAGCTACTTTAGAGGGAGAGAACCAGATCAGCATAGCTGCTTTAGAGGGAGAGAACTAGATCTGCAGAGCTGCTTTAGAGCCAGAAAACCAGGTCAGCAGAGTTGTTGTAGAGCCAGAGAACCAGGTCAGCAGAGCCGTTGTTTAGCAAGAAAACCAGATAAGCAGAGCTGCTCTAGAGCCTAAGAACCAGGTCAGCAGAGCTGCTTTAGAGCCAGGGAACCAGGTCAGCAGAGCTGCTATAGAGGGAGAAAACCATGTCAGCTGAGCCGCTTTAGCGCCAGAGAACCAGGTCAGCAGAGCTACTTTAGAGCCATAGATCCAGGTCAGCAGAGCTGCTCTAGAGGCTAAGAACCAGGTCAGCAAAGCTGCTCTAGAGGGAGAGAACCAGGTCAGCAGAGCTGCTTTAGAGCCAGAGAACCAGGTCAGCAGAGCTGCTTTAGAGCCAGAGAACCAGGTCAGCAGAGCTGCTGTTGAGCCAGAGAAACCAGGTCAGCAGAGCTGCTTTAGAGGGAGAGAACCAGATCAGCAGAGCTGCTTTAGAGCCAGAGAACCAGGTCAGCAGAGATGCTTTAGAAACAGAGAACCAGGGCAGCAGAGCTGCTTTAGAGCCAGAGAACCAGGTCAGCAGAGCCGTTGTACAGCCAGAGAACCAGGTCAGCAGAGCTGCTCCAGAGCTTAAGAACCAGGTCAGCAGAGGTGCTCTAGAGGCAGAGAACCAGGTCAGCAGAGCTGCCTCAGGGCTAGAGAAACAGGTCAGCAGAGCTACTTTAGAGGGAGAGAACCAGATCAGCATGGCTGCTTTAGAGGGAGAGAACCAGATCTGCAGAGCTGCTTTAGAGCCAGAGAACCAGGTCAGCAGAGCCGTTGTTTAGCCAGAAAACCAGGTAAGCAGAGCTGCTCTAGAGCCTAAGAACCAGGTCAGCAGAGCTGCTTTAGAGCCAGGGAACCAGGTCAGCAGAGCTGCTATAGAGGGAGAAAACCATGTCAGCTGAGCCGCTTTAGCGCCAGAGAACCAGGTCAGCAGAGCTACTTGAGAGCCATAGATCCAGGTCAGCAGAGCTGCTCTAGAGGCTAAGAACCAGGTCAGCAGAGCTGCTCTAGAGGGAGAGAACCAGGTCAGCAGAGCTGCTTTAGAGCCAGAGAACCAGGTCAGCAGAGCTGCTTTAGAGTCAGAGAACCAGGTCAGCAGAGCTGCTGTTGAGCCAGAGAACCAGGTCAGCAGAGCTGCTTTAGAGGGAGAGAACCAGGTCAGCAGAGCTGCTTTAGAGCCAGAGAACCAGGTCAGCAGAGCTGCTTTAGAAACAGAGAACCAGGGCAGCAGAGGTGCTTTAGAGCCAGAGAACCAGGTCAGCAGAGCCATTGTACAGCCAGAGAACCAGGTCAGCAGAGCTGCTCCAGAGCTTAAGAACCAGGTCAGCAGAGCTGCTCTAGAGCCAGAGAACCAGGTAAACAGATCTGCCCCAGGGCTAGAGAAACAGGTCAGCAGAGCTAATTTAGAGGGAGAGAACCATATCAGCACAGCTGCTTTAGAGGGAGAGAACCAGATCTGCAGAGCTGCTTTAGAGCCAGAGAACCAGGTCAGCAGAGTCGTTGTAGAGCCAGAGAACCAGGTCAGCAGAGCCGTTGTTTAGCCAGAAAACCAGGTAAGCAGAGCTGCTCTAGAGCGTAAGAACCAGGTCAGCAGAGCTGCTTTAGAGCCAGGGAACCAAGTCAGCAGGGCTGCTGTACAGCCAGAGAAACCAGGTCAGCAGAACCGTTGTAAACACTGAGAAACAGATCAGTAAAGCTGCTCTAGAGCCAGAAAACCAGGTCTGCAGAGCAGTTGTAGAGCCAGAGAACCAGGTCAGCAGAGCTGCTCTAGAGCCTAAGAACCAGGTCAGCAGACCTGCTCTAGAGCCAGAGAACCAGATCAGCAGAGCTGCTTTAGAGCCATAGAACTAGGTCAGCATAGCTGCTTTAGAACCAGAGAACGAGGTCAGCAGAGCTGCTTTAGATCCATAGAACCAGGTCAGCAAAGCTTCTTTAGAACCAGAGAACCAGGTAAGCAGAGCAGTTGTAGAGCCAGAGAACCAGGTCAGTAGAGCTGCTCTAGAGCCTAAGAACCAGGTCAGCAGAGCTGCTCTTGAGCCAGAGAACCCGGTCAGCAGAGCTGCTCTAGAGCCAGAGAACCAGATAAGCAGAGCTGCTCTAGAGCCAGAGAACCAGGACAGCAGAGCTGCTTTAGAGGGAGTGAACCAGATCAGCAGAGTTGCTTTAGAGCCAGAGAAACAGGACAGCAGAGCTGCTTTAGGGGGAGTGAACCAGGTCAGCAGAGCTGCTCTAGAGCCAGAGAACCAGGTAAGCAGAGCTGCCTCAGGGCTAGAGAAACAGGTCAGCAGAGCTACTTTAGAGGGAGAGAACCAGATCAGCATAGCTGCTTTAGAGGGAGAGAACCAGATCTGCAGAGCTGCTTTAGAGCCAGAGAACCAGGTCAGCAGAGTCGTTGTAGAGCCAGAGAACCAGGTCAGCAGAGCCGTTGTTTAGCCAGAAAACCAGGTAAGCAGAGCTGCTCTAGAGCGTAAGAACCAGGTCAGCAGAGCTGCTTTAGAGCCAGGGAACCAGGTCAGCAGAGCTGCTGTAGAGCCAGAGAAACCAGGTCAGCAGAACCGTTGTAAACACTGAGAAACAGATCAGTAAAGCTGCTCTAGAGCCAGAGAACCAGGTCAGCAGAGCTGCTCTAGAGCCTAAGAACCAGGTCAGCAGACCTGCTCTAGAGCCAGAGAACCAGATCAGCAGAGCTGCTTTAGATCCATAGAACTAGGTCAGCATAGCTGCTTTAGAACCAGAGAACGAGGTCAGCAGAGCTGCTTTAGATCCATAGAACCAGGTCAGCAAAGCTTCTTTAGAACCAGAGAACCAGGTAAGCAGAGCAGTTGTAGAGCCAGAGAACCAGGTCAGTAGAGCTGCTCTAGAGCCTAAGAACCAGGTCAGCAGAGCTGCTCTTGAGCCAGAGAACCCGGTCAGCAGAGCTGCTCTAGAGCCAGAGATCCAGGTAAGCAGAGCTGCTCTAGAGCCAGAGAACCAGGACAGCAGAGCTGCTTTAGAGCCAGAGAAACAGGACAGCAGAGCTGCTTTAGAGGGAGTGAACCAGATCAGCAGAGTTGCTTTAGAGCCAGAGAAACAGGACAGCAGAGCTGCTTTAGAGGGAGTGAACCAGGTCAGCAGAGCTGCTCTAGAGGGTGAGAACCAGGTCAGCAGAGCTTCTTTAGAGCCAGATAAACATGTCAGCAGAGCTGCTTTAGAGCCAGAGAATGAGGTCAGCAGAGCTACTTTAGAGGTAGAGAACCAGGTCAGCAGAGCTGCTGTTGAGCCAGAGAAACCAGGTCAGCAGAGCTGCGCTAGAGGGAGAGAACCAGGTCAGCAGAGCTGCTTTAGAGCCAGAGAACCAGGTCAGCAGAGCCGCTTTAGAACTAGAGAACGAGGTCAGCAAAGCCGTTGTAGAGAAAGAGAACCAGATGAGCAAACCTGTTTTAGAGCCAGAGAAACAGGTCAGCAGAGCTGCTCTAGAGCCTAAGAACCAGGTCAGCAGAGCTGCTTTAGAGCCCGAGAACCGGATCAGCAGACCTGCTTTAGAGCCTAGGAACCAGGTCAGCAGAGCTGCTTTAGAGCCAGAGAACCAGATCAGCAGACCTGCTTTAGAGCCATAGACCCAGGTCAGCAGAGCTGCTTTAGAGCCAGAGAACCAGGTCAGCAGAGCCGTTGTACAGCCAGAGAACCAGGTCAGCAGAGCTGCTCCAGAGCCTAAGAACCAGGTCAGCAGAGCTGCTCTAGAGCCAGAGAACCAGGTCAGCAGAGCTGCCACAGGGCTAGAGAAACAGGCCAGCAGAGCTGCTCTAGAGGCTAAGAACCAGGTCAGCAGAGCTGCTCTAGAGGGAGGGAACCAGGTCAGCAGAGCTGCTTTAGAGCCAGAGAACCAGGTCAGCAGAGCTGCTCTAGAGGCTAAGAACCAGGTCAGCAGAGCTGCTCTAGAGGGAGAGAACCAGGTCAGCAGAGCTGCTCTAGAGGGTGAGAACCAGGTCAGCAGAGCTTCTTTAGAGCCAGAGAACCATGTCAGCAGAGCTGCTTTAGAGCCAGAGAATGAGGTCAGCAGAGCTGCTTTAGAGGTAGAGAACCAGGTCAGCAGAGCTGCTGTTGAGCCAGAGAAACCAGGTCAGCAGAGCTGCGCTAGAGGGAGAGAACCAGGTTAGCAGAGCTGCTTTAGAGCCAGAGAACTAGGTCAGCAGAGCGGCTTTAGAACCAGAGAACGAGGTCAGCAAAGCCGTTGTAGAGAAAGAGAACCAGATGAGCAAACCTGTTTTAGAGCCAGAGAAACAGGTCAGCAGAGCTGCTCTAGAGCCTAAGTACCAGGTCAGCAGAGCTGCTTTAGAGCCAGAGAACCAGATCAGCAGACCTGCTTTAGAGCCTAGGAACCAGGTCAGCAGAGCTGCTGTAGAGCCAGAGAACCAGGTCAGCAGAGCTGCTCTTGAGCCTAAGAACCAGGTCAGCAGAGCTGCTTTAGAGCCAGAGAACCAGATCAGCAGACCTGCTTTAGAGCCATAGAACCAGGTCAGCAGAGCTGCTTTAGAGCCAGAGAACCAGGTCAGCAGAGCCGTTGTACAGCCAGAGAACCAGGTCAGCAGAGCTGCTCCAGAGCTTAAGAACCAGGTCAGCAGAGCTGCTCTAGAGCCAGAGAACCAGGTCAGCAGAACTGCCTCAGGGCTAGAGAAACAGGTCAGCAGAGCTACTTTAGAGGGAGAGAACCAGATCAGCATAGCTGCTTTAGAGGGAGAGAACCAGATCTGCAGAGCTTCTTTAGAGCCAGAAAACCAGGTCAGCAGAGTTGTTGTAGAGCCAGAGAACCAGGTCAGCAGAGCCGTTGTTTAGCCAGAAAACCAGGTAAGCAGAGCTGCTCTAGAGCCAAGGAACCAGGTCAGCAGAGCTGCTTTAGAGCCAGGGAACCAGGTCAGCAGAGCTGCTATAGAGGGAGAAAACCATGTCAGCTGAGCCGCTTTAGCGCCAGAGAACCAGGTCAGCAGAGCTACTTTAGAGCCATAAATCCAGGTCAGCAGAGCTGCTCTAGAGGCTAAGAACCAGGTCAGCAAAGCTGCTCTAGAGGGAGAGAACCAGGTCATCAGAGCTGCTTTAGAGCCAGAGAACCACGTCAGCAGAGCTGCTTTAGAGCCAGAGAACCATGTCAGCAGAGCTGCTTTAGAGCCAGAGAATGAGGTCAGCAGAGCTGCTTTAGAGGTAGAGAACCAGGTCAGCAGAGCTGCTGTTGAGCCAAAGAAACCAGGTCAGCAGAGCTGCGCTAGAGGGAGAGAACCAGGTCAGCAGAGCTGCTTTAGAGCCAGAGAACTAGGTCAGCAGAGCTGCTTTAGAACCAGAGAACGAGGTCAGCAAAGCCGTTGTAGAGAAAGAGAACCAGATGAGCAAACCTGTTTTAGAGCCAGAGAAACAGGTCAGCAGAGCTGCTCTAGAGCCTAAGAACCAGGTCAGCAGAGCTGCTTTGGAGACAGAGAACCAGGTCAGCAGAGCTGCTCTAGAGCCAGAGAAACAGGTCAGCAAAGCCGTTGTAGAGAAAGAGAACCAGATGAGCAAAGCTGTTTTAGAGCCAGAGAAACAGGTTAGCAGAGCTGCTCTAGAGCCTAAGATCCAGGTCAGCAGAGCTGCTTTAGAGCCAGAGAACTAGATCAGCAGACCTGCTTTAGAGCCTAGGAACCAGGTCAGCAGAGCTGCTGTAGAGCCAGAGAACCAGGTCAGCTGAGCTGCTCTTGAGCCATAGAACTAGGTCAGCAGAGCTGCTTTAGAGCCAGAGAACCAGTTCAGCAGAGCCGTTGTACAGCGAGAGAACCAGGTCAGCAGAGCTGCTTTAGAGGTAGAGAACCAGGTCAGCAGAGCTGGTGTTGAGCCAGAGAAACCAGGTCAGCAGAGCTGCGCTAGAGGGAGAGAACCAGGTCGGCAGAGCTGCTTTAGAGCCAGAGAACTAGGTCAGCAGAGCTGCTTTAGAACTAGAGAACGAGGTCAGCAAAGCCGTTGTAGAGAAAGAGAACCAGATGAGCAAACCTGTTTTAGAGCCAGAGAAACAGGTCAGCAGAGCTGCTCTAGAGCCTAAGAACCAGGTCAGCAGAGCTGCTCTTGAGCCAGAGAACTAGGTCAGCAGAGCTGTTCTAGAGCCAGAGAACCAGGTAAGCAGAGCTGCTCTAGAGCCAGAGAACCAGGACAGCAGAGCTGCTTTAGAGCCAGAGAAACAGGACAGCAGAGCTGCTTTAGAGGGAGTGAACCAGATCAGCAGAGTTGCTTTAGAGCCAGAGAAACAGGACAGCAGAGCTGCTTTAGAAGGAGTGAACCAGGTCAGCAGAGCTGCTCTAGAGGGTGAGAACCAGGTCAGCAGAGCTTCTTTAGAGCCAGAGAACCATGTCAGCAGAGCTGCTTTAGAGCCAGAGAATGAGGTCAGCAGAGCTGCTTTAGAGGTAGAGAACCAGGTCAGCAGAGCTGCTGTTGAGCCAGAGAAACCAGGTCAGCAGAGCTGCGCTAGAGGGAGAGAACCAGGTTAGCAGAGCTGCTTTAGAGCCAGAGAACTAGGTCAGCAGAGCGGCTTTAGAACCAGAGAACGAGGTCAGCAAAGCCGTTGTAGAGAAAGAGAACCAGATGAGCAAACCTGTTTTAGAGCCAGAGAAACAGGTCAGCAGAGCTGCTCTAGAGCCTAAGAACCAGGTCAGCAGAGCTGCTTTGGAGCCAGAGAACCAGGTCAGCAGAGCTGCTCTAGAGCCAGAGAAACAGGTCAGCAAAGCCGTTGTAGAGAAAGAGAACCAGATGAGCAAAGCTGTTTTAGAGCCAGAGAAACAGGTCAGCAGAGCTGCTCTAGAGCCTAAGAACCAGGTCAGCAGAGCTGCTTTAGAGCCAGAGAACCAGATCAGCAGACCTGCTTTAGAGCCTAGGAACCAGGTCAGCAGAGCTGCTGTAGAGCCAGAGAACCAGGTCAGCAGAGCTGCTCTTGAGCCTAAGAACCAGGTCAGCAGAGCTGCTTTAGAGCCAGAGAACCAGATCAGCAGACCTGCTTTAGAGCCATAGAACCAGGTCAGCAGAGCTGCTTTAGAGCCAGAGAACCAGGTCAGCAGAGCCGTTGTACAGCCAGAGAACCAGGTCAGCAGAGCTGCTCCAGAGCTTAAGAACCAGGTCAGCAGAGCTGCTCTAGAGCCAGAGAACCAGGTCAGCAGAACTGCCTCAGGGCTAGAGAAACAGGTCAGCAGAGCTAATTTAGAGGGAGAGAACCAGATCAGCATAGCTGCTTTAGAGGGAGAGAACCAGATCTGCAGAGCTTCTTTAGAGCCAGAAAACCAGGTCAGCAGAGTTGTTGTAGAGCCAGAGAACCAGGTCAGCAGAGCCGTTGTTTAGCCAGAAAACCAGGTAAGCAGAGCTGCTCTAGAGCCAAGGAACCAGGTCAGCAGAGCTGCTTTAGAGCCAGGGAACCAGGTCAGCAGAGCTGCTATAGAGGGAGAAAACCATGTCAGCTGAGCCGCTTTAGCGCCAGAGAACCAGGTCAGCAGAGCTACTTTAGAGCCACAAATCCAGGTCAGCAGAGCTGCTCTAGAGGCTAAGAACCAGGTCAGCAAAGCTGCTCTAGAGGGAGAGAACCAGGTCAGCAGAGCTGCTTTAGAGCCAGAGAACCACGTCAGCAGAGCTGCTTTAGAGCCAGAGAACCATGTCAGCAGAGCTGCTTTAGAGCCAGAGAATGAGGTCAGCAGAGCTGCTTTAGAGGTAGAGAACCAGGTCCGCAGAGCTGCTGTTGAGCCAGAGAAACCAGGTCAGCAGAGCTGCGCTAGAGGGAGAGAACCAGGTCAGCAGAGCTGCTTTAGAGCCAGAGAACTAGGTCAGCAGAGCTGCTTTAGAACCAGAGAACGAGGTCAGCAAAGCCGTTGTAGAGAAAGAGAACCAGATGAGCAAACCTGTTTTAGAGCCAGAGAAACAGGTCAGCAGAGTTGCTCTAGAGCCTAAGAACCAGGTCAGCAGAGCTGCTTTGGAGACAGAGAACCAGGTCAGCAGAGCTGCTCTAGAGCCAGAGAAACAGGTCAGCAAAGCCGTTGTAGACAAAGAGAACCAGATGAGCAAAGCTGTTTTAGAGCCAGAGAAACAGGTTAGCAGAGCTGCTCTAGATCCTAAGATCCAGGTCAGCAGAGCTGCTTTAGAGCCAGAGAACTAGATCAGCAGACCTGCTTTAGAGCCTAGGAACCAGGTCAGCAGAGCTGCTGTAGAGCCAGAGAACCAGGTCAGCTGAGCTGCTCTTGAGCCTAAGAACCAGGTCAGCAGAGCTGCTTTAGAGCCAGAGAACCAGATCAGCAGACCCGCTTTAGAGCCATAGAACTAGGTCAGCAGAGCTGCTTTAGAGCCAGAGAACCAGTTCAGCAGAGCCGTTGTACAGCGAGAGAACCAGGTCAGCAGAGCTGCTTTAGAGGTAGAGAACCAGGTCAGCAGAGCTGGTGTTGAGCCAGAGAAACCAGGTCAGCAGAGCTGCGCTAGAGGGAGAGAACCAGGTCGGCAGAGCTGCTTTAGAGCCAGAGAACTAGGTCAGCAGAGCTGCTTTAGAACTAGAGAACGAGGTCAGCAAAGCCGTTGAAGAGAAAGAGAACCAGATGAGCAAACCTGTTTTAGAGCCAGAGAAACAGGTCAGCAGAGCTGCTCTAGAGCCTAAGAACCAGGTCAGCAGAGCTGCTCTTGAGCCAGAGAACCAGGTCAGCAGAGCTGTTCTAGAGCCAGAGAACCAGGTAAGCAGAGTTGCTCTAGAGCCAGAGAACCAGGACAGCAGAGCTGCTTTAGAGCCAGAGAAACAGGACAGCAGAGCTGCTTTAGAGGGAGTGAACCAGATCAGCAGAGTTGCTTTAGAGCCAGAGAAACAGGACAGCAGAGCTGCTTTAGAAGGAGTGAACCAGGTCAGCAGAGCTGCTCTAGAGGGTGAGAACAAGGTCAGCAGAGCTTCTTTAGAGCCAGAGAACCATGCCAGCAGAGCTGCTTTAGAGCCAGAGAATGAGGTCAGCAGAGCTGCTTTAGAGGTAGAGAACCAGGTCAGCAGAGCTGCGCTAGAGGGAGAGAACCAGGTCAGCAGAGCTGCTTTAGAGCCAGAGAACTAGGTCAGCAGAGCGGCTTTAGAACCAGAGAACGAGGTCAGCAAAGCCGTTGTAGAGAAAGAGAACCAGATGAGCAAACCTGTTTTAGAGCCAGAAAAACAGGTCAGCAGAGCTGCTCTAGAGCCTAAGAACCAGGTCAGCAGAGCTGCTTTGGAGCCAGAGAACCAGGTCAGCAGAGCTGCTCTAGAGCCAGAGAAACAGGTCAGCAAAGCCGTTGTAGAGAAAGAGAATCAGATGAGCAAAGCTGTTTTAGAGCCAGAGAAACAGGTCAGCAGAGCTGCTCTAGAGCCTAAGAACCAGGTCAGCAGAGCTGCTTTAGAGCCAGAGAACCAGATCAGCAGACCTGCTTTAGAGCCTAGGAACCAGGTCAGCAGAGCTGCTGTAGAGCCAGAGAACCAGGTCAGCAGAGCTGCTCTTGAGCCTAAGAACCAGGTCAGCAGAGCTGCTTTAGAGCCAGAGAACCAGATCAGCAGACCTGCTTTAGAGCCATAGAACCAGGTCAGCAGAGCTGCTTTAGAGCCAGAGAACCAGGTCAGCAGAGCCGTTGTACAGCCAGAGAACCAGGTCAGCAGAGCTGCTCTTGAGCCTAAGAACCAGGTCAGCAGAGCTGCTTTAGAGCCAGAGAACCAGATCAGCAGAGCTGCTCCAGAGCTTAAGAACCAGGTCAGCAGAGCTGCTCTAGAGCCAGAGAAACAGGTCAGCAGAGCTACTTTAGAGGGAGAGAACCAGATCAGCATAGCTGCTTTAGAGGGAGAGAACCAGATCTGCAGAGCTTCTTTAGAGCCAGAAAACCAGGTCAGCAGAGTTGTTGTAGAGCCAGAGAACCAGGTCAGCAGAGCCGTTGTTTAGCCAGAAAACCAGGTAAGCAGAGCTGCTCTAGAGCCTAAGAACCAGGTCAACAGAGCTGCTTTAGAGCCAGGGAACCAGGTCAGCAGAGCTGCTATAGAGGGAGAAAACCATGTCAGCTGAGCCGCTTTAGCGCCAGAGAACCAGGTCAGCAGAGCTACTTTAGAGCCATAGATCCAGGTCAGCAGAGCTGCTCTAGAGGCTAAGAACCAGGTCAGCAAAGCTGCTCTAGAGGGAGAGAACCAGGTCAGCAGAGCTGCTTTAGAGCCAGAGAACCACGTCAGCAGAGCTGCTTTAGAGCCAGAGAACCATGTCAGCAGAGCTGCTTTAGAGCCAGAGAATGAGGTCAGCAGAGCTGCTTTAGAGGTAGAGAACCAGGTCAGCAGAGCTGCTGTTGAGCCAGAGAAACCAGGTCAGCAGAGCTGCGCTTGAGGGAGAGAACCAGGTCAGCAGAGCTGCTTTAGAGCCAGAGAACTAGGTCAGCAGAGCTGCTTTAGAACCAGAGAACGAGGTCAGCAAAGCCGTTGTAGAGAAAGAGAACCAGATGAGCAAACCTGTTTTAGAGCCAGAGAAACAGGTCAGCAGAGCTGCTCTAGAGCCTAAGAACCAGGTCAGCAGAGCTGCTTTGGAGACAGAGAACCAGGTCAGCAGAGCTGCTCTAGAGCCAGAGAAACAGGTCAGCAAAGCCGTTGTAGAGAAAGAGAACCAGATGAGCAAAGCTCTTTTAGAGCCAGAGAAACAGGTTAGCAGAGCTGCTCTAGAGCCTAAGATCCAGGTCAGCAGAGCTGCTTTAGAGCCAGAGAACTAGATCAGCAGACCTGCTTTAGAGCCTAGGAACCAGGTCAGCAGAGCTGCTGTAGAGCCAGAGAACCAGGTCAGCTGAGCTGCTCTTGAGCCTAAGAACCAGGTCAGCAGAGCTGCTTTAGAGCCAGAGAACCAGGTCAGCAGACCCGCTTTAGAGCCATAGAACCAGGTCAGCAGAGCTGCTTTAGAGCCTGAGAACCAGGTCAGCAGAGCCGTTGTACAGCGAGAGAACCAGGTCAGCAGAGCTGCTCCAGAGCTTAAGAACCAGGTCAGCAGAGCTGCTCTAGAGCCAGAGAACCAGGTCAGCAGAACTGCCTCAGGGCTAGAGAAACAGGTCAGCAGAGCTACTTTAGAGGGAGAGAACCAGATCAGCATAGCTGCTTTAGAGGGAGAGAACTAGATCTGCAGAGCTGCTTTAGAGCCAGAAAACCAGGTCAGCAGAGTTGTTGTAGAGCCAGAGAACCAGGTCAGCAGAGCCGTTGTTTAGCAAGAAAACCAGATAAGCAGAGCTGCTCTAGAGCCTAAGAACCAGGTCAGCAGAGCTGCTTTAGAGCCAGGGAACCAGGTCAGCAGAGCTGCTATAGAGGGAGAAAACCATGTCAGCTGAGCCGCTTTAGCGCCAGAGAACCAGGTCAGCAGAGCTACTTTAGAGCCATAGATCCAGGTCAGCAGAGCTGCTCTAGAGGGAGAGAACCAGGTCAGCAAAGCTGCTCTAGAGGGAGAGAACCAGGTCAGCAGAGCTGCTTTAGAGCCAGAGAACCAGGTCAGCAGAGCTGCTTTAGAGCCAGAGAACCAGGTCAGCAGAGCTGCTGTTGAGCCAGAGAAACCAGGTCAGCAGAGCTGCTTTAGAGGGAGAGAACCAGATCAGCAGAGCTGCTTTAGAGCCAGAGAACCAGGTCAGCAGAGATGCTTTAGAAACAGAGAACCAGGGCAGCAGAGCTGCTTTAGAGCCAGAGAACCAGGTCAGCAGAGCCGTTGTACAGCCAGAGAACCAGGTCAGCAGAGCTGCTCCAGAGCTTAAGAACCAGGTCAGCAGAGCTGCTCTAGAGCCAGAGAACCAGGTCAGCAGAGCTGCCTCAGGGCTAGAGAAACAGGTCAGCAGAGCTACTTTAGAGGGAGAGAACCAGATCAGCATGGCTGCTTTAGAGGGAGAGAACCAGATCTGCAGAGCTGCTTTAGAGCCAGAGAACCAGGTCAGCGGAGCCGTTGTTTAGCCAGAAAACCAGGTAAGCAGAGCTGCTCTAGAGCCTAAGAACCAGGTCAGCAGAGCTGCTTTAGAGCCAGGGAACCAGGTCAGCAGAGCTGCTATAGAGGGAGAAAACCATGTCAGCTGAGCCGCTTTAGCGCCAGAGAACCAGGTCAGCAGAGCTACTTGAGAGCCATAGATCCAGGTCAGCAGAGCTGCTCTAGAGGCTAAGAACCAGGTCAGCAGAGCTGCTCTAGAGGGAGAGAACCAGGTCAGCAGAGCTGCTTTAGAGCCAGAGAACCAGGTCAGCAGAGCTGCTTTAGAGTCAGAGAACCAGGTCAGCAGAGCTGCTGTTGAGCCAGAGAACCAGGTCAGCAGAGCTGCTTTAGAGGGAGAGAACCAGGTCAGCAGAGCTGCTTTAGAGCCAGAGAACCAGGTCAGCAGAGCTGCTTTAGAAACAGAGAACCAGGGCAGCAGAGGTGCTTTAGAGCCAGAGAACCAGGTCAGCAGAGCCATTGTACAGCCAGAGAACCAGGTCAGCAGAGCTGCTCCAGAGCTTAAGAACCAGGTCAGCAGAGCTGCTCTAGAGCCAGAGAACCAGGTAAACAGATCTGCCCCAGGGCTAGAGAAACAGGTCAGCAGAGCTAATTTAGAGGGAGAGAACCATATCAGCACAGCTGCTTTAGAGGGAGAGAACCAGATCTGCAGAGCTGCTTTAGAGCCAGAGAACCAGGTCAGCAGAGTCGTTGTAGAGCCAGAGAACCAGGTCAGCAGAGCCGTTGTTTAGCCAGAAAACCAGGTAAGCAGAGCTGCTCTAGAGCGTAAGAACCAGGTCAGCAGAGCTGCTTTAGAGCCAGGGAACCAAGTCAGCAGGGCTGCTGTACAGCCAGAGAAACCAGGTCAGCAGAACCGTTGTAAACACTGAGAAACAGATCAGTAAAGCTGCTCTAGAGCCAGAAAACCAGGTCTGCAGAGCAGTTGTAGAGCCAGAGAACCAGGTCAGCAGAGCTGCTCTAGAGCCTAAGAACCAGGTCAGCAGACCTGCTCTAGAGCCAGAGAACCCGATCAGCAGAGCTGCTTTAGAGCCATAGAACTAGGTCAGCATAGCTGCTTTAGAACCAGAGAACGAGGTCAGCAGAGCTGCTTTAGATCCATAGAACCAGGTCAGCAAAGCTTCTTTAGAACCAGAGAACCAGGTAAGCAGAGCAGTTGTAGAGCCAGAGAACCAGGTCAGTAGAGCTGCTCTAGAGCCTAAGAACCAGGTCAGCAGAGCTGCTCTTGAGCCAGAGAACCCGGTCAGCAGAGCTGCTCTAGAGCCAGAGAACCAGATAAGCAGAGCTGCTCTAGAGCCAGAGAACCAGGACAGCAGAGCTGCTTTAGAGGGAGTGAACCAGATCAGCAGAGTTGCTTTAGAGCCAGAGAAACAGGACAGCAGAGCTGCTTTAGGGGGAGTGAACCAGGTCAGCAGAGCTGCTCTAGAGCCAGAGAACCAGGTAAGCAGAGCTGCCTCAGGGCTAGAGAAACAGGTCAGCAGAGCTACTTTAGAGGGAGAGAACCAGATCAGCATAGCTGCTTTAGAGGGAGAGAACCAGATCTGCAGAGCTGCTTTAGAGCCAGAGAACCAGGTCAGCAGAGTCGTTGTAGAGCCAGAGAACCAGGTCAGCAGAGCCGTTGTTTAGCCAGAAAACCAGGTAAGCAGAGCTGCTCTAGAGCGTAAGAACCAGGTCAGCAGAGCTGCTTTAGAGCCAGGGAACCAGGTCAGCAGAGCTGCTGTAGAGCCAGAGAAACCAGGTCAGCAGAACCGTTGTAAACACTGAGAAACAGATCAGTAAAGCTGCTCTAGAGCCAGAGAACCAGGTCAGCAGAGCTGCTCTAGAGCCTAAGAACCAGGTCAGCAGACCTGCTCTAGAGCCAGAGAACCAGATCAGCAGAGCTGCTTTAGATCCATAGAACTAGGTCAGCATAGCTGCTTTAGAACCAGAGAACGAGGTCAGCAGAGCTGCTTTAGATCCATAGAACCAGGTCAGCAAAGCTTCTTTAGAACCAGAGAACCAGGTAAGCAGAGCAGTTGTAGAGCCAGAGAACCAGGTCAGTAGAGCTGCTCTAGAGCCTAAGAACCAGGTCAGCAGAGCTGCTCTTGAGCCAGAGAACCCGGTCAGCAGAGCTGCTCTAGAGCCAGAGATCCAGGTAAGCAGAGCTGCTCTAGAGCCAGAGAACCAGGACAGCAGAGCTGCTTTAGAGCCAGAGAAACAGGACAGCAGAGCTGCTTTAGAGGGAGTGAACCAGATCAGCAGAGTTGCTTTAGAGCCAGAGAAACAGGACAGCAGAGCTGCTTTAGAGGGAGTGAACCAGGTCAGCAGAGCTGCTCTAGAGGGTGAGAACCAGGTCAGCAGAGCTTCTTTAGAGCCAGATAAACATGTCAGCAGAGCTGCTTTAGAGCCAGAGAATGAGGTCAGCAGAGCTACTTTAGAGGTAGAGAACCAGGTCAGCAGAGCTGCTGTTGAGCCAGAGAAACCAGGTCAGCAGAGCTGCGCTAGAGGGAGAGAACCAGGTCAGCAGAGCTGCTTTAGAGCCAGAGAACCAGGTCAGCAGAGCCGCTTTAGAACTAGAGAACGAGGTCAGCAAAGCCGTTGTAGAGAAAGAGAACCAGATGAGCAAACCTGTTTTAGAGCCAGAGAAACAGGTCAGCAGAGCTGCTCTAGAGCCTAAGAACCAGGTCAGCAGAGCTGCTTTAGAGCCCGAGAACCGGATCAGCAGACCTGCTTTAGAGCCTAGGAACCAGGTCAGCAGAGCTGCTTTAGAGCCAGAGAACCAGATCAGCAGACCTGCTTTAGAGCCATAGACCCAGGTCAGCAGAGCTGCTTTAGAGCCAGAGAACCAGGTCAGCAGAGCCGTTGTACAGCCAGAGAACCAGGTCAGCAGAGCTGCTCCAGAGCCTAAGAACCAGGTCAGCAGAGCTGCTCTAGAGCCAGAGAACCAGGTCAGCAGAGCTGCCACAGGGCTAGAGAAACAGGCCAGCAGAGCTGCTCTAGAGGCTAAGAACCAGGTCAGCAGAGCTGCTCTAGAGGGAGGGAACCAGGTCAGCAGAGCTGCTTTAGAGCCAGAGAACCAGGTCAGCAGAGCTGCTCTAGAGGCTAAGAACCAGGTCAGCAGAGCTGCTCTAGAGGGAGAGAACCAGGTCAGTAGAGCAGCTTTAGAGCCAGAGAACCAGGTCAGCAGAGCTGCTTTAGAGCCAGAGAACCAGGTCAGCAGAGCTGCTGTTGAGCCAGAGAAACCAGGTCAGCAGAGCTGCTTTAGAGGGAGAGAACCAGATCAGCATAGCTGCTTTAGAGGGAGAGAACCAGATCTTCAGAGCTGCTTTAGAGCCAGAGAACCAGGTCAGCAGAGTCGTTGTAAAGCCAGAGAACCAGGTCAGCAGAGCCGTTGTTTAGCCAGAAAACCAGGTAAGCAGAGCTGCTCTAGAGCCTAAGAACCAGGTCAGCAGAGCTGCTTTAGAGCCAGGGAACCAGGTCAGCAGAGCTGCTATAGAGGGAGAAAACCAGGTCAGCTGAGCCGCTTTAACGCCAGAGAACCACGTCAGCAGAGCTACTTTAGAGCCATAGATCCAGGTCAGCAGAGCTGCTCTAGAGGCTAAGAACCAGGTCAGCAGAGCTGCTCTAGAGGGAGAGAACCAGGTCTCAGAGCTGCTTTAGAGCCAGAGAACCAGGTCAGCAGAGCTGCTTTAGAGCCAGAGAACCAGGTCAGCAGAGCTGCTGTTGAGCCAGAGAAACCAGGTCAGCAGAGCTGCTTTAGAGGGAGAGAACCAGGTCAGCAGAGCTGCTTTAGAGCCAGAGAACCAGGTCAGCAGAGCTGCTTTAGAAACAGAGAACCAGGGCAGCAGAGCTGCTTTAGAGCCAGAGAACCAGGTCAGCAGAGCCGTTGTACAGCCAGAGAACCAGGTCAGCAGAGCTGCTCCAGAGCTTAAGAACCAGGTCAGCAGAGCTGCTCTAGAGCCATAGAACCAGGTCAGCAGAGCTGCCTCAGGGCTAGAGAAACAGGTCAGCAGAGCTACTTTAGAGGGAGAGAACCGGATCAGCATAGCTGCTTTAGAGGGAGAGAACCAGATCTGCAGAGCTGCTTTAGAGCCAGAGAACCAGGTCAGCAGAGTCGTTGTGGAGCCAGAGAACCAGGTCAGCAGAGCTGCTTTAGAGCCAGAGAACCAGGTCAGCAGAGTCGTTGTGGAGCCAGAGAACCAGGTCAGCAGAGCCGTTGTTTAGCCAGAAAACCAGGTAAGCAGAGCTGCTCTAGAGCCTAAGAACCAGGTCAGCAGAGCTGCTTTAGAGCCAGGGAACCAGGTCCGCAGAGCTGCTATAGAGGGAGAAAACCAGGTCAGCTGAACCGCTTTAGCGCCAGAGAACCAGGTCAGCAGAGCTGCTTTAGAGCCATAGATCCAGGTCAGCAGAGCTGCTCTAGAGGCTAAGAACCAGGTCAGCAGAGCTGCTCTAGAGGGAGAGAACCAGGTCAGCAGAGCTGCTTTAGAGCCAGAGAACCAGGTCAGCAGAGCTGCTTTAGAGCCAGCGAACCAGGTCAGCAGAGCTGATGTTGAGCCAGAGAACCCAGGTCAGCAGAGCTGCTTTAGAGGGAGAAATCCAGGTCAGCAGAGCTGCTTTAGAGCCAGAGAACTAGGTCAGCAGAGCTGCTTTAGAAACAGAGAACCAGGGCAGCAGAGCTGCTTTAGATCCAGAGAAACAGGTCAGCAGAGCGGCTATAGAGCCGGAGAATAAGGTCAGCAGAGCCTCTTTAGAGCTAGAGAACCAGGTCAGCAGAGCTGCTTTAGAGCCAGAGAACCAGGTCAGCAGAGCTGCTCTAGAGCCTAAGAAACAGGTCAGCAGAGCTGCTCTAGAGGCAGAGAACCGGGTCAGCCGAGCCTCTGTAGAGCCAGAGAACCAGGTCAGCAGAGCTGCTCTAGAGCCTAAGAACCAGGTCAGCAGAGCTGCTCTAGAGCCTGAGAACCGGGTCAGCAGAGCTGCTGTAGAGCCAGGTAACCGGGTCAGCAGAGCTGCTGTAGAGCCAGAGAAGCATGTCAGCAGAGCTGCTTTAGAGCCAGAGAACCAGGTGAGCAGAGCTGTTTTAGAGCCATAGAAGTGACAGAAAACCAGGTCTGCAGAGCTGTTGTAGAGCCAGAGAACCAGGTCAGCAGAGCAGCTGTAGAGCCAGAGAACCAGGTCAGCAGAGTTGCTATAGAGCCAGTGAACCAGGTCAGCAGAGCCGCTGTAGAGCCAGAGACCCAGGTCAGCAGAGCTGCTCTAGAGCCAGAGATCCAGGTCAGCAGACCAGTTGTAGAGCGAGATTACCAGATCAGCAAAGCTGCTCTAGAGGCAGAGAACCAGATCAGCAGAGCCGTTGTACAGCCAGAGAACCAGGTCAGCAAAGCTGCTCTAGAGGCAGAGAACCAGATCAGCAGAGCCGTTGTACAGCCAGAGAACCAGGTCAGCAGAGCTACTGTAGAGCCAGAGAACCAGGTCACCAGAGCTGCTCTAGAGCCTAAGAACCAGGTCAGCAGAGCTGCTTTAGAGCCAGAGAACCAGATCAGGAGACCTGCTTTAGTGCCATAGAACCAGGTCAGCAGAGCTGCTTTAGAGCCAGAGAACCAGTTCCGCAGAGCCGTTGTACAGCCAGAGAACCAGGTCAGCAGAGCTGCTTTAGAGCCAGAGAATGAGGTCAGCAGAGCTGCTTTAGAGGTAGAGAACCAGGTCAGCAGAGCTGCTGTTGAGCCAGAGAAACCAGGTCAGCAGAGCTGCGCTTGAGGGAGAGAACCAGGTCAGCAGAGCTGCTTTAGAGCCAGAGAACTAGGTCAGCAGAGCTGCTTTAGAACCAGAGAACGAGGTCAGCAAAGCCGTTGTAGAGAAAGAGAACCAGATGAGCAAACCTGTTTTAGAGCCAGAGAAACAGGTCAGCAGAGCTGCTCTAGAGCCTAAGAACCAGGTCAGCAGAGCTGCTTTGGAGACAGAGAACCAGGTCAGCAGAGCTGCTCTAGAGCCAGAGAAACAGGTCAGCAAAGCCGTTGTAGAGAAAGAGAACCAGATGAGCAAAGCTCTTTTAGAGCCAGAGAAACAGGTTAGCAGAGCTGCTCTAGAGCCTAAGATCCAGGTCAGCAGAGCTGCTTTAGAGCCAGAGAACTAGATCAGCAGACCTGCTTTAGAGCCTAGGAACCAGGTCAGCAGAGCTGCTGTAGAGCCAGAGAACCAGGTCAGCTGAGCTGCTCTTGAGCCTAAGAACCAGGTCAGCAGAGCTGCTTTAGAGCCAGAGAACCAGATCAGCAGACCCGCTTTAGAGCCATAGAACCAGGTCAGCAGAGCTGCTTTAGAGCCAGAGAACCAGGTCAGCAGAGCCGTTGTACAGCGAGAGAACCAGGTCAGCAGAGCTGCTCCAGAGCTTAAGAACCAGGTCAGCAGAGCTGCTCTAGAGCCAGAGAACCAGGTCAGCAGAACTGCCTCAGGGCTAGAGAAACAGGTCAGCAGAGCTACTTTAGAGGGAGAGAACCAGATCAGCATAGCTGCTTTAGAGGGAGAGAACTAGATCTGCAGAGCTGCTTTAGAGCCAGAAAACCAGGTCAGCAGAGTTGTTGTAGAGCCAGAGAACCAGGTCAGCAGAGCCGTTGTTTAGCAAGAAAACCAGATAAGCAGAGCTGCTCTAGAGCCTAAGAACCAGGTCAGCAGAGCTGCTTTAGAGCCAGGGAACCAGGTCAGCAGAGCTGCTATAGAGGGAGAAAACCATGTCAGCTGAGCCGCTTTAGCGCCAGAGAACCAGGTCAGCAGAGCTACTTTAGAGCCATAGATCCAGGTCAGCAGAGCTGCTCTAGAGGCTAAGAACCAGGTCAGCAAAGCTGCTCTAGAGGGAGAGAACCAGGTCAGCAGAGCTGCTTTAGAGCCAGAGAACCAGGTCAGCAGAGCTGCTTTAGAGCCAGAGAACCAGGTCAGCAGAGCTGCTGTTGAGCCAGAGAAACCAGGTCAGCAGAGCTGCTTTAGAGGGAGAGAACCAGATCAGCAGAGCTGCTTTAGAGCCAGAGAACCAGGTCAGCAGAGCTGCTTTAGAAACAGAGAACCAGGGCAGCAGAGCTGCTTTAGAGCCAGAGAACCAGGTCAGCAGAGCCGTTGTACAGCCAGAGAACCAGGTCAGCAGAGCTGCTCCAGAGCTTAAGAACCAGGTCAGCAGAGCTGCTCTAGAGCCAGAGAACCAGGTCAGCAGAGCTGCCTCAGGGCTAGAGAAACAGGTCAGCAGAGCTACTTTAGAGGGAGAGAACCAGATCAGCATGGCTGCTTTAGAGGGAGAGAACCAGATCTGCAGAGCTGCTTTAGAGCCAGAGAACCAGGTCAGCAGAGCCGTTGTTTAGCCAGAAAACCAGGTAAGCAGAGCTGCTCTAGAGCCTAAGAACCAGGTCAGCAGATCTGCTTTAGAGCCAGGGAACCAGGTCAGCAGAGCTGCTATAGAGGGAGAAAACCATGTCAGCTGAGCCGCTTTAGCGCCAGAGAACCAGGTCAGCAGAGCTACTTGAGAGCCATAGATCCAGGTCAGCAGAGCTGCTCTAGAGGCTAAGAACCAGGTCAGCAGAGCTGCTCTAGAGGGAGAGAACCAGGTCAGCAGAGCTGCTTTAGAGCCAGAGAACCAGGTCAGCAGAGCTGCTTTAGAGTCAGAGAACCAGGTCAGCAGAGCTGCTGTTGAGCCAGAGAACCAGGTCAGCAGAGCTGCTTTAGAGGGAGAGAACCAGGTCAGCAGAGCTGCTTTAGAGCCAGAGAACCAGGTCAGCAGAGCTGCTTTAGAAACAGAGAACCAGGGCAGCAGAGGTGCTTTAGAGCCAGAGAACCAGGTCAGCAGAGCCATTGTACAGCCAGAGAACCAGGTCAGCAGAGCTGCTCCAGAGCTTAAGAACCAGGTCAGCAGAGCTGCTCTAGAGCCAGAGAACCAGGTAAACAGATCTGCCCCAGGGCTAGAGAAACAGGTCAGCAGAGCTAATTTAGAGGGAGAGAACCATATCAGCACAGCTGCTTTAGAGGGAGAGAACCAGATCTGCAGAGCTGCTTTAGAGCCAGAGAACCAGGTCAGCAGAGTCGTTGTAGAGCCAGAGAACCAGGTCAGCAGAGCCGTTGTTTAGCCAGAAAACCAGGTAAGCAGAGCTGCTCTAGAGCGTAAGAACCAGGTCAGCAGAGCTGCTTTAGAGCCAGGGAACCAAGTCAGCAGGGCTGCTGTACAGCCAGAGAAACCAGGTCAGCAGAACCGTTGTAAACACTGAGAAACAGATCAGTAAAGCTGCTCTAGAGCCAGAAAACCAGGTCTGCAGAGCAGTTGTAGAGCCAGAGAACCAGGTCAGCAGAGCTGCTCTAGAGCCTAAGAACCAGGTCAGCAGACCTGCTCTAGAGCCAGAGAACCAGATCAGCAGAGCTGCTTTAGAGCCATAGAACTAGGTCAGCATAGCTGCTTTAGAACCAGAGAACGAGGTCAGCAGAGCTGCTTTAGATCCATAGAACCAGGTCAGCAAAGCTTCTTTAGAACCAGAGAACCAGGTAAGCAGAGCAGTTGTAGAGCCAGAGAACCAGGTCAGTAGAGCTGCTCTAGAGCCTAAGAACCAGGTCAGCAGAGCTGCTCTTGAGCCAGAGAACCCGGTCAGCAGAGCTGCTCTAGAGCCAGAGAACCAGATAAGCAGAGCTGCTCTAGAGCCAGAGAACCAGGACAGCAGAGCTGCTTTAGAGGGAGTGAACCAGATCAGCAGAGTTGCTTTAGAGCCAGAGAAACAGGACAGCAGAGCTGCTTTAGGGGGAGTGAACCAGGTCAGCAGAGCTGCTCTAGAGCCAGAGAACCAGGTAAGCAGAGCTGCCTCAGGGCTAGAGAAACAGGTCAGCAGAGCTACTTTAGAGGGAGAGAACCAGATCAGCATAGCTGCTTTAGAGGGAGAGAACCAGATCTGCAGAGCTGCTTTAGAGCCAGAGAACCAGGTCAGCAGAGTCGTTGTAGAGCCAGAGAACCAGGTCAGCAGAGCCGTTGTTTAGCCAGAAAACCAGGTAAGCAGAGCTGCTCTAGAGCGTAAGAACCAGGTCAGCAGAGCTGCTTTAGAGCCAGGGAACCAGGTCAGCAGAGCTGCTGTAGAGCCAGAGAAACCAGGTCAGCAGAACCGTTGTAAACACTGAGAAACAGATCAGTAAAGCTGCTCTAGAGCCAGAGAACCAGGTCAGCAGAGCTGCTCTAGAGCCTAAGAACCAGGTCAGCAGACCTGCTCTAGAGCCAGAGAACCAGATCAGCAGAGCTGCTTTAGATCCATAGAACTAGGTCAGCATAGCTGCTTTAGAACCAGAGAACGAGGTCAGCAGAGCTGCTTTAGATCCATAGAACCAGGTCAGCAAAGCTTCTTTAGAACCAGAGAACCAGGTAAGCAGAGCAGTTGTAGAGCCAGAGAACCAGGTCAGTAGAGCTGCTCTAGAGCCTAAGAACCAGGTCAGCAGAGCTGCTCTTGAGCCAGAGAACCCGGTCAGCAGAGCTGCTCTAGAGCCAGAGATCCAGGTAAGCAGAGCTGCTCTAGAGCCAGAGAACCAGGACAGCAGAGCTGCTTTAGAGCCAGAGAAACAGGACAGCAGAGCTGCTTTAGAGGGAGTGAACCAGATCAGCAGAGTTGCTTTAGAGCCAGAGAAACAGGACAGCAGAGCTGCTTTAGAGGGAGTGAACCAGGTCAGCAGAGCTGCTCTAGAGGGTGAGAACCAGGTCAGCAGAGCTTCTTTAGAGCCAGATAAACATGTCAGCAGAGCTGCTTTAGAGCCAGAGAATGAGGTCAGCAGAGCTACTTTAGAGGTAGAGAACCAGGTCAGCAGAGCTGCTGTTGAGCCAGAGAAACCAGGTCAGCAGAGCTGCGCTAGAGGGAGAGAACCAGGTCAGCAGAGCTGCTTTAGAGCCAGAGAACCAGGTCAGCAGAGCCGCTTTAGAACTAGAGAACGAGGTCAGCAAAGCCGTTGTAGAGAAAGAGAACCAGATGAGCAAACCTGTTTTAGAGCCAGAGAAACAGGTCAGCAGAGCTGCTCTAGAGCCTAAGAACCAGGTCAGCAGAGCTGCTTTAGAGCCCGAGAACCGGATCAGCAGACCTGCTTTAGAGCCTAGGAACCAGGTCAGCAGAGCTGCTTTAGAGCCAGAGAACCAGATCAGCAGACCTGCTTTAGAGCCATAGACCCAGGTCAGCAGAGCTGCTTTAGAGCCAGAGAACCAGGTCAGCAGAGCCGTTGTATAGCCAGAGAACCAGGTCAGCAGAGCTGCTCCAGAGCCTAAGAACCAGGTCAGCAGAGCTGCTCTAGAGCCAGAGAACCAGGTCAGCAGAGCTGCCACAGGGCTAGAGAAACAGGCCAGCAGAGCTCCTCTAGAGGCTAAGAACCAGGTCAGCAGAGCTGCTCTAGAGGGAGGGAACCAGGTCAGCAGAGCTGCTTTAGAGCCAGAGAACCAGGTCAGCAGAGCTGCTCTAGAGGCTAAGAACCAGGTCAGCAGAGCTGCTCTAGAGGGAGAGAACCAGGTCAGTAGAGCAGCTTTAGAGCCAGAGAACCAGGTCAGCAGAGCTGCTTTAGAGCCAGAGAACCAGGTCAGCAGAGCTGCTGTTGAGCCAGAGAAACCAGGTCAGCAGAGCTGCTTTAGAGGGAGAGAACCAGATCAGCATAGCTGCTTTAGAGGGAGAGAACCAGATCTTCAGAGCTGCTTTAGAGCCAGAGAACCAGGTCAGCAGAGTCGTTGTAAAGCCAGAGAACCAGGTCAGCAGAGCCGTTGTTTAGCCAGAAAACCAGGTAAGCAGAGCTGCTCTAGAGCCTAAGAACCAGGTCAGCAGAGCTGCTTTAGAGCCAGGGAACCAGGTCAGCAGAGCTGCTATAGAGGGAGAAAACCAGGTCAGCTGAGCCGCTTTAACGCCAGAGAAGCACGTCAGCAGAGCTACTTTAGAGCCATAGATCCAGGTCAGCAGAGCTGCTCTAGAGGCTAAGAACCAGGTCAGCAGAGCTGCTCTAGAGGGAGAGAACCAGGTCTCAGAGCTGCTTTAGAGCCAGAGAACCAGGTCAGCAGAGCTGCTTTAGAGCCAGAGAACCAGGTCAGCAGAGCTGCTGTTGAGCCAGAGAAACCAGGTCAGCAGAGCTGCTTTAGAGGGAGAGAACCAGGTCAGCAGAGCTGCTTTAGAGCCAGAGAACCAGGTCAGCAGAGCTGCTTTAGAAACAGAGAACCAGGGCAGCAGAGCTGCTTTAGAGCCAGAGAACCAGGTCAGCAGAGCCGTTGTACAGCCAGAGAACCAGGTCAGCAGAGCTGCTCCAGAGCTTAAGAACCAGGTCAGCAGAGCTGCTCTAGAGCCATAGAACCAGGTCAGCAGAGCTGCCTCAGGGCTAGAGAAACAGGTCAGCAGAGCTACTTTAGAGGGAGAGAACCGGATCAGCATAGCTGCTTTAGAGGGAGAGAACCAGATCTGCAGAGCTGCTTTAGAGCCAGAGAACCAGGTCAGCAGAGTCGTTGTGGAGCCAGAGAACCAGGTCAGCAGAGCTGCTTTAGAGCCAGAGAACCAGGTCAGCAGAGTCGTTGTGGAGCCAGAGAACCAGGTCAGCAGAGCCGTTGTTTAGCCAGAAAACCAGGTAAGCAGAGCTGCTCTAGAGCCTAAGAACCAGGTCAGCAGAGCTGCTTTAGAGCCAGGGAACCAGGTCCGCAGAGCTGCTATAGAGGGAGAAAACCAGGTCAGCTGAACCGCTTTAGCGCCAGAGAACCAGGTCAGCAGAGCTGCTTTAGAGCCATAGATCCAGGTCAGCAGAGCTGCTCTAGAGGCTAAGAACCAGGTCAGCAGAGCTGCTCTAGAGGGAGAGAACCAGGTCAGCAGAGCTGCTTTAGAGCCAGAGAACCAGGTCAGCAGAGCTGCTTTAGAGCCAGCGAACCAGGTCAGCAGAGCTGATGTTGAGCCAGAGAACCCAGGTCAGCAGAGCTGCTTTAGAGGGAGAAATCCAGGTCAGCAGAGCTGCTTTAGAGCCAGAGAACTAGGTCAGCAGAGCTGCTTTAGAAACAGAGAACCAGGGCAGCAGAGCTGCTTTAGATCCAGAGAAACAGGTCAGCAGAGCGGCTATAGAGCCGGAGAATAAGGTCAGCAGAGCCTCTTTAGAGCTAGAGAACCAGGTCAGCAGAGCTGCTTTAGAGCCAGAGAACCAGGTCAGCAGAGCTGCTCTAGAGCCTAAGAAACAGGTCAGCAGAGCTGCTCTAGAGGCAGAGAACCGGGTCAGCCGAGCCTCTGTAGAGCCAGAGAACCAGGTCAGCAGAGCTGCTCTAGAGCCTAAGAACCAGGTCAGCAGAGCTGCTCTAGAGCCTGAGAACCGGGTCAGCAGAGCTGCTGTAGAGCCAGGTAACCGGGTCAGCAGAGCTGCTGTAGAGCCAGAGAAGCATGTCAGCAGAGCTGCTTTAGAGCCAGAGAACCAGGTGAGCAGAGCTGTTTTAGAGCCATAGAAGTGACAGAAAACCAGGTCTGCAGAGCTGTTGTAGAGCCAGAGAACCAGGTCAGCAGAGCAGCTGTAGAGCCAGAGAACCAGGTCAGCAGAGCTGCTATAGAGCCAGTGAACCAGGTCAGCAGAGCCGCTGTAGAGCCAGAGACCCAGGTCAGCAGAGCTGCTCTAGAGCCAGAGATCCAGGTCAGCAGACCAGTTGTAGAGCCAGATTACCAGATCAGCAAAGCTGCTCTAGAGGCAGAGAACCAGATCAGCAGAGCCGTTGTACAGCCAGAGAACCAGGTCAGCAGAGCTGCTGTAGAGCCAGAGAACCAGGTCAGCAAAGCCGTTGTAGAGCCAGAGAACCAGATCCGCAGAGCTGTTGTAGAGCCAGAGAACCAGGTCAGCAGAGCTACTGTAGAGCCAGAGAACCAGGTCACCAGAGCTGCTCTAGAGCCTAAGAACCAGGTCAGCAGAGCTGCTTTAGAGCCAGAGAACCAGATCAGGAGACCTGCTTTAGTGCCATAGAACCAGGTCAGCAGAGCTGCTTTAGAGCCAGAGAACCAGTTCCGCAGAGCCGTTGTACAGCCAGAGAACCAGGTCAGCAGAGCTGCTTTAGAGCCATAGAACCAGGTCAGCAGAGCTGCTTTAGAGCCAGCGAACCAGGTCAGCAGAGCTGTTATAGAGCCAGAGAACTATGTCAGCAGAGCTGCTCTAGAGGCTAAGAACCAGGTCAGCAGAGCTGCTCTAGAGGGAGAGAACCAGGTCTCAGAGCTGCTTTAGAGCCAGAGAACCAGGTCAGCAGAGCTGCTTTAGAGCCAGAGAACCAGGTCAGCAGAGCTGCTGTTGAGCCAGAGAAACCAGGTCAGCAGAGCTGCTTTAGAGGGAGAGAACCAGGTCAGCAGAGCTGCTTTAGAGCCAGAGAACCAGGTCAGCAGAGCTGCTTTAGAAACAGAGAACCAGGGCAGCAGAGCTGCTTTAGAGCCAGAGAACCAGGTCAGCAGAGCCGTTGTACAGCCAGAGAACCAGGTCAGCAGAGCTGCTCCAGAGCTTAAGAACCAGGTCAGCAGAGCTGCTCTAGAGCCATAGAACCAGGTCAGCAGAGCTGCCTCAGGGCTAGAGAAACAGGTCAGCAGAGCTACTTTAGAGGGAGAGAACCGGATCAGCATAGCTGCTTTAGAGGGAGAGAACCAGATCTGCAGAGCTGCTTTAGAGCCAGAGAACCAGGTCAGCAGAGTCGTTGTGGAGCCAGAGAACCAGGTCAGCAGAGCTGCTTTAGAGCCAGAGAACCAGGTCAGCAGAGTCGTTGTGGAGCCAGAGAACCAGGTCAGCAGAGCCGTTGTTTAGCCAGAAAACCAGGTAAGCAGAGCTGCTCTAGAGCCTAAGAACCAGGTCAGCAGAGCTGCTTTAGAGCCAGGGAACCAGGTCCGCAGAGCTGCTATAGAGGGAGAAAACCAGGTCAGCTGAACCGCTTTAGCGCCAGAGAACCAGGTCAGCAGAGCTGCTTTAGAGCCATAGATCCAGGTCAGCAGAGCTGCTCTAGAGGCTAAGAACCAGGTCAGCAGAGCTGCTCTAGAGGGAGAGAACCAGGTCAGCAGAGCTGCTTTAGAGCCAGAGAACCAGGTCAGCAGAGCTGCTTTAGAGCCAGCGAACCAGGTCAGCAGAGCTGATGTTGAGCCAGAGAACCCAGGTCAGCAGAGCTGCTTTAGAGGGAGAAATCCAGGTCAGCAGAGCTGCTTTAGAGCCAGAGAACTAGGTCAGCAGAGCTGCTTTAGAAACAGAGAACCAGGGCAGCAGAGCTTCTTTAGATCCAGAGAAACAGGTCAGCAGAGCGGCTATAGAGCCGGAGGATAAGGTCAGCAGAGCCTCTTTAGAGCTAGAGAACCAGGTCAGCAGAGCTGCTTTAGAGCCAGAGAACCAGGTCAGCAGAGCTGCTCTAGAGCCTAAGAAACAGGTCAGCAGAGCTGCTCTAGAGGCAGAGAACCGGGTCAGCCGAGCCTCTGTAGAGCCAGAGAACCAGGTCAGCAGAGCTGCTCTAGAGCCTAAGAACCAGGTCAGCAGAGCTGCTCTAGAGCCTGAGAACCGGGTCAGCAGAGCTGCTGTAGAGCCAGGTAACCGGGTCAGCAGAGCTGCTTTAGAGCCAGAGAACCAGGTGAGCAGAGCTGTTTTAGAGCCATAGAAGTGACAGAAAACCAGGTCTGCAGAGCTGTTGTAGAGCCAGAGAACCAGGTCAGCAGAGCAGCTGTAGAGCCAGAGAACCAGGTCAGCAGAGCTGCTATAGAGCCAGTGAACCAGGTCAGCAGAGCCGCTGTAGAGCCAGAGACCCAGGTCAGCAGAGCTGCTCTAGAGCCAGAGATCCAGGTCAGCAGACCAGTTGTAGAGCCAGATTACCAGATCAGCAAAGCTGCTCTAGAGGCAGAGAACCAGATCAGCAGAGCCGTTGTACAGCCAGAGAACCAGGTCAGCAGAGCTGCTGTACAGCCAGAGAACCAGGTCAGCAAAGCCGTTGTAGAGCCAGAGAACCAGATCCGCAGAGCTGTTGTAGAGCCAGAGAACCAGGTCAGCAGAGCTACTGTAGAGCCAGAGAACCAGGTCACCAGAGCTGCTCTAGAGCCTAAGAACCAGGTCAGCAGAGCTGCTTTAGAGCCAGAGAACCAGATCAGGAGACCTGCTTTAGTGCCATAGAACCAGGTCAGCAGAGCTGCTTTAGAGCCAGAGAACCAGGTCCGCAGAGCCGTTGTACAGCCAGAGAACCAGGTCAGCAGAGCTGCTTTAGAGCCATAGAACCAGGTCAGCAGAGCTGCTTTAGAGCCAGCGAACCAGGTCAGCAGAGCTGTTATAGAGCCAGAGAACTATGTCAGCAGAGCTGCTCTAGAGAATAAGTACAAGGTCAGCCGAGCTGCTCTAGAGCAAGAGAACCATGTCAGCAGAGCTGCTTTAGAGCCAGAGAACCAGGTCAGCAGAGCTGCTCTAGAGCATAAGAACTAGGTCAGCAGAGTTGTTCTAGAGCCAGAGAACCAGGTCAGCAGAGCTGCTCTAGAGCCAGACAACCAGGTCAGCAGAGCTGCTTAAGAGCCAGAGAAACAGGTCAGCAGAGCTGCTTTAGAGGGAGTGAACCAGATCAGCAGAGCTGCTTTAGAGCCAGAGAACCAGGTCAGCAGATCCATTGTAGAGGCAGAGAACCAGGACAGCAGAGCTGCTTTAGAGCCTAATAACCAGGTCAGCAGAACTGCTCTCGAGACAGAGAACTAGGTCAGGAGAGCTGCTTTGAAGCCAGAGAAACGGGTCAGCAGAGCCATTGTAGAGCCAGAGAACCAGGCCAGCCGAGCTACTCTAGAGCCAGAGAAACAGGTCAGCAGAGCCGCTGTAGAGCCAGAGAACCAGGTCAGCAGAGCTGCTCTAGAGCCAGAGAACCAGGTCAGCAGAGCCGTTGTAGAGCCAGAGAACCAGATCAGCAGACCTGCTTTAGAGCAAGAGAACCAGGTCAGCAGAGCTGCTGTAGAGCCAGAGAAACAGGTCAGCAGAGCTGCTTTAGAACCAGAGAACCAGGTCAGCAGAGCTGCTTTAGATCCAGAGAACCAGGTCAGCAGAGGCGCTTTAGAGCCTGAGAACCAGTTCAGCAGAGCCGCTTTAGAGCTAGAGAACCAGGTCAGCAGAGCTGCTTTAGAGCCTGAGAACCAATTCAGCAGAGCCGCTTTAGAGCTAGAGAACCAGGTCAGCAGAGCTGCTCTAGAGCCTAAGAACCTGGTGAGCAGAGCTGCTCTAAAGGCAGAGAACTAGATGAGCAGGACTGCTTTAGAGCCATAGAAGAGCCAGAGAACCAGGTCAGCAGAGCCGTTGTAGAGCCAGAGAACCAGGTCAGCAGAGCTGCTGTAGAGCAAGAGAACCAGGTCAGCAGAGCTGCTGTTGAGCCAGAGAAACCAGGTCAGCAGAGCTGCGCTAGAGGGAGAGAACCAGGTCAGCAGAGCTGCTTTAGAGACAGAGAACTAGGTCAGCAGAGCTGCTTTAGAACTAGAGAACGAGGTCAGCAAAGCCGTTGTAGAGAAAGAGAACCAGATGAGCAAACCTGTTTTAGAGCCAGAGAAACAGGTCAGCAGAGCTGCTCTAGAGCCTAAGAACCAGGTCAGCAGAGCTGCTTTAGATCCCGAGAACCGGATCAGCAGACCTGCTTTAGAGCCTAGGAACCAGGTCAGCAGAGCTGCTTTAGAGCCAGAGAACCAGATCAGCAGAGCTGCTTTAGAGCCAGAGAACCAGGTCAGCAGAGCTGCTCCAGAGCTTAAGAACCAGGTCAGCAGAGCTGCTCTAGAGCCAGAGAACCAGGTCAGCAGAGCTGCTATAGAGCCAGTGAACCAGGTCAGCAGAGCCGCTGTAGAGCCAGAGAAGCATGTCAGCAGAGCTGCTTTAGAGCCAGAGAACCAGGTGAGCAGAGCTGTTTTAGAGCCATAGAAGTGACAGAAAACCAGGTCTGCAGAGCTGTTGTAGAGCCAGAGAACCAGGTCAGCAGAGCAGCTGTAGAGCCAGAGAACCAGGTCAGCAGAGCTGCTATAGAGCCAGTGAACCAGGTCAGCAGAGCCGCTGTAGAGCCAGAGACCCAGGTCAGCAGAGCTGCTCTAGAGCCAGAGATCCAGGTCAGCAGACCAGTTGTAGAGCCAGATTACCAGATCAGCAAAGCTGCTCTAGAGGCAGAGAACCAGATCAGCAGAGCCGTTGTACAGTCAGAGAACCAGGTCAGCAGAGCTGCTGTAGAGCCAGAGAACCAGGTCAGCAGAACTGCTCTCGAGACAGAGAACTAGGTCAGGAGAGCTGCTTTGAAGCCAGAGAAACGGGTCAGCAGAGCCATTGTAGAGCCAGAGAACCAGGCCAGCCATGCTACTCTAGAGCCAGAGAAACAGGTCAGCAGAGCCGCTGTAGAGCCAGAGAACCAGGTCAGCAGAGCTGCTCTAGAGCCAGAGAACCAGGTCAGCAGAGCCGTTGTAGAGCCAGAGAACCAGATCAGCAGACCTGCTTTAGAGCAAGAGAACCAGGTCAGCAGAGCTGCTGTAGAGCCAGAGAAACAGGTCAGCAGAGCTGCTTTAGAACCAGAGAACCAGGTCAGCAGAGCTGCTTTAGAGCCTAGGAACCAGGTCAGCAGAGCTGCTTTAGAGCCAGAGAACCAGATCAGCAGAGCTGCTTTAGAGCCAGAGAACCAGGTCAGCAGAGCTGCTCCAGAGCTTAAGAACCAGGTCAGCAGAGCTGCTCTAGAGCCAGAGAACCAGGTCAGCAGAGCTGCTATAGAGCCAGTGAACCAGGTCAGCAGAGCCGCTGTAGAGCCAGAGAAGCATGTCAGCAGAGCTGCTTTAGAGCCAGAGAACCAGGTGAGCAGAGCTGTTTTAGAGCCATAGAAGTGACAGAAAACCAGGTCTGCAGAGCTGTTGTAGAGCCAGAGAACCAGGTCAGCAGAGCAGCTGTAGAGCCAGAGAACCAGGTCAGCAGAGCTGCTATAGAGCCAGTGAACCAGGTCAGCAGAGCCGCTGTAGAGCCAGAGACCCAGGTCAGCAGAGCTGCTCTAGAGCCAGAGATCCAGGTCAGCAGACCAGTTGTAGAGCCAGATTACCAGATCAGCAAAGCTGCTCTAGAGGCAGAGAACCAGATCAGCAGAGCCGTTGTACAGCCAGAGAACCAGGTCAGCAGAGCTGCTGTAGAGCCAGAGAACCAGGTCAGCAAAGCCGTTGTAGAGCCAGAGAACCAGATCCGCAGAGCTGTTGTAGAGCCAGAGAACCAGGTCAGCAGAGCTACTGTAGAGCCAGAGAACCAGGTCACCAGAGCTGCTCTAGAGCCTAAGAACCAGGTCAGCAGAGCTGCTTTAGAGCCAGAGAACCAGATCAGGAGAGCTGCTTTAGTGCCATAGAACCAGGTCAGCAGAGCTGCTTTAGAGCCAGAGAACCAGGTCCGCAGAGCCGTTGTACAGCCAGAGAACCAGGTCAGCAGAGCTGCTTTAGAGCCATAGAACCAGGTCAGCAGAGCTGCTTTAGAGCCAGCGAACCAGGTCAGCAGAGCTGTTATAGAGCCAGAGAACTATGTCAGCAGAGCTGCTCTAGAGAATAAGTACAAGGTCAGCCGAGCTGCTCTAGAGCAAGAGAACCATGTCAGCAGAGCTGCTTTAGAGCCAGAGAACCAGGTCAGCAGAGCTGCTCTAGAGCATAAGAACTAGGTCAGCAGAGTTGTTCTAGAGCCAGAGAAACAGGTCAGCAGAGCTGCTTTAGAGGGAGTGAACCAGATCAGCAGAGCTGCTTTAGAGCCAGAGAACCAGGTCAGCAGATCCATTGTAGAGGCAGAGAACCAGGACAGCAGAGCTGCTTTAGAGCCTAAGAACCAGGTCAGCAGAACTGCTCTCGAGACAGAGAACTAGGTCAGGAGAGCTGCTTTGAAGCCAGAGAAACGGGTCAGCAGAGCCATTGTAGAGCCAGAGAACCAGGCCAGCCGAGCTACTCTAGAGCCAGAGAAACAGGTCAGCAGAGCCGCTGTAGAGCCAGAGAACCAGGTCAGCAGAGCTGCTCTAGAGCCAGAGAACCAGGTCAGCAGAGCCGTTGTAGAGCCAGAGAACCAGATCAGCAGACCTGCTTTAGAGCAAGAGAACCAGGTCAGCAGAGCTGCTGTAGAGCCAGAGAAACAGGTCAGCAGAGCTGCTTTAGAAACAGAGAACCAGGTCAGCAGAGCTGCTTTAGATCCAGAGAACCAGGTCAGCAGAGGCGCTTTAGAGCCTGAGAACCAGTTCAGCAGAGCCGCTTTAGAGCTAGAGAACCAGGTCAGCAGAGCTGCTTTAGAGCCTGAGAACCAATTCAGCAGAGCCGCTTTAGAGCTAGAGAACCAGGTCAGCAGAGCTGCTCTAGAGCCTAAGAACCTGGTGAGCAGAGCTGCTCTAGAGGCAGAGAACTAGATGAGCAGGACTGCTTTAGAGCCATAGAAGAGCCAGAGAACCAGGTCAGCAGAGCCGTTGTAGAGCCAGAGAACCAGGTCAGCAGAGCTGCTGTAGAGCCAGAGAACCAGGTCAGCAGAGCTGCTGTTGAGCCAGAGAAACCAGGTCAGCAGAGCTGCGCTAGAGGGAGAGAACCAGGTCAGCAGAGCTGCTTTAGAGCCAGAGAACTAGGTCAGCAGAGCTGCTTTAGAACTAGAGAACGAGGTCAGCAAAGCCGTTGTAGAGAAAGAGAACCAGATGAGCAAACCTGTTTTAGAGCCAGAGAAACAGGTCAGCAGAGCTGCTCTAGAGCCTAAGAACCAGGTCAGCAGAGCTGCTTTAGATCCCGAGAACCGGATCAGCAGACCTGCTTTAGAGCCTAGGAACCAGGTCAGCAGAGCTGCTTTAGAGCCAGAGAACCAGATCAGCAGAGCTGCTTTAGAGCCAGAGAACCAGGTCAGCAGAGCTGCTCCAGAGCTTAAGAACCAGGTCAGCAGAGCTGCTCTAGAGCCAGAGAACCAGGTCAGCAGAGCTGCCACAGGGCTAGAGAAACAGGCCAGCAGAGCTGCTCTAGAGGCTAAGAACCAGGTCAGCAGAGCTGCTCTAGAGGGAGAGAACCAGGTCAGCAGAGCTGCTTTAGAGCCAGAGAACCAGGTCAGCAGAGCTGCTCTAGAGGCTAAGAACCAGGTCAGCAGAGCTGCTCTAGAGGGAGAGAACCAGGTCAGTAGAGCAGCTTTAGAGCCAGAGAACCAGGTCAGCAGAGCTGCTTTAGAGCCAGAGAACCAGGTCAGCAGAGCTGCTGTTGAGCCAGAGAAACCAGGTCAGCAGAGCTGCTTTAGAGGGAGAGAACCAGATCAGCATAGCTGCTTTAGAGGGAGAGAACCAGATCTGCAGAGCTGCTTTAGAGCCAGAGAACCAGGTCAGCAGAGTCGTTGTAAAGCCAGAGAACCAGGTCAGCAGAGCCGTTGTTTAGCCAGAAAACCAGGTAAGCAGAGCTGCTCTAGAGCCTAAGAACCAGGTCAGCAGAGCTGCTTTAGAGCCAGGGAACCAGGTCAGCAGAGCTGCTATAGAGGGAGAAAACCAGGTCAGCTGAGCCGCTTTAACGACAGAGAACCACGTCAGCAGAGCTACTTTAGAGCCGTAGATCCAGGTCAGCAGAGCTGCTCTAGAGGCTAAGAACCAGGTCAGCAGAGCTGCTCTAGAGGGAGAGAACCAGGTCTCAGAGCTGCTTTAGAGCCAGAGAACCAGGTCAGCAGAGCTGCTGTTGAGCCAGAGAAACCAGGTCAGCAGAGCTGCTTTAGAGGGAGAGAACCAGGTCAGCAGAGCTGCTTTAGAGCCAGAGAACCAGGTCAGCAGAGCTGCTTTAGAAACAGAGAACCAGGGCAGCAGAGCTGCTTTAGAGCCAGAGAACTAGGTCAGCAGAGCCGTTGTACAGCCAGAGAACCAGGTCAGCAGAGCTGCTCCAGAGCTTAAGAACCAGGTCAGCAGAGCTGCTCTAGTGCCAGAGAACCAGGTCAGCAGAGCTGCCACAGGGCTAGAGAAACAGGCCAGCAGAGCTGCTCTAGAGGCTAAGAACCAGGTCAGCAGAGCTGCTCTAGAGGGAGAGAACCAGGTCAGCAGAGCTGCTTTAGAGCCAGAGAACCAGGTCAGCAGAGCTGCTCTAGAGGCTAAGAACCAGGTCAGCAGAGCTGCTCTAGAGGGAGAGAACCAGGTCAGTAGAGCAGCTTTAGAGCCAGAGAACCAGGTCAGCAGAGCTGCTTTAGAGCCAGAGAACCAGGTCAGCAGAGCTGCTGTTGAGCCAGAGAAACCAGGTCAGCAGAGCTGCTTTAGAGGGAGAGAACCAGATCTGCAGAGCTGCTTTAGAGCCAGAGAACCAGGTCAGCAGAGTCGTTGTAAAGCCAGAGAACCAGGTCAGCAGAGCCGTTGTTTAGCCAGAAAACCAGGTAAGCAGAGCTGCTCTAGAGCCTAAGAACCAGGTCAGCAGAGCTGCTTTAGAGCCAGGGAACCAGGTCAGCAGAGCTGCTATAGAGGGAGAAAACCAGGTCAGCTGAGCCGCTTTAACGCCAGAGAACCACGTCAGCAGAGCTACTTTAGAGCCGTAGATCCAGGTCAGCAGAGCTGCTCTAGAGGCTAAGAACCAGGTCAGCAGAGCTGCTCTAGAGGGAGAGAACCAGGTCTCAGAGCTGCTTTAGAGCCAGAGAACCAGGTCAGCAGAGCTGCTTTAGAGCCAGAGAACCAGGTCAGCAGAGCTGCTGTTAAGCCAGAGAAACCAGGTCAGCAGAGCTGCTTTAGAGGGAGAGAACCAGGTCAGCAGAGCTGCTTTAGAGCCAGAGAACCAGGTCAGCAGAGCTGCTTTAGAAACAGAGAACCAGGGCAGCAGAGCTGCTTTAGAGCCAGAGAACTAGGTCAGCAGAGCCGTTGTACAGCCAGAGAACCAGGTCAGCAGAGCTGCTCCAGAGCTTAAGAACCAGGTCAGCAGAGCTGCTCTAGAGCCAGAGAACCAGGTCAGCAGAGCTGCCTCAGGGCTAGAGAAACAGGTCAGCAGAGCTACTTTAGAGGGAGAGAACCAGATCAGCATAGCTGCTTTAGAGGGAGAGAACCAGATCTGCAGAGCTGCTTTAGAGCCAGAGAACCAGGTCAGCAGAGTCGTTGTAGAGCCAGAGAACCAGGTCAGCAGAGCCGTTGTTTAGCCAGAAAACCAGGTAAGCAGAGCTGCTCTAGAGCCTAAGAACCAGGTCAGCAGAGCTGCTTTAGAGCCAGGGAACCAGGTCAGCAGAGCTGCTATAGAGGGAGAAAACCAGGTCAGCAGAACCGCTTTAGTGCCAGAGAACCAGGTCAGCAGAGCTGCTTTAGAGCCATAGATCCAGGTCAGCAGAGCTGCTCTAGAGGCTAAGAACCAGGTCAGCAGAGCTGCTCTAGAGGGAGAGAACCAGGTCAGCAGAGCTGCTTTAGAGCCAGAGAACCAGGTCAGCAGAGCTGCTTTAGAGCCAGCGAACCAGGTCAGCAGAGCTGATGTTGAGCCAGAGAAACCAGGTCAGCAGAGCTGCTTTAGAGGGAGAAAACCAGGTCAGCAGAGCTGCTTTAGAGCCAGAGAACTAGGTCAGCAGAGCTGCTTTAGAAACAGAGAACCAGGGCAGCAGAGCTGCTTTAGATCCAGAGAAACAGGTCAGCAGAGCGGCTATAGAGCCAGAGAACAAGGTCAGCAGAGCCTCTTTAGAGCTAGAGAACCAGGTCAGCAGAGCTGCTTTAGAGCCAGAGAACCAGGTCAGCAGAGCTGCTCTAGAGCCTAAGAAACAGGTCAGCAGAGCTGCTCTAGAGGCAGAGAACCGGGTCAGCCGAGCCTCTGTAGAGCCAGAGAACCAGGTCAGCAGAGCTGCTCTAGAGCCTAAGAACCAGGTCAGCAGAGCTGCTCTAGAGCCTGAGAACCAGGTCAGCAGAGCTGCTGTAGAGCCAGGTAACCGGGTCAGCAGAGCTGCTGTAGAGCCAGAGAAGCATGTCAGCAGAGCTGCTTTAGAGCCAGAGAACCAGGTGAGCAGAGCTGTTTTAGAGCCATAGAAGTGACAGAAAACCAGGTCTGCAGAGCTGTTGTAGAGCCAGAGAACCAGGTCAGCAGAGCAGCTGTAGAGCCAGAGAACCAGTCCAGCAGAGCTGCTATAGAGCCAGTGAACCAGGTCAGCAGAGCCGCTGTAGAGCCAGAGACCCAGGTCAGCAGAGCTGCTCTAGAGCCTAAGAACCAGGTCAGCAGAGCTGCTCTAGAGCCTGAGAACCGGGTCAGCAGAGCTGCTGTAGAGCCAGGTAACCGGGTCAGCAGAGCTGCTGTAGAGCCAGAGAAGCATGTCAGCAGAGCTGCTTTAGAGCCAGAGAACCAGGTGAGCAGAGCTGTTTTAGAGCCATAGAAGTGACAGAAAACCAGGTCTGCAGAGCTGTTGTAGAGCCAGAGAACCAGGTCAGCAGAGCAGCTGTAGAGCCAGAGAACCAGGTCAGCAGAGCTGCTATAGAGCCAGTGAACCAGGTCAGCAGAGCCGCTGTAGAGCCAGAGACCCAGGTCAGCAGAGCTGCTCTAGAGCCTAAGAACCAGGTCAGCAGAGCTGCTCTAGAGCCTGAGAACCGGGTCAGCAGAGCTGCTGTAGAGCCAGGTAACCGGGTCAGCAGAGCTGCTTTAGAACCAGAGAACCAGGTCAGCAGAGCTGCTTTAGATCCAGAGAACCAGGTCAGCAGAGGCGCTTTAGAGCCTGAGAACCAGTTCAGCAGAGCCGCTTTAGAGCTAGAGAACCAGGTCAGCAGAGCTGCTTTAGAGCCTGAGAACCAATTCAGCAGAGCTGCTTTAGAGCTAGAGAACCAGGTCAGCAGAGCTGCTCTAGAACCTAAGAACCTGGTGAGCAGAGCTGCTCTAGAGGCAGAGCACTAGATGACCAGGACTGCTTTAGAGCCATAGAAGAGCCAGAGAACCAGGTCAGCAGAGCCGTTGTAGAGCCAGAGAACCAGGTCAGCAGAGCTGCTGTAGAGCCAGAGAACCAGGTCAGCAGAGCTGCTATAGAGCCAGAGTAACAGGTCAGCAGAGTCGCTGTAGAGCCAGAGATCCAGGTCAGCAGAGCCGTTTTAGAGCCAGAGAACCAGATCAGCAAAGCTGCTCTAGAGCCAGAGAACCAGGTCAGCAGAGCCGTTGTAGAGCCAGAGAAACAAGTCAGCTGAGCTGCTCTAAAGCCAGAGAAACAGGTCAGCAAAGCCGTTGTAGAGTCAGAGAACCAGATCAGCAAAGCTGTTTTAGAGTCAGAGAATCAGGTCAGCAGTGCCGTTGTACAGCCAGAGAACCAGGATAGCAGAGCTGCTGTTGAGCCAGAGAAACAGGTCAGCAGAGCCATTGTAGAGCAAGGGAACCAGGCCAGCCGAGCTACTCTAGAGCCAGAGAAACAGGTCAGCAGAGCCGCTGTAGAGCCAGAGAACCAGGTCAGCAGAGCTGCTCTAGAGCCAGAGAACCAGGTCAGCAGAGCCGTTGTAGAGCCAGAGAACCAGATCAGCAGACCTGCTTTAGAGCAAGAGAACCAGGTCAGCAGAGCTGCTGCAGAGCCAGAGAAACAGGTCAGCAGAGCTGCTCTAGAGCCTAAGAACCAGGTCAGCAGAGCTGCTTTAGAGCCAGAGAACCAGATCAGCAGACCTGCTTTAGAGCCATAGAACCAGGTCAGCAGAGCTGCTTTAAAGCCAGAGAAACAGGTCAGCAGAGCCGTTGTACAGCCAGAGAACCAGGCCAGCAGAGCTGCACCAGAGCCTAAGAACCAGGTCAGCAGAGCTGCTCTAGAGCCAGAGAACCAGGTCAGCAGACCTGCTTTATAGCTAGAGAAACAGGACAGCAGAGCTGCTTTAGAGCCAGAGAATCTGGTCAGCAGAGCCGTTGTAGAGCCAGAGAACCAGGTCAGAAGAGTGGTTGTAGAGCCAGAAAACCAGGTAAGCAGAGCTGCTCTAAAGCCTGAGAACCAAGTCTGCAGAGCTGCTTTAGAGCCAGGGAACCAGGTCAGCAGAGCTGGTATAGAGGGAGAAAACCAGGTCAGCTGAGCCGTTTTAGCGCCATTGACGCAGGTCAGCAGAGCTGCATAAGACAAGAGAACCAGGTCAGCAGAGCTGCTCTAGAGCCTAAGAACCAGGTCAGTAGAACTGCTTTAGAGCCAGAGAACGAGGTCAGCAGAGCTGCTTTAGGGGTAGAGAACCAGGTTAGCAGAGCTGTTGTTGAGCCAGAGAAACCAGGTCAGCAGAGCTGATTTAGAAGGAGAGAACCAGGTCAACAGAGCTGCTTTAGAGCCAGAGAATCAGGTAAGGTCAGCAGAGCTGCTTTAGAACCAGAGAACCAGGTCAGCAGAGCTGCTTTAGATCCAGAGAACCAGGTCAGCAGAGGCGCTTTAGAGCCTGAGAACCAGTTCAGCAGAGCCGCTTTAGAGCTAGAGAACCAGGTCAGCAGAGCTGCTTTAGAGCCTGAGAACCAATTCAGCAGAGCTGCTTTAGAGCTAGAGAACCAGGTCAGCAGAGCTGCTCTAGAACCTAAGAACCTGGTGAGCAGAGCTGCTCTAGAGGCAGAGCACTAGATGAGCAGGACTGCTTTAGAGCCATAGAAGAGCCGGAGAACCAGGTCAGCAGAGCCGTTGTAGAGCCAGAGAACCAGGTCAACAGAGCTGCTGTAGAGCCAGAGAACCAGGTCAGCAGAGCTGCTATAGAGCCAGAGTAACAGGTCAGCAGAGTCGCTGTAGAGCCAGAGATCCAGGTCAGCAGAGCCGTTTTAGAGCCAGAGAACCAGATCAGCAAAGCTGCTCTAGAGCCAGAGAACCAGGTCAGCAGAGCCGTTATAGAGCCAGAGAAACAAGTCAGCTGAGCTGCTCTAAAGCCAGAGAAACAGGTCAGCAAAGCCGTTGTAGAGTCAGAGAACCAGATCAGCAAAGCTGTTTTAGAGTCAGAGAATCAGGTCAGCAGTGCCGTTGTACAGCCAGAGAACCAGGATAGCAGAGCTGCTGTTGAGCCAGAGAAACAGGTCAGCAGAGCCATTGTAGAGCCAGGGAACCAGGCCAGCCGATCTACTCTAGAGCCAGAGAAACAGGTCAGCAGAGCCGCTGTAGAGCCAGAGAACCAGGTAAGCAGAGCTGCTCTAGAGCCAGAGAACCAGGTCAGCAGAGCCGTTGTAGAGCCAGAGAACCAGATCAGCAGACCTGCTTTAGAGCAAGAGAACCAGGTCAGCAGAGCTGCTGCAGAGCCAGAGAAACAGGTCAGCAGAGCTGCTCTAGAGCCTAAGAACCAGGTCAGCAGAGCTGCTTTAGAGCCAGAGAACCAGATCAGCAGACCTGCTTTAGAGCCATAGAACCAGGTCAGCAGAGCTGCTTTAAAGCCAGAGAAACAGGTCAGCAGAGCCGTTGTACAGCCAGAGAACCAGGCCAGCAGAGCTGCACCAGAGCCTAAGAACCAGGTCAGCAGAGCTGCTCTAGAGCCAGAGAACCAGGTCAGCAGACCTGCTTTAGAGCTAGAGAAACAGGTCAGCAGAGCTGCTTTAGAGCCAGAGAATCTGTTCAGCAGAGCCGTTGTAGAGCCAGAGAACAAGGTCAGAAGAGTGGTTGTAGAGCCAGAAAACCAGGTAAGCAGAGCTGCTCTAAAGCCTGAGAACCAAGTCTGCAGAGCTGCTTTAGAGCCAGGGAACCAGGTCAGCAGAGCTGGTATAGAGGGAGAAAACCAGGTCAGCTGAGCCGCTTTAGCGCCATTGACGCAGGTCAGCAGAGCTGCATAGGACAAGAGAACCAGGTCAGCAGAGCTGCTCTAGAGCCTAAGAACCAGGTCAGTAGAACTGCTTTAGAGCCAGAGAACGAGGTCAGCAGAGCTGCTTTAGGGGTAGAGAACCAGGTTAGCAGAGCTGTTGTTGAGCCAGAGAAACCAGGTCAGCAGAGCTGATTTAGAAGGAGAGAACCAGGTCAACAGAGCTGCTTTAGAGCCAGAGAATCAGGTAAGGTCAGCAGAGCTGCTTTAGAACCAGAGAACCAGGTCAGCAGAGCTGCTTTAGATCCAGAGAACCAGGTCAGCAGAGGCGCTTAAGAGCCTGAGAACCAGTTCAGCAGAGCCGCTTCAGAGCTAGAGAACCAGGTCAGCAGAGCTGCTTTAGAGCCTGAGAACCAATTCAGCAGAGCTGCTTTAGAGCTAGAGAACCAGGTCAGCAGAGCTGCTCTAGAACCTAAGAACCTGGTGAGCAGAGCTGCTCTAGAGGCAGAGCACTAGATGAGCAGGACTGCTTTAGAGCCATAGAAGAGCCAGAGAACCAGGTCAGCAGAGCCGTTGTAGAGCCAGAGAACCAGGTCAGCAGAGCTGCTGTAGAGCCAGAGAACCAGGTCAGCAGAGCTGCTATAGAGCCAGAGTAACAGGTCAGCAGAGTCGCTGTAGAGCCAGAGATCCAGGTCAGCAGAGCCGTTGTAGAGCCAGAGAACCAGATCAGCAAAGCTGCTCTAGAGCCAGAGAACCAGGTCAGCAGAGCCGTTGTAGAGCCAGAGAAACAAGTCAGCTGAGCTGCTCTAAAGCCAGAGAAACAGGTCAGCAAAGCCGTTGTAGAGTCAGAGAACCAGATCAGCAAAGCTGTTTTAGAGTCAGAGAATCAGGTCAGCAGTGCCGTTGTACAGCCAGAGAACCAGGATAGCAGAGCTGCTGTTGAGCCAGAGAACCAGGTCAGCAGAGCTGCTGTAGAGCCAGAGAACCAGGTCAGCAGAGCTGCTCTAGAGTCTAAGAACCAGGTCAGCAGAGCTGCTTTAGAGCCAGAGAACCAGATCAGCAGACCTGCTTTAGAGCCATAGAACAAGGCCAGCAGACCTGCTTTAGAGCCAGAGAATCAGGTCAGCAGAGCTGTTGTACAGCCAGAGAACCAGGTCAGCAGAGCTGCTCCAGAGCCAGAGAATCAGGTTAGAAGAGCTGCTTCAGAGATAGAGAAACAGGTCAGCAGAGCTGCTTTAGAGGGAGAGAACTAGATCAGCAGAGCTGCTTTAGAGGGAGAAAAACAGGTCAGCAGAGCTGCTTTAGAGGGAGAGAACCAGATCAGCAGAGCTGCTTTAGAGGGAAAGATCCAGATCAGCAGAGCTGCTTTAGAGCCAGAGAACCAGGTCAGCAGAGCCATTGTAGAGCCAGAGTACCAGGTCAGCAGAGCCGTTGTACAGCCAGAGAACCAGGTCAGCAGAGCTGCTCTAGAGCCAGAGAACCAGGTCAGAAGAGCTGCTTCAGAGCTAGAGAAACAGGTCAGCAGAGCTGCTTTAGAGAGAGAGAACCAGATCAGCAGACATGCTTTAGAGGGAGAGAACCAGATCAGCAGAGCTGCTTTAGAGCCAGAGAACCAGAGAACCAGGTCAGCAGAGCCGTTGTAGAGCCAGAGAACCAGGGCAGCAGAGCCGTTGTTGAGCCAGAAAACCAGGTAAGCAGAGCTGCTCTAGAGCCTACGAACCAGGTCAGCAGAGCTGCTTTAGAGCCAGGGAACCATGTCAGCAGAGATGCTATAGAGGGAGAAAACCAGGTCAGCTGAGCTGCTTCAGTGCCAGAGAACCAGGTCAGCAGAGCTGCATAAGAGTCAGAGAACCAGGTCAGCAGAGCTGCTTTAGAGCCATAGAACCAGGTCAGCAGAGCTGCTCTAGAGGGAGAGAACCAGGTCAGCAGAGCTTCTTTAGAGCCAGAGAACCAAGTCAGCAGAGCTGCTTTAGAGCCAGAGAATGAGGTCAGCAGAGCTGCTTTAGAGGTAGAGAACCAGGTCAGCAGAGCTGCTGTCGAGCCAGAGAAACCAGGTCAGCAGAGCTGCGCTAGAGGGAGAGAACCAGGTCAGCAGAGCTGCTTTAGAGCCACAGAACCAGTTCAGCAGAGCTGCTTTAGAACCAGAGAACGAGGTCAGCAAAGCCGTTGTAGAGAAAGAAAACCAGATGAGGAAACCTGTTTTAGAGCCAGAGAAACAGGTCAGCAGAGCTGCTCAAGAGCCTAAGAACCAGGTCAGCAGAGCTGCTTTAGAGCCAGAGAACCAGGTCAGCAGAGCTGGTCTAGAGCCAGAGAAACAGGTCAGCAAAGCCGTTGTAGAGAAAGAGAACCAGATGAGCAAAGCTGTTTTAGAACCAGAGAAACAGGTCAGGAGAGCTGCTCTAGAGCCTAAGAACCAGGTCAGCAGAGCTGCTATAGAGCCAGAGAACCAGATCAGCAGACCTGCTTTAGAGCCAGAGAACCAGGTCAGCAAAGCAGATGTAGAGCCAGAGAACCTGCTCAGCAGAGCTGCTCTTGAGCCTAAGAACCAGGTCAGCAGAGCTGCTTTAGAGGCAGAGATCCAGATCAGCAGACCTGCTTTAGAGCCAGAGAACCAGGTCAGCAGAGCTGCTGTAGAGCCAGAGAACCAGGTCAGCAGAGCTGCTCTTGAGCCTAAGAACCAGATCAGCAGACCTGCTTTAGAGCCATAGAACCAGGTCAGCAGAGCTGCTTTAGAGCCAGAGAACAGGGTCAGCAGAGCAGTTGTACAGCCAGAGAACCAGGTCAGCACAGCTGCTCCAGAGCCTAAGAACCAGGTCAGCAGAGCTGCTCTAGAGCCAGAGAACCAGGTCAGCAGAGCTGCCTCAGGGCTAGAGAAACAGGTCAGCAGAGCTACTTTAGAGGGAGAGAACCAGATTAGCATAGCTGCTTTAGAGGGAGAGAACCAGATCTGCATAGCTGCTTTAGAGCCAGAGAACCAGGTCAGCATAGTCGTTGTAGAGCCAGAGAACCAGGTCAGCAGAGCCGTTGTTTAGCCAGAAAACAAGGTAAGCAGAGCTGCTCTAGAGCCTAAGAACAAGGTCAGCAGGGCTGCTTTAGAGCCAGGGAACCAGGTCAGCAGAGCTGCTATAGAGGGAGAAAACCAGGTCAGCTGAGCTGCTTTAGCGCCAGAGAACCAGGTCAGCAGAGCTGCTTTAGAGCCATAGAACCAGGTCAGCAGAGCTGCTCTAGAGGCTAAGAACCAGGTCAGCAGAGCTGCTCTAGAAAGAGAGAACCAGGTCAGCAGAGCTGCATTAGAGCCAGAGAACCAGGTAAGCAGAGCTGCTTTAGAGCCAGAGAACGAGGTCAGCAGAGCTGCTTTAGAGGCAGAGAACCAGGTCAGTAGAGCTGCTGTCGAGCCAGAGAAACCAGGTCAGCAGAGCTGCTTTAGAGGGAGAGAACCAGGTCAGCAGGGCTGCTTTAGAGCCAGAGAACCAGGTCAGCAGAGCTGCTTTAGAAACAGAGAACCAGTGCAGCAGAGCTGCTTTAGATCCAGAGAAACAGGTCAGCAGAGCGGCTATAGAGCCAGAGAACAAGGTCAGCAGAGCCTCTTTAGATCTAGAGAACCAGGTCAGCAGAGATGCTTTAGAGCCAGAGAACCAGGTCAGCAGAGCTGCTCTAGAGCCTAAGAAACAGGTCAGCAGAGCTGCTCTAGAGGCAGAGAACCGGGTCAGCCGAGCCTCTGTAGAGCCAGAGAACCAGGTCAGCAGAGCTGCTCTTGAGCCTAAGAACCAGGTCAGCAGAGCTGCTCTTGAGCCTGAGAACCGGGTCAGCAGAGCTGCTGTAGAGCCAGGTAACTGTGTCCGCAGAGATGCTGTAGAGCCAGAGAAGCAGGTCAGCAGAGCTGCTTTAGAGCCAGTGAACCAGGTGAGCAGAGCTGTTTTAGAGCCATAGAAGTGACAGGAAACCAGGAGGCAGATTTATGAGCCCCTTGCGCCACTTTTGCGTCACTTTTCCCATGTTAAAAGTGACGCAAAAGTGGCGCAAGGGGCTCATAAATCTGCCCCCAGGTCTGCAGTGCCATTGTAGAGCCAGAGAACCAGGTCAGCAGAGCTGCTAAAGAGCCAGTGAACCAGGTCAGCAGAGCCGCTGTAGAGCCAGAGACCCAGGTCAGCAGAGCTGCTCTAGAGCCAGAGATCCAGGTCAGCAGACCGGTTGTAGAGCCAGAAAACCAGATCAGCATAGCTGCTCTAGAGGCAGAGAACCAGGTCAGCAGAGCCGTTGTAGAGCCAGAGAACCAGGTCAGCAGAGCTAATGTAGAGCCAGAGAACCAGGTCAGCAAAGCTGTTGTAGAGCCAGAGAACCAGATCAGCAAAACTGTTTAAGAGCCAGAGAAACAGATCCGCAGAGCCGTTATAGAGCCAGAGTACCAGGTCAGCAGAGCTGCTGTAGAGCCAGAGAACCAGGTCACCAGAGCTGCTCTTGAGCCTAAGAACCAGGTCAGCAGAGCTGCTTTAGAGCCAGAGAACCAGATCATGAGAGCTGCTTTAGAGCCATAGAACCAGGTCAGCAGAACTGCTTTAGAGCCAGAGAACCAGGTCCAGAGAGCCGTTGTACAGCCAGACAACCACGTAAGCAGATCTGCTTTAGAGCCAGAGAACCAGGTCCGCAGAGCCGTTGTACAGCCAGAGAACCAGGTCAGCAGATCTGGTTTAGAGCCATAGAACCAGGTCAGCAGAGGTGCTATAGAGGGAGAGAACCAGGTCAGCAGAGCCGTTATAGAGCCAGAGAACCAGGTCAGCAGAGCTGCTCTAGAGCCAGACAACCAGGTCAGCAGAGCTGCTTTAGAGCCAGAGAAACAGGTCAGCAGAGCTGCTATAGAGGGAGTGAACCAGATCAGCAGAGCTGCTTTAGAGCCAGAGAACCAGGTCAGTAGAGCCATTGTAGAGCCAGAGAGCTAGGTCAGCTGAGCTGCTCTAGAGCCTAAGAACCAGGTCAACAGAGCTGCTCTCCAGCCAAAGAACTAGGTCAGGAGAGCTGCTTTAGAGCCAGAGAACCAGGTCAGCAGAGCTGCTATAGAGCCAGAGAACCAGGTCAGCAGAGCTGCTTTAGAGCCAGAGAACCAGGTCAGCTGAGCCGTTGTAGAGCCAGAGACCCAGGTCAGCAGAGCTACTCTAGAGGCTAAGAACCAGGTCAGCAGAGCTGCTCCTCTATAGCCAGAGAATCAGGTCAGCAGAGCTGCTATAGAGGGAGAAAACCAGGTCAGCTGAGCTGCTTTAGCGCCAGAGAACCAGGTCAGCAGAGCTGCATTAGAGCCAGAGAACGAGGTCAGCAGAGCTGCTTTAGAGGCAGAGAACCAGGTCAGTAGAGATGCTGTCGAGCCAGAGAAACCAGGTCAGCAGAGCTGCTTTAGAGGGAGAGAACCAGGTCAGCAGGGCTGCTTTAGAGCCAGAGAACCAGGTCAGCAGAGCTGCTTTAGAAACAGAGAACCAGTGAAGCAGAGCTTCTTTAGATCCAGAGAAACAGGTCAGCAGAGCGGCTATAGAGCCAGAGAACAAGGTCAGCAGAGCCTCTTTAGATCTAGAGAACCAGGTCAGCAGAGATGCTTTAGAGCCAGAGAACCAGGTCAGCAGAGCTGCTCTAGAGCCTAAGAAACAGGTCAGCAGAGCTGCTCTAGAGGCAGAGAACCGGGTCAGCTGAGCCTCTGTAGAGCCAGAGAACCAGGTCAGCAGAGCTGCTCTTGAGCCTAAGAACCAGGTCAGCAGAGCTGCTCTCGAGCCTGAGAACCGGGTCAGCAGAGCTGCTGTAGAGCCAGGTAACTGTGTCCGCAGAGATGCTGTAGAGCCAGAGAAGCAGGTCAGCAGAGCTGCTTTAGAGCCAGTGAACCAGGTGAGCAGATCTGTTTTAGAGCCATAGAAGTGACAGCAAACCAGGAGGCAGATTTATGAGCCCCTTGCGCCACTTTTGCGTCACTTTTCCCATGTTAAAAGTGACGCAAAAGTGGCGCAAGGGGCTCATAAATCTGCCCCCAGGTCTGCAGTGCCATTGTAGAGCCAGAGAACCAGGTCAGCAGAGCTGCTAAAGAGCCAGTGAACCAGGTCAGCAGAGCCGCTGTAGAGCCAGAGACCCAGGTCAGCAGAGCTGCTCTAGAGCCAGAGATCCAGGTCAGCAGACCGGTTGTAGAGCCAGAAAACCAGATCAGCATAGCTGCTCTAGAGGCAGAGAACCAGGTCAGCAGAGCCGTTGTAGAGCCAGAGAACCAGGTCAGCAGAGCTAATGTAGAGCCAGAGAACCAGGTCAGCAAAGCTGTTGTAGAGCCAGAGAACCAGATCAGCAAAACTGTTTAAGAGCCAGAGAAACAGATCCGCAGAGCCGTTGTAGAGCCACAGTACCAGGTCAGCAGAGCTGCTTTAGAGCCAGAGAACCAGGTCACCAGAGCTGCTCTTGAGCCTAAGAACCAGGTCAGCAGAGCTGCTTTAGAGCCAGAGAACCAGATCAGGAGAGCTGCTTTAGAGCCATAGAACCAGGTCAGCAGAGCTGCTTTAGAGCCAGAGAACCAGGTCCGGAGAGCCGTTGTACAGCCAGACAACCACGTCAGCAGAGCTGCTTTAGAGCCAGAGAACCAGGTCCGCAGAGCCGTTGTACAGCCAGAGAACCAGGTCAGCAGATCTGGTTTAGAGCCATAGAACCAGGTCAGCAGAGGTGCTATAGAGGGAGAGAACCAGGTCAGCAGAGCCGTTATAGAGCCAGAGAACCAGGTCAGCAGAGCTGCTCTAGAGCCAGACAACCAGGTCAGCAGAGCTGCTTTAGAGCCAGAGAAACAGGTCAGGAGAGCTGCTATAGAGGGAGTGAACCAGATCAGCAAAGCTGCTTTAGAGCCAGAGAACCAGGTCAGTAGAGCAATTGTAGAGCCAGAGAGCTAGGTCAGCTGAGCTGCTCTAGAGCCTAAGAACCAGGTCAGCAGAGCTGCTCTCCAGCCAAAGAACTAGCTCAGGAGAGCTGCTTTAGAGCCAGAGAACCAGGTCAGCAGAGCTGCTGTAGAGCCAGAGAACCAGGTCACCAGAGCTGCTCTTGAGCCTAAGAACCAGGTCAGCAGAGCTGCTTTAGAGCCAGAGAACCAGATCAGGAGAGCTGCTTTAGAGCCATAGAACCAGGTCAGCAGAACTGCTTTAGAGCCAGAGAACCAGGTCCGGAGAGCCGTTGTACAGCCAGACAACCACGTCAGCAGATCTGCTTTAGAGCCAGAGAACCAGGTCCGCAGAGCCGTTGTACAGCCAGAGAACTAGGTCAGCAGATCTGGTTTAGAGCCATAGAACCAGGTCAGCAGAGGTGCTATAGAGGGAGAGAACCAGGTCAGCAGAGCCGTTATAGAGCCAGAGAACCAGGTCAGCAGAGCTGCTCTAGAGCCAGACAACCAGGTCAGCAGAGCTGCTTTAGAGCCAGAGAAACAGGTCAGCAGAGCTGCTATAGAGGGAGTGAACCAGATCAGCAGAGCTGCTTTAGAGCCAGAGAACCAGGTCAGTAGAGCCATTGTAGAGCCAGAGAGCTAGGTCAGCTGAGCTGCTCTAGAGCCTAAGAACCAGGTCAGCAGAGCTGCTCTCCAGCCAAAGAACTAGGTCAGGAGAGCTGCTTTAGAGCCAGAGAACCAGGTCAGCAGAGCTGCTATAGAGCCAGAGAACCAGGTCAGCAGAGCTGCTTTAGAGCCAGAGAACCAGGTCAGCTGAGCCGTTGTAGAGCCAGAGACCCAGGTCAGCAGAGCTACTCTAGAGGCTAAGAACCAGGTCAGCAGAGCTGCTCCTCTATAGCCAGAGAATCAGGTCAGCAGAGCTGCTATAGAGGGAGAAAACCAGGTCAGCTGAGCTGCTTTAGCGCCAGAGAACCAGGTCAGCAGAGCTGCATTAGAGCCAGAGAACGAGGTCAGCAGAGCTGCTTTAGAGGCAGAGAACCAGGTCAGTAGAGATGCTGTCGAGCCAGAGAAACCAGGTCAGCAGAGCTGCTTTAGAGGGAGAGAACCAGGTCAGCAGGGCTGCTTTAGAGCCAGAGAACCAGGTCAGCAGAGCTGCTTTAGAAACAGAGAACCAGTGAAGCAGAGCTTCTTTAGATCCAGAGAAACAGGTCAGCAGAGCGGCTATAGAGCCAGAGAACAAGGTCAGCAGAGCCTCTTTAGATCTAGAGAACCAGGTCAGCAGAGATGCTTTAGAGCCAGAGAACCAGGTCAGCAGAGCTGCTCTAGAGCCTAAGAAACAGGTCAGCAGAGCTGCTCTAGAGGCAGAGAACCGGGTCAGCTGAGCCTCTGTAGAGCCAGAGAACCAGGTCAGCAGAGCTGCTCTTGAGCCTAAGAACCAGGTCAGCAGAGCTGCTCTCGAGCCTGAGAACCGGGTCAGCAGAGCTGCTGTAGAGCCAGGTAACTGTGTCCGCAGAGATGCTGTAGAGCCAGAGAAGCAGGTCAGCAGAGCTGCTTTAGAGCCAGTGAACCAGGTGAGCAGAGCTGTTTTAGAGCCATAGAAGTGACAGCAAACCAGGAGGCAGATTTATGAGCCCCTTGCGCCACTTTTGCGTCACTTTTCCCATGTTAAAAGTGATGCAAAAGTGGCGCAAGGGGCTCATAAATCCGCCCCCAGGTCTGCAGTGCCATTGTAGAGCCAGAGAACCAGGTCAGCAGAGCTGCTAAAGAGCCAGTGAACCAGGTCAGCAGAGCCGCTGTAGAGCCAGAGACCCAGGTCAGCAGAGCTGCTCTAGAGCCAGAGATCCAGGTCAGCAGACCGGTTGTAGAGCCAGAAAACCAGATCAGCATAGCTGCTCTAGAGGCAGAGAACCAGGTCAGCAGAGCCGTTGTAGAGCCAGAGAACCAGGTCAGCAGAGCTAATGTAGAGCCAGAGAACCAGGTCAGCAAAGCTGTTGTAGAGCCAGAGAACCAGATCAGCAAAACTGTTTAAGAGCCAGAGAAACAGATCCGCAGAGCCGTTGTAGAGCCACAGTACCAGGTCAGCAGAGCTGCTTTAGAGCCAGAGAACCAGGTCACCAGAGCTGCTCTTGAGCCTAAGAACCAGGTCAGCAGAGCTGCTTTAGAGCCAGAGAACCAGATCAGGAGAGCTGCTTTAGAGCCATAGAACCAGGTCAGCAGAGCTGCTTTAGAGCCAGAGAACCAGGTCCGGAGAGCCGTTGTACAGCCAGACAACCACGTCAGCAGAGCTGCTTTAGAGCCAGAGAACCAGGTCCGCAGAGCCGTTGTACAGCCAGAGAACCAGGTCAGCAGATCTGGTTTAGAGCCATAGAACCAGGTCAGCAGAGGTGCTATAGAGGGAGAGAACCAGGTCAGCAGAGCCGTTATAGAGCCAGAGAACCAGGTCAGCAGAGCTGCTCTAGAGCCAGACAACCAGGTCAGCAGAGCTGCTTTAGAGCCAGAGAAACAGGTCAGCAGAGCTGCTATAGAGGGAGTGAACCAGATCAGCAAAGCTGCTTTAGAGCCAGAGAACCAGGTCAGTAGAGCAATTGTAGAGCCAGAGAGCTAGGTCAGCTGAGCTGCTCTAGAGCCTAAGAACCAGGTCAGCAGAGCTGCTCTCCAGCCAAAGAACTAGCTCAGGAGAGCTGCTTTAGAGCCAGAGAACCAGGTCAGCAGAGCTGCTTTAGAGCCAGAGAACCAGGTCAGCAGAGCCGTTGTAGAGCCAGAGACCCAGGTCAGCAGAACTACTCTAGAGGCTAAGAACCAGGTCAGCAGAGCTGCTCCTCTATAGCCGGAGAATCAGGTCAGCAGAGCTGCTTCAAAGCAAGAGAACCAGGTCAGCAGAACTGCTTTAGAGGGAGAGAACCAGGTCAGCAGAGCTGCTTTAGAGCCAGAGAACCAGGTCAGCAGAGCTGCTTTAGAAACAGAGAACCAGGGCAGCAGAGCTGCTATAGAGCCAGAGAACCAGGTCAGCAGAGCCGTTGTACAGCCAGAGAACCAGGTCAGCAGAGCTGCTCCAGAGCTTAAGAACCAGGTCAGCAGAGCTGCTCTAGAGCCAGAGAACCAGGTCAGCAGAGCTGCCTCAGGGCTAGAGAAACAGGTCAGCAGAGCTACTTTAGAGGGAGAGAACCAGATCAGCATAGCTGCTTTAGAGGGAGAGAACCAGATCTGCAGAGCTGCTTTAGAGCCAGAGAACCAGGTCAGCAGAGTCGTTGTAGAGCCAGAGAACCAGGTCAGCAGAGCCGTTGTTTAGCCAGAAAACCAGGTAAGCAGATCTGCTCTAGAGCCTAAGAACCAGGTCAGCAGAGTTGCTTTAGAGCCAAGGAACCAGGTCAGCAGAGCTGCTATAGAGGGAGAAAACCAGGTCAGCTGAACCGCTTTAGCGCCAGAGAACCAGGTCAGCAGAGCTGCTTTAGAGCCATAGATCCAGGTCAGCAGAGCTGCTCTAGAGGCTAAGAACCAGGTCAGCAGAGCTGCTCTAGAGGGAGAGAACCAGGTCAGCAGAGCTGCTTTAGAGCCAGAGAACCAGGTCAGCAGAGCTGCTTTAGAGCCAGCGAACCAGGTCAGCAGAGCTGATGTTGAGCCAGAGAAACCAGGTCAGCAGAGCTGCTTTAGAGGGAGAAAACCAGGTCAGCAGAGCTGCTTTAGAGCCAGAGAACTAGGTCAGCAGAGCTGCTTTAGAAACAGAGAACCAGGGCAGCAGAGCTGCTTTAGATCCAGAGAAACAGGTCAGCAGAGCGGCTATAGAGCCAGAGAACAAGGTCAGCAGAGCCTCTTTAGAGCTAGAGAACCAGGTCAGCAGAGCTGCTTTAGAGCCAGAGAACCAGGTCAGCAGAGCTGCTCTAGAGCCTAAGAAACAGGTCAGCAGAGCTGCTTTAGAAACAGAGAACCAGGGCAGCAGAGCTGCTTTAGATCCAGAGAAACAGGTCAGCAGAGCTGCTTTAGAGCCAGCGAACCAGGTCAGCAGAGCTGATGTTGAGCCAGAGAAACCAGGTCAGCAGAGCTGCTTTAGAGGGAGAAAACCAGGTCAGCAGAGCTGCTTTAGAGCCAGAGAACTAGGTCAGCAGAGCTGCTTTAGAAACAGAGAACCAGGTCAGCAGAGCTGCTTTAGAGCCAGCGAACCAGGTCAGCAGAGCTGATGTTGAGCCAGAGAAACCAGGTCAGCAGAGCTGCTTTAGAGGGAGAAAACCAGGTCAGCAGAGCTGCTTTAGAGCCAGAGAACTAGGTCAGCAGAGCTGCTTTAGAAACAGAGAACCAGGGCAGCAGAGCTGCTTTAGATCCAGAGAAACAGGTCAGCAGAGCGGCTATAGAGCCAGAGAACAAGGTCAGCAGAGCCTCTTTAGAGCTAGAGAACCAGGTCAGCAGAGCTGCTTTAGAGCCAGAGAACCAGGTCAGCAGAGCTGCTCTAGAGCCTAAGAAACAGGTCAGCAGAGCTGCTTTAGAAACAGAGAACCAGGGCAGCAGAGCTGCTTTAGATCCAGAGAAACAGGTCAGCAGAGCGGCTATAGAGCCAGAGAACAAGGTCAGCAGAGCCTCTTTAGAGCTAGAGAACCAGGTCACCAGAGCTGCTGTAGAGCCAGAGAAACCAAGTCAGCAGAACCGTTGTAAACACAGAGAAACAGATCAGCAAAGCTGCTCTAGAGCCAGAGAACCAGGTCAGCAAAGCTGTTGTAGAGCCAGAGAACTAGGTCAGCAAAGCCATTGTAGAGCCAGAGTAACAGATCAGCAGAGCCGTTGTAGAGCCAGAGAACCAGGTCAGCAGAGCTGTTGTAGAGCCAGAGAACCAGGTCAGCAGAGCTGCTTTAGAAACAGAGAACCAGGGCAGCAGAGCTGCTATAGAGCCAGAGAACCAGGTCAGCAGAGCCGTTGTACAGCCAGAGAACCAGGTCAGCAGAGCTGCTCCAGAGCTTAAGAACCAGGTCAGCAGAGCTGCTCTAGAGCCAGAGAACCAGGTCAGCAGAGCTGCCTCAGGGCTAGAGAAACAGGTCAGCAGAGCTACTTTAGAGGGAGAGAACCAGATCAGCATAGCTGCTTTAGAGGGAGAGAACCAGATCTGCAGAGCTGCTTTAGAGCCAGAGAACCAGGTCAGCAGAGTCGTTGTAGAGCCAGAGAACCAGGTCAGCAGAGCCGTTGTTTAGCCAGAAAACCAGGTAAGCAGATCTGCTCTAGAGCCTAAGAACCAGGTCAGCAGAGTTGCTTTAGAGCCAAGGAACCAGGTCAGCAGAGCTGCTATAGAGGGAGAAAACCAGGTCAGCTGAACCGCTTTAGCGCCAGAGAACCAGGTCAGCAGAGCTGCTTTAGAGCCATAGATCCAGGTCAGCAGAGCTGCTCTAGAGGCTAAGAACCAGGTCAGCAGAGCTGCTCTAGAGGGAGAGAACCAGGTCAGCAGAGCTGCTTTAGAGCCAGAGAACCAGGTCAGCAGAGCTGCTTTAGAGCCAGCGAACCAGGTCAGCAGAGCTGATGTTGAGCCAGAGAAACCAGGTCAGCAGAGCTGCTTTAGAGGGAGAAAACCAGGTCAGCAGAGCTGCTTTAGAGCCAGAGAACTAGGTCAGCAGAGCTGCTTTAGAAACAGAGAACCAGGGCAGCAGAGCTGCTTTAGATCCAGAGAAACAGGTCAGCAGAGCGGCTATAGAGCCAGAGAACAAGGTCAGCAGAGCCTCTTTAGAGCTAGAGAACCAGGTCAGCAGAGCTGCTTTAGAGCCAGAGAACCAGGTCAGCAGAGCTGCTCTAGAGCCTAAGAAACAGGTCAGCAGAGCTGCTCTAGAGGCAGAGAACCGGGTCAGCCGAGCCTCTGTAGAGCCAGAGAACCAGGTCAGCAGAGCTGCTCTAGAGCCTAAGAACCAGGTCAGCAGAGCTGCTCTAGAGCCTGAGAACCGGGTCAGCAGAGTTGCTGTAGAGCCAGGTAACCGGGTCAGCAGAGCTGCTGTAGAGCCAGAGAAGCATGTCAGCAGAGCTGCTTTAGAGCCAGAGAACCAGGTGAGCAGAGCTGTTTTAGAGCCATAGAAGTGACAGAAAACCAGGTCTGCAGAGCTGTTGTAGAGCCAGAGAACCAGGTCAGCAGAGCAGCTGTAGAGCCAGAGAACCAGGTCAGCAGAGCTGCTATAGAGCCAGTGAACCAGGTCAGCAGAGCCGCTGTAGAGCCAGAGACCGAGGTCAGCAGAGCTGCTCTAGAGCCAGAGATCCAGGTCAGCAGACCGGTTGTAGAGCCAGAGAACCAGATCAGCAAAGCTGCTCTAGAGGCAGAGAACCAGATCAGCAGAGCCGTTGTAGAGCCAGAGAACCAGGTCAGCAGAGCTGCTGTAGAGCCAGAGAACCAGGTCAGCAAAGCCGTTGTAGAGCCAGAGAACCAGATCCGCAGAGCTGTTGTAGAGCCAGAGAACCAGGTCAGCAGAGCTACTGTAGAGCCAGAGAACCAGGTCACCAGAGCTGCTCTAGAGCCTAAGAACCAGGTCAGCAGAGCTGCTTTAGAGCCAGAGAACCAGATCAGGAGAGCTGCTTTAGTGCCATAGAACCAGGTCAGCAGAGCTGCTTTAGAGCCAGAGAACCAGGTCCGCAGAGCCGTTGTACAGCCAGAGAACCAGGTCAGCAGAGCTGCTTTAGAGCCATAGAACCAGGTCAGCAGAGCTGCTTTAGAGCCAGCGAACCAGGTCAGCAGAGCTGTTATAGAGCCAGAGAACTATGTCAGCAGAGCTGCTCTAGAGAATAAGTACAAGGTCAGCCGAGCTGCTCTAGAGCAAGAGAACCATGTCAGCAGAGCTCCTTTAGAGCCAGAGAACCAGGTCAGCAGAGCTGCTCTAGAGCATAAGAACTAGGTCAGCAGAGTTGTTCTAGAGCCAGAGAACCAGGTCAGCAGAGCTGCTCTAGAGCCAGACAACCAGGTCAGCAGAGCTGCTTAAGAGCCAGAGAAACAGGTCAGCAGAGCTGCTTTAGAGGGAGTGAACCAGATCAGCAGAGCTGCTTTAGAGCCAGAGAACCAGGTCAGCAGATCCATTGTAGAGCCAGAGAACCAGGACAGCAGAGCTGCTTTAGAGCCTAAGAACCAGGTCAGCAGAACTGCTCTCGAGCCAGAGAACTAGGTCAGGAGAGCTGCTTTGAAGCCAGAGAAACGGGTCAGCAGAGCCATTGTAGAGCCAGAGAACCAGGCCAGCCGAGCTACTCTAGAGCCAGAGAAACAGGTCAGCAGAGCCGCTGTAGAGCCAGAGAACCAGGTCAGCAGAGCTGCTCTAGAGCCAGAGAACCAGGTCAGCAGAGCCGTTGTAGAGCCAGAGAACCAGATCAGCAGACCTGCTTTAGAGCAAGAGAACCAGGTCAGCAGAGCTGCTGTAGAGCCAGAGAAACAGGTCAGCAGAGCTGCTCTAGAGCCTAAGAACCAGGTCAGCAGAGCTGCTTTAGAGCCAGAGAACCAGATCAGCACACCTGCTTTAGAGCCATAGAACCAGGTCAGCAGAGCTGCACCAGAGCCTAAGAACCAGGTCAGCAGAGCTGCTCTAGAGCCAGAGAACCAGGTCAGCAGAACTGCTTTAGAACCTAGAGAAACAGGTCAGCAGAGCTGCTTTAGAGCCAGAGAATCTGGTCAGCAGAGCCGTTGTAGAGCCAGAGAACCAGGTCAGAAGAGCGGTTGTAGATCTAGAAAACCAGGTAAGCAGAGCTGCTCTAGAGCCTGAGAACCAAGTCTGCAGAGCTGCTTTAGAGCCAGGGAACCAGGTCAGCAGAGTCGTTGTAGAGCCAGAGAACCAGGTCAGCAGAGCTGTTGTTTAGCCAGAAAACCAGGTAAGCAGAGCCGCTTTAGCGCCATTGACGCAGGTCAGCAGAGCTGCATAAGACAAGAGAACCAGGTCAGCAGAGCTGCTCTAGAGCCTAAGAACCAGGTCAGTAGAGCTGCTTTAGAGCCAGAGAACGAGGTCAGCAGAGCTGCGTTAGTGGTAGAGAACCAGGTTAGCAGAGATGTTGTTGAGCCAGAGAAACCAGGTCAGCAGAGCTGATTTAGAAGAAGAGAACCAGGTCAACAGAGCTGCTTTAGAGCCAGAGAATCAGGTAAGGTCAGCAGAGCTGCTTTAGAACCAGAGAACCAGGTCAGCAGAGCTGCTTTAGATCCAGAGAACCAGGTCAGCAGAGCCGCTTTAGAGCCTGAGAACCAGTTCAGCAGAGCCGCTTTAGAGCTAGAGAACCAGGTCAGCAGAGCTGCTTTAGAGCCTGAGAACCAGTTCAGCAGAGCCGCTTTAGAGCTAGAGAACCAGGTCAGCAGAGCTGCTCTAGAGCCTAAGAACCTGGTGAGCAGAGCTGCTCTAGAGGCAGAGAACTAGATGAGCAGGACTGCTTTAGAGCCATAGAAGAGCCAGAGAACCAGGTCAGCAGAGCCGTTGTAGAGCCAGAGAACCAGGTCAGCAGAGCTGCTAAAGAGCCAGTGAACCAGGTCAGCAGACCCGCTGTAGAGCCAGAGACCCAGGTCAGCAGAGCTGCTTTAGAGCCAGAGATCCAGGTCAGCAGACCGGTTGTAGAGCCAGAAAACCAGATCAGCATAGCTGCTCTAGAGGCAGAGAACCAGGTCAGCAGAGCCGTTGTAGAGCCAGAGAACCAGGTCAGCAGAGCTAATGTAGAGCCAGAGAACCAGGTCAGCAAAGCTATTGGAGAGCCAGAGAACCAGATCAGCAAAACTGTTTAAGAGCCAGAGAAACAGATCCGCAGAGCCGTTGTAGAGCCACAGTACCAGGTCAGCAGAGCTGCTGTAGAGCCAGAGAACCAGGTCACCAGAGCTGCTCTTGAGCCTAAGAACCAGGTCAGCAGAGCTGCTTTAGAGCCAGAGAACCAGATCAGGAGAGCTGCTTTAGAGCCATAGAACCAGGTCAGCAGAGCTGCTTTAGAGCCAGAGAACCAGGTCCGGAGAGCCGTTGTACAGCTAGACAACCACGTCAGCAGAGCTGCTTTAGAGCCAGAGAACCAGGTCCGCAGAGCCGTTGTACAGCCAGAGAACCAGGTCAGCAGATCTGGTTTAGAGCCATATAACCAGGTCAGCAGAGGTGCTATAGAGGGAGAGAACCAGGTCAGCAGAGCCGTTATAGAGCCAGAGAACCAGGTCAGCAGAGCTGCTCTAGAGCCAGAGAACCAGGTCAGCAGAGCTGCCTCAGGGCTAGAGAAACAGGTCAGCAGAGCTACTTTAGAGGGAGAGAACCAGATTAGCATAGCTGCTTTAGAGGGAGAGAACCAGATCTGCATAGCTGCTTTAGAGCCAGAGAACCAGGTCAGCATAGTCGTTGTAGAGCCAGAGAACCAGGTCAGCAGAGCCGTTGTTTAGCCAGAAAACAAGGTAAGCAGAGCTGCTCTAGAGCCTAAGAACAAGGTCAGCAGGGCTGCTTTAGAGCCAGGGAACCAGGTCAGCAGAGCTGCTATAGAGGGAGAAAACCAGGTCAGCTGAGCTGCTTTAGCGCCAGAGAACCAGGTCAGCAGAGCTGCTTTAGAGCCATAGAACCAGGTCAGCAGAGCTGCTCTAGAGGCTAAGAACCAGGTCAGCAGAGCTGCTCTAGAAAGAGAGAACCAGGTCAGCAGAGCTGCATTAGAGCCAGAGAACCAGGTAAGCAGAGCTGCTTTAGAGCCAGAGAACGAGGTCAGCAGAGCTGCTTTAGAGGCAGAGAACCAGGTCAGTAGAGCTGCTGTCGAGCCAGAGAAACCAGGTCAGCAGAGCTGCTTTAGAGGGAGAGAACCAGGTCAGCAGGGCTGCTTTAGAGCCAGAGAACCAGGTCAGCAGAGCTGCTTTAGAAACAGAGAACCAGTGCAGCAGAGCTGCTTTAGATCCAGAGAAACAGGTCAGCAGAGCGGCTATAGAGCCAGAGAACAAGGTCAGCAGAGCCTCTTTAGATCTAGAGAACCAGGTCAGCAGAGATGCTTTAGAGCCAGAGAACCAGGTCAGCAGAGCTGCTCTAGAGCCTAAGAAACAGGTCAGCAGAGCTGCTCTAGAGGCAGAGAACCGGGTCAGCCGAGCCTCTGTAGAGCCAGAGAACCAGGTCAGCAGAGCTGCTCTTGAGCCTAAGAACCAGGTCAGCAGAGCTGCTCTCGAGCCTGAGAACCGGGTCAGCAGAGCTGCTGTAGAGCCAGGTAACTGTGTCCGCAGAGATGCTGTAGAGCCAGAGAAGCAGGTCAGCAGAGCTGCTTTAGAGCCAGTGAACCAGGTGAGCAGAGCTGTTTTAGAGCCATAGAAGTGACAGGAAACCAGGAGGCAGATTTATGAGCCCCTTGCGCCACTTTTGCGTCACTTTTCCCATGTTAAAAGTGACGCAAAAGTGGCGCAAGGGGCTCATAAATCTGCCCCCAGGTCTGCAGTGCCATTGTAGAGCCAGAGAACCAGGTCAGCAGAGCTGCTAAAGACCAGTGAACCAGGTCAGCAGAGCCGCTGTAGAGCCAGAGACCCAGGTCAGCAGAGCTGCTCTAGAGCCAGAGATCCAGGTCAGCAGACCGGTTGTAGAGCCAGAAAACCAGATCAGCATAGCTGCTCTAGAGGCAGAGAACCAGGTCAGCAGAGCCGTTGTAGAGCCAGAGAACCAGGTCAGCAGAGCTAATGTAGAGCCAGAGAACCAGGTCAGCAAAGCTGTTGTAGAGCCAGAGAACCAGATCAGCAAAACTGTTTAAGAGCCAGAGAAACAGATCCGCAGAGCCGTTATAGAGCCAGAGTACCAGGTCAGCAGAGCTGCTGTAGAGCCAGAGAACCAGGTCACCAGAGCTGCTCTTGAGCCTAAGAACCAGGTCAGCAGAGCTGCTTTAGAGCCAGAGAACCAGATCAGGAGAGCTGCTTTAGAGCCATAGAACCAGGTCAGCAGAACTGCTTTAGAGCCAGAGAACCAGGTCCAGAGAGCCGTTGTACAGCCAGACAACCACGTCAGCAGATCTGCTTTAGAGCCAGAGAACCAGGTCCGCAGAGCCGTTGTACAGCCAGAGAACCAGGTCAGCAGATCTGGTTTAGAGCCATAGAACCAGGTCAGCAGAGGTGCTATAGAGGGAGAGAACCAGGTCAGCAGAGCCGTTATAGAGCCAGAGAACCAGGTCAGCAGAGCTGCTCTAGAGCCAGACAACCAGGTCAGCAGAGCTGCTTTAGAGCCAGAGAAACAGGTCAGCAGAGCTGCTGTAGAGGGAGTGAACCAGATCAGCAGAGCTGCTTTAGAGCCAGAGAACCAGGTCAGTAGAGCCATTGTAGAGCCAGAGAGCTAGGTCAGCTGAGCTGCTCTAGAGCCTAAGAACCAGGTCAGCAGAGCTGCTCTCCAGCCAAAGAACTAGGTCAGGAGAGCTGCTTTAGAGCCAGAGAACCAGGTCAGCAGAGCTGCTATAGAGCCAGAGAACCAGGTCAGCAGAGCTGCTTTAGAGCCAGAGAACCAGGTCAGCTGAGCCGTTGTAGAGCCAGAGACCCAGGTCAGCAGAGCTACTCTAGAGGCTAAGAACCAGGTCAGCAGAGCTGCTCCTCTATAGCCAGAGAATCAGGTCAGCAGAGCTGCTATAGAGGGAGAAAACCAGGTCAGCTGAGCTGCTTTAGCGCCAGAGAACCAGGTCAGCAGAGCTGCATTAGAGCCAGAGAACGAGGTCAGCAGAGCTGCTTTAGAGGCAGAGAACCAGGTCAGTAGAGATGCTGTCGAGCCAGAGAAACGAGGTCAGCAGAGCTGCTTTAGAGGGAGAGAACCAGGTCAGCAGGGCTGCTTTAGAGCCAGAGAACCAGGTCAGCAGAGCTGCTTTAGAAACAGAGAACCAGTGAAGCAGAGCTTCTTTAGATCCAGAGAAACAGGTCAGCAGAGCGGCTATAGAGCCAGAGAACAAGGTCAGCAGAGCCTCTTTAGATCTAGAGAACCAGGTCAGCAGAGATGCTTTAGATCCAGAGAACCAGGTCAGCAGAGCTGCTCTAGAGCCTAAGAAACAGGTCAGCAGAGCTGCTCTAGAGGCAGAGAACCGGGTCAGCTGAGCCTCTGTAGAGCCAGAGAACCAGGTCAGCAGAGCTGCTCTTGAGCCTAAGAACCAGGTCAGCAGAGCTGCTCTCGAGCCTGAGAACCGGGTCAGCAGAGCTGCTGTAGAGCCAGGTAACTGTGTCCGCAGAGATGCTGTAGAGCCAGAGAAGCAGGTCAGCAGAGCTGCTTTAGAGCCAGTGAACCAGGTGAGCAGATCTGTTTTAGAGCCATAGAAGTGACAGCAAACCAGGAGGCAGATTTATGAGCCCCTTGCGCCACTTTTGCGTCACTTTTCCCATGTTAAAAGTGACGCAAAAGTGGCGCAAGGGGCTCATAAATCTGCCCCCAGGTCTGCAGTGCCATTGTAGAGCCAGAGAACCAGGTCAGCAGAGCTGCTAAAGAGCCAGTGAACCAGGTCAGCAGAGCCGCTGTAGAGCCAGAGACCCAGGTCAGCAGAGCTGCTCTAGAGCCAGAGATCCAGGTCAGCAGACCGGTTGTAGAGCCAGAAAACCAGATCAGCATAGCTGCTCTAGAGGCAGAGAACCAGGTCAGCAGAGCCGTTGTAGAGCCAGAGAACCAGGTCAGCAGAGCTAATGTAGAGCCAGAGAACCAGGTCAGCAAAGCTGTTGTAGAGCCAGAGAACCAGATCAGCAAAACTGTTTAAGAGCCAGAGAAACAGATCCGCAGAGCCGTTGTAGAGCCACAGTACCAGGTCAGCAGAGCTGCTTTAGAGCCAGAGAACCAGGTCACCAGAGCTGCTCTTGAGCCTAAGAACCAGGTCAGCAGAGCTGCTTTAGAGCCAGAGAACCAGATCAGGAGAGCTGCTTTAGAGCCATAGAACCAGGTCAGCAGAGCTGCTTTAGAGCCAGAGAACCAGGTCCGGAGAGCCGTTGTACAGCCAGACAACCACGTCAGCAGAGCTGCTTTAGAGCCAGAGAACCAGGTCCGCAGAGCCGTTGTACAGCCAGAGAACCAGGTCAGCAGATCTGGTTTAGAGCCATAGAACCAGGTCAGAAGAGGTGCTATAGAGGGAGAGAACCAGGTCAGCAGAGCCGTTATAGAGCCAGAGAACCAGGTCAGCAGAGCTGCTCTAGAGCCAGACAACCAGGTCAGCAGAGCTGCTTTAGAGCCAGAGAAACAGGTCAGCAGAGCTGCTATAGAGGGAGTGAACCAGATCAGCAAAGCTGCTTTAGAGCCAGAGAACCAGGTCAGTAGAGCAATTGTAGAGCCAGAGAGCTAGGTCAGCTGAGCTGCTCTAGAGCCTAAGAACCAGGTCAGCAGAGCTGCTCTCCAGCCAAAGAACTAGCTCAGGAGAGCTGCTTTAGAGCCAGAGAACCAGGTCAGCAGAGCTGCTGTAGAGCCAGAGAACCAGGTCACCAGAGCTGCTCTTGAGCCTAAGAACCAGGTCAGCAGAGCTGCTTTAGAGCCAGAGAACCAGATCAGGAGAGCTGCTTTAGAGCCATAGAACCAGGTCAGCAGAACTGCTTTAGAGCCAGAGAACCAGGTCCGGAGAGCCATTGTACAGCCAGACAACCACGTCAGCAGATCTGCTTTAGAGCCAGAGAACCAGGTCCGCAGAGCCGTTGTACAGCCAGAGAACCAGGTCAGCAGATCTGGTTTAGAGCCATAGAACCAGGTCAGCAGAGGTGCTATAGAGGGAGAGAACCAGGTCAGCAGAGCCGTTATAGAGCCAGAGAACCAGGTCAGCAGAGCTGCTCTAGAGCCAGACAACCAGGTCAGCAGAGCTGCTTTAGAGCCAGAGAAACAGGTCAGCAGAGCTGCTATAGAGGAAGTGAACCAGATCAGCAGAGCTGCTTTAGAGCCAGAGAACCAGGTCAGTAGAGCCATTGTAGAGCCAGAGAGCTAGGTCAGCTGAGCTGCTCTAGAGCCTAAGAACCAGGTCAGCAGAGCTGCTCTCCAGCCAAAGAACTAGGTCAGGAGAGCTGCTTTAGAGCCAGAGAACCAGGTCAGCAGAGCTGCTATAGAGCCAGAGAACCAGGTCAGCAGAGCTGCTTTAGAGCCAGAGAACCAGGTCAGCTGAGCCGTTGTAGAGCCAGAGACCCAGGTCAGCAGAGCTACTCTAGAGGCTAAGAACCAGGTCAGCAGAGCTGCTCCTCTATAGCCAGAGAATCAGGTCAGCAGAGCTGCTATAGAGGGAGAAAACCAGGTCAGCTGAGCTGCTTTAGCGCCAGAGAACCAGGTCAGCAGAGCTGCATTAGAGCCAGAGAACGAGGTCAGCAGAGCTGCTTTAGAGGCAGAGAACCAGGTCAGTAGAGATGCTGTCGAGCCAGAGAAACCAGGTCAGCAGAGCTGCTTTAGAGGGAGAGAACCAGGTCAGCAGGGCTGCTTTAGAGCCAGAGAACCAGGTCAGCAGAGCTGCTTTAGAAACAGAGAACCAGTGAAGCAGAGCTTCTTTAGATCCAGAGAAACAGGTCAGCAGAGTGGCTATAGAGCCAGAGAACAAGGTCAGCAGAGCCTCTTTAGATCTAGAGAACCAGGTCAGCAGAGATGCTTTAGAGCCAGAGAACCAGGTCAGCAGAGCTGCTCTAGAGCCTAAGAAACAGGTCAGCAGAGCTGCTCTAGAGGCAGAGAACCGGGTCAGCTGAGCCTCTGTAGAGCCAGAGAACCAGGTCAGCAGAGCTGCTCTTGAGCCTAAGAACCAGGTCAGCAGAGCTGCTCTCGAGCCTGAGAACCGGGTCAGCAGAGCTGCTGTAGAGCCAGGTAACTGTGTCCGCAGAGATGCTGTAGAGCCAGAGAAGCAGGTCAGCAGAGCTGCTTTAGAGCCAGTGAACCAGGTGAGCAGAGCTGTTTTAGAGCCATAGAAGTGACAGCAAACCAGGAGGCAGATTTATGAGCCCCTTGCGCCACTTTTGCGTCACTTTTCCCATGTTAAAAGTGACGCAAAAGTGGTGCAAGGGGCTCATAAATCTGCCCCCAGGTCTGCAGTGCCATTGTAGAGCCAGAGAACCAGGTCAGCAGAGCTGCTAAAGAGCCAGTGAACCAGGTCAGCAGAGCCGCTGTAGAGCCAGAGACCCAGGTCAGCAGAGCTGCTCTAGAGCCAGAGATCCAGGTCAGCAGACCGGTTGTAGAGCCAGAAAACCAGATCAGCATAGCTGCTCTAGAGGCAGAGAACCAGGTCAGCAGAGCCGTTGTAGAGCCAGAGAACCAGGTCAGCAGAGCTAATGTAGAGCCAGAGAACCAGGTCAGCAAAGCTGTTGTAGAGCCAGAGAACCAGATCAGCAAAACTGTTTAAGAGCCAGAGAAACAGATCCGCAGAGCCGTTGTAGAGCCACAGTACCAGGTCAGCAGAGCTGCTTTAGAGCCAGAGAACCAGGTCACCAGAGCTGCTCTTGAGCCTAAGAACCAGGTCAGCAGAGCTGCTTTAGAGCCAGAGAACCAGATCAGGAGAGCTGCTTTAGGGCCATAGAACCAGGTCAGCAGAGCTGCTTTAGAGCCAGAGAACCAGGTCCGGAGAGCCGTTGTACAGCCAGACAACCACGTCAGCAGAGCTGCTTTAGAGCCAGAGAACCAGGTCCGCAGAGCCGTTGTACAGCCAGAGAACCAGGTCAGCAGATCTGGTTTAGAGCCATAGAACCAGGTCAGCAGAGGTGCTATAGAGGGAGAGAACCAGGTCAGCAGAGCCGTTATAGAGCCAGAGAACCAGGTCAGCAGAGCTGCTCTAGAGCCAGACAACCAGGTCAGCAGAGCTGCTTTAGAGCCAGAGAAACAGGTCAGCAGAGCTGCTATAGAGGGAGTGAACCAGATCAGCAAAGCTGCTTTAGAGCCAGAGAACCAGGTCAGTAAAGCAATTGTAGAGCCAGAGAGCTAGGTCAGCTGAGCTGCTCTAGAGCCTAAGAACCAGGTCAGCAGAGCTGCTCTCCAGCCAAAGAACTAGCTCAGGAGAGCTGCTTTAGAGCCAGAGAACCAGGTCAGCAGAGCTGCTTTAGAGCCAGAGAACCAGGTCAGCAGAGCCGTTGTAGAGCCAGAGACCCAGGTCAGCAGAACTACTCTAGAGGCTAAGAACCAGGTCAGCAGAGCTGCTCCTCTATAGCCGGAGAATCAGGTCAGCAGAGCTGCTTCAAAGCAAGAGAACCAGGTCAGCAGAACTGCTTTAGAGGGAGAGAACCAGGTCAGCAGAGCTGCTTTAGAGCCAGAGAACCAGGTCAGCAGAGCTGCTTTAGAAACAGAGAAACAGGGCAGCAGAGCTGCTTTAGAGCCAGAGAACCAGGTCAGCAGAGCCGTTGTACAGCCAGAGAACCAGGTCAGCAGAGCTGCTCCAGAGCTTAAGAACCAGGTCAGCAGAGCTGCTCTAGAGCCAGAGAACCAGGTCAGCAGAGCTGCCTCAGGGCTAGAGAAACAGGTCAGCAGAGCTACTTTAGAGGGAGAGAACCAGATCAGCATAGCTGCTTTAGAGGGAGAGAACCAGATCTGCAGAGCTGCTTTAGAGCCAGAGAACCAGGTCAGCAGAGTCGTTGTAGAGCCAGAGAACCAGGTCAGCAGAGCCGTTGTTTAGCCAGAAAACCAGGTAAGCAGATCTGCTCTAGAGCCTAAGAACCAGGTCAGCAGAGTTGCTTTAGAGCCAAGGAACCAGGTCAGCAGAGCTGCTATAGAGGGAGAAAACCAGGTCAGCTGAACCGCTTTAGCGCCAGAGAACCAGGTCAGCAGAGCTGCTTTAGAGCCATAGATCCAGGTCAGCAGAGCTGCTCTAGAGGCTAAGAACCAGGTCAGCAGAGCTGCTCTAGAGGGAGAGAACCAGGTCAGCAGAGCTGCTTTAGAGCCAGAGAACCAGGTCAGCAGAGCTGCTTTAGAGCCAGCGAACCAGGTCAGCAGAGCTGATGTTGAGCCAGAGAAACCAGGTCAGCAGAGCTGCTTTAGAGGGAGAAAACCAGGTCAGCAGAGCTGCTTTAGAGCCAGAGAACTAGGTCAGCAGAGCTGCTTTAGAAACAGAGAACCAGGGCAGCAGAGCTGCTTTAGATCCAGAGAAACAGGTCAGCAGAGCGGCTATAGAGCCAGAGAACAAGGTCAGCAGAGCCTCTTTAGAGCTAGAGAACCAGGTCAGCAGAGCTGCTTTAGAGCCAGAGAACCAGGTCAGCAGAGCTGCTCTAGAGCCTAAGAAACAGGTCAGCAGAGCTGCTCTAGAGGCAGAGAACCGGGTCAGCCGAGCCTCTGTAGAGCCAGAGAACCAGGTCAGCAGAGCTGCTCTAGAGCCTAAGAACCAGGTCAGCAGAGCTGCTCTAGAGCCTGAGAACCGGGTCAGCAGAGTTGCTGTAGAGCCAGGTAACCGGGTCAGCAGAGCTGCTGTAGAGCCAGAGAAGCATGTCAGCAGAGCTGCTTTAGAGCCAGAGAACCAGGTGAGCAGAGCTGTTTTAGAGCCATAGAAGTGACAGAAAACCAGGTCTGCAGAGCTGTTGTAGAGCCAGAGAACCAGGTCAGCAGAGCAGCTGTAGAGCCAGAGAACCAGGTCAGCAGAGCTGCTATAGAGCCAGTGAACCAGGTCAGCAGAGCCGCTGTAGAGCCAGAGACCCAGGTCAGCAGAGCTGCTCTAGAGCCAGTGAACCAGATCAGCAGAGCCGTTGTAGAGCCAGAGAACCAGGTCAGCAGAGCTGCTGTAGAGCCAGAGAACCAGGTCAGCAAAGCCGTTGTAGAGCCAGAGAACCAGATCCGCAGAGCTGTTGTAGAGCCAGAGAACCAGGTCAGCAGAGCTACTGTAGAGCCAGAGAACCAGGTCACCAGAGCTGCTCTAGAGCCTAAGAACCAGGTCAGCAGAGCTGCTTTAGAGCCAGAGAACCAGATCAGGAGAGCTGCTTTAGTGCCATAGAACCAGGTCAGCAGAGCTGCTTTAGAGCCAGAGAACCAGGTCCGCAGAGCCGTTGTACAGCCAGAGAACCAGGTCAGCAGAGCTGCTTTAGAGCCATAGAACCAGGTCAGCAGAGCTGCTTTAGAGCCAGCGAACCAGGTCAGCAGAGCTGTTATAGAGCCAGAGAACTATGTCAGCAGAGCTGCTCTAGAGAATAAGTACAAGGTCAGCCGAGCTGCTCTAGAGCAAGAGAACCATGTCAGCAGAGCTCCTTTAGAGCCAGAGAACCAGGTCAGCAGAGCTGCTCTAGAGCATAAGAACTAGGTCAGCAGAGTTGTTCTAGAGCCAGAGAACCAGGTCAGCAGAGCTGCTCTAGAGCCAGACAACCAGGTCAGCAGAGCTGCTTAAGAGCCAGAGAAACAGGTCAGCAGAGCTGCTTTAGAGGGAGTGAACCAGATCAGCAGAGCTGCTTTAGAGCCAGAGAACCAGGTCAGCAGATCCATTGTAGAGCCAGAGAACCAGGACAGCAGAGCTGCTTTAGAGCCTAAGAACCAGGTCAGCAGAACTGCTCTCGAGCCAGAGAACTAGGTCAGGAGAGCTGCTTTGAAGCCAGAGAAACGGGTCAGCAGAGCCATTGTAGAGCCAGAGAACCAGGCCAGCCGAGCTACTCTAGAGCCAGAGAAACAGGTCAGCAGAGCCGCTGTAGAGCCAGAGAACCAGGTCAGCAGAGCTGCTCTAGAGCCAGAGAACCAGGTCAGCAGAGCCGTTGTAGAGCCAGAGAACCAGATCAGCAGACCTGCTTTAGAGCAAGAGAACCAGGTCAGCAGAGCTGCTGTAGAGCCAGAGAAACAGGTCAGCAGAGCTGCTCTAGAGCCTAAGAACCAGGTCAGCAGAGCTGCTTTAGAGCCAGAGAACCAGATCAGCACACCTGCTTTAGAGCCATAGAACCAGGTCAGCAGAGCTGCACCAGAGCCTAAGAACCAGGTCAGCAGAGCTGCTCTAGAGCCAGAGAACCAGGTCAGCAGAACTGCTTTAGAACCTAGAGAAACAGGTCAGCAGAGCTGCTTTAGAGCCAGAGAATCTGGTCAGCAGAGCCGTTGTAGAGCCAGAGAACCAGGTCAGAAGAGCGGTTGTAGATCTAGAAAACCAGGTAAGCAGAGCTGCTCTAGAGCCTGAGAACCAAGTCTGCAGAGCTGCTTTAGAGCCAGGGAACCAGGTCAGCAGAGTCGTTGTAGAGCCAGAGAACCAGGTCAGCAGAGCTGTTGTTTAGCCAGAAAACCAGGTAAGCAGAGCCGCTTTAGCGCCATTGACGCAGGTCAGCAGAGCTGCATAAGACAAGAGAACCAGGTCAGCAGAGCTGCTCTAGAGCCTAAGAACCAGGTCAGTAGAGCTGCTTTAGAGCCAGAGAACGAGGTCAGCAGAGCTGCGTTAGTGGTAGAGAACCAGGTTAGCAGAGCTGTTGTTGAGCCAGAGAAACCAGGTCAGCAGAGCTGATTTAGAAGAAGAGAACCAGGTCAACAGAGCTGCTTTAGAGCCAGAGAATCAGGTAAGGTCAGCAGAGCTGCTTTAGAACCAGAGAACCAGGTCAGCAGAGCTGCTTTAGATCCAGAGAACCAGGTCAGCAGAGCCGCTTTAGAGCCTGAGAACCAGTTCAGCAGAGCCGCTTTAGAGCTAGAGAACCAGGTCAGCAGAGCTGCTTTAGAGCCTGAGAACCAGTTCAGCAGAGCCGCTTTAGAGCTAGAGAACCAGGTCAGCAGAGCTGCTCTAGAGCCTAAGAACCTGGTGAGCAGAGCTGCTCTAGAGGCAGAGAACTAGATGAGCAGGACTGCTTTAGAGCCATAGAAGAGCCAGAGAACCAGGTCAGCAGAGCCGTTGTAGAGCCAGAGAACCAGGTCAGCAGAGCTGCTAAAGAGCCAGTGAACCAGGTCAGCAGAGCCGCTGTAGAGCCAGAGACCCAGGTCAGCAGAGCTGCTTTAGAGCCAGAGAACCAGGTCAGCAGAGCCGTTGTAGAGCCAGAGAACCAGGTCAGCAGAGCTAATGTAGAGCCAGAGAACCAGGTCAGCAAAGCTGTTGTAGAGCCAGAGAACCAGATCAGCAAAACTGTTTAAGAGCCAGAGAAACAGATCCGCAGAGCCGTTGTAGAGCCACAGTACCAGGTCAGCAGAGCTGCTGTAGAGCCAGAGAACCAGGTCACCAGAGCTGCTCTTGAGCCTAAGAACCAGGTCAGCAGAGCTGCTTTAGAGCCAGAGAACCAGATCAGGAGAGCTGCTTTAGAGCCATAGAACCAGGTTAGCAGAGCTGCTTTAGAGCCAGAGAACCAGGTCCGGAGAGCCGTTGTACAGCTAGACAACCACGTCAGCAGAGCTGCTTTAGAGCCAGAGAACCAGGTCCGCAGAGCCGTTGTACAGCCAGAGAACCAGGTCAGCAGATCTGGTTTAGAGCCATATAACCAGGTCAGCAGAGGTGCTATAGAGGGAGAGAACCAGGTCAGCAGAGCCGTTATAGAGCCAGAGAACCAGGTCAGCAGAGCTGCTCTAGAGCCAGACAACCAGGTCAGCAGAGCTGCTTTAGAGCCAGAGAAACAGGTCAGCAGAGCTGCTAAAGAGGGAGTGAACCAGATCAGCAAAGCTGCTTTAGAGCCAGAGAACCAGGTCAATAGAGCCATTGTAGAGCCAGAGAGCTAGGTCAGCTGAGCTGCTCTAGAGTCTAAGAACCAGGTCAGCAGAGCTGCTCTCCAGCCAAAGAACTAGGTCAGGAGAGCTGCTTTAGAGCCAGAGAACCAGGTCAGCAGAGCTGCTATAGAGCCAGAGAACCAGGTCAGCAGAGCTGCTTTAGAGCCAGAGAACCAGGTCAGCAGAGCCGTTGTAGAGCCAGAGACCCAGGTCAGCAGAGCTACTCTAGAGGCTAAGAACCAGGTCAGCAGAGCTGCTCCTCTATAGCCAGAGAATCAGGTCAGCAGAGCTGCTTCAAAGCAAGAGAACCAGGTCAGCAGAACTGCTTTAGAGGGAGAGAACCAGGTCAGCAGAGCTGATTTAGAGCAAGAGAACCAGGTCAGCAGAGCTGCTTTAGAAACAGTGAACCAGGGCAGCAGAGCTGCTTTAGAGCCAGAGAACCAGGTCAGCAGAGCCGTTGTACAGCCAGAGAACCAGGTCAGCAGAGCTGCTCCAGAGCTTAAGAACCAGGTCAGCAGAGCTGCTCTAGAGCCAGAGAACCAGGTCAGCAGAGCTGCCTCAGGGCTAGAGAAACAGGTCAGCAGAGCTACTTTAGAGGGAGAGAACCAGATCAGCATAGCTGCTTTAGAGGGAGAGAACCAGATCTGCAGAGCTGCTTTAGAGCCAGAGAACCAGGTCAGCAGAGCTGGTATAGAGGGAGAAAACCAGGTCAGCTGAGCCGCTTTAGCGCCATTGACGCAGGTCAGCAGAGCTGCATAAGACAAGAGAACCAGGTCAGCAGAGCTGCTCTAGAGCCTAAGAACCAGGTCAGTAGAGCTGCTTTAGAGCCAGAGAACGAGGTCAGCAGAGCTGCGTTAGTGGTAGAGAACCAGGTTAGCAGAGCTGTTGTTGAGCCAGAGAAACCAGGTCAGCAGAGCTGATTTAGAAGAAGAGAACCAGGTCAACAGAGCTGCTTTAGAGCCAGAGAATCAGGTAAGGTCAGCAGAGCTGCTTTAGAACCAGAGAACCAGGTCAGCAGAGCTGCTTTAGATCCAGAGAACCAGGTCAGCAGAGCCGCTTTAGAGCCTGAGAACCAGTTCAGCAGAGCCGCTTTAGAGCTAGAGAACCAGGTCAGCAGAGCTGCTTTAGAGCCTGAGAACCAGTTCAGCAGAGCCGCTTTAGAGCTAGAGAACCAGGTCAGCAGAGCTGCTCTAGAGCCTAAGAACCTGGTGAGCAGAGCTGCTCTAGAGGCAGAGAACTAGATGAGCAGGACTGCTTTAGAGCCATAGAAGAGCCAGAGAACCAGGTCAGCAGAGCCGTTGTAGAGCCAGAGAACCAGGTCAGCAGAGCTGCTGTAGAGCCAGAGAACCAGGTCAGCAGAGCTGCTATAGAGCCAGAGTAACAGGTCAGCAGAGTCGCTGTAGAGCCAGAGATCCAGGTCAGCAGAGCCGTTGTAGAGCCAGAGAACCAGATCAGCAAAGCTGCTCTAGAGCCAGAGAACCAGGTCAGCAGAGCCGTTGTAGAGCCAGAGAAACAAGTCAGCTGAGCTGCTCTAAAGCCACAGAAACAGGTCAGCAAAGCCGTTGTAGAGTCAGAGAACCAGATCAGCAAAGCTGTTTTAGAGTCAGAGAATCAGGTCAACAGTGCCGTTGTACAGCCAGAGAACCAGGATAGCAGAGCTGCTGTTGAGCCAGAGAACCAGGTCAGCAGAGCTGCTGTAGAGCCAGAGAACCAGATCAGCAGAGCTGCTCTAGAGTCTAAGAACCAGGTCAGCAGAGCTGCTTTAGAGCCAGAGAACCAGATCAGCAGACCTGCTTTAGAGCCATAGAACAAGGTCAGCAGACCTGCTTTAGAGCCAGAGAATCAGGTCAGCAGAGCTGTTGTACAGCCAGAGAACCAGGTCAGCAGAGCTGCTCCAGAGCCAGAGAATCAGGTTAGAAGAGCTGCTTCAGAGATAGAGAAACAGGTCAGCAGAGCTGCTTTAGAGGGAGAGAACTAGATCAGCAGAGCTGCTTTAGAAGGAGAGAAACCGGTCAGTAGAGCTGCTTTAGAGGGAGAGAACCAGATCAGCAGAGCTGCTTTAGAGGGAAGGAACCAGCTCAGCAGAGCTGCTTTAGAGCCAGAGAACCAGGTCAGCAGAGCCGTTGTAGAGCCAGCGTACCAGGTCAGCAGAGCCGTTGTACAGCCAGAGAACCAGGTCAGCAGAGCTGCTCTAGAGCCAGAGAACCAGGTCAGAAGAGCTGCTTCAGAGCTAGAGAAACAGGTCAGCAGAGCTGCTTTAGAGAGAGAGAACCAGATCAGCAGACATGCTTTAGAGGGAGAGAACCAGATCAGCAGAGCTGCTTTAGAGCCAGAGAACCAGAGAACCAGGTCAGCAGAGCCGTTGTAGAGCCAGAGAACCAGGGCAGCAGAGCCGTTGTTGAGCCAGACAACCAGGTAAGCAGAGCTGCTCTAGAGCCTACGAACCAGGTCAGCAGAGCTGCTTTAGAGCCAGGGAACCATGTCAGCAGAGATGCTATGGAGGGAGAAAACCAGGTCAGCTGAGCCGCTTTAGTGCCAGAGAACCAGGTCAGCAGAGCTGCATAAGAGTCAGAGAACCAGGTCAGCAGAGCTGCTTTAGAGCCATAGAACCAGGTCAGCAGAGCTGCTCTAGAGCCTAAGAACCAGGTCAGCAGAGCTGCTCTAGAGGGAGAGAACCAGGTCAGCAGAGCTTCTTTAGAGCTAGAGAACCATGTCAGCAGAGCTGCTTTAGAGACAGAGAACGAGGTCAGCAGAGCTGCTTTAGAGGTAGAGAACCAGGTCAGCAGAGCTGCTGTCGAGCCAGAGAAACCAGGTCAGCAGAGCTGCGCTAGAGGGAGAGAACCAGGTCAGCAGAGCTGCTTTAGAGCCACAGAACCAGTTCAGCAGAGCTGCTTTAGAACCAGAGAACGAGGTCAGCAAAGCTGTTGTAGAGAAAGAAAACCAGATGAGGAAACCTGTTTTAGAGCCAGAGAAACAGGTCAGCAGAGCTGCTCAAGAGCCTAAGAACCAGGTCAGCAGAGCTGCTTTAGAGCCAGAGAACCAGGTCAGCAGAGCTGGTCTAGAGCCAGAGAAACAGGTCAGCAAAGCCGTTGTAGAGAAAGAGAACCAGATGAGCAAAGCTGTTTTAGAACCAGAGAAACAGGTCAGCAGAGCTGCTCTAGAGCCTAAGAACCAGGTCAGCAGAGCTGCTATAGAGCCAGAGAACCAGATCAGCAGACCTGCTTTAGAGCCAGAGAACCAGGTCAGCAAAGCAGATGTAGAGCCAGAGAACCTGCTCAGCAGAGCTGCCCTTGAGCCTAAGAACCAGGTCAGCAGAGCTGCTTTAGAGGCAGAGATCCAGATCAGCAGACCTGCTTTAGAGCCAGAGAACCAGGTCAGCACAGCTGCTGTAGAGCCAGAGAACCAGGTCAGCAGAGCTGCTCTTGAGCCTAAGAACCAGATCAGCAGACCTGCTTTAGAGCCATAGAACCAGGTCAGCAGAGCTGCTTTAGAGCCAGAGAACAGGGTCAGCAGAGCAGTTGTACAGCCAGAGAACCAGGTCAGCACAGCTGCTCCAGAGCCTAAGAACCAGGTCAGCAGAGCTGCTCTAGAGCCAGAGAACCAGGTCAGCAGAGCTGCCTCAGGGCTAGAGAAACAGGTCAGCAGAACTACTTTAGAGGGAGAGAACCAGATTAGCATAGCTGCTTTAGAGGGAGAGAACCAGATCTGCATAGCTGCTTTAGAGCCAGAGAACCAGGTCAGCAGAGTCGTTGTAGAGCCAGAGAACCAGGTCAGCCGAGCCGTTGTTTAGCCAGAAAACAAGGTAAGCAGAGCTGCTCTAGAGCCTAAGAACAAGGTCAGCAGGGCTGCTTTAGAGCCAGGGAACCAGGTCAGCAGAGCTGCTATAGAGGGAGAAAACCAGGTCAGCTGAGCTGCTTTAGCGCCAGAGAACCAGGTCAGCAGAGCTGCTTTAGAGCCATAGAACCAGGTCAGCAGAGCTGCTCTAGAGGCTAGAACCAGGTCAGCAGAGCTGCTCTAGAGGGAGAGAACCAGGTCAGCAGAGCTGCATTAGAGCCAGAGAACCAGGTAAGCAGAGCTGCTTTAGAGCCAGAGAACGAGGTCAGCAGAGCTGCTTTAGAGGCAGAGAACCAGGTCAGTAGAGCTGCTGTCTAGCCAGAGAAACCAGGTCAGCAGAGCTGCTTTAGAGGGAGAGAACCAGGTCAGCAGAGCTGCTTTAGAGCCATAGAACCAGGTCAGCAGAGCTGCTCTAGAGGCTAAGAACTAGGTCAGCAGAGCTGCTCTAGAGGGAGAGAACCAGGTCAGCAGAGCTGCATTAGAGCCAGAGAACCAGGTAAGCAGAGCTGCTTTAGAGCCAGAGAACGAGGTCAGCAGAGCTGCTTTAGAGGCAGAGAACCAGGTCAGTAGAGCTGCTGTCTAGCCAGAAAAACCAGGTCAGCAGAGCTGCTTTAGAGGGAGAGAACCAGGTCAGCAGAGCTGCTTTAGAGCCAGAGAACCAGGTCAGCAGAGCTGCTTTAGAGCCAGCGAACCAGGTCAGCAGAGCTGATGTTGAGCCAGAGAAACCAGGTCAGCAGAGCTGCTTTAGAGGGAGAAAACCAGGTCAGCAGAGCTGCTTTAGAGCCAGAGAACTAGGTCAGCAGAGCTGCTTTAGAAACAGAGAACCAGTGCAGCAGAGCTGCTTTAGATCCAGAGAAACAGGTCAGCAGAGCGGCTACAGAGCCAGAGAACAAGGTCAGCAGAGCCTCTTTAGATCTAGAGAACCAGGTCAGCAGAGATGCTTTAGAGCCAGAGAACCAGGTCAGCAGAGCTGCTCTAGAGCCTAAGAAACAGGTCAGCAGAGCTGCTCTAGAGGCAGAGAACCGGGTCAGCCGAGCCTCTGTAGAGCCAGAGAACCAGGTCAGCAGAGCTGCTCTTGAGCCTAAGAACCAGGTCAGCAGAGCTGCTCTCGAGCCTGAGAACCGGGTCAGCAGAGCTGCTGTAGAGCCAGGTAACTGTGTCCGCAGAGCTGCTGTAGAGCCAGAGAAGCAGGTCAGCAGAGCTGCTTTAGAGCCAGTGAACCAGGTGAGCAGAGCTGCTTTAGAGCCATAGAAGTGACAGGAAACCAGGAGGCAGATTTATGAGCCCCTTGCGCCACTTTTGCGTCACTTTTCCCATGTTAAAAGTGATGCAAAAGTGGCGCAAGGGGCTCATAAATCTGCCCCCAGGTCTGCAGTGCCATTGTAGAGCCAGAGAACCAGGTCAGCAGAGCTGCTAAAGAGCCAGTGAACCAGGTCAGCAGAGCCGCTGTAGAGCCAGAGACCCAGGTCAGCAGAGCTGCTCTAGAGCCAGAGATCCAGGTCAGCAGACCGGTTGTAGAGCCAGAAAACCAGATCAGCATAGCTGCTCTAGAGGCAGAGAACCAGGTCAGCAGAGCCGTTGTAGAGCCAGAGAACCAGGTCAGCAGAGCTAATGTAGAGCCAGAGAACCAGGTCAGCAAAGCTGTTGTAGAGCCAGAGAACCAGATCAGCAAAACTGTTTAAGAGCCAGAGAAACAGATCCGCAGAGCCGTTGTAGAGCCAGAGTACCAGGTCAGCAGAGCTGCTGTAGAGCCAGAGAACCAGGTCTCCAGAGCTGCTCTTGAGCCTAAGAACCAGGTCAGCAGAGCTGCTTTAGAGCCAGAGAACCAGATCAGGAGAGCTGCTTTAGAGCCATAGAACCAGGTCAGCAGAGCTGCTTTAGAGCCAGAGAACCAGGTCCGGAGAGCCGTTGTACAGCCAGACAACCACGTCAGTAGAGCTGCTTTAGAGCCAGAGAACCAGGTCCGCAGAGCCGTTGTACAGCCAGAGAACCAGGTCAGCAGATCTGGTTTAGAGCCATAGAACCAGGTCAGCAGAGGTGCTATAGAGGGAGAGAACCAGGTCAGCAGAGCCGTTATAGAGCCAGAGAACCAGCTCAGCAGAGCTGCTCTAGAGCCAGACAACCAGGTCAGCAGAGCTGCTTTAGAGCCAGAGAAACAGGTCAGCAGAGCTGCTATAGAGGGAGTGAACCAGATCAGCAGAGCTGCTTTAGAGCCAGAGAACCAGGTCAGTAGAGCCATTGTAGAGCCAGAGAGCTAGTTCAGCTGAGCTGCTCTAGAGCCTAAGAACCAGGTCAGCAGAGCTGCTCTCCAGCCAAAGAACTAGGTCAGGAGAGCTGCTTTAGAGCCAGAGAACCAAGTCAGCAGAGCTGCTATAGAGCCAGAGAACTAGGTCAGCAGAGCTGCTTTAGAGCCAGAGAACCAGGTCAGCAGAGCCGTTGTAGAGCCAGAGACCCAGGTCAGCAGAGCTACTCTAGAGGCTAAGAACCAGGTCAGCAGAGCTGCTCCTCTATAGCCAGAGAATCAGGTCAGCAGAGCTGCTCCAAAGCAACAGAACCAGGTCAGCAGAACTGCTTTAGAGGGAGAGAACCAGGTCAGCAGAGCTGCTTTAGAGCCAGAGAACCAGGTCAGCAGAGCTGCTTTAGAAACAGAGAACCAGGGCAGCAGAGCTGCTTTAGAGCCAGAGAACCAGGTCAGCAGAGCCGTTGTACAGCCAGAGAACCAGGTCAGCAGAGCTGCTCCAGAGCTTAAGAACCAGGTCAGCAGAGCTGCTCTAGAGCCAGAGAACCAGGTCAGCAAAGCTGCCTCAGGGCTAGAGAAACAGGTCAGCAGAGCTACTTTAGAGGGAGAGAACCAGATCAGCATAGCTGCTTTAGAGGGAGAGAACCAGATCTGCAGAGCTGCTTTAGAGCCAGAGAACCAGGTCAGCAGAGTCGTTGTAGAGCCAGAGAACCAGGTCAGCAGAGCCGTTGTTTAGCCAGAAAACCAGGTAAGCAGAGCTGCTCTAGAGCCTAAGAACCAGGTCAGCAGAGCTGCTTTAGAGCCAGGGAACCAGGTCAGCAGAGCTCCTATAGAGGGAGAAAACCAGGTCAGCTGAACCGCTTTAGCGCCAGAGAACCAGGTCAGCAGAGCTGCTTTAGAGCCATAGATCCAGGTCAGCAGAGCTGCTCTAGAGGCTAAGAACCAGGTCAGCAGAGCTGCTCTAGAGGGAGAGAACCAGGTCAGCAGAGCTGCTTTAGAGCCAGAGAACCAGGTCAGCAGAGCTGCTTTAGAGCCAGCGAACCAGGTCAGCAGAGCTGATGTTGAGCCAGAGAAACCAGGTCAGCAGAGCTGCTTTAGAGGGAGAAAACCAGGTCAGCAGAGCTGCTTTAGAGCCAGAGAACTAGGTCAGCAGAGCTGCTTTAGAAACAGAGAACCAGGGCAGCAGAGCTGCTTTAGATCCAGAGAAACAGGTCAGCAGAGCGGCTATAGAGCCAGAGAACAAGGTCAGCAGAGCCTCTTTAGAGCTAGAGAGCCAGGTCAGCAGAGCTGCTTTAGAGCCAGAGAACCAGGTCAGCAGAGCTGCTCTAGAGCCTAAGAAACAGGTCAGCAGAGCTGCTGTAGAGCCAGAGAACCAGGTCACCAGAGCTGCTCTTGAGCCTAAGAACCAGGTCAGCAGAGCTGCTTTAGAGCCAGAGAACCAGATCAGGAGAGCTGCTTTAGAGCCATTGAACCAGGTCAGCAGAGCTGCTTTAGAGCCAGAGAACCAGGTCCGGAGAGCCGTTGTACAGCCAGACAACCACGTCAGCAGAGCTGCTTTAGAGCCAGAGAACCAGGTCCGCAGAGCCGTTGTACAGCCAGAGAACCAGGTCAGCAGATCTGGTTTAGAGCCATAGAACCAGGTCAGCAGAGGTGCTATAGAGGGAGAGAACCAGGTCAGCAGAGCCGTTATAGAGCCAGAGAACCAGGTCAGCAGAGCTGCTCTAGAGCCAGACAACCAGGTCAGCAGAGCTGCTTTAGAGCCAGAGAAACAGGTCAGCAGAGCTGCTATAGAGGGAGTGAACCAGATCAGCAGAGCTGCTTTAGAGCCAGAGAACCAGGTCAGTAGAGCCATTGTAGAGCCAGAGAGCTAGGTCAGCTGAGCTGCTCTAGAGCCTAAGAACCAGGTCAGCAGAGCTGCTCTCCAGCCAAAGAACTAGGTCAGGAGAGCTGCTTTAGAGCCAGAGAACCAGGTCAGCAGAGCTGCTATAGAGCCAGAGAACCAGGTCAGCAGAGCTGCTTTAGAGCCAGAGAACCAGGTCAGCAGAGCTGTTGTAGAGCCAGAGACCCAGGTCAGCAGAGCTACTCTAGAGGCTAAGAACCAGGTCAGCAGAGCTGCTCCTCTATAGCCAGAGAATCAGGTCAGCAGAGCTGCTTCAAAGCAAGAGAACCAGGTCAGCAGAACTGCTTTAGAGGGAGAGAACCAGTTCAGCAGAGCTGCTTTAGAGCCAGAGAACCAGGTCAGCAGAGCTGCTTTAGAAACAGAGAACCAGGGCAGCAGAGCTGCTTTAGAGCCAGAGAACCAGGTCAGCAGAGCCGTTGTACAGCCAGAGAACCAGGTCAGCAGAGCTGCTCCAGAGCTTAAGAACCAGGTCAGCAGAGCTGCTCTAGAGCCAGAGAACCAGGTCAGCAGAGCTGCCTCAGGGCTAGAGAAACAGGTCAGCAGAGCTACTTTAGAGGGAGAGAACCAGATCAGCATAGCTGCTTTAGAGGGAGAGAACCAGATCTGCAGAGCTGCTTTAGAGCCAGAGAACCAGGTCAGCAGAGTCGTTGTAGAGCCAGAGAACCAGGTCAGCAGAGCCGTTGTTTAGCCAGAAAACCAGGTAAGCAGAGCTGCTCTAGAGCCTAAGAACCAGGTCAGCAGAGCTGCTTTAGAGCCAGGGAACCAGGTCAGCAGAGCTGCTATAGAGGGAGAAAACCAGGTCAGCTGAACCGCTTTAGCGCCAGAGAACCAGGTCAGCAGAGCTGCTTTAGAGCCATAGATCCAGGTCAGCAGAGCTGCTCTAGAGGCTAAGAACCAGGTCAGCAGAGCTGCTCTAGAGGGAGAGAACCAGGTCAGCAGAGCTGCTTTAGAGCCAGCGAACGAGGTCAGCAGAGCTGATGTTGAGCCAGAGAAACCAGGTCAGCAGAGCTGCTTTAGAGGGAGAAAACCAGGTCAGCAGAGCTGCTTTAGAGCCAGAGAACTAGGTCAGCAGAGCTGCTTTAGAAACAGAGAACCAGGGCAGCAGAGCTGCTTTAGATCCAGAGAAACAGGTCAGCAGAGCAGCTATAGAGCCAGAGAACAAGGTCAGCAGAGCCTCTTTAGAGCTAGAGAACCAGGTCAGCAGAGCTGCTTTAGAGCCAGAGAACCAGGTCAGCAGAGCTGCTCTAGAGCCTAAGAAACAGGTCAGCAGAGCTGCTCTAGAGGCAGAGAACCGGGTCAGCCGAGCCTCTGTAGAGCCAGAGAACCAGGTCAGCAGAGCTGCTCTAGAGCCTAAGAACCAGGTCAGCAGAGCTGCTCTAGAGCCTGAGAACCGGGTCAGCAGAGCTGCTGCAGAGCCAGGTAACCGGGTCAGCAGAGCTGCTGTAGAGCCAGAGAACCATGTCAGCAGAGCTGCTTTAGAGCCAGAGAACCAGGTGAGCAGAGCTGTTTTAGAGCCATAGAAGTGACAGAAAACCAGGTCTGCAGAGCTGTTGTAGAGCCAGAGAACCAGGTCAGCAGAGCAGCTGTAGAGCCAGAGAACCAAGTCAGCAGAGCTGCTATAGATCCAGTGAACCAGTTCAGCAGAGCCGCTGTAGAGCCAGAGACCCAGGTCAGCAGAGCTGCTCTAGAGCCAGAGATCCAGGTCAGCAGACTGGTTGTAGAGCCAGAGAACCAGATCAGCAAAGCTGCTCTAGAGGCAGAGAACCAGATCAGCAAAGCCGTTGTAGAGCCAGAGAACCAGATCCCCAGAGCTGTTGTAGAGCCAGAGAACCAGGTCAGCAGAGCTACTGTAGAGCCAGAGAACCAGGTCACCAGAGCTGCTCTAGAGCCTAAGAACCAGGTCAGCAGAGCTGCTTTAGAGCCAGAGAACCAGATCAGGAGAGCTGCTTTAGTGCCATAGAACCAGGTCAGCAGAGCTGCTTTAGAGCCAGAGAACCAGGTCCGCAGAGCCGTTGTACAGCCAGAGAACCAGGTCAGCAGAGCTGCTTTAGAGCCATAGAACCAGGTCAGCATAGCTGCTTTAGAGCCAGCGAACCAGGTCAGCAGAGCTGTTATAGAGCCAGAGAACTATGTCAGCAGAGCTGCTCTAGAGAATAAGTACAAGGTCAGCCGAGCTGCTCTAGAGCAAGAGAACCATGTCAGCAGAGCTGCTTTAGAGCCAGAGAACCAGGTCAGCAGAGCTGCTCTAGAGCATAAGAACTAGGTCAGCAGAGTTGTTCTAGAGCCAGAGAACCAGGTCAGCAGAGCTGCTCTAGAGCCAGACAACCAGGTCAGCAGAGCTGCTTAGGAGCCAGAGAAACAGGTCAGCAGAGCTGCTTTAGAGGGAGTGAACCAGATCAGCAGAGCTGCTTTAGAGCCAGAGAACCAGGTCAGCAGATCCATTGTAGAGCCAGAGAACCAGGACAGCAGAGCTGCTTTAGAGCCTAAGAACCAGGTCAGCAGAACTGCTCTCGAGACAGAGAACTTGGTCAGGAGAGCTGCTTTGAAGCCAGAGAAACGGGTCAGCAGAGCCATTGTAGAGCCAGAGAACCAGGCCAGCCGAGCTACTCTAGAGCCTGAGAAACAGGTCAGCAGAGCCGCTGTAGAGCCAGAGAACCAGGTCAGCAGAGCTGCTCTAGAGCCAGAGAACCAGGTCAGCAGAGCCGTTGTAGAGCCAGAGAACCAGATCAGCAGACCTGCTTTAGAGCAAGAGAACCAGGTCAGCAGAGCTGCTGTAGAGCCAGAGAAACAGGTCAGCAGAGCTGCTCTAGAGCCTAAGAACCAGGTCAGCAGAGCTGCTTTAGAGCCGGAGAACCAGATCAGCAGACCTGCTTTAGAGCTAGAGAACCAGGTCAGCAGAGCTGCTTTAGAGCCAGAGAACCAGGTCAGCAGAGCTGCTCTAGAGCCTAAGAAACAGGTCAGCAGAGCTGCTCTAGAGGCAGAGAACCGGGTCAGCCGAGCCTCTGTAGAGCCAGAGAACCAGGTCAGCAGAGCTGCTCTAGAGCCTAAGAACCAGGTCAGCAGAGCTGCTCTAGAGCCTGAGAACCGGGTCAGCAGAGCTGCTGTAGAGCCAGGTAACCGGGTCAGCAGAGCTGCTGTAGAGCCAGAGAAGCATGTCAGCAGAGCTGCTTTAGAGCCAGAGAACCAGGTAAGCAGAGCTGTTTTAGAGCCATAGAAGTGACAGAAAACCAGGTCTGCAGAGCTGTTGTAGAGCCAGAGAACCAGGTCAGCAGAGCAGCTGTAGAGCCAGAGAACCAGGTCAGCAGAGCTGCTATAGATCCAGTGAACCAGTTCAGCAGAGCCACTGTAGAGCCAGAGACCCAGGTCAGCAGAGCTGCTCTAGAGCCAGAGATCCAGGTCAGCAGAGTGGTTGTAGAGCCAGAGAACCAGATCAGCAAAGCTGCTCTAGAGGCAGAGAACCAGATCAGCAGAGCCGTTGTAGAGCCAGAGAACCAGGTCAGCAGAGCTGCTGTAGAGCCAGAGAACCAGGTCAGCAAAGCCGTTGTAGAGCCAGAGAACCAGATCCGCAGAGCTGTTGTAGAGCCAGAGAACCAGGTGAGCAGAGCTACTGTAGAGCCAGAGAACCAGGTCACCAGAGCTGCTCTTGAGCCTAAGAACCAGGTCAGCAGAGCTGCTTTAGAGCCAGAGAACCAGATCAGGAGAGCTGCTTTAGTGCCATAGAACCAGGTCAGCAGAGCTGCTTTAGAGCCAGAGAACCAGGTCCGCAGAGCCGTTGTACAGCCAGAGAACCAGGTCAGCAGAGCTGCTTTAGAGCCATAGAACCAGGTCAGCATAGCTGCTTTAGAGCCAGCGAACCAGGTCAGCAGAGCTGTTATAGAGCCAGAGAACTATGTCAGCAGAGCTGCTCTAGAGAATAAGTACAAGGTCAGCCGAGCTGCTCTAGAGCAAGAGAACCATGTCAGCAGAGCTGCTTTAGAGCCAGAGAACCAGGTCAGCAGAGCTGCTCTAGAGCATAAGAACTAGGTCAGCAGAGTTGTTCTAGAGCCAGAGAACCAGGTCAGCAGAGCTGCTCTAGAGCCAGACAACCAGGTCAGCAGAGCTGCTTAAGAGCCAGAGAAACAGGTCAACAGAGCTGCTTTAGAGGCAGTGAACCAGATCAGCAGAGCTGCTTTAGAGCCAGAGAACCAGGTCAGCAGATCCATTGTAGAGCCATAGAACCAGGTCAGCAGAGCTGCTTTAGAGCCAGAGAACCAGGTCCGCAGAGCCGTTGTACAGCCAGAGAACCAGGTCAGCAGAGCTGCTCTAGAGCCTAAGAAACAGGTCAGCAGAGCTGCTCTAGAGGCAGAGAACCGGGTCAGCCGAGCCTCTGTAGAGCCAGAGAACCAGGTCAGCAGAGCTGCTCTAGAGCCTAAGAACCAGGTCAGCAGAGCTGATCTAGAGCCTGAGAACCGGGTCAGCAGAGCTGCTGTAGAGCCAGGTAACCGGGTCAGCAGAGCTGCTGTAGAGCCAGAGAAGCATGTCAGCAGAGCTGCTTTAGAGCCAGAGAACCAGGTAAGCACAGCTGTTTTAGAGCCATAGAAGTGACAGAAAACCAGGTCTGCAGAGCTGTTGTAGAACCAGAGAACCAGGTCAGCAGAGCAGCTGTAGAGCCAGAGAACCAGGTCAGCAGAGCTGCTATAGATCCAGTGAACCAGTTCAGCAGAGCCGCTGTAGAGCCAGAGACCCAGGTCAGCAGAGCTGCTCTAGAGCCAGAGATCCAGGTCAGCAGAGTGGTTGTAGAGCCAGAGAACCAGATCAGCAAAGCTGCTCTAGAGGCAGAGAACCAGATCAGCAGAGCCGTTGTAGAGCCAGAGAACCAGGTCAGCAGAGCTGCTGTAGAGCCAGAGAACCAGGTCAGCAAAGCCGTTGTAGAGCCAGAGAACCAGATCCGCAGAGCTGTTGTAGAGCCAGAGAACCAGGTGAGCAGAGCTACTGTAGAGCCAGAGAACTAGGTCACCAGAGCTGCTCTAGAGCCTAAGAACCAGGTCAGCAGAGCTGCTTTAGAGCCAGAGAACCAGATCAGGAGAGCTGCTTTAGTGCCATAGAACCAGGTCAGCAGAGCTGCTTTAGAGCCAGAGAACCAGGTCCGCAGAGCCGTTGTACAGCCAGAGAACCAGGTCAGCAGAGCTGCTTTAGAGCCATAGAACCAGGTCAGCATAGCTGCTTTAGAGCCAGCGAACCAGGTCAGCAGAGCTGTTATAGAGCCAGAGAACTATGTCAGCAGAGCTGCTCTAGAGAATAAGTACAAGGTCAGCCGAGCTGCTCTAGAGCAAGAGAACCATGTCAGCAGAGCTGCTTTAGAGCCAGAGAACCAGGTCAGCAGAGCTGCTCTAGAGCAGAAGAACTAGGTCAGCAGAGTTGTTCTAGAGCCAGAGAACCAGGTCAGCAGAGCTGCTCTAGACCAGACAACCAGGTCAGCAGAGCTGCTTAAGAGCCAGAGAAACAGGTCAACAGAGCTGCTTTAGAGGGAGTGAACCAGATCAGCAGAGCTGCTTTAGAGCCAGAGAACCAGGTCAGCAGATCCATTGTAGAGCCATAGAACCAGGTCAGCAGAGCTGCTTTAGAGCCAGAGAACCAGGTCCGCAGAGCCGTTGTACAGCCAGAGAACCAGGTCAGCAGAGCTGCTTTAGAGCCATAGAACCAGGTCAGCAGAGCTGCTTTAGAGCCAGCGAACCAGGTCAGCAGAGCTGCTTTAGAGCCAGCGAACCAGGTCAGCACAGCTGCTCTAGAGAATAAGTACAAGGTCAGCCGTGCTGCTCTAGAGCAAGAGAACCATGTCAGCAGAGCTGCTTTAGAGCCAGAGAACCAGGTCAGCAGAGCTGCTCTAGAGCATAAGAACTAGGTCAGCAGAGTTGTTCTAGAGCCAGAGAACCAGGTCAGCAGAGCTGCTCTAGAGCCAGACAACCAGGTCAGCAGAGCTGCTTAAGAGCCAGAGAAACAGGTCAGCAGAGCTGCTTTAGAGGGAGTGAACCAGATCAGCAGAGCTGCTTTAGAGCCAGAGAACCAGGTCAGCAGATCCATTGTAGAGCCAGAGAACCAGGACAGCAGAGCTGCTTTAGAGCCTAAGAACCAGGTCAGCAGAACTGCTCTCGAGACAGAGAACTAGGTCAGGAGAGCTGCTTTGAAGCCAGAGAAACGGGTCAGCAGAGCCATTGTAGAGCCAGAGAACCAGGCCAGCCGAGCTACTCTAGAGCCTGAGAAACAGGTCAGCAGAGCCGCTGTAGAGCCAGAGAACCAGGTCAGCAGAGCTGCTCTAGAGCCAGAGAACCAGGTCAGAAGAGCCGTTGTAGAGCCAGAGAACCAGATCAGCAGACCTGCTTTAGAGCAAGAGAACCAGGTCAGCAGAGCTGCTGTAGAGCCAGAGAAACAGGTCAGCAGAGCTGCTCTAGAGCCTAAGAACCAGGTCAGCAGAGCTGCTTTAGAGCCAGAGAACCAGATCAGCAGACCTGCTTTAGAGCCATAGAACCAGGTCAGCAGAGCTGCTTTAAAGCCAGAGAAACAGGTCAGCAGAGCCGTTGTACAGCCAGAGAACCAGGCCAGCAGAGCCGCACCAGAGCCTAAGAACCAGGTCAGCAGAGCTGCTCTAGAGCCAGAGAACCAGGTCAGCAGAACTGCTTTAGAGCTAGAGAAACAGGTCAGCAGAGCTGCTTTAGAGCCAGAGAATCTGGTCAGAAGAGCCGTTGTAGAGCCAGAGAACCAGGTCAGAAGAGCGGTTGTAGAGCCAGAAAACCAGGTAAGCAGAGCTGCTCTAGAGCCTGAGAACCAAGTCTGCAGAGCTGCTTTAGAGCCAGGGAACCAGGTCAGCAGAGCTGGTATAGAGGGAGAAAACCAGGTCAGCTGAGCCGCTTTAGCGCCATTGACGCAGGTCAGCAGAGCTGCATAAGACAAGAGAACCAGGTCAGCAGAGCTGCTCTAGAGCCTAAGAACCAGGTCAGTAGAGCTGCTTTAGAGCCAGAGAACGAGCTCAGCAGAGCTGCTTTAGGGGTAGAGAACCAGGTTAGCAGAGCTGTTGTTGAGCCAGAGAAACCAGGTCAGCAGAGCTGATTTAGAAGGAGAGAACCAGGTCAACAGAGCTGCTTTAGAGCCAGAGAATCAGGTAAGGTCAGCAGAGCTGCTTTAGAACCAGAGAACCAGGTCAGCAGAGCTGCTTTAGATCCAGAGAGCCAGGTCAGCAGAGCCGCTTTAGAGCCTGAGAACCAGTTCAGCAGAGCCGCTTTAGAGCTAGAGAACCAGGTCAGCAGAGCTGCTTTAGAGCCTGAGAACCAGTTCAGCAGAGCCGCTTTAGAGCTAGAGAACCAGGTCAGCAGAGCTGCTCTAGAGCCAAAGAACCTGGTGAGCAGAGCTGCTCTAGAGGCAGAGAACTAGATGAGCAGGACTGCTTTAGAGCCATAGAAGAGCCAGAGAACCAGGTCAGCAGAGCCGTTGTAGAGCCAGAGAACCAGGTCAGCAGAGCTGCTGTAGAGCCAGAGAACCAGGTCAGCAGAGCTGCTATAGAGCCAGAGTAACAGGTCAGCAGAGTCGCTGTAGAGCCAGAGAACCAGATCAGCAAAGCTGCTCTAGAGCCAGAGAACCAGGTCAGCAGAGCCGTTGTAGAGCCAGAGAAACAAGTCAGCTGAGCTGCTCTAAAGCCAGAGAAACAGGTCAGCAAAGCCGTTGTAGAGTCAGAGAACCAGATCAGCAAAGCTGTTTTAGAGTCAGAGAATCAGGTCAGCAGTGCCGTTGTACAGCCAGAGAACCAGGATAGCAGAGCTGCTGTTGAGCCAGAGAACCAGGTCAGCAGAGCTGCTGTAGAGCCAGACGATCAGGTCAGCAGAGCTGCTCTAGAGTCTAAGAACCAGGTCAGCAGAGCTGCTTTAGAGCCAGAGAACCAGATCAGCAGACCTGCTTTAGAGCCATAGAACAAGGTCAGCAGACCTGTTGTACAGCCAGAGAACCAGGTCAGCAGAGCTGCTCCAGAGCCAGAGAATCAGGTTAGAAGAGCTGCTTCAGAGATAGAGAAACAGGTCAGCAGAGCTGCTTTGGAGGGAGAGAACTAGATCAGCAGAGCTGCTTTAGAGGGAGAGAAACAGGTCAGCAGAGCTGCTTTAGAGGGAGAGAACCAGATCAGCAGAGCTGCTTTAGAGGGAAAGAACCAGATCAGCAGAGCTTCTTTAGAGCCAGAGAACCAGGTCAGCAGAGCCGTTGTAGAGCCAGAGTACCAGGTCAGCAGAGCCGTTGTACAGCCAGAGAACCAGGTCAGCAGAGCTGCTCTAGAGCCAGAGAACCAGGTCAGAAGAGCTGCTTCAGAGCTAGAGAAACAGGTCAGCAGAGCTGCTTTAGAGAGAGAGAACCAGATCAGCAGACATGCTTTAGAGGGAGAGAACCAGATCAGCAGAGCTGCTTTAGAGCCAGAGAACCAGAGAACCAGGTCAGCAGAGCCGTTGTAGAGCCAGAGAACCAGGGCAGCAGAGCCGTTGTTGAGCCAGAAAACCAGGTAAGCAGAGCTGCTCTAGAGCCTACGAACCAGGTAAGCAGAGCTGCTTTAGAGCCAGGGAACCATGTCAGCAGAGATGCTATAGAGGGAGAAAACCAGGTCAGCTGAGCCGCTTTAGTGCCAGAGAACCAGGTCAGCAGAGCTGCATAAGAGTCAGAGAACCAGGTCAGCAGAGCTGCTTTAGAGCCATAGAACCAGGTCAGCAGAGCTGCTCTAGAGCCTAAGAACCAGGTCAGCAGAGCTGCTCTAGAGGGAGAGAACCAGGTCAGCAGAGCTTCTTTAGAGCCAGTGAACCATGTCAGCAGAGCTGCTTTAGAGCCAGAGAATGAGGTCAGCAGAGCTGCTTTAGAGGTAGAGAACCAGGTCAGCAGAGCTGCTGTCGAGCCAGAGAAACCAGGTCAGCAGAGCTGCGCTAGAGGGAGAGAACCAGGTCAGCAGAGCTGCTTTAGAGCCACAGAACCAGTTCAGCAGAGCTGCTTTAGAACCAGAGAACGAGGTCAGCAAAGCCGTTGTAGAGAAAGAAAACCAGATGAGGAAACCTGTTTTAGAGCCAGAGAAACAGGTCAGCAGAGCTGCTCAAGAGCCTAAGAACCAGGTCAGCAGAGCTGCTTTAGAGCCAGAGAACCAGGTCAGCAGAGCTGGTCTAGAGCCAGAGAAACAGGTCAGCAAAGCCGTTGTAGAGAAAGAGAACCAGATGAGCAAAGCTGTTTTAGAACCAGAGAAACAGGTCAGCAGAGCTGCTCTAGAGCCTAAGAACCAGGTCAGCAGAGCTGCTATAGAGCCAGAGAACCAGATCAGCAGACCTGCTTTAGAGCCAGAGAACCAGGTCAGCAAAGCAGATGTAGAGCCAGAGAACCTGCTCAGCAGAGCTGCTCTTGAGCCTAAGAACCAGGTCAGCAGAGCTGCTTTAGAGGCAGAGATCCAGATCAGCAGACCTGCTTTAGAGCCAGAGAACCAGGTCAGCAGAGCTGCTGTAGAGCCAGAGAACCAGGTCAGCAGAGCTGCTCTTGAGCCTAAGAACCAGATCAGCAGACCTGCTTTAGAGCCATAGAACCAGGTCAGCAGAGCTGCTTTAGAGCCAGAGAACAGGGTCAGCAGAGCAGTTGTACAGCCAGAGAACCAGGTCAGCACAGCTGCTCCAGAGCCTAAGAACCAGGTCAGCATAGCTGCTCTAGAGCCAGAGAACCAGGTCAGCAGAGCTGCCTCAGGGCTAGAGAAACAGGTCAGCAGAGCTACTTTAGAGGGAGAGAACCAGATTAGCATAGCTGCTTTAGAGGGAGAGAACCAGATCTGCATAGCTGCTTTAGAGCCAGAGAACCAGGTCAGCAGAGTCGTTGTAGAGCCAGAGAACCAGGTCAGCAGAGCCGTTGTTTAGCCAGAAAACAAGGTAAGCAGAGCTGCTCTAGAGCCTAAGAACAAGGTCAGCAGGGCTGCTTTAGAGCCAGGGAACCAGGTCAGCAGAGCTGCTATAGAGGGAGAAAACCAGGTCAGCTGAGCTGCTTTAGCGCCAGAGAACCAGGTCAGCAGAGCTGCTTTAGAGCCATAGAACCAGGTCAGCAGAGCTGCTCTAGAGTTTAAGAACCAGGTCAGCAGAGCTGCTCTAGAGGGAGAGAACCAGGTCAGCAGAGCTGCATTAGAGCCAGAGAACCAGGTAAGCAGAGCTGCTTTAGAGCCAGAGAACGAGGTCAGCAGAGCTGCTTTAGAGGCAGAGAACCAGGTCAGTAGAGCTGCTGTCGAGCCAGAGAAACCAGGTCAGCAGAGCTGCTTTAGAGGGAGAGAACCAGGTCAGCAGAGCTGCTTTAGAGCCAGAGAACCAGGTCAGCAGAGCTGCTTTAGAAACAGAGAACCAGTGCAGCAGAGCTGCTTTAGATCCAGAGAAACAGGTCAGCAGAGCGGCTATAGAGCCAGAGAACAAGGTCAGCAGAGCCTCTTTAGATCTAGAGAACCAGGTCAGCAGAGATGCTTTAGAGCCAGAGAACCAGGTCAGCAGAGCTGCTCTAGAGCCTAAGAAACAGGTCAGCAGAGCTGCTCTAGAGGCAGAGAACCGGGTCAGCCGAGCCTCTGTAGAGCCAGAGAACCAGGTCAGCAGAGCTGCTCTTGAGCCTAAGAACCAGGTCAGCAGAGCTGCTCTCGAGCCTGAGAACCGGGTCAGCAGAGCTGCTGTAGAGCCAGGTAACTGTGTCCGCAGAGCTGCTGTAGAGCCAGAGAAGCAGGTCAGCAGAGCTGCTTTAGAGCCAGTGAACCAGGTGAGTAGAGCTGTTTTAGAGCCATAGAAGTGACAGGAAACCAGGAGGCAGATTTATGAGCCCCTTGCGCCACTTTTGCGTCACTTTTCCCATGTTAAAAGTGACGCAAAATTGGCGCAAGGGGCTCATAAATCTGTCCCCAGGTCTGCAGTGCCATTGTAGAGCCAGAGAACCAGGTCAGCAGAGCTGCTAAAGAGCCAGTGAACCAGGTCAGCAGAGCCGCTGTAGAGCCAGAGACCCAGGTCAGCAGAGCTGCTCTAGAGCCAGAGATCCAGGTCAGCAGACCGGTTGTAGAGCCAGAAAACCAGATCAGCATAGCTGCTCTAGAGGCAGAGAACCAGGTCAGCAGAGCCGTTGTAGAGCCAGAGAACCAGGTCAGCAGAGCTAATGTAGAGCCAGAGAACCAGGTCAGCAAAGCTGTTGTAGAGCCAGAGAACCAGATCAGCAAAACTGTTTAAGAGCCAGAGAAACAGATCCGCAGAGCCGTTGTAGAGCCAGAGTACCAGGTCAGCAGAGCTGCTGTAGAGCCAGAGAACCAGGTCACCAGAGCTGCGCTTGAGCCTAAGAACCAGGTCAGCAGAGCTGCTTTAGAGCCAGAGAACCAGATCAGGAGAGCTGCTTTAGAGCCATAGAACCAGGTCAGCAGAGCTGCTTTAGAGCCAGAGAACCAGGTACGGAGAGCCATTGTACAGCCAGACAACCACGTCAGCAGAGCTGCTTTAGAGCCAGAGAACCAGGTCCGCAGAGCCGTTGTACAGCCAGAGAACCAGGTCAGCAGATCTGGTTTAGAGCCATAGAACCAGGTCAGCAGAGGTGCTATAGAGGGAGAGAACCCGGTCAGCAGAGCCGTTATAGAGCCAGAGAACCAGGTCAGCAGAGCTGCTCTAGAGACAGACAACCAGGTCAGCAGAGCTGCTTTAGAGCCAGAGAAACAGGTCAGCAGAGCTGCTTTAGAGGGAGTGAACCAGATCTGCAGAGCTGCTTTAGAGCCAGAGAACCGGGTCAGCAGATCCATTGTAGAGCTAGAGAACCAGGTCAGCAGATCTGCTTTAGAGCCTAAGAACCACGTCAGCAGAACTGCTCTTGAGCCAGAGAACCAGGTCAGGAGAGCTGCTTTAGAGTCAGAGAACCAGGTCAGCAGAGGTGCTATAGAGGGAGAGAACCAGGTCAGCAGAGCTGCTGTAGAGCCAGAGAACCAGGTCAGCAAAGCTGCTGTAGAGCCAGAGAACCAGGGCAGCAGAGCTGCTCTAGAGGGAGAGAACCAGGTCAGCAGATCTGCTTTAGAGCCAAAGAACCAGATCAGCAGACCTGCTCTAGAGGCAGAGAACCGGGTCAGCCGAGCCTCTGTAGAGCCAGAGAACCAGGTCAGCAGAGCTGCTCTTGAGCCTAAGAACCAGGTCAGCAGAGCTGCTCTCGAGCCTGAGAACCGGGTCAGCAGAGCTGCTCTAGAGCCTAAGAAACAGGTCAGCAGAGCTGCTCTAGAGGCAGAGAACCGGGTCAGCCGAGCCTCTGTAGAGCCAGAGAACCAGGTCAGCAGAGCTGCTCTTGAGCCTAAGAACCAGGTCAGCAGAGCTGCTCTCGAGCCTGAGAACCGGGTCAGCAGAGCTGCAGTAGAGCCAGGTAACTGTGTCCGCAGAGCTGCTGTAGAGCCAGAGAAGCAGGTCAGCAGAGCTGCTTTAGAGCCAGTGAACCAGGTGAGCAGAGCTGTTTTAGAGCCATAGAAGTGACAGGAAACCAGGAGGCAGATTTATGAGCCCCTTGCGCCACTTTTGCGTCACTTTTCCCATGTTAAAAGTGACGCAAAATTGGCGCAAGGGGCTCATAAATCTGCCCCCAGGTCTGCAGTGCCATTGTAGAGCCAGAGAACCAGGTCAGCAGAGCTGCTAAAGAGCCAGTGAACCAGGTCAGCAGAGCCGCTGTAGAGCCAGAGACCCAGGTCAGCAGAGCTGCTCTAGAGCCAGAGATCCAGGTCAGCAGACCGGTTGTAGAGCCAGAAAACCAGATCAGCATAGCTGCTCTAGAGGCAGAGAACCAGGTCAGCAGAGCCGTTGTAGAGCCAGAGAACCAGGTCAGCAGAGCTAATGTAGAGCCAGAGAACCAGGTCAGCAAAGCTGTTGTAGAGCCAGAGAACCAGATCAGCAAAACTGTTTAAGAGCCAGAGAAACAGATCCGCAGAGCCGTTGTAGAGCCAGAGTACCAGGTCAGCAGAGCTGCTGTAGAGCCAGAGAACCAGGTCACCAGAGCTGCGCTTGAGCCTAAGAACCAGGTCAGCAGAGCTGCTTTAGAGCCAGAGAACCAGATCAGGAGAGCTGCTTTAGAGCCATAGAACCAGGTCAGCAGAGCTGCTTTAGAGCCAGAGAACCAGGTCCGGAGAGCCGTTGTACAGCCAGACAACCACGTCAGCAGAGCTGCTTTAGAGCCAGAGAACCAGGTCCGCAGAGCCGTTGTACAGCCAGAGAACCAGGTCAGCAGATCTGGTTTAGAGCCATAGAACCAGGTCAGCAGAGGTGCTATAGAGGGAGAGAACCAGGTCAGCAGAGCCGTTATAGAGCCAGAGAACCAGGTCAGCAGAGCTGCTCTAGAGCCAGACAACCAGGTCAGCAGAGCTGCTTTAGAGCCAGAGAAACAGGTCAGCAGAGCTGCTTTAGAGGGAGTGAACCAGATCTGCAGAGCTGCTTTAGAGCCAGAGAACCGGGTCAGCAGATCCATTGTAGAGCCAGAGAACCAGGTCAGCAGAGGTGCTATAGAGGGAGAGAACCAGGTCAGCAGAGCTGCTGTAGAGCCAGAGAACCAGGTCAGCAAAGCTGCTGTAGAGCCGGAGAACCAGGGCAGCAGAGCTGCTCTAGAGGGAGAGAACCAGGTCAGCAGATCTGCTTTAGAGCCAAAGAACCAGATCAGCAGACCTGCTTTAGAGCCAGGGAACCAGGTCAGCAAAGCTGCTGTAGAGCCAGAGAACCAGGTCAGCAGAGCTGCTCTTGAGTCTAAGAACCAGGTCAGCAGAGCTGCTTTAGAGCCAGAGAACCAGATCAGCAGACCTGCTTTAGAGCCAGAGAACCAGGTCAGCAGAGCTGCTGTAGAGCCAGAGAACCAGGTCAGCAGAGCTGCTCTTGAGCCTAAGAACCAGATCAGCAGACCTGCTTTAGAGCCATAGAACCAGGTCAGCAGAGCTGCTTTAGAGCCAGAGAACAGGGTCAGCAGAGCCGTTGTACAGCCAGAGAACCAGATAAGCAGAGCTGCTCCAGAGCCTAAGAACCAGGTCAGCAGAGCTGCTCTAGAGCCAGAGAACCAGGTCAGCAGAACTGCCTCAGGGCTAGAGAAACAGGTCAGCAGAGCTACTTTAGAGGAAGAGAACCAGATTAGCATAGCTGCTTTAGAGGGAGATAACCAGATCTGCAGAGCTGCTTCAGAGCTAGAGAAACAGGTCAGCAGAGCTGCTTTAGAGAGAGAGAACCAGATCAGCAGACATGCTTTAGAGGGAGAGAACCAGATCAGCAGAGCTGCTTTAGAGCCAGAGAACCAGAGAACCAGGTCAGCTGAGCCGCTGTAGAGCCAGAGAACCAGGGCAGCAGAGCCGTTGTAGAGCCAGAAAACCAGGTAAGCAAAGCTGCTCTAGAGCCTACGAACCAGGTCAGCAGAGCTGCTTTAGAGCCAGGGAACCATGTCAGCAGAGATGCTATAGAGGGAGAAAACCAGGTCAGCTGAGCCGCTTTAGTGCCAGAGAACCAGGTCAGCAGAGCTGCATAAGAGTCAGAGAACCAGGTCAGCAGAGCTGCTTTAGAGCCATAGAACCAGGTCAGCAGAGCTGCTCTAGAGCCTAAGAACCGGATCAGCAGAGCTGCTCTAGAGTGAGAGAACCAGGTCAGCAGAGCTTCTTTAGAGCCAGAGAACCATGTCAGCAGAGCTGCTTTAGAGACAGAGAATGAGGTCAGCAGAGCTGCATTAGAGGTAGAGAACCAGGTCAGCAGAGCTGCTGTTGAGCCAGAGAATCCAGGTCAGCAGAGCTGCGCTAGAGGGAGAGAACGAGGTCAGCAGAGCTGCTTTAGAGCCAGAGAACCAGGTCAGCAGAGCTGCTTTAGAACCAGAGAACGAGGTCAGCAAAAAGCCGTTGTAGAGAAAGAAAACCAGATGAGGAAACCTGTTCTGGAGCCAGAGAAACAGGTCAGCAGAGCTGCTTTAGAGCCAGAGAACAGGGTCAGCAGAGCAGTTGTACAGCCAGAGAACCAGGTCAGCACAGCTGCTCCAGAGCCTAAGAACCAGGTCAGCAGAGCTGTTCTAGAGCCAGAGAACCAGGTCAGCAGAGCTGCCTCAGGGCTAGAGAAACAGGTTAGCAGAGCTACTTTAGAGGGAGAGAACCAGATTAGCATATCTGCTTTAGAGGGAGAGAACCAGATCTGCATAGCTGCTTTAGAGCCAGAGAACCAGGTCAGCAGAGTCGTTGTAGAGCCAGAGAACCAGGTCAGCAGAGCCGTTGTTTAGCCAGAAAACAAGGTAAGCAGAGCTGCTCTAGAGCCTAAGAACAAGGTCAGCAGGGCTGCTTTAGAGCCAGGGAACCAGGTCAGCAGAGCTGCTATAGAGGGAGAAAACCGGGTCAGCTGAGCTGCTTTAGCGCCAGAGAACCAGGTCAGCAGAGCTGCTTTAGAGCCATAGAACCAGGTCAGCAGAGCTGCTCTAGAGGCTAAGAACCAGGTCAGCAGAGCTGCTCTAGAGGGAGAGAACCAGGTCAGCAGAGCTGCATTAGAGCCAGAGAACCAGGTAAGCAGAGCTGCTTTAGAGCCAGAGAACGAGGTCAGCAGAGCTGCTTTAGAGGCAGAGAACCAGGTCAGTAGAGCTGCTGTTGAGCCAGAGAAACCAGGTCAGCAGAGCTGCTTTAGAGGGAGAGAACCAGATCAGCAGACATGCTTTAGAGGGAGAGAACCAGAGAACCAGGTCAGCTGAGCCGCTGTAGAGCCAGAGAACCAGGGCAGCAGAGCCGTTGTAGAGCCAGAAAACCAGGTAAGCAGAGCTGCTCTAGAGCCTACGAACCAGGTCAGCAGAGCTGCTTTAGAGCCAGGGAACCATGTCAGCAGAGATGCTATAGAGGGAGAAAACCAGGTCAGCTGAGCCGCTTTAGTGCCAGAGAACCAGGTCAGCAGAGCTGCATAGGAGTCAGAGAACCAGGTCAGCAGAGCTGCTTTAGAGCCATAGAACCAGGTCAGCAGAGCTGCTCTAGAGCCTAAGAACCGGATCAGCAGAGCTGCTCTAGAGTGAGAGAACCAGGTCAGCAGAGCTTCTTTAGAGCCAGAGAACCATGTCAGCAGAGCTGCTTTAGAGACAGAGAATGAGGTCAGCAGAGCTGCATTAGAGGTAGAGAACCAGGTCAGCAGAGCTGCTGTTGAGCCAGAGAATCCAGGTCAGCAGAGCTGCGCTAGAGGGAGAGAACGAGGTCAGCAGAGCTGCTTTAGAGCCAGAGAACCAGGTCAGCAGAGCTGCTTTAGAACCAGAGAACGAGGTCAGCAAAGCCGTTGTAGAGAAAGAAAACCAGATGAGGAAACCTGTTCTAGAGCCAGAGAAACAGGTCAGCAGAGCAGCTTTAGAGCCAGAGAACAGGGTCAGCAGAGCAGTTGTACAGCCAGAGAACCAGGTCAGCACAGCTGCTCCAGAGCCTAAGAACCAGGTCAGCAGACCTGCTCTAGAGCCAGAGAACCAGGTCAGCAGAGCTGCCTCAGGGCTAGAGAAACAGGTTAGCAGAGCTACTTTAGAGGGAGAGAACCAGATTAGCATATCTGCTTTAGAGGGAGAGAACCAGATCTGCATATCTGCTTTAGAGCCAGAAAACCAGGTCAGCAGAGTCGTTGTAGAGCCAGAGAACCAGGTCAGCAGAGCCGTTGTTTAGCCAGAAAACAAGGTAAGCAGAGCTGCTCTAGAGCCTAAGAACAAGGTCAGCAGGGCTGCTTTAGAGCCAGGGAACCAGGTCAGCAGAGCTGCTATAGAGGGAGAAAACCAGGTCAGCTGAGCTGCTTTAGCGCCAGAGAACCAGGTCAGCAGAGCTGCTTTAGAGCCATAGAACCAGGTCAGCAGAGCTGCTCTAGAGGCTAAGAACCAGGTCAGCAGAGCTGCTCTAGAGGGAGAGAACCAGGTCAGCAGAGCTGCATTAGAGCCAGAGAACCAGGTAAGCAGAGCTGCTTTAGAGCCAGAGAACGAGGTCAGCAGAGCTGCTTTAGAGGCAGAGAACCAGGTCAGTAGAGCTGCTGTCGAGCCAGAGAAACCAGGTCAGCAGAGCTGCTTTAGAGGGAGAGAACCAGGTCAGCAGAGCTGCTTTAGAGCCAGAGAACCAGGTCAGCAGAGCTGCTTTAGAAACAGAGAACCAGTGCAGCAGAGCTGCTTTAGATCCAGAGAAACAGGTCAGCAGAGCGGCTATAGAGCCAGAGAACAAGGTCAGCAGAGCCTCTTTAGATCTAGAGAACCAGGTCAGCAGAGATGCTTTAGAGCCAGAGAACCAGGTCAGCAGAGCTGCTCTAGAGCCTAAGAAACAGGTCAGCAGAGCTGCTCTAGAGGCAGAGAACCGGGTCAGCCGAGCCTCTGTAGAGCCAGAGAACCAGGTCAGCAGAGCTGCTCTTGAGCCTAAGAACCAGGTCAGCAGAGCTGCTCTCGAGCCTGAGAACCGGGTCAGCAGGGCTGCTGTAGAGCCAGGTAACTGTGTCCGCAGAGCTGCTGTAGAGCCAGAGAAGCAGGTCAGCAGAGCTGCTTTAGAGCCAGTGAACCAGGTGAGCAGAGCTTTTTTAGAGCCATAGAAGTGATAGGAAACCAGGAGGCAGATTTATGAGCCCCTTGCGCCACTTTTGCGTCACTTTTCCAATGTTAAAAGTGACGCAAAAATGGGGCAAGGGGCTCATAAATCTGCCCCCAGGTCTGCAGTGCCATTGTAGAGCCAGAGAACCAGGTCAGCAGAGCTGCTAAAGAGCCAGTGAACCAGGTCAGCAGAGCCGCTGTAGAGCCAGAGACCCAGGTCAGCAGAGCTGCTCTAGAGCCAGAGATCCAGGTCAGCAGACCGGTTGTAGAGCCAGAAAACCAGATCAGCATAGCTGCTCTAGAGGCAGAGAACCAGGTCAGCAGAGCCGTTGTAGAGCCAGAGAACCAGGTCAGCAGAGCTAATGTAGAGCCAGAGAACCAGGTCAGCAAAGCTGTTGTAGAGCCAGAGAACCAGATCAGCAAAACTGTTTAAGAGCCAGAGAAACAGATCCGCAGAGCCGTTGTAGAGCCAGAGTACCAGGTCAGCAGAGCTGCTGTAGAGCCAGAGAACCAGGTCACCAGAGCTGCTCTTGAGCCTAAGAACCTGGTCAGCAGAGCTGCTTTAGAGCCAGAGAACCAGATCAGTAGAGCTGCTTTAGAGCCATAGAACCAGGTCAGCAGAGCTGCTTTAGAGCCAGAGAACCAGGTCCGGAGAGCCGTTGTACAGCCAGACAACCACGTCAGCAGAGCTGCTTTAGAGCCAGAGAACCAGGTCCGCAGAGCCGTTGTACAGCCAGAGAACCAGGTCAGCAGATCTGGTTTAGAGCCATAGAACCAGGTCAGCAGAGGTGCTATAGAGGGAGAGAACCAGGTCAGCAGAGCCGTTATAGAGCCAGAGAACCAGGTCAGCAGAGCTGCTCTAGAGCCAGACAACCAGGTCAGCAGAGCTGCTTTAGAGCCAGAGAAACAGGTCAGCAGAGCTGCTTTAGAGGGAGTGAACCAGATCTGCAGAGCTGCTTTAGAGCCAGAGAACCGGGTCAGCAGATCAATTGTAGAGCTAGAGAACCAGGTCAGCAGATCTGCTTTAGAGCCTAAGAACCACGTCAGCAGAACTGCTCTTGAGCCAGAGAACCAGGTCAGGAGAGCTGCTTTAGAGTCAGAGAACCAGGTCAGCAGAGGTGCTATAGAGGGAGAGAACCAGGTCAGCAGAGCTGCTTTAGAGCCAGAGAACCAGATCAGCAGACCTGCTTTAGAGCCAGAGAACCAGGTCAGCAGAGCTGCTGTAGAGCCAGAGAACCAGGTCAGCAAAGCTGCTGTAGAGCCAGAGAACCAGGTCAGCAGAGCTGCTCTTGAGCCTAAGAACCAGATCAGCAGACCTGCTTTAGAGCCATAGAACCAGGTCAGCAGAGCTGCTTTAGAGCCAGAGAACAGGGTCAGCAGAGCCGTTGTACAGCCAGAGAACCAGATAAGAAGAGCTGCTCCAGAGCCTAAGAACCAGGTCAGCAGAGCTGCTCTAGAGCCAGAGAAACAGGTCAGCAGAGCTGCCTCAGGGCTATAGAAACAGGTCAGCAGAGCTACTTTAGAGGAAGAGAACCAGATTAGCATAGCTGCTTTAGAGGGAGATAACCAGATCTGCAGAGCTGCTTCAGAGCTAGAGAAACAGGTCAGCAGAGCTGCTTTAGAGAGAGAACCAGATCAGCAGACATGCTTTAGAGGGAGAGAACCAGATCAGCAGAGCTGCTTTAGAGCCAGAGAACCAGAGAACCAGGTCAGCTGAGCCGTTGTAGAGCCAGAGAACCAGGGCAGCAGAGCCGTTGTAGAGCCAGAAAACCAGGTAAGCAGAGCTGCTCTAGAGCCTACGAACCAGGTCAGCAGAGCTGCTTTAGAGCCAGGGAACCATGTCAGTAGAGATGTTATAGAGGGAGAAAACCAGGTCAGCTGAGCTGCTTTAGCGCCAGAGAACCAGGTCAGCAGAGCTGCTTTAGAGCCATAGAACCAGGTCAGCAGAGCTGCTCTAGAGGCTAAGAACCAGGTCAGCAGAGCTGCTCTAGAGGGAGAGAACCAGGTCAGCAGACCTGCATTAGAGCCAGAGAACCAGGTAAGCAGAGCTGCTTTAGAGCCAGAGAACGAGGTCAGCAGAGCTGCTTTAGAGGCAGAGAACCAGGTCAGTAGAGCTGCTGTCGAGCCAGAGAAACCAGGTCAGCAGAGCTGCTTTAGAGGGAGAGAACCAGGTCAGCAGAGCTGCTTTAGAGCCAGAGAACCGGGTCAGCAGAGCTGCTTTAGAAACAGAGAACCAGTGCAGCAGAGCTGCTTTAGATTCAGAGAAACAAGTCAGCAGAGCGGCTATAGAGCCAGAGAACAAGGTCAGCAGAGCCTCTTTAGATCTAGAGAACCAGGTCAGCAGAGATGCTTTAGAGCCAGAGAACCAGGTCAGCAGAGCTGCTCTAGAGGCAGAGAACCGGGTCAGCCGAGCCTCTGTAGAGCCAGAGAACCAGGTCAGCAGAGCTGCTCTTGAGCCTAAGAACCAGGTCAGCAGAGCTGCTCTCGAGCCTGAGAACCGGGTCAGCAGAGCTGCTGTAGAGCCAGGTAACTGTGTCCGCAGAGCTGCTGTAGAGCCAGAGAAGCAGGTCAGCAGAGCTGCTTTAGAGCCAGTGAACCAGGTGAGCAGAGCTGTTTTAGAGCCATAGAAGTGACAGGAAACCAGGAGGCAGATTTATGAGCCCCTTGCGCCACTTTTCCCATGTTAAAAGTGACGCAAAAGTGGCGCAAGGGGCTCATAAATCTGCCCCCAGGTCTGCAGTGCCATTGTAGAGCCAGAGAACCAGGTCAGCAGAGCTGCTAAAGAGCCAGTGAACCAGGTCAGCAGAGCCGCTGTAGAGCCAGAGACCCAGGTCAGCAGAGCTGCTCTAGAGCCAGAGATCCAGGTCAGCAGACCGGTTGTAGAGCCAGAAAACCAGATCAGCATAGCTGCTCTAGAGGCAGAGAACCAGGTCAGCAGAGCCGTTGTAGAGCCAGAGAACCAGGTCAGCAGAGCTAATGTAGAGCCAGAGAACCAGGTCAGCAAAGCTGTTGTAGAGCCAGAGAACCAGATCAGCAGAGCTGCTGTAGAGCCAGAGAACCAGGTCACCAGAGCTGCTCTTGAGCCTAAGAACCTGGTCAGCAGAGCTGCTTTAGAGCCAGAGAACCAGATCAGGAGAGCTGCTTTAGAGCCATAGAACCAGGTCAGTAGAGCTGCTTTAGAGCCAGAGAACCAGGTCCGGAGAGCCGTTGTACAGCCAGACAACCACGTCAGCAGAGCTGCTTTAGAGCCAGAGAACCAGGTCCGCAGAGCCGTTGTAAAGCCAGAGAACCAGGTCAGCAGATCTGGTTCAGAGCCATAGAACCAGGTCAGCAGAGGTGCTATAGAGGGAGAGAACCAGGTCAGCAGAGCCGTTATAGAGCCGGAGAACCAGGTCAGCAGAGCTGCTCTAGAGCCAGACAACCAGGTCAGCAGAGCTGCTTTAGAGCCAGAGAAACAGGTCAGCAGAGCTGCTTTAGAGGGAGTGAACCAGATCTGCAGAGCTGCTTTAGAGCCAGAGAACCGGGTCAGCAGATCCATTGTAGAGCTAGAGAACCAGGTCAGCGGATCTGCTTTAGAGCCTAAGAACCACGTCAGCAGAACTGCTCTTGAGCCAGAGAACCAGGTCAGGAGAGCTGCTTTAGAGTCAGAGAACCAGGTCAGCAGAGGTGCTATAGAGGGAGAGAACCAGGTCAGCAGAGCTGCTGTAGAGCCAGAGAACCAGGTCAGCAAAGCTGCTGTAGAGCCAGAGAACCAGGGCAGCAGAGCTGCTCTAGAGGGAGAGAACCAGGTCAGCAGATCTGCTTTAGAGCCAAAGAACCAGATCAGCAGACCTGCTTTAGAGCCAGAGAACCAGGTCAGCAAAGCTGCTGTAGAGCCAGAGAACCAGGTCAGCAGAGCTGCTCTTGAGTCTAAGAACCAGGTCAGCAGAGCTGCTTTAGAGCCAGAGAACCAGATCAGCAGACCTGCTTTAGAGCCAGAGAACCAGGTCAGCAGAGCTGCTGTAGAGCCAGAGAACCAGGTCAGCAGAGCTGCTCTTGAGCCTAAGAACCAGATCAGCAGACCTGCTTTAGAGCCAGAGAACAGGGTCAGCAGAGCCGTTGTACAGCCAGAGAACCCGATAAGCAGAGCTGCTCCAGAGCCTAAGAACCAGGTCAGCAGAGCTGCTCTAGAGCCAGAGAACCAGGTCAGCAGAGCTGCCTCAGGGCTAGAGAAACAGGTCAGCAGAGCTACTTTAGAGGAAGAGAACCAGATTAGCATAGCTGCTTTAGAGGGAGATAACCAGATCTGCAGAGCTGCTTCAGAGCTAGAGAAACAGGTCAGCAGAGCTGCTTTAGAGAGAGAGAACCAGATCAGCAGACATGCTTTAGAGGGAGAGAACCAGATCAGCAGAGCTGCTTTAGAGCCAGAGAACCAGAGAACCAGGTCAGCTGAGCCGTTGTAGAGCCAGAGAACCAGGGCAGCAGAGCCGTTGTAGAGCCAGAAAACCAGGTAAGCAGAGCTGCTCTAGAGCCTACGAACCAGGTCAGCAGAGCTGCTTTAGAGCCAGGGAACCATGTCAGCAGAGATGCTATAGAGGGAGAAAACCAGGTCAGCTGAGCCGCTTTAGTGCCAGAGAACCAGGTCAGCAGAGCTGCATAAGAGTCAGAGAACCAGGTCAGCAGAGCTGCTTTAGAGCCATAGAACCAGGTCAGCAGAGCTGCTCTAGAGCCTAAGAACCGGATCAGCAGAGCTGCTCTAGAGTGAGAGAACCAGGTCAGCAGAGCTTCTTTAGAGCCAGAGAACCATGTCAGCAGAGCTGCTTTAGAGACAGAGAATGAGGTCAGCAGAGCTGCTTTAGAGGTAGAGAACCAGGTCAGCAGAGCTGTTGTTGAGCCAGATAATCCAGGTCAGCAGAGCTGCGCTAGAGGGAGAGAACGAGGTCAGCAGAGCTGCTTTAGAGCCAGAGAACCAGGTCAGCAGAGCTGCTTTAGAACCAGAGAACGAGGTCAGCAAAGCCGTTGTAGAGAAAGAAAACCAGATGAGGAAACCTGTTCTAGAGCCAGAGAAACAGGTCAGCAGAGCTGCTTTAGAGCCAGAGAACAGGGTCAGCAGAGCAGTTGTACAGCCAGAGAACCAGGTCAGCACAGCTGCTCCAGAGCCTAAGAACCAGGTCAGCAGAGCTGCTCTAGAGCCAGAGAACCAGGTCAGCAGAGCTGCCTCAGGGCTAGAGAAATAGGTCAGCAGAGCTACTTTAGAGGGAGAAAACCAGATTAGCATAGCTGCTTTAGAGGGAGAGAACCAGATATGCATAGCTGCTTTAGAGCCAGAGAACCAGGTCAGCAGAGTTGTTGTAGAGCCAGAGAACCAGGTCAGCAGAGCCGTTGTTTAGCCAGAAAACAAGGTAAGCAGAGCTGCTCTAGAGCCTAAGAACAAGGTCAGCAGGGCTGCTTTAGAGCCAGGGAACCAGGTCAGCAGAGCTGCTATAGAGGGAGAAAACCAGGTCAGCTGAGCTGCTTTAGCGCCAGAGAACCAGGTCAGCAGAGCTGCTTTAGAGCCATAGAACCAGGTCAGCAGAGCTGCTCTAGAGGCTAAGAACCAGGTCAGCAGAGCTGCACTAGAGGGAGAGAACCAGGTCAGCAGAGCTGCATTAGAGCCAGAGAACCAGGTAAGCAGAGCTGCTTTAGAGCCAGAGAACGAGGTCAGCAGAGCTGCTTTAGAGGCAGAGAACCAGGTCAGTAGAGCTGCTGTCGAGCCAGAGAAACCAGGTCAGCAGAGCTGCTTTAGAGGGAGAGAACCAGGTCAGCAGAGCTGCTTTAGAGCCAGAGAACCAGGTCAGCAGAGCTGCTTTAGAAACAGAGAACCAGTGCAGCAGAGCTGCTTTAGATCCAGAGAAACAGGTCAGCAGAGCGGCTATAGAGCCAGAGAACAAGGTCAGCAGAGCCTCTTTAGATCTAGAGAACCAGGTCAGCAGAGATGCTTTAGAGCCAGAGAACCAGGTCAGCAGAGCTGCTCTAGAGCCTAAGAAACAGGTCAGCAGAGCTGCTCTAGAGGCAGAGAACCGGGTCAGCCGAGCCTCTGTAGAGCCAGAGAACCAGGTCAGCAGAGCTGCTCTTGAGCCTAAGAACCAGGTCAGCAGAGCTGCTCTCGAGCCTGAGAACCGGGTCAGCAGGGCTGCTGTAGAGCCAGGTAACTGTGTCCGCAGAGCTGCTGTAGAGCCAGAGAAGCAGGTCAGCAGAGCTGCTTTAGAGCCAGTGAACCAGGTGAGCAGAGCTGTTTTAGAGCCATAGAAGTGACAGGAAACCAGGAGGCAGATTTATGAGCCCCTTGCGCCACTTTTGCGTCACTTTTCCCATATTAAAAGTGACGCAAAAGTGGCGCAAGGGGCTCATAAATCTGCCCCCAGGTCTGCAGTGCCATTGTAGAGCCAGAGAACCAGGTCAGCAGAGCTGCTAAAGAGCCAGTGAACCAGGTCAGCAGAGCCGCTGTAGAGCCAGAGACCCAGGTCAGCAGAGCTGCTCTAGAGCCAGAGATCCAGGTCAGCAGACCTGTTGTAGAGCCAGAAAACCAGATCAGCATAGCTGCTCTAGAGGCAGAGAACCAGGTCAGCAGAGCCGTTGTAGAGACAGAGAACCAGGTCAGCAGAGCTAATGTAGAGCCAGAGAACCAGGTCAGCAAAGCTGTTGTAGAGCCAGAGAACCAGATCAGCAAAACTGTTTAAGAGCCAGAGAAACAGATCCGCAGAGCCGTTGTAGAGCCAGAGTACCAGGTCAGCAGAGCTGCTGTAGAGCCAGAGAACCAGGTCACCAGAGCTGCTCTTGAGCCTAAGAACCAGGTCAGCAGAGCTGCTTTAGAGCCAGAGAACCAGATCAGGAGAGCTGCTTTAGAGCCATAGAACCAGGTCAGCAGAGCTGCTTTAGAGCCAGAGAACCAGGTCCGGAGAGCCGTTGTACAGCCAGACAACCACGTCAGCAGAGCTGCTTTAGAGCCAGAGAACCAGGTCCGCAGAGCCGTTGTACAGCCAGAGAACCAGGTCAGCAGATCTGGTTTAGAGCCATAGAACCAGGTCAGCAGAGGTGCTATAGAGGGAGAGAACCAGGTCAGCAGAGCCGTTATAGAGCCAGAGAACCAGGTCAGCAGAGCTGCTCTAGAGCCAGACAACCAGGTCAGCAGAGCTGCTTTAGAGCCAGAGAAACAGGTCAGCAGAGCTGCTTTAGAGGGAGTGAACCAGATCTGCAGAGCTGCTTTAGAGCCAGAGAACCGGGTCAGCAGATCCATTGTAGAGCTAGAGAACCAGGTCAGCAGATCTGCTTTAGAGCCTAAGAACCACGTCAGCAGAACTGCTCTTGAGCCAGAGAACCAGGTCAGGAGAGCTGCTTTAGAGTCAGAGAACCAGGTCAGCAGAGGTGCTATAGAGGGAGAGAACCAGGTCAGCAGAGCTGCTGTAGAGCCAGAGAACCAGGTCAGCAAAGCTGCTGTAGAGCCAGAGAACCAGGTCAGCAGAGCTGCTCTTGAGCCGAAGAACCAGATCAGCAGACCTGCTTTAGAGCCATAGAACCAGGTCAGCAGAGCTGCTTTAGAGCCAGAGAACAGGGTCAGCAGAGCCGTTGTACAGCCAGAGAACCAGATAAGCAGAGCTGCTCCAGAGCCTAAGAACCAGGTCAGCACAGCTGCTCTAGAGCCAGAGAACCAGGTCAGCAGAGCTGCCTCAGGGCTAGAGAAACAGGTCAGCAGAGCTACTTTAGAGGAAGAGAACCAGATTAGCATAGCTGCTTTAGAGGGAGATAACCAGATCTGCAGAGCTGCTTCAGAGCTAGAGAAACAGGTCAGCAGAGCTGCTTTAGAGAGAGAGAACCAGATCAGCAGACATGCTTTAGAGGGAGAGAACCAGATCAGCAGAGCTGCTTTAGAGCCAGAGAACCAGAGAACCAGGTCAGCTGAGCCGTTGTAGAGCCAGAGAACAAGGGCAGCAGAGCCGTTGTAGAGCCAGAAAACCAGGTAAGCAGAGCTGCTCTAGAGCCTACGAACCAGGTCAGCAGAGCTGCTTTAGAGCCAGGGAACCATGTCAGCAGAGATGCTATAGAGGGAGAAAACCAGGTCAGCTGAGCCGCTTTAGTGCCAGAGAACCAGGTCAGCAGAGCTGCATAAGAGTCAGAGAACCAGGTCAGCAGAGCTACTTTAGAGCCATAGAACCAGGTCAGCAGAGCTGCTCTAGAGCCTAAGAACCGGATCAGCAGAGCTGCTCTAGAGTGAGAGAACCAGGTCAGCAGAGCTTCTTTAGAGCCAGAGAACCATGTCAGCAGAGCTGCTTTAGAGACAGAGAATGAGGTCAGCAGAGCTGCTTTAGAGGTAGAGAACCAGGTCAGCAGAGCTGCTGTTGAGCCAGAGAATCCAGGTCAGCAGAGCTGCGCTAGAGGGAGAGAACGAGGTCAGCAGAGCTGCTTTAGAGCCAGAGAACCCGGTCAGCAGAGCTGCTTTAGAACCAGAGAACGAGGTCAGCAAAGCCGTTGTAGAGAAAGAAAACCAGATGAGGAAACCTGTTTTAGAGCCAGAGAAACAGGTCAGCAGAGCTGCTCTAGAGCCTAAGAACCAGGTCAACAGAGCTGCTTTAGAGCCAGAGAACCAGGTCAGCAGAGCTGGTCTAGAGCCAGAGAAACAGGTCAGCAAAGCCGTTGTAGAGAAAGAGAACCAGATGAGCAAAGCTGTTTTAGAACCAGAGAAACAGGTCACCAGCGCTGCTGTAGAGCCTAAGAACCAGGTCAGCAGAGCTGCTTTAGAGCCAAAGAACCAGATCAGCAGACCTGCTTTAGAGCCAGAGAACCAGGTCAGCAGAGCTGCTGTAGAGCCAGAGAACCAGGTCAGCAGAGCTGCTCTTGAGCCATAGAACCAGGTCAGCAGAGCTGCTTTAGAGCCAGAGAACCAGATCAGCAGACCTGCTTTAGAGCCAGAGAACCAGGTCAGCAGAGCTGCTGTAGAGCCAGAGAACCAGGTCAGCAGAGCTGCTATAGAGGGAGAAAACCGGGTCAGCTGAGCTGCTTTAGCGCCAGAGAACCAGGTCAGCAGAGCTGCTTTAGAGCCATAGAACCAGGTCAGCAGAGCTGCTCTAGAGGCTAAGAACCAGGTCAGCAGAGCTGCTCTAGAGGGAGAGAACCAGGTCAGCAGAGCTGCATTAGAGCCAGAGAACCAGGTAAGCAGTGCTGCTTTAGAGCCAGAGTACGAGGTCAGCAGAGCTGCTTTAGAGGCAGAGAACCAGGTCAGTAGAGCTGCTGTTTAGCCAGAGAAACCAGGTCAGCAGAGCTGCTTTAGAGGGAGAGAACCAGGTCAGCAGAGCTGCTTTAGAGCCAGAGAACCAGGTCAGCAGAGCTGCTTTAGAAACAGAGAACCAGTGCAGCAGAGCTGCTTTAGATCCAGAGAAACAGATCAGCAGAGCGGCTATAGAGCCAGAGAACAAGGTCAGCAGAGCCTCTTTGGATCTAGAGAACAAGGTCAGCAGAGATGCTTTAGAGCCAGAGAACCAGGTCAGCAGAGCTGCTCTAGAGCCTAAGAAACAGGTCAGCAGAGCTGCTCTAGAGGCAGAGAACTGGGTCAGCCGAGCCTCTGTAGAGCCAGAGAACCAGGTCAGCAGAGCTGCTCTAGAGCCTAAGAACCAGGTCAGCAGAGCTGCTCTCGAGCCTGAGAACCGGGTCAGCAGAGCTGCTGTACAGCCAGGTAACTGTGTCAGCAGAGCTGCTGTAGAGCCAGAGAAGCAGGTCAGCAGAGCTGCTTTAGAGCCAGAGAACCAGGTGAGCAGAGCTGTTTTAGAGCCATAGAAGTGACAGAAAACCAGGGGGCAGATTTATGAGCCCCTTGCGCCACTTTTGCGTCACTTTTCCCATGTTAAAAGTGACGCAAAAGTGGCGCAAGGGGCTCATAAATCTGCCCCCAGGTCTGCAGTGCCATTGTAGAGCCCGAGAACCAGGTCAGCAGAGCTGCTATAGAGCCAGTGAACCAGGTCAGAAGAGCCGCTGTAGAGCCAGAGACCCAGGTCAGCAGAGCTGCTCTAGAGCCAGAGATCCAGGTCAGCAGACCGGTTGTAGAGCCAGAAAACCAGATCAGCAAAGCTGCTCTAGAGGCAGAGAACCAGGTCAGCAGAGCCGTTGTAGAGCCAGAGAACCAGGTCAGCAGAGCTAATGTAGAGCCAGAGAACCAGGTCAGCAAAGCCGTTGTAGAGCCAGAGAACCAGATCAGCAAAACTGTTTAAGAGCCAGAGAAACAGATCCACAGAGCTGTTGTAGAGCCAGAGAACCAGGTCAGCAGAGCTGCTGTAGAGCCAGAGAACCAGGTCACCAGAGCTGCTCTTGAGCCTAAGAACCAGGTCAGCAGAGCTGCTTTAGAGCCAGAGAACCAGATCAGGAGAGCTGCTTTAGAGCCATAGAACCAGGTCAGCAGAGCTGCTTTAGAGCCAGAGAACCAGGTCCGCAGAGCCGTTGTACAGCCAGACAACCAGGTCAGCAGAGCTGCTTTAGAGCCAGAGAACCAGGTCCGCAGAGCCGTTGTACAGCCAGAGAACCAGTTCAGCAGATCTGGTTTAGAGCCATAGAACCAGGTCAGCAGAGGTGCCATAGAGGGAGAGAACCAGGTCAGCAGAGCCGTTATAGAGCCAGAGAACCAGGTCAGCAGAGCTGCTCTAGAGCCAGACAACCAGGTCAGCAGAGCTGCTTTAGAGCCAGAGAAACAGGTCAGCAGAGCTGCTTTAGAGGGAGTGAACCAGATCTGCAGAGCTGCTTTAGAGCCAGAGAACCAGGTCAGCAGATCCATTGTAGAGCTAGAGAACCAGGTCAGCAGATCTGCTTCAGAGCCTAAGAACCAGGTCAGCAGAACTGCTCTTGAGCCAGAGAACCAGGTCAGGAGAGCTGCTTTAGAGTCAGAGAACCAGGTCAGCAGAGGTGCTATAGAGGGAGAGAACCAGGTCAGCAGAGGTGCTTTAGCGCCAGAGAACCACGTCAGCAGAGCTGCTTTAGAGCCAGAGAATCAGGTCACCAGAGCTGCTTTAGAGCCAGAAAATCAGGTCAGCAGAGCTGCTTTAGAGCCAGAGAACCAGGTCAGCAGAGCTGCTCAAGAGCCTAAGAACCAGGTCAGCAGAGCTGCTCTAGAGCCAGAGAACCAGGTCAGCAGAGCTGCTTTAGAGCCAGAGAACCAGGTCAGCAGAGCTGATCTAGAGCCAGAGAACCAGGTCAGCAGAGCTCCTTAAGAGCCAGAGAACCGGGTCAGCAGAGCAGTTGTAGAGCCATAGAACCAGGTCAGCAGACCTGCTCCAGACCCTAAGAACCAGGTCAGCAGAGCTGCTCTCGAGCCAGAGAATCAGGTCGGGAGAGCTGCTTTAGAGCCAGAGAACCATGTCAGCAGAGGTGCTATAGAGGGAGAGAACCAGCTCAGTAGAGGCACTTTAGTGCCAGAGATCCACACCAGCAGAGCTGCTTTAGAGCCGGAGAACCAGGTCAGCAGAGCGGCTTTAGAGACAGAGAACCAGGTCAGCCTAGCCCTTGTAGAGCCAGAGAACCAAGTCAGCAGAGCTGCTCTAGAGCCTAAGAACCAGGCCAGCAGAGCAGCTCTAGAGGCAGAGAACCTGGTCAGCAGAGCTGCTTTAGAGCCAGAGAATCAGGTCAGAAGAGCTGCTTTAGAGCCAGAGAACCAGGTCTGTAGAGCTGTTGTAGAGCCAGAGATGCAGGTCAGCAGAGCTGCTCTAGAGCCAGAGAACCAGGTCAGCAGAGCTGCTCTAGAGCCTAAGAACCAGGCCAGCAGAGCTGCTCTAGAGCCAGAGAACCAGGTCTGCAGAGCCGCTTTAGAACCAGACAACCAAATCAGCAGAGCCGCTTTAGAGCCAGAGAACCAGGTCTGCAGAGCCGTTGTAGAGCCGGAGAACCAGGTCAGCAGAGCTGCTCTAGAGCCAGAAAACCACGTCAGCAGAGCTGCTGTAGAGCCAGAGAAACCAGGTCAGCAGAGCAGCTCTAGAGCCTAAGAACTAGGTCAGCAGAGCTGCTCTAGAGCCAGAGAACCAGGTCAGCAGAGCTGCTCTAGAGCCTAAGAACCTGGTGAGCAGAGCTGCTCTAGAGGCAGAGAACTAGATGAGCAGGACTGCTTTAGAGCCAGAGAACCAGGTCAGCAGAGCTGCTATAGAGCCAGAGAAACAGGTGAGCAGAGTCGCTGTAGAGCCAGAGATCCAGGTCAGCGGAGCCGTTGTAGAGCCAGAGAACCAGATCAGCAAAGCTGCTCTAGAGCCAGAGAACCATGTCAGCAGAGCCGTTGTAGAGCCAGAGAAACAAGTCAGCTGAGCTGCTCTAAAGCCAGAGAAACAGGTCAGCAAAGCCGTTGAAGAGTCAGAGAACCAGATCAGCAAAGTTGTTTTAGAGTCAGAGAATCAGGTCAGCAGTGCCATTGTACAGCCAGAGAACCAGGATAGCAGAGCTGCTCTAGAGCCTAAGAACCAGGTCAGCAGAGCTGCTTTAGAGCCAGGGAACCATGTCAGCAGAGCTGCTATAGAGGGAGAAAACCAGGTCAGCTGAGCCGCTTTAGTGCCAGAGAACCACGTCAGCAGAGCTGCATAAGAGTCAGAGAACCAGGTCAGCAGAGCTGCTTTAGAGCCATAGAACCAGGTCAGCAGAGCTGCTCTAGAGCCTAACAACCAGGTCAGCAGAGCTGCTCTAGAGGGAGAGAACCAGGTCAGCAGAGCTTCTTTAGAGCCAGAGAACCATGTCAGCAGAGCTGCTTTAGAGACAGAGAATGAGGTCAGCAGAGCTGCTTTAGAGGTAGAGAACCAGGTCAGCAGAGCTGCTGTTGAGCCAGAGAATCCAGGTCAGCAGAGCTGCGCTAGAGGGAGAGAACGAGGTCAGCAGAGCTGCTTTAGAGCCAGAGAACCAGGTCAGCAGAGCTGCTTTAGAACCTGAGAACGAGGTCAGCAAAGCCGTTGTAGAGAAAGAAAACCAGATGAGGAAACCTGTTTTAGAGCCAGAGAAACAGGTCAGCAGAGCTGCTCTAGAGCCTAAGAACCAGGTCAACAGAGCTGCTTTAGAGCCAGAGAACCAGGTCAGCAGAGCTGGTCTAGAGCCAGAGAAACAGGTCAGCAAAGCCGTTGTAGAGAAAGAGAACCAGATGAGCAAAGCTGTTTTAGAACCAGAGAAACAGGTCACCAGCGCTGCTGTAGAGCCTAAGAACCAGGTCAGCAGAGCTGCTTTAGAGCCAAAGAACCAGATCAGCAGACCTGCTTTAGAGCCAGAGAACCAGGTCAGCAGAGCTGCTGTAGAGCCAGAGAACCAGGTCAGCAGAGCTGCTCTTGAGCCATAGAACCAGGTCAGCAGAGCTGCTTTAGAGCCAGAGAACCAGATCAGCAGACCTGCTTTAGAGCCAGAGAACCAGGTCAGCAGAGCTGCTGTAGAGCCAGAGAACCAGGTCAGCAGAGCTGCTATAGAGGGAGAAAACCGGGTCAGCTGAGCTGCTTTAGCGCCAGAGAACCAGGTCAGCAGAGCTGCTTTAGAGCCATAGAACCAGGTCAGCAGAGCTGCTCTAGAGGCTAAGAACCAGGTCAGCAGAGCTGCTCTAGAGGGAGAGAACCAGGTCAGCAGAGCTGCATTAGAGCCAGAGAACCAGGTAAGCAGTGCTGCTTTAGAGCCAGAGTACGAGGTCAGCAGAGCTGCTTTAGAGGCAGAGAACCAGGTCAGTAGAGCTGCTGTTTAGCCAGAGAAACCAGGTCAGCAGAGCTGCTTTAGAGGGAGAGAACCAGGTCAGCAGAGCTGCTTTAGAGCCAGAGAACCAGGTCAGCAGGGCTGCTTTAGAAACAGAGAACCAGTGCAGCAGAGCTGCTTTAGATCCAGAGAAACAGGTCAGCAGAGCGGCTATAGAGCCAGAGAACAAGGTCAGCAGAGCCTCTTTGGATCTAGAGAATAAGGTCAGCAGAGATGCTTTAGAGCCAGAGAACCAGGTCAGCAGAGCTGCTCTAGAGCCTAAGAAACAGGTCAGCAGAGCTGCTCTAGAGGCAGAGAACTGGGTCAGCCGAGCCTCTGTAGAGCCAGAGAACCAGGTCAGCAGAGCTGCTCTAGAGCCTAAGAACCAGGTCAGCAGAGCTGCTCTCGAGCCTGAGAACCGGGTCAGCAGAGCTGCTGTACAGCCAGGTAACTGTGTCAGCAGAGCTGCTGTAGAGCCAGAGAAGCAGGTCAGCAGAGCTGCTTTAGAGCCAGAGAACCAGGTGAGCAGAGCTGTTTTAGAGCCATAGAAGTGACAGAAAACCAGGTCTGCAGAGCCATTGTAGAGCCAGAGAACCAGGTCAGCAGAGCTGCTATAGAGCCAGTGAACCAGGTCAGCAGAGCCGCTGTAGAGCCAGAGACCCAGGTCAGCAGAGCTGCTCTAGAGCCAGAGATCCAGGTCAGCAGACCGTTTGTAGAGCCAGAGAACTAGATCAGCAAAGCTGCTCTAGAGGCAGAGAACCAGGTCAGCAGAGCCGTTGTAGAGCCAGAGAACCAGGTCAGCAGAGCTAATATAGAGCCAGAGAACCAGGTCAGCAAAGCCGTTGTAGAGCCAGAGAACCAGATCAGCAAAACTGTTTAAGAGCCAGAGAAACAGATCCGCAGAGCCATTGTAGAGCCAGAGAACCAGGTCAGCAGAGCTGCTGTAGAGCCAGAGAACCAGGTCACCAGAGCTGCTCTTGAGCCTAAGAACCAGGTCAGCAGAGCTGCTTTAGAGCCAGAGAACCAGATCAGGAGAGCTGCTTTAGAGCCATAGAACCAGGTCAGCAGAGCTGCTTTAGAGCCAGAGAACCAGGTCCGCAGAGCTGTTGTACAGCCATACAACCAGGTCAGCAGAGCTGCTTTAGAGCCAGAGAACCAGGTCCGCAGAGCCGTTGTACAACCAGAGAACCAGGTCAGCAGATCTGGTTTAGAGCCATAGAACCAGGTCAGCAGAGCTGCTTTAGAGCCAGCGAACCAGGTCAGCAGAGCCGTTATAGAGCCAGAGAACCAGGTCAGCAGAGCTGCTATAGAGCCAGACAACCAGGTCAGCAGAGCTGCTTTAGAGCCAGAGAAACAGGTCAGCAGAGCTGCTTTAGAGTGAGTGAACCAGATCTGCAGAGCTGCTTTAGAGCCAGAGAACCAGGTCAGCAGATCCATTGTAGAGCTAGAGAACCAGGTCAGCAGATCTGCTTTAGAGCCTAAGAACCAGGTCAGCAGAACTGCTCTTGAGCCAGAGAACCAGGTCAGGAGAGCTGCTTTAGAGTCAGAGAACCAGGTCAGCAGAGGTGCTATAGAGGGAGAGAACCAGGTCAGCAGAGGTGCTTTAGCGCCAGAGAGCCACGTCAGCAGAGCTGCTTTAGAGCCAGAGAATCAGGTCACCAGAGCTGCTTTAGAGCCAGAAAATCAGGTCAGCAGAGCTGCTTTAGAGCCAGAGAACCAGGTCAGCAGAGCTGCTCAAGAGCCTAAGAACCAGGTCAGCAGAGCTGCTCTAGAGCCAGAGAACCAGGTCAGCAGAGCTCCTTAAGAGCCAGAGAACCAGGTCAGCAGAGCAGTTGTAGAGCCATAGAACCAGGTCAGCAGACCTGCTCTAGAACCTAAGAACCAGGTCAGCAGAGCTGCTCTCGAGCCAGAGAACCAGGTACGGAGAGCTGCTTTAGAGCCAGAGAACCATGTCAGCAGAGGTGCTATAGAGGGAGAGAACCAGCTCAGAAGAGGCACTTTAGTGCCAGAGAACCACACCAGCAGAGCTGCTTTAGAGCTAGAGAACCAGGTCAGCAGAGCTGCTTTAGAGCCAGAGAACCAGGTCAGCCTAGCCGTTGTAGAGCCAGAGAACCAAGTCAGCAGAGCTGCTCTAGAGCCTAAGAACCAGGCCAGCAGAGCAGCTCAAGAGGTATAGAACCTGGTCAGCAGAGCTGCTTTAGAGCCAGAGAATCAGGTCAGAAGAGCTGCTTTAGAGCCAGAGAACCAGGTCTGTAGAGCTGTTGTAGAGCCAGAGAACCAGGTCAGCAGAGCTGCTCTAGAGTCTAAGAACCAGGCCAGCAGAGCTGCTCTAGAGCCAGAGAACCAGGTCAGCAGAGCCGCTTTAGAGCCAGACAACCAAATCAGCAGAGCCGCTTTAGAGCCAGAGAACCAGGTCTGCAGAGCCGTTGTAGAGCTAGAGAACCAGATCAGCAGAGCTGCTCTAGAGCCAGAGAAACAGGTCAGCAGAGTCGCTTTAGAGCCAGAGATCCAGGTCAGCAGAGCCGTTGCAGAGCCAGAGAACCAGATCAGCAAAGCTGCTCTAGAGTCAGAGAATCAGGTCAGCAGTGCCGTTGTACAGCCAGAGAACCAGGATAGCAGAGCTGCTGTTGAGCCAGAGAACCAGGTCAGCAGAGCTGCTGTAGAGCCAGAGAACCAGGTCAGCAGAGCTGCTTTAGAGCCAGAGAACCAGATCAGCAGACCTGCTTTAGAGCCATAGAACAAGGTCAGCAGACCTGCTTTAGAGCCAGAGAATCAGGTCAGCAGAGCTGCTCCAGAGCCAGAGAATCAGGTTAGAAGAGCTGCTTCAGAGATAGAGAAACAGGTCAGCTGACCTGCTTTAGAGGGAGAGAACTAGATCAGCAGAGCTGTTTTAGAGGGAGAGAAACAGGTCAGCAGAGCTGCTTTAGAGGGAGAGAACCTGATCAGCAGAGCTGCTTTAGAGGGAGAGAACCAGATCAGCAGAGCTGCTTTAGAGCCAGAGAACCAGGTCAGCAGAGCCGTTGTAGAGCCAGAGTACCAGGTCAGCAGAGCCATTGTACAGCCAGAGAACCAGGTCAGCAGAGCTGCTCTAGAGCCAGAGAACCAGGTCAGAAGAGCTGCTTCAGAGCTGGAGAAACAGGTCAGCAGAGCTGCTTTAGAGAGAGAGAACCAGATCAGCAGACATGCTTTAGAGGGAGAGAACTAGATCAGCAGAGCTGCTTTAGAGCCAGAGAACCAGAGAACCAGGTCAGCAGAACCATTGTAGAGCCAGAGAACCAGGGCAGCAGAGCCGTTGTAGAGCCAGAAAACCAGGTAAGCAGAGCTGCTCTAGAGCCTACGAACCAGGTCAGCAGAGCTGCTTTAGAGACAGGGAACCATGTCAGCAGAGATGCTATAGAGGGAGAAAACCAGGTCGGCTGAGCCGCTTTAGTGCCAGAGAACCAGGTCAGCAGAGCTGCATAAGAGTCAGAGAACCAAGTCAGCAGAGCTGCTTTAGAGCCATAGAACCAGGTCAGCAGAGCTGCTCTAGAGCCTAAGAACCGGGTCAACGGAGCTGCTCTAGAGGGAGAGAACCAGGTCAGCAGAGCTTCTTTAGAGCCAGAGAACCATGTCAGCAGAGCTGCTTTAGAGCCTGAAAATCAGGTCAGCAGAGCTGCTTTAGAGCCAGAGAACCAGGTCAGCAGAGCTGCTCAAGAGCCTAAGAACCAGGTCAGCAGAGTTGCTCTAGAGCCAGAGAACCAGGTCAGCAGAGCTGCTTTAGAGCCAGAGAACCAGGTCAGCAGAGCTGATCTAGAGCCAGAGAACCAGGTCAGAAGAGCTCCTTAAGAGCCAGAGAACCAGGTCAGCAGAGCAGTTGTAGAGCCATAGAACCAGGTCAGCAGACCTGCTCTAGAACCTAAGAACCAGGTCAGCAGAGCTGCTCTCGAGCCAGAGAACCAGGTCGGGAGAGCTGCTTTAGAGCCAGAGAACCATGTCAGCAGAGGTGCTATAGAGGGAGAGAACCAGCTCAGTAGAGGCACTTTAGTGCCAGAGAACCACACCAGCAGAGCTGCTTTAGAGCCAGAGAACCAGGTCAGCAGCGCTGCTTTAGAGCCAGAGAACCAGGTCAGCCTAGCCGTTGTAGAGCCAGAGAACCAAGTCAGCAGAGCTGCTCTAGAGCTTAAGAAACAGGCTAGCAGAGCAGCTCTAGAGGCATAGAACCTGGTCAGCAGAGCTGCTTTAGAGCCAGAGAACCAGGTCAGCAGAGCTGCTGTAGAGCCAGAGAACCAGGTCAGCAGAGCTGCTCTTGATCCTAACAACCAGGTCAGCTGAGCTGCTTTAGTGCCAGAGAACCAGATCAGCAGACCTGCTTTAGAGCCAGAGAACCAGGTCAGCAGAGCTGCTGTAGAGCCAGAGAACCAGGTCAGCAGAGCTGCTCTTGAGCCTAAGAGCCAGATCCGCAGACCTGCTTTAGAGCCATAGAACCAGGTCAGCAGAGCTACTTTAGAGTCAGAGAACAGGGTCAGCAGAGCCGTTGTACAGCCAGAGAACCATGTCAGCAGAGCTGCTCCAGAGCCTAAGAACCAGGTCAGCAGAGCTGCTCTAGAGCCAGAGAACCAGGTCAGCAGAGCTGCCTCAGGGCTAGAGAAACAGGTCAGCAGAGCTACTTTAGAGGGAGAGAACCAGATCAGCATAGCTGCTTTAGAGGGAGCGAACCAGATCTGCAGAGCTGCTTTAGAGCCAGAGAACCAGGTCAGCAGAGTCGTTGTAGAGCTAGAGAACCAGGTCAGCAGAGCCGTTGTTTAGCCAGAAAACCAGGTAAGCAGAGCTGCTCTAAAACCTAAGAACCAGGTCAGCAGGGCTGCTTTAGAGCCAGGGAACCAGGTCAGCAGAGCTGCTATAGAGGGAGAAAACCAGGTCAGCTGAGCTGCTTTAGCGCCAGAGAACCAGGTCAGCAGAGCTGCTTTAGAGCCATAGAACCAGGTCAGCAGAGCTGCTCTAGAGGCTAAGAACCAGGTCAGCAGAGCTGCTCTAGAGGGAGAGAACCAGGTCAGCAGAGCTGCATTAGAGCCAGAGAACCAGGTAAGCAGAGCTGCTTTAGAGCCAGAGAACGAGGTCAGCAGAGCTGCTTTAGAGGCAGAGAACCAGGTCAGTAGAGCTGCTCTAGAGCCAGAGAACCAGGTCAGAAGAGCTGCTTCAGAGCTAGAGAAACAGGTCAGCAGAGCTGCTTTAGAGAGAGAGAACCAGATCCGCAGACATGCTTTAGAGGGAGAGAACCAGATCAGCAGAGCTGCTTTAGAGCCAGAGAACCAGAGAACCAGGTCAGCAGAGCCATTGTAGAGCCAGAGAACCAGGCCAGCAGAGCCATTGTAGAACCAGAAAACCAGGTAAGCAGAGCTGCTCTAGAGCCTATGAACCAGGTCAGCAGAGCTGCTTTAGAGCCCGGGAACCATGTCAGCAGAGATGCTATAGAGGAAGAAAACCAGGTCAGCTGAGCCGCTTTAGTGCCAGAGAACCAGGTCAGCAGAGCTACATAAGAGTCAGAGAACCAGCTCAGCAGAGCTGCTTTAGAGCCATAGAACCAGGTCAGAAGAGCTGCTCTAGAGCCTAAGAACCGGGTCATCAGAGCTGCTCTAGAGGGAGAGAACCAGGTCAGCAGAGCTTCTTTAGAGCCAGAGAACCATGTCAGCAGAGCTGCTTTAGAGCCAGAGAACCAGGTCAGCAGAGCTGCTCAAGAGCCTAAGAACCAGGTCAGCAGAGCTGCTCTAGAGCCAGAGAACCAGGTCAGCAGAGCTACTTTGGAGCAAGAGAACCAGGTTAGCAGAGCTGATCTATAGCCAGAGAACCAGGTCAGCAGAGCTCCTTAAGAGCCAGAGAACCAGGTCAGCAGAGCAGTTGTAGTGCCATAGAACCAGGTCAGCATACCTGCTCTAGAAACTAAGAACCAGGTCAGCAGAGCTGCTCTCGAGCCAGAGAACCAGGTCGGGAGAGCTGCTTTAGAGCCAGAGAACCATGTCAGCAGAGGTGCTATAGAGGGAGAGAACCAGCTCAGTAGAGGCACTTTAGTGCCAGAGAACCACACCAGCAGAGCTGCTTTAGAGCCAGAGAACCAGATCAGCAGACCTGCTTTAGAGCCAGAGAACCAGGTCAGCAGAGCTGCCTCAGGGCTAGAGAAACAGGTCAGCAGAGCTGCTATAGAGGGAGAAAACCAGGTCAGCTGAGCTGCTTTAGCGCCAGAGAACCAAGTCAGCAGAGCTGCTTTAGAGCCAGAGAACCAGGTCAGCAGAGCTGCTTTAGAGCCAGAGAACCAGGTCAGCCTAGCCGTTGTAGAGCCAGAGAGCCAAGTCAGCAGAGCTGCTCTAGAGCCTAAGACCGAGGCCAGCAGAGCAGCTCTAGAGGCATAGAACCTGGTCAGCAGAGCTGCTTTAGAGCCAGAGAACCAGGTCAGCAGAGCTGCTGTAGAGCCAGAGAACCAGGTCAGCAGAGCTGCTCTTGAGCCTAAGAACCAGGTCAGCAGAGCTGCTTTAGAGCCAGAGAACCGGATCAGCAGACCTGCTCTAGAGCCTAAGAACCAGGTCAGCAGGGCTGCTTTAGAGCCAGGGAACCAGGTCAGCAGAGCTGCTATAGAGGGAGAAAACCAGGTCAGCTGAGCTGCTTTAGCGCCAGAGAACCAGGTCAGCAGAGCTGCTTTAGAGCCATAGATCCAGGTCAGCAGAGCTGCTTTAGAGGCAGAGAACCAGGTCAGTAGAGCTGCTGTCGAGCCAGAGAAACCAAGGTCAGCAGAGCTGCTTTAGAGGGAGAGAACCAGGTCAGCAGAGCTGCTTTAGAGCCAGAGAAACAGGTCAGCAGAGCTGATTTAGAAACAGAGAACCAGTGCAGCAGTGCTTCTTTAGATCCAGAGAAACAGGTCAGCAGAGCGGCTATAGAGCCAGAGAACCAGGTCAGCAGAGCTGCTCTAGAGCCTAAGAAACAGGTCAGCAGAGCTGCTCTAGAGGCAGTGAACCGGGTCAGCCGAGCCTCTGTAGAACCAGAGAACCAGGTCAACAGAGCTGCTCTAGAGCCTAAGAACCAGGTCAGCAGAGCTGCTCTAGAGCCTGAGAACCGGGTCAGCAGAGCTGCTCTAGAGCCTAAGAAACAGGTCAGCAGAGCTGCTCTAGAGGCAGTGAACCGGGTCAGCCGAGCCTCTGTAGAACCAGAGAACCAGGTCAACAGAGCTGCTCTAGAGCCTAAGAACCAGGTCAGCAGAGCTGCTCTAGAGCCTGAGAAACAGGTCAGCTGACCTGCTTTAGAGGGAGAGAACTAGATCAGCAGAGCTGTTTTAGAGGGAGAGAAACAGGTCAGCAGAGCTGCTTTAGAGGGAGAGAACCTGATCAGCAGAGCTGCTTTAGAGGGAGAGAACCAGATCAGCAGAGCTGCTTTAGAGCCAGAGAACCAGGTCAGCAGAGCCGTTGTAGAGCCAGAGTACCAGGTCAGCAGAGCCATTGTACAGCCAGAGAACCAGGTCAGCAGAGCTGCTCTAGAGCCAGAGAACCAGGTCAGAAGAGCTGCTTCAGAGCTGGAGAAACAGGTCAGCAGAGCTGCTTTAGAGAGAGAGAACCAGATCAGCAGACATGCTTTAGAGGGAGAGAACTAGATCAGCAGAGCTGCTTTAGAGCCAGAGAACCAGAGAACCAGGTCAGCAGAACCATTGTAGAGCCAGAGAACCAGGGCAGCAGAGCCGTTGTAGAGCCAGAAAACCAGGTAAGCAGAGCTGCTCTAGAGCCTACGAACCAGGTCAGCAGAGCTGCTTTAGAGACAGGGAACCATGTCAGCAGAGATGCTATAGAGGGAGAAAACCAGGTCGGCTGAGCCGCTTTAGTGCCAGAGAACCAGGTCAGCAGAGCTGCATAAGAGTCAGAGAACCAAGTCAGCAGAGCTGCTTTAGAGCCATAGAACCAGGTCAGCAGAGCTGCTCTAGAGCCTAAGAACCGGGTCAACGGAGCTGCTCTAGAGGGAGAGAACCAGGTCAGCAGAGCTTCTTTAGAGCCAGAGAACCATGTCAGCAGAGCTGCTTTAGAGCCTGAAAATCAGGTCAGCAGAGCTGCTTTAGAGCCAGAGAACCAGGTCAGCAGAGCTGCTCAAGAGCCTAAGAACCAGGTCAGCAGAGTTGCTCTAGAGCCAGAGAACCAGGTCAGCAGAGCTGCTTTAGAGCCAGAGAACCAGGTCAGCAGAGCTGATCTAGAGCCAGAGAACCAGGTCAGCAGAGCTCCTTAAGAGCCAGAGAACCAGGTCAGCAGAGCAGTTGTAGAGCCATAGAACCAGGTCAGCAGACCTGCTCTAGAACCTAAGAACCAGGTCAGCAGAGCTGCTCTCGAGCCAGAGAACCAGGTCGGGAGAGCTGCTTTAGAGCCAGAGAACCATGTCAGCAGAGGTGCTATAGAGGGAGAGAACCAGCTCAGTATAGGCACTTTAGTGCCAGAGAACCACACCAGCAGAGCTGCTTTAGAGCCAGAGAACCAGGTCAGCAGCGCTGCTTTAGAGCCAGAGAACCAGGTCAGCCTAGCCGTTGTAGAGCCAGAGAACCAAGTCAGCAGAGCTGCTCTAGAGCTTAAGAAACAGGCTAGCAGAGCAGCTCTAGAGGCATAGAACCTGGTCAGCAGAGCTGCTTTAGAGCCAGAGAACCAGGTCAGCAGAGCTGCTGTAGAGCCAGAGAACCAGGTCAGCAGAGCTGCTCTTGATCCTAACAACCAGGTCAGCTGAGCTGCTTTAGTGCCAGAGAACCAGATCAGCAGACCTGCTTTAGAGCCAGAGAACCAGGTCAGCAGAGCTGCTGTAGAGCCCGAGAACCAGGTCAGCAGAGCTGCTCTTGAGCCTAAGAGCCAGATCCGCAGACCTGCTTTAGAGCCATAGAACCAGGTCAGCAGAGCTACTTTAGAGTCAGAGAACAGGGTCAGCAGAGCCGTTGTACAGCCAGAGAACCATGTCAGCAGAGCTGCTCCAGAGCCTAAGAACCAGGTCAGCAGAGCTGCTCTAGAGCCAGAGAACCAGGTCAGCAGAGCTGCCTCAGGGCTAGAGAAACAGGTCAGCAGAGCTACTTTAGAGGGAGAGAACCAGATCAGCATAGCTGCTTTAGAGGGAGCGAACCAGATCTGCAGAGCTGCTTTAGAGCCAGAGAACCAGGTCAGCAGAGTCGTTGTAGAGCTAGAGAACCAGGTCAGCAGAGCCGTTGTTTAGCCAGAAAACCAGGTAAGCAGAGCTGCTCTAAAACCTAAGAACCAGGTCAGCAGGGCTGCTTTAGAGCCAGGGAACCAGGTCAGCAGAGCTGCTATAGAGGGAGAAAACCAGGTCAGCTGAGCTGCTTTAGCGCCAGAGAACCAGGTCAGCAGAGCTGCTTTAGAGCCATAGAACCAGGTCAGCAGAGCTGCTCTAGAGGCTAAGAACCAGGTCAGCAGAGCTGCTCTAGAGGGAGAGAACCAGGTCAGCAGAGCTGCATTAGAGCCAGAGAACCAGGTAAGCAGAGCTGCTTTAGAGCCAGAGAACGAGGTCAGCAGAGCTGCTTTAGAGGCAGAGAACCAGGTCAGTAGAGCTGCTCTAGAGCCAGAGAACCAGGTCAGAAGAGCTGCTTCAGAGCTAGAGAAACAGGTCAGCAGAGCTGCTTTAGAGAGAGAGAACCAGATCCGCAGACATGCTTTAGAGGGAGAGAACCAGATCAGCAGAGCTGCTTTAGAGCCAGAGAACCAGAGAACCAGGTCAGCAGAGCCATTGTAGAGCCAGAGAACCAGGCCAGCAGAGCCATTGTAGAACCAGAAAACCAGGTAAGCAGAGCTGCTCTAGAGCCTATGAACCAGGTCAGCAGAGCTGCTTTAGAGCCCGGGAACCATGTCAGCAGAGATGCTATAGAGGAAGAAAACCAGGTCAGCTGAGCCGCTTTAGTGCCAGAGAACCAGGTCAGCAGAGCTACATAAGAGTCAGAGAACCAGCTCAGCAGAGCTGCTTTAGAGCCATAGAACCAGGTCAGAAGAGCTGCTCTAGAGCCTAAGAACCGGGTCATCAGAGCTGCTCTAGAGGGAGAGAACCAGGTCAGCAGAGCTTCTTTAGAGCCAGAGAACCATGTCAGCGGAGCTGCTTTAGAGCCAGAGAACCAGGTCAGCAGAGCTGCTCAAGAGCCTAAGAACCAGGTCAGCAGAGCTGCTCTAGAGCCAGAGAACCAGGTCAGCAGAGCTACTTTGGAGCAAGAGAACCAGGTTAGCAGAGCTGATCTATAGCCAGAGAACCAGGTCAGCAGAGCTCCTTAAGAGCCAGAGAACCAGGTCAGCAGAGCAGTTGTAGTGCCATAGAACCAGGTCAGCATACCTGCTCTAGAAACTAAGAACCAGGTCAGCAGAGCTGCTCTCGAGCCAGAGAACCAGGTCGGGAGAGCTGCTTTAGAGCCAGAGAACCATGTCAGCAGAGGTGCTATAGAGGGAGAGAACCAGCTCAGTAGAGGCACTTTAGTGCCAGAGAACCACACCAGCAGAGCTGCTTTAGAGCCAGAGAACCAGGTCAGCAGAGCTGCTTTAGAGCCAGAGAACCAGGTCAGCCTAGCCGTTGTAGAACCAGAGAACCAAGTCAGCAGAGCTGCTCTAGAGCCTAAGAACCAGGCCAGCAGAGCAGCTCTAGAGGCATAGAACCTGGTCATCAGAGCTGCTTTAGAGCCAGAGAACCAGGTCAGCAGAGTTTCTGTAGAGACAGAGAACCAGGTCAGCAGAGCTGCTTTTCAGCCTAAGAACCAGGTCAGCAGAGCTGCTTTAGAGCCAGAGAACCAGATCAGCAGACCTGCTTTAGAGCCAGAGAACCAGGTCAGCAGAGCTGCCTCAGGGCTAGAGAAACAGGTCAGCAGAGCTGCTATAGAGGGAGAAAACCAGGTCAGCTGAGCTGCTTTAGCGCCAGAGAACCAAGTCAGCAGAGCTGCTTTAGAGCCAGAGAACCAGGTCAGCAGAGCTGCTTTAGAGCCAGAGAACCAGGTCAGCCTAGCCGTTGTAGAGCCAGAGAGCCAAGTCAGCAGAGCTGCTCTAGAGCCTAAGACCGAGGCCAGCAGAGCAGCTCTAGAGGCATAGAACCTGGTCAGCAGAGCTGCTTTAGAGCCAGAGAACCAGGTCAGCAGAGCTGCTGTAGAGCCAGAGAACCAGGTCAGCAGAGCTGCTCTTGAGCCTAAGAACCAGGTCAGCAGAGCTGCTTTAGAGCCAGAGAACCGGATCAGCAGACCTGCTCTAGAGCCTAAGAACCAGGTCAGCAGGGCTGCTTTAGAGCCAGGGAACCAGGTCAGCAGAGCTGCTATAGAGGGAGAAAACCAGGTCAGCTGAGCTGCTTTAGCGCCAGAGAACCAGGTCAGCAGAGCTGCTTTAGAGCCATAGATCCAGGTCAGCAGAGCTGCTTTAGAGGCAGAGAACCAGGTCAGTAGAGCTGCTGTCGAGCCAGAGAAACCAAGGTCAGCAGAGCTGCTTTAGAGGGAGAGAACCAGGTCAGCAGAGCTGCTTTAGAGCCAGAGAAACAGGTCAGCAGAGCTGATTTAGAAACAGAGAACCAGTGCAGCAGTGCTTCTTTAGATCCAGAGAAACAGGTCAGCAGAGCGGCTATAGAGCCAGAGAACCAGGTCAGCAGAGCTGCTCTAGAGCCTAAGAAACAGGTCAGCAGAGCTGCTCTAGAGGCAGTGAACCGGGTCAGCCGAGCCTCTGTAGAACCAGAGAACCAGGTCAACAGAGCTGCTCTAGAGCCTAAGAACCAGGTCAGCAGAGCTGCTCTAGAGCCTGAGAACCGGGTCAGCAGAGCTGCTCTAGAGCCTAAGAACCAGGTCAGCAGACCTGCTCTAGAGCCAGAGAACCAGGTCAGCAGAGCTGCTTTAGAGCCAGAGAACCAGGTCAGCAGAGCTGCTTTAGAGCCAGAGAACCAGGTCCGCAGAGCCGTTGTACAGCCAGAGAACCAGGTCAGCAGATCTGGTTTAGAGCCATAGAACCAGGTCAGCAGAGCTGCTTTAGAGCCAGCGAACCAGGTCAGCAGAGCCGTTATAGAGCCAGAGAACCAGGTCAGCAGAGCTGCTCTAGAGCCAGACAACCAGGTCAGCAGAGCTGCTTTAGAGCCAGAGAAACAGGTCAGCAGAGCTGCTTTAGAGGGAGTGAACCAGATCTGCAGAGCTGTTTTAGAGCCAGAGAACCAGGTCAGCAGATCCATTGTAGAGCTAGAGAACCAGGTCAGCAGATCTGCTTTAGAGCCTAAGAACCAGGTCAGCAGAACTGCTCTTGAACCAGAGAACCAGGTCAGGAGAGCTGCTTTAGAGTCAGAGAACCAGGTCAGCAGAGGTGCTATAGAGGGAGAGAACCAGGTCAGCAGAGGTGCTTTAGTGCCAGAGAACCACGTCAGCAGAGCTGCTTTAGAGCCAGAGAATCAGGTCACCAGACCTGCTTTAGAGCCAGAAAATCAGGTCAGCAGAGCTGCTTCAGAGCCAGAGAACCAGGTCAGCAGAGCTGCTCAAGAGCCTAAGAACCAGGTCAGCAGAGATGCTCTAGAGCCAGAGAACCAGGTCAGCAGAGCTGCTTTAGAGCCAGAGAACCAGGTCAGCAGAGCTCCTTAAGAGCCAGAGAACCAGGTCAGCAGAGCAGTTGTAGAGCCATAGAACCAGGTCAGCAGACCTGCTCTAGAACCTAAGAACCAGGTCAGCAGTGCTGCTCTCGAGCCAGAGAACCAGGTCGGGAGAGCTGCTTTAGAGCCAGAGAACCATGTCAGCAGAGGTGCTATAGAGGGAGAGAACCAGCTCAGTATAGGCACTTTAGTGCCAGAGAACCACACCAGCAGAGCTGCTTTAGAGCCAGAGAACCAGGTCTGCAGAGCTGCTTTAGAGCCAGAGAACCAGGTCAGCCTAGCCGTTGTAGAGCCAGAGAACCAAGTCAGAAGAGCTGCTCTAGAGCCTAAGAACCAGGCCAGCAGAGCAGCTCTAGAGGCATAGAACCTGGTCAGCAGAGCTGCTTTAGAGCCAGAGAATCAGGTCAGAAGAGCTGCTTGAGAGCCAGAGAATCAGGTTTGTAGAGCTGTTGTAGAGCCAGAGAACCAGGTCAGCAGAGCTGCTCTAGAGCCTAAGAACCAGGCCAGCAGAGCTGCTCTAGAGCCAGAGAACCAGGTCAGCAGAGCCGCTTTAGAGCCAGACAACCAAATCAGCAGAGCCGCTTTAGAGCCAGAGAACCAGGTCTGCAGAGCCGTTGTAGAGCCAGAGAACCAGGTCAGCAGAGCTGCTCTGGAGCCAGAGAAACAGGTCAACAGAGTCGCTGTAGAGCCAGAGATCCAGGTCAGCAGAGCCGTTGTACAGCCAGAGAACCAGATCAGCAAAGCTGTTTTAGAGTCAGAGAATCAGGTCAGCAGTGCCGTTGTACAGCCAGAGAACCAGGATAGCAGAGCTGCTGTTGAGCCAGAGAACCAGGTCAGCAGAGCTGCTGTAGAGCCAGAGAACCAGGTCAGCAGAGCTGCTTTAGAGCCAGAGAACCAGATCAGCAGACCTGCTTTAGAGCCATAGAACCAGGTGAGCAGAGCTGCTCCAGAGCCAGAGAATCAGGTTAGAAGAGCTGCTTCAGAGATAGAGAAACAGGTCAGCTGACCTGCTTTAGAGGGAGAGAACTAGATCAGCAGAGCTGCTTTAGAGGGAGAGAAACAGGTCAGCAGAGCTGCTTTAGAGGGAGAGAACCAGATCAGCAGAGCTGCTTTAGAGGGAGAGAACCAGATCAGCAGACCTGCTTTAGAGCCAGAGAACCAGGTCAGCAGAGCCGCTGTAGAGCAAGAATACCAGGTTAGCAGAGCCGTTGTACAGCCAGAGAACCAGGTCAGCAGAGCTGCTCTAGAGCCTACGAACAAGGTCAGAAGAGCTGCTTCAGAGCTAGAGAAACAGTTCAGCAGAGCTGCTTTAGAGAGAGAGAACCAGATCAGCAGACATGCTTTAGAGGGAGAGAACCAGATCAGCAGAGCTGATTTAGAGCCAGAGAACCAGAGAACCAGGTCAGCAGAGCCGTTGTAGGGCCAGAGAACCAGGGCAGCAGAGCCGTTGTAGAGCCAGAAAACCAGGTAAGCAGAGCTGCTCTAGAGCCTACGAACGAGGTCAGCAGAGCTGCTTTAGAGCCAGGGAACCATGTCAGCAGAGATGCTATAGAGGGAGAAAACCAGGTCAGCTGAGCCGCTTTAGTGCCAGAGAACCAGGTCAGCAGAGCTGCATAAGAGTCAGAGAACCAGGTCAGCAGAGCTGCTTTAGAGCCATAGAACCAGGTCAGCAGAGCTGATCTAGAGCCTAAGAACTGGGTCAGCAGAGCTGCTATAGAGGGAGAGAACCAGGTCAGCAGAGCTTCTTTAGAGCCAGAGAACCATGTCAGCAGAGCTGCTTTAGAGCCAGAAAATCAGGTCAACAGAGCTGCTTTAGAGCCAGAGAACCAGGTCAGCAGAGCTGCTCAAGAGCCTAAAAACAAGGTCAGCAGAGCTGCTCTAGAGCCAGAGAACCAGGTCAGCAGAGCTGCTTTAGAGCCAGAGAACCAGGTCAGCAGAGCTGATCTAGAGCCAGAGAACCAGGTCAGCAGAGCTCCTTAAGAGCCAGAGATCCAGGTCAGCAAAGCTGCTCTAGAGCCAGAGAACCAGGTCAGCAGAGCTGCTCTAGAGCCATAGAATCAGGTCAGCAGAGCCGCTTGAGAGCCAGACAACCAAATCAGCAGAGCCGCTTTAGAGCCAGAGAACCAGGTCTGCAGAGCCGTTGTAGAGCCAGAGAACCAGGTCAGCAGAGCTTCTCTAGAGCCAGAAAACCAGGTCAGCAGAGCTGCTGTAGAGCCAGAGAAACCAGGTCAGCAGAGCAGCTCTAGAGCCTAAGAACCAGGTCAGCAGAGCTGCTCTAAAGCCAGAGAAACAGGTCAGCAGAGCTGCTTTAGAGTGAGTGAACCAGATCTGCAGAGCTGCTTTAGAGCCAGAGAACCAGGTCAGCAGATCCATTGTAGAGCTAGAGAACCAGGTCAGCAGATCTGCTTTAGAGCCTAAGAACCAGGTCAGCAGAACTGCTCTTGAGCCAGAGAACCAGGTCAGGAGAGCTGCTTTAGAGTCAGAGAACCAGGTCAGCAGAGGTGCTATAGAGGGAGAGAACCAGGTCAGCAGAGGTGCTTTAGCGCCAGAGAACCACGTCAGCAGAGCTGCTTTAGAGCCAGAGAATCAGGTCACCAGAGCTGCTTTAGAGCCAGAAAATCAGGTCAGCAGAGCTGCTTTAGAGCCAGAGAACCAGGTCAGCAGAGCTGCTCAAGAGCCTAAGAACCAGGTCAGCAGAGCTGCTCTAGAGCCAGAGAACCAGGTCAGCAGAGCTCCTTAAGAGCCAGAGAACCAGGTCAGCAGAGCAGTTGTAGAGCCATAGAACCAGGTCAGCAGACCTGCTCTAGAACCTAAGAACCAGGTCAGCAGAGCTGCTCTCGAGCCAGAGAACCAGGTCGGGAGAGCTGCTTTAGAGCCAGAGAACCATGTCAGCAGAGGTGCTATAGAGGGAGAGAACCAGCTCAGTAGAGGCACTTTAGTGCCAGAGAACCAGGTCAGCAGAGCTGCTCTAGAGCCTAAGAACCAGGTCAGCAGAGCTCCTCTAGAGCCAGAGAAGCAGGTCGGCAGAGCTGCTTTAAAGCCAGAGAACCAGGTGAGCAGAGCTGTTTTAGAGCCATAGAAGTGACAGAAAACCAGGTCTGCAGAGCCATTGTAGAGCCAGAGAACCAGGTCAGCAGAGCTGCTATAGAGCCAGTGAACCAGGTCAGCAGAGCCGCTGTAGAGCCAGAGACCCAGGTCAGCAGAGCTGCTCTAGAGCCAGAGATCCAGGTCAGCAGACCGGTTGTAGAGCCAGAGAACTAGATCAGCAAAGCTGCTCTAGAGGCAGAGAACCAGGTCAGCAGAGCCGTTGTAGAGCCAGAGAACCAGGTCAGCAGAGCTAATATAGAGCCAGAGAACCAGGTCAGCAAAGCCGTTGTAGAGCCAGAGAACCAGATCAGCAAAACTGTTTAAGAGCCAGAGAAACAGATCCGCAGAGCCGTTGTAGAGCCAGAGTACCAGGTCAGCAGAGCTGCTGTAGAGCCAGAGAACCAGGTCACCAGAGCTGCTCTTGAGCCAGCGAACCAGGTCAGCAGAGCCGTTATAGAGCCAGAGAACCAGGTCAGCAGAGCTGCTATAGAGCCAGACAACCAGGTCAGCAGAGCTGCTTTAGAGCCAGAGAAACAGGTCAGCAGAGCTGCTTTAGAGTGAGTGAACCAGATCTGCAGAGCTGCTTTAGAGCCAGAGAACCAGGTCAGCAGATCCATTGTAGAGCTAGAGAACCAGGTCAGCAGATCTGCTTTAGAGCCTAAGAACCAGGTCAGCAGAACTGCTCTTGAGCCAGAGAACCAGGTCAGGAGAGCTGCTTTAGAGTCAGAGAACCAGGTCAGCAGAGGTGCTATAGAGGGAGAGAACCAGGTCAGCAGAGGTGCTTTAGCGCCAGAGAGCCACGTCAGCAGAGCTGCTTTAGAGCCAGAGAATCAGGTCACCAGAGCTGCTTTAGAGCCAGAAAATCAGGTCAGCAGAGCTGCTTTAGAGCCAGAGAACCAGGTCAGCAGAGCTGCTCAAGAGCCTAAGAACCAGGTCAGCAGAGCTGCTCTAGAGCCAGAGAACCAGGTCAGCAGAGCTCCTTAAGAGCCAGAGAACCAGGTCAGCAGAGCAGTTGTAGAGCCATAGAACCAGGTCAGCAGACCTGCTCTAGAACCTAAGAACCAGGTCAGCAGAGCTGCTCTCGAGCCAGAGAACCAGGTACGGAGAGCTGCTTTAGAGCCAGAGAACCATGTCAGCAGAGGTGCTATAGAGGGAGAGAACCAGCTCAGAAGAGGCACTTTAGTGCCAGAGAACCACACCAGCAGAGCTGCTTTAGAGCCAGAGAACCAGGTCAGCAGAGCTGCTTTAGAGCCAGAGAACCAGGTCAGCCTAGCCGTTGTAGAGCCAGAGAACCAAGTCAGCAGAGCTGCTCTAGAGCCTAAGAACCAGGCCAGCAGAGCAGCTCAAGAGGTATAGAACCTGGTCAGCAGAGCTGCTTTAGAGCCAGAGAATCAGGTCAGAAGAGCTGCTTTAGAGCCAGAGAACCAGGTCTGTAGAGCTGTTGTAGAGCCAGAGAACCAGGTCAGCAGAGCTGCTCTAGAGTCTAAGAACCAGGCCAGCAGAGCTGCTCTAGAGCCAGAGAACCAGATCAGCAGAGCTGCTCTAGAGCCAGAGAAACAGGTCAGCAGAGTCGCTTTAGAGCCAGAGATCCAGGTCAGCAGAGCCGTTGCAGAGCCAGAGAACCAGATCAGCAAAGCTGCTCTAGAGTCAGAGAATCAGGTCAGCAGTGCCGTTGTACAGCCAGAGAACCAGGATAGCAGAGCTGCTGTTGAGCCAGAGAACCAGGTCAGCAGAGCTGCTGTAGAGCCAGAGAACCAGGTCAGCAGAGCTGCTTTAGAGCCAGAGAACCAGATCAGCAGACCTGCTTTAGAGCCATAGAACAAGGTCAGCAGACCTGCTTTAGAGCCAGAGAATCAGGTCAGCAGAGCTGCTCCAGAGCCAGAGAATCAGGTTAGAAGAGCTGCTTCAGAGATAGAGAAACAGGTCAGCTGACCTGCTTTAGAGGGAGAGAACTAGATCAGCAGAGCTGTTTTAGAGGGAGAGAAACAGGTCAGCAGAGCTGCTTTAGAGGGAGAGAACCTGATCAGCAGAGCTGCTTTAGAGGGAGAGAACCAGATCAGCAGAGCTGCTTTAGAGCCAGAGAACCAGGTCAGCAGAGCCGTTGTAGAGCCAGAGTACCAGGTCAGCAGAGCCATTGTACAGCCAGAGAACCAGGTCAGCAGAGCTGCTCTAGAGCCAGAGAACCAGGTCAGAAGAGCTGCTTCAGAGCTGGAGAAACAGGTCAGCAGAGCTGCTTTAGAGAGAGAGAACCAGATCAGCAGACATGCTTTAGAGGGAGAGAACTAGATCAGCAGAGCTGCTTTAGAGCCAGAGAACCGGAGAACCAGGTCAGCAGAACCATTGTAGAGCCAGAGAACCAGGGCAGCAGAGCCGTTGTAGAGCCAGAAAACCAGGTAAGCAGAGCTGCTCTAGAGCCTACGAACCAGGTCAGCAGAGCTGCTTTAGAGACAGGGAACCATGTCAGCAGAGATGCTATAGAGGGAGAAAACCAGGTCGGCTGAGCCGCTTTAGTGCCAGAGAACCAGGTCAGCAGAGCTGCATAAGAGTCAGAGAACCAAGTCAGCAGAGCTGCTTTAGAGCCATAGAACCAGGTCAGCAGAGCTGCTCTAGAGCCTAAGAACCGGGTCAACGGAGCTGCTCTAGAGGGAGAGAACCAGGTCAGCAGAGCTTCTTTAGAGCCAGAGAACCATGTCAGCAGAGCTGCTTTAGAGCCTGAAAATCAGGTCAGCAGAGCTGCTTTAGAGCCAGAGAACCAGGTCAGCAGAGCTGCTCAAGAGCCTAAGAACCAGGTCAGCAGAGTTGCTCTAGAGCCAGAGAACCAGGTCAGCAGAGCTGCTTTAGAGCCAGAGAACCAGGTCAGCAGAGCTGATCTAGAGCCAGAGAACCGGGTCAGCAGAGCTCCTTAAGAGCCAGAGAACCAGGTCAGCAGAGCAGTTGTAGAGCCATAGAACCAGGTCAGCAGACCTGCTCTAGAACCTAAGAACCAGGTCAGCAGAGCTGCTCTCGAGCCAGAGAACCAGGTCGGGAGAGCTGCTTTAGAGCCAGAGAACCATGTCAGCAGAGGTGCTATAGAGGGAGAGAACCAGCTCAGTAGAGGCACTTTAGTGCCAGAGAACCACACCAGCAGAGCTGCTTTAGAGCCAGAGAACCAGGTCAGCAGAGCTGCTTTAGAGCCAGAGAACCAGGTCAGCCTAGCCGTTGTAGAGCCAGAGAACCAAGTCAGCAGAGCTGCTCTAGAGCTTAAGAAACAGGCTAGCAGAGCAGCTCTAGAGGCATAGAACCTGGTCAGCAGAGCTGCTTTAGAGCCAGAGAACCAGGTCAGCAGAGCTGCTGTAGAGCCAGAGAACCAGGTCAGCAGAGCTGCTCTTGATCCTAACAACCAGGTCAGCTGAGCTGCTTTAGTGCCAGAGAACCAGATCAGCAGACTTGCTTTAGAGCCAGAGAACCAGGTCAGCAGAGCTGCTGTAGAGCCAGAGAACCAGGTCAGCAGAGCTGCTCTTGAGCCTAAGAGCCAGATCCGCAGACCTGCTTTAGAGCCAGAGAACAGGGTCAGCAGAGCCGTTGTACAGCCAGAGAACCATGTCAGCAGAGCTGCTCCAGAGCCTAAGAACCAGGTCAGCAGAGCTGCTCTAGAGCCAGAGAACCAGGTCAGCAGAGCTGCCTCAGGGCTAGAGAAACAGGTCAGCAGAGCTACTTTAGAGGGAGAGAACCAGATCAGCATAGCTGCTTTAGAGGGAGCGAACCAGATCTGCAGAGCTGCTTTAGAGCCAGAGAACCAGGTCAGCAGAGTCGTTGTAGAGCTAGAGAACCAGGTCAGCAGAGCCGTTGTTTAGCCAGAAAACCAGGTAAGCAGAGCTGCTCTAAAACCTAAGAACCAGGTCAGCAGGGCTGCTTTAGAGCCAGGGAACCAGGTCAGCAGAGCTGCTATAGAGGGAGAAAACCAGGTCAGCTGAGCTGCTTTAGCGCCAGAGAACCAGGTCAGCAGAGCTGCTTTAGAGCCATAGAACCAGGTCAGCAGAGCTGCTCTAGAGGCTAAGAACCAGGTCAGCAGAGCTGCTCTAGAGGGAGAGAACCAGGTCAGCAGAGCTGCATTAGAGCCAGAGAACCAGGTAAGCAGAGCTGCTTTAGAGCCAGAGAACGAGGTCAGCAGAGCTGCTTTAGAGGCAGAGAACCAGGTCAGTAGAGCTGCTCTAGAGCCAGAGAACCAGGTCAGAAGAGCTGCTTCAGAGCTAGAGAAACAGGTCAGCAGAGCTGCTTTAGAGAGAGAGAACCAGATCCGCAGACATGCTTTAGAGGGAGAGAACCAGATCAGCAGAGCTGCTTTAGAGCCAGAGAACCAGAGAACCAGGTCAGCAGAGCCATTGTAGAGCCAGAGAACCAGGCCAGCAGAGCCATTGTAGAACCAGAAAACCAGGTAAGCAGAGCTGCTCTAGAGCCTATGAACCAGGTCAGCAGAGCTGCTTTAGAGCCCGGGAACCATGTCAGCAGAGATGCTATAGAGGAAGAAAACCAGGTCAGCTGAGCCGCTTTAGTGCCAGAGAACCAGGTCAGCAGAGCTACATAAGAGTCAGAGAACCAGCTCAGCAGAGCTGCTTTAGAGCCATAGAACCAGGTCAGAAGAGCTGCTCTAGAGCCTAAGAACCGGGTCATCAGAGCTGCTCTAGAGGGAGAGAACCAGGTCAGCAGAGCTTCTTTAGAGCCAGAGAACCATGTCAGCAGAGCTGCTTTAGAGCCAGAGAACCAGGTCAGCAGAGCTGCTCAAGAGCCTAAGAACCAGGTCAGCAGAGCTGCTCTAGAGCCAGAGAACCAGGTCAGCAGAGCTACTTTGGAGCAAGAGAACCAGGTTAGCAGAGCTGATCTATAGCCAGAGAACCAGGTCAGCAGAGCTCCTTAAGAGCCAGAGAACCAGGTCAGCAGAGCAGTTGTAGTGCCATAGAACCAGGTCAGCAGACCTGCTCTAGAAACTAAGAACCAGGTCAGCAGAGCTGCTCTCGAGCCAGAGAACCAGGTCGGGAGAGCTGCTTTAGAGCCAGAGAACCATGTCAGCAGAGGTGCTATAGAGGGAGAGAACCAGCTCAGTAGAGGCACTTTAGTGCCAGAGAACCACACCAGCAGAGCTGCTTTAGAGCCAGAGAACCAGGTCAGCAGAGCTGCTTTAGAGCCAGAGAACCAGGTCAGCCTAGCCGTTGTAGAACCAGAGAACCAAGTCAGCAGAGCTGCTCTAGAGCCTAAGAACCAGGCCAGCAGAGCAGCTCTAGAGGCATAGAACCTGGTCATCAGAGCTGCTTTAGAGCCAGAGAACCAGGTCAGCAGAGTTTCTGTAGAGACAGAGAACCAGGTCAGCAGAGCTGCTTTTCAGCCTAAGAACCAGGTCAGCAGAGCTGCTTTAGAGCCAGAGAACCAGATCAGCAGACCTGCTTTAGAGCCAGAGAACCAGGTCAGCAGAGCTGCCTCAGGGCTAGAGAAACAGGTCAGCAGAGCTGCTATAGAGGGAGAAAACCAGGTCAGCTGAGCTGCTTTAGCGCCAGAGAACCAAGTCAGCAGAGCTGCTTTAGAGCCAGAGAACCAGGTCAGCAGAGCTGCTTTAGAGCCAGAGAACCAGGTCAGCCTAGCCGTTGTAGAGCCAGAGAGCCAAGTCAGCAGAGCTGCTCTAGAGCCTAAGACCGAGGCCAGCAGAGCAGCTCTAGAGGCATAGAACCTGGTCAGCAGAGCTGCTTTAGAGCCAGAGAACCAGGTCAGCAGAGCTGCTGTAGAGCCAGAGAACCAGGTCAGCAGAGCTGCTCTTGAGCCTAAGAACCAGGTCAGCAGAGCTGCTTTAGAGCCAGAGAACCGGATCAGCAGACCTGCTCTAGAGCCTAAGAACCAGGTCAGCAGGGCTGCTTTAGAGCCAGGGAACCAGGTCAGCAGAGCTGCTATAGAGGGAGAAAACCAGGTCAGCTGAGCTGCTTTAGCGCCAGAGAACCAGGTCAGCAGAGCTGCTTTAGAGCCATAGATCCAGGTCAGCAGAGCTGCTTTAGAGGCAGAGAACCAGGTCAGTAGAGCTGCTGTCGAGCCAGAGAAACCAAGGTCAGCAGAGCTGCTTTAGAGGGAGAGAAGCAGGTCAGCAGAGCTGCTTTAGAGCCAGAGAAACAGGTCAGCAGAGCTGATTTAGAAACAGAGAACCAGTGCAGCAGTGCTTCTTTAGATCCAGAGAAACAGGTCAGCAGTGCGGTTTTAGAGCCAGAGAACCAGGTCAGCAGAGCTGCTCTAGAGCCTAAGAAACAGGTCAGCAGAGCTGCTCTAGAGGCAGTGAACCGGGTCAGCCGAGCCTCTGTAGAACCAGAGAACCAGGTCAACAGAGCTGCTCTAGAGCCTAAGAACCAGGTCAGCAGAGCTGCTCTAGAGCCTGAGAACCGGGTCAGCAGAGCTGCTGTAGAGCCAGGTAACTGTGTCAGCAGAGCTGCTGTAGAGCCAGAGAAGCAGGTCAGCAGAGCTGCTTTAGAGCCAGAGAACCAGGTGAGCAGAGCTGTTTTAGAGCCATAGAAGTGACAGAAAACCAGGTCTGCAGAGTCATTGTAGAGTCAGAGAACCAGGTCAGCAGAGCTGCTATAGAGCCAGTGAACCAGGTCAGCAGAGCCGCTGTAGAGCCAGAGACCCAGGTCAGCAGAGCTGCTCTAGAGCCAGAGATCCAGGTCAGCAGACCGGTTGTAGAGCCAGAGAACCAGATCAGCAAAGCTGCTCTAGAGGCAGAGAACCAGGTCAGCAGACCCGTTGTAAAGCCAGAGAACCAGGTCAGCAGATCTAATGTAGAGCCAGAGAACCAGGTCAGCAAAGCCATTGTAGAGCCAGAGAACCAGATCAGCAAAACTGTTTAAGAGCCAGAGAAACAGATCCGCAGAGCCATTGTAGAGCCAGAGAACCAGGTCAGCAGAGCTGCTGTAGAGCCAGAGAACCAGGTCACCAGAGCTGCTCTTGAGCCTAAGAACCAGGTCAGCAGAGCTGCTTTAGAGCCAGAGAACCAGGTCAGCAGAGCTGCTTTAGAGCCAGAGAACCAGGTCCGCAGAGCCGTTGTACAGCCAGAGAACCAGGTCAGCAGATCTGGTTTAGAGCCATAGAACCAGGTCAGCAGAGCTGCTTTAGAGCCAGCGAACCAGGTCAGCAGAGCCGTTATAGAGCCAGAGAACCAGGTCAGCAGAGCTGCTCTAGAGCCAGACAACCAGGTCAGCAGAGCTGCTTTAGAGCCAGAGAAACAGGTCAGCAGAGCTGCTTTAGAGGTAGTGAACCAGATCTGCAGAGCTGTTTTAGAGCCAGAGAACCAGGTCAGCAGATCCATTGTAGAGCTAGAGAACCAGGTCAGCAGATCTGCTTTAGAGCCTAAGAACCAGGTCAGCAGAACTGCTCTTGAACCAGAGAACCAGGTCAGGAGAGCTGCTTTAGAGTCAGAGAACCAGGTCAGCAGAGGTGCTATAGAGGGAGAGAACCAGGTCAGCAGAGGTGCTTTAGTGCCAGAGAACCACGTCAGCAGAGCTGCTTTAGAGCCAGAGAATCAGGTCACCAGACCTGCTTTAGAGCCAGAAAATCAGGTCAGCAGAGCTGCTTCAGAGCCAGAGAACCAGGTCAGCAGAGCTGCTCAAGAGCCTAAGAACCAGGTCAGCAGAGATGCTCTAGAGCCAGAGAACCAGGTCAGCAGAGCTGCTTTAGAGCCAGAGAACCAGGTCAGCAGAGCTGATCTAGAGCCAGAGAACCAGGTCAGCAGAGCTCCTTAAGAGCCAGAGAACCAGGTCAGCAGAGCAGTTGTAGAGCCATAGAACCAGGTCAGCAGACCTGCTCTAGAACCTAAGAACCAGGTCAGCAGTGCTGCTCTCGAGCCAGAGAACCAGGTCGGGAGAGCTGCTTTAGAGCCAGAGAACCATGTCAGCAGAGGTGCTATAGAGGGAGAGAACCAGCTCAGTATAGGCACTTTAGTGCCAGAGAACCACACCAGCAGAGCTGCTTTAGAGCCAGAGAACCAGGTCAGCAGAGCTGCTTTAGAGCCAGAGAACCAGGTCAGCCTAGCCGTTGTAGAGCCAGAGAACCAAGTCAGAAGAGCTGCTCTAGAGCCTAAGAACCAGGCCAGCAGAGCAGCTCTAGAGGCATAGAACCTGGTCAGCAGAGCTGCTTTAGAGCCAGAGAATCAGGTCAGAAGAGCTGCTTGAGAGCCAGAGAATCAGGTCTGTAGAGCTGTTGTAGAGCCAGAGAACCAGGTCAGCAGAGCTGCTCTAGAGCCTAAGAACCAGGCCAGCAGAGCTGCTCTAGAGCCAGAGAACCAGGTCAGCAGAGCCGCTTTAGAGTCAGACAACCAAATCAGCAGAGCCGCTTTAGAGCCAGAGAACCAGGTCTGCAGAGCCGTTGTAGAGCCAGAGAACCAGGTCAGCAGAGCTGCTCTGGAGCCAGAGAAACAGGTCAACAGAGTCGCTGTAGAGCCAGAGATCCAGGTCAGCAGAGCCGTTGTACAGCCAGAGAACCAGATCAGCAAAGCTGTTTTACAGTCAGAGAATCAGGTCAGCAGTGCCGTTGTACAGCCAGAGAACCAGGATAGCAGAGCTGCTGTTGAGCCAGAGAACCAGGTCAGCAGAGCTGCTGTAGAGCCAGAGAACCAGGTCAGCATAGCTGCTCTAGAGTCTAAGAACCAGGTCAGCAGAGCTGCTTTAGAGCCAGAGAACCAGATCAGCAGACCTGCTTTAGAGCCATAGAACCAGGTGAGCAGAGCTGCTCCAGAGCCAGAGAATCAGGTTAGAAGAGCTGCTTCAGAGATAGAGAAACAGGTCAGCTGACCTGCTTTAGAGGGAGAGAACTAGATCAGCAGAGCTGCTTTAGAGGGAGAGAAACAGGTCAGCAGAGCTGCTTTAGAGGGAGAGAACCAGATCAGCAGAGCTGCTTTAGAGGGAGAGAACCAGATCAGCAGACCTGCTTTAGAGCCAGAGAACCAGGTCAGCAGAGCCGCTGTAGAGCCAGAATACCAGGTTAGCAGAGCCGTTGTACAGCCAGAGAACCAGGTCAGCAGAGCTGCTCTAGAGCCTACGAACAAGGTCAGAAGAGCTGCTTCAGAGCTAGAGAAACAGTTCAGCAGAGCTGCTTTAGAGAGAGAGAACCAGATCAGCAGACATGCTTTAGAGGGAGAGAACCAGATCAGCAGAGCTGATTTAGAGCCAGAGAACCAGAGAACCAGGTCAGCAGAGCCGTTGTAGGGCCAGAGAACCAGGGCAGCAGAGCCGTTGTAGAGCCAGAAAACCAGGTAAGCAGAGCTGCTCTAGAGCCTACGAACGAGGTCAGCAGAGCTGCTTTAGAGCCAGGGAACCATGTCAGCAGAGATGCTATAGAGGGAGAAAACCAGGTCAGCTGAGCCGCTTTAGTGCCAGAGAACCAGGTCAGCAGAGCTGCATAAGAGTCAGAGAACCAGGTCAGCAGAGCTGCTTTAGAGCCATAGAACCAGGTCAGCAGAGCTGATCTAGAGCCTAAGAACTGGGTCAGCAGAGCTGCTATAGAGGGAGAGAACCAGGTCAGCAGAGCTTCTTTAGAGCCAGAGAACCATGTCAGCAGAGCTGCTTTAGAGCCAGAAAATCAGGTCAACAGAGCTGCTTTAGAGCCAGAGAACCAGGTCAGCAGAGCTGCTCAAGAGCCTAAAAACAAGGTCAGCAGAGCTGCTCTAGAGCCAGAGAACCAGGTCAGCAGAGCTGCTTTAGAGCCAGAGAACCAGGTCAGCAGAGCTGATCTAGAGCCAGAGAACCAGGTCAGCAGAGCTCCTTAAGAGCCAGAGATCCAGGTCAGCAAAGCTGCTCTAGAGCCAGAGAACCAGGTCAGCAGAGCTGCTCTAGAGCCATAGAATCAGGTCAGCAGAGCCGCTTGAGAGCCAGACAACCAAATCAGCAGAGCCGCTTTAGAGCCAGAGAACCAGGTCTGCAGAGCCGTTGTAGAGCCAGAGAACCAGGTCAGCAGAGCTTCTCTAGAGCCAGAAAACCAGGTCAGCAGAGCTGCTGTAGAGCCAGAGAAACCAGGTCAGCAGAGCAGCTCTAGAGCCTAAGAACCAGGTCAGCAGAGCTGCTCTAAAGCCAGAGAAACAGGTCAGCAGAGCTGCTTTAGAGTGAGTGAACCAGATCTGCAGAGCTGCTTTAGAGCCAGAGAACCAGGTCAGCAGATCCATTGTAGAGCTAGAGAACCAGGTCAGCAGATCTGCTTTAGAGCCTAAGAACCAGGTCAGCAGAACTGCTCTTGAGCCAGAGAACCAGGTCAGGAGAGCTGCTTTAGAGTCAGAGAACCAGGTCAGCAGAGGTGCTATAGAGGGAGAGAACCAGGTCAGCAGAGGTGCTTTAGCGCCAGAGAACCACGTCAGCAGAGCTGCTTTAGAGCCAGAGAATCAGGTCACCAGAGCTGCTTTAGAGCCAGAAAATCAGGTCAGCAGAGCTGCTTTAGAGCCAGAGAACCAGGTCAGCAGAGCTGCTCAAGAGCCTAAGAACCAGGTCAGCAGAGCTGCTCTAGAGCCAGAGAACCAGGTCAGCAGAGCTCCTTAAGAGCCAGAGAACCAGGTCAGCAGAGCAGTTGTAGAGCCATAGAACCAGGTCAGCAGACCTGCTCTAGAACCTAAGAACCAGGTCAGCAGAGCTGCTCTCGAGCCAGAGAACCAGGTCAGGAGAGCTGCTTTAGAGCCAGAGAACCATGTCAGCAGAGGTGCTATAGAGGGAGAGAACCAGCTCAGTAGAGGCACTTTAGTGCCAGAGAACCACACCAGCAGAGCTGCTTTAGAGCCAGAGAACCTGGTCAGCAGAGCTGCTTTAGAGCCAGAGAACCAGGTCAGCCTAGCCGTTGTAGAGCCAGAGAACCAAGTCAGCAGAGCTGCTCTAAAGGCATAGAACCTGGTCAGCAGAGCTGCTTTAGAGCCAGAGAACCAGCTCAGCAGAGCTGCTGTAGAGCCAGAGAACCAGGTCAGCAGAGCTGCTCTTGAGCCTAAGAACCAGGTCAGCAGAGCTGCTTTAAAGCCAGAGAACCAGATCAGCAGACCTGCTTTAGAGCCAGAGAACCAGGTCAGCAGAGCTGCTGTAGAGCCAGAGAACCAGGTCAGCAGAGCTGCTCTTGAGCCTAAGAGCCAGATCAGCAGACCTGCTTTAGAGCCATAGAACCAGGTCAGCAGAGCTGCTTTAGAGTCAGAGAACAGGGTCAGCAGAGCCGTTGTACAGCCAGAGAACCAGGTCAGCAGAGCTGCTCCAGAGCCTAAGAAACAGGTCAGCAGAGCTGCTCTAGAGCCAGAGAACCAGGTCAGCAGAGCTGCCTCAGGGCTAGAGAAACAGGTCAGCAGAGCTACTTTAGAGGGAGAGAACCAGATCAGCATAGCTGCTTTAGAGGGAGAGAACCAGATCTGCAGAGCTGCTTTAGAGCCAGAGAACCAGGTCAGCAGAGTCGTTGTAGAGCCAGAGAACCAGGTCAGCAGAGCCGTTGTTTAGCCAGAAAACCAGGTAAGCAGAGCTGCTCTAGAACCTAAGAACCAGGTCAGCAGGGCTGCTTTAGAGCCAGGGAACCAGGTCAGCAGAGCTGCTATAGAGGGAGAAAACCAGGTCAGCTGAGCTGCTTTAGCGCCAGAGAACCAGGTCAGCAGAGCTGCTTTAGAGCCATAGAACCAGGTCAGCAGAGCTGCTCTAGAGGCTAAGAACCAGGTCAGCAGAGCTGCTCTAGAGGGAGAGAACCAGGTCAGCAGAGCTGCATTAGAGCCAGAGAACCAGGTAAGCAGAGCTGCTTTAGAGCCAGAGAACGAGGTCAGCAGAGCTGCTTTAGAGGCAGAGAACCAGGTCAGTAGAGCTGCTCTACAGCCAGAGAACCAGGTCAGAAGAGCTGCTTCAGAGCTAGAGAAACAGGTCAGCAGAGCTGCTTTAGAGAGAGAGAACCAGATCCGCAGACATGCTTTAGAGGGAGAGAACCAGATCAGCAGAGCTGCTTTAGAGCCAGAGAACCAGAGAACCAGGTCAGCAGAGCCATTGTAGAGCCAGAGAACCAGGGCAGCAGAGCCATTGTAGAACCAGAAAACCAGGTAAGCAGAGCTGCTCTAGAGCCTATGAACCAGATCAGCAGAGCTGCTTTAGAGCCAGGGAACCATGTCAGCAGAGATGCTATAGAGGGAGAAAACCAGGTCAGCTGTGCCGCTTTAGTGCCAGAGACCCAGGTCAGCAGAGCTGCATAAGAGTCAGAGAACCAGGTCAGCAGAGCTGCTTTAGAGCCATAGAACCAGGTCAGCAGAGCTGATCTAGAGCCTAAGAACCGGGTCAGCAGAGCCGCTATAGAGGGAGAGAACCAGGTCAGCAGATCTGCTTAATAGACCGAGAAAATCAGGTCAGCAGAGCTGCTTTAGAGCCAGGGAACCATGTCAGCAGAGATGCTATAGAGGGAGAAAACCAGGTCAGCTGAGCCGCTTTAGTGCCAGAGAACCAGGTCAGCAGAGCTGCATAAGAGTCAGAGAACCAGGTCAGCAGAGCTGCTTTATAGCCATAGAACCAGGTCAGCAGAGCTGATCTAGAGCCTAAGAACCGGGTCAGCAGAGCTACTATAGAGGGAGAGAACCAGGTCAGCAGAGCTTCTTTAGAGCCAGAGAACCATGTCAGCAGAGCTGCTTTAGAGCCAGAAAATCAGGTCAGCAGAGCTGCTTTAGAGCCACTGAACCAGGTCAGCAGAGCTGCTCAAGAGCCTAAAAACCAGGTCAGCAGAGCTGCTCTAGAGCCAAAGAACCTGGTCAGCAGAGCTGCTTTAGAGCCAGAGAACCAGGTCAGCAGAGCTGATCTAGAGCCAGAGAACCAGGTCAGCAGAGCTCCTTAAGAGCCAGAGATCCAGGTCAGCAAAGCTGCTCTAGAGCCAGAGAACCAGGTCAGCAGGGCTTCTCTAGAGCCATAGAATCAGGTCAGCAGAGCAGCTTGAGAGCCAGACAACCAAATCAGCAGAGCCGCTTTAGAGCAAGAGAACCAGGTCTGCAGAGCTGTTGTAGAGCCAGAGAACCAGGTCAGCAGAGCTGCTCTAGAGCCAGAAAACCAGGTCAGTAGAGCTGCTGTGGAGCCAGAGAAACCAGGTCAGCAGAGCAGCTCTAGAGCCTAAGAACCAGGTCAGCAGAGCTGCTCTAAAGCCAGAGAACCAGGTCAGCAGAGCTCCTTAAGAGCCAGAGAACCAGGTCAGCAGAGCAGTTGTAGAGCCATAGAACCAGGTCAGCAGACCTGCTCTAGAACCTAAGAACCAGGTCAGCAGAGCTGCTCTCGAGCCAGAGAACCAGGTCGGGAGAGCTGCTTTAGAGCCAGAGAACCATGTCAGCAGAGGTGCTATAGAGGGAGAGAACCAGCTCAGTAGAGGCACTTTAGTGCCAGAGAACCACACCAGCAGAGCTGCTTTAGAGCCAGAGAACCAGGTCAGCAGAGCTGCTTTAGAGCCAGAGAACCAGGTCAGCCTAGCCGTTGTAGAGCCAGAGAACCAAGTCAGCAGAGCTGCTCTAGAGGCATAGAACCTGGTCAGCAGAGCTGCTTTAGAGCCAGAGAACCAGGTCAGCAGAGCTGCTGTAGAGCCAGAGAACCAGGTCAGCAGAGCTTCTCTTGAGCCTAAGAACCAGGTCAGCAGAGCTGCTTTAAAGCCAGAGAACCAGATCAGCAGACCTGCTTTAGAGCCAGAGAACCAGGTCAGCAGAGCTGCTGTAGAGCCAGAGAACCAGGTCAGCAGAGCTGCTCTTGAGCCTAAAAGCCAGATCAGCAGACCTGCTTTAGAGCCAGAGAACCAGGTCAGCAGAGCTGCTTTAGAGTCAGAGAACAGGGTCAGCAGAGCCGTTGTACAGCCAGAGAACCAGGTCAGCAGAGCTGCTCCAGAGCCCAAGAAACAGGTCAGCAGAGCTGCTCTAGAGCCAGAGAACCAGGTCAGCAGAGCTGCCTCAGGGCTAGAGAAACAGGTCAGCAGAGCTACTTTAGAGGGAGAGAACCAGATCAGCATAGCTGCTTTAGAGGGAGAGAACCAGATCTGCAAAGCTGCTTTAGAGCCAGAGAACCAGGTCAGCAGAGTCGTTGTAGAGCCAGAGAACCAGGTCAGCAGAGCCGTTGTTTAGCCAGAAAACCAGGTAAGCAGAGCTGCTCTAGAACCTAAGAACCAGGTCAGCAGGGCTGCTTTAGAGCCAGGGAACCAGGTCAGCAGAGCTGCTATAGAGGGAGAAAACCAGGTCAGCTGAGCTGCTTTAGTGCCAGAGAACCAGGTCAGCAGAGCTGCTTTAGAGCCATAGAACCAGGTCAGCAGAGCTGCTCTAGAGGCTAAGAACCAGGTCAGCAGAGCTGCTCTAGAGGGAGAGAACCAGGTCAGCAGAGCTGCATTAGAGCCAGAGAACCAGGTAAGCCGAGCTGCTTTAGAGCCAGAGAACGAGGTCAGCAGAGCTGCTTTAGAGGCAGAGAACCAGGTCAGTAGAGCTGCTCTACAGCCAGAGAACCAGGTCAGAAGAGCTGCTTCAGAGCTAGAGAAACAGGTCAGCAGAGCTGCTTTAGAGAGAGAGAACCAGATCCGCAGACATGCTTTAGAGGGAGAGAACCAGATCAGCAGGGCTGCTTTAGAGCCAGAGAACCAGAGAACCAGGTCAGCAGAGCCATTGTAGAGCCAGAGAACCAGGGCAGCAGAGCCATTGTAGAACCAGAAAACCAGGTAAGCAGAGCTGCTCTAGAACCTATGAACCAGATCAGCAGAGCTGCTTTAGAGCCAGGGAACCATGTCAGCAGAGATGCTATAGAGGGAGAAAACCAGGTCAGCTGAGCCGCTTTAGTGCCAGAGAACCAGGTCAGCAGAGCTGCATAAGAGTCAGAGAACCAGGTCAGCAGAGCTCCTTTAGAGCCATAGAACCAGGTCAGCAGAGCTGCTCTAGAGCCTAAGAACCGAGTCAGCAGAGCTGCTCTAGAGGGAGAGAACCAGGTCATCAGAGCTTCTTTAGAGCCAGAGAACCATGTCAGCAGAGCTGCTTTAGAGCCAGAAAATCAGGTCAGCAGAGCTGCTTTAGAGCCAGAGAACCAGGTCAGCAGAGCTGCTCAAGAGCCTAAGAACCAGGTCAGCAGAGCTGCTCTAGAGCCAGGGAACCAGGTCAGCAGAGCTGCTTTAGAGCCAGAGAACCAGGTTAGCAGAGCTGATCTAGAGCCAGAGAACCCGGTCAGAAGAGCTCCTTAAGAGCCAGAGAACCAGGTCAGCAGAGCAGTTGTAGAGCCATAGAACCAGGTCAGCAGACCTGCTCTAGAACCTAAGAACCAGGTCAGCAGAGCTGCTCTCGAGCCAGAGAACCAGGTCGGGAGAGCTGCTTTAGAGCCAGAGAACCATGTCAGCAGAGGTGCTATAGAGGGAGGGAACCAGCTCAGTAGAGGCACTTTAGTGCCAGAGAACCACACCAGCAGAGCTGCTTTAGAGCCAGAGAACCAGGTCAGCAGAGCTGCTTTAGAGCCAGAGAACCAGGTCAGCCTAGCCGTTGTAGAGCCAGAGAACCAAGTCAGCAGAGCTGCTCTAGAGCCTAAGAACCAGGCCAGCAGAGCAGCTCTAGAGGCATAGAACCTGGTCATCAGAGCTGCTTTAGAGCCAGAAAACCAGGTCAGCAGAGCTGCTGTAGAGCCAGAGAACCAGGTCAGCAGAGCTGCTCTTGAGCCTAAGAACCAGGTCAGCAGAGCTGCTTTAGAGCCAGAGAACCAGATCAGCAGACCTGCTTTAGAGCCAGAGAACCAGGTCAGCAGAGCTGCCTCAGGGCTAGAGAAACAGGTCAGCAGAGCTGCTATAGAGGGAGAAAACCAGGTCAGCTGAGCTGCTTTAGCGCCAGAGAACCAGGTCAGCAGAGCTGCTTTAGAGCCAGAGAACCAGGTCAGCAGAGCTGCTTTAGAGCCAGAGAACCAGGTCAGCCTAGCCGTTGTAGAGCCAGAGAACGAAGTCAGCAGAGCTGCTCTAGAGCCTAAGAACCAGGCCAGCAGAGCAGCTCTAGATGCATAGAACCTGGTCAGCAGAGCTGCTTTAGAGCCAGAGAACCAGGTCAGCAGAGCTGCTGTAGAGCCAGAGAACCAGGTCAGCAGAGCTGCTCTTGAGCCTAAGAACCAGATCAGCAGACCTGCTCTAGAGCCTAAGAACCAGGTCAGCAGGGCTGCTTTAGAGCCAGGGAACCAGGTCAGCAGAGCTGCTATAGAGGGAGAAAACCAGGTCAGCTGAGCTGCTTTAGCGCCAGAGAACCAGGTCAGCAGAGCTGCTTTAGACCCATAGAACCAGGTCAGCAGAGCTGCTCTAGAGGCTAAGAACCAGGTCAGCAGATCTGCTCTAGAGGGAGAGAACCAGGTCAGCAGAGCTGCATTAGAGCTAGAGAACCAGGTGAGCAGAGCTGCTTTAGAGCCAGAGAACGAGGATGGCAGAGCTGCTTTAGAGGCAGAGAACCAGGTCAGTAGAGCTGCTGTCGCGCCAGAGAAACCAAGGTCAGCAGAGCTGCTTTAGAGGGAGAGAACCAGGTCAGCAGAGCTGCTTTAGAGCCAGAGAACCAGGTCAGCAGAGCTGCTTTAGAAACAGAGAACCAGTGCAGCAGAGCTGCTCTAGAGCCTAAGAAACAGGTCAGCAGAGCTGCTCTAGAGGCAGAGAACCGGGTCAGCCAAGCCTCTGTAGAGCCAGAGAACCAGGTCAGCAGAGCTGCTCTAGAGCCTAAGAACCAGGTCAGCAGAGCTGCTCTAGAGCCTGAGAACCGGGTCAGCAGAGCTGCTGTAGAGCCAGGTAACTGTGTCAGCAGAGCTGCTGTAGAGCCATAGAAGCAGGTCAGCAGAGCTGCTTTAGAGCCAGAGAACCAGGTGAGCAGAGCTGTTTAGAGCCATAGAAGTGACAGAAAACCAGGTCTGCAGAGTCATTGTAGAGCCAGAGAACCAGGTCAGCAGAGCTGCTATAGAGCCAGTGAACCAGGTCAGCAGAGCCGCTGTAGAGCCAGAGACCCAGGTCAGCAGAGCTGCTCTAGAGCCAGAGATCCAGGTCAGCAGACCGGTTGTAGAGCCAGAGAACCAGATCAGCAAAGCTGCTCTAGAGGCAGAGAACCAGGTCAGCAGAGCCGTTGTAGAGCCAGAGAACCAGGTCAGCAGAGCTAATGTAGAGCCAGAGAACCAGGTCAGCAAAGCCGTTGTAGAGCCAGAGAACCAGATCAGCAAAACTGTTTAAGAGCCAGAGAAACAGATCCGCAGAGCCATTGTAGAGCCAGAGAACCAGGTCAGCAGAGCTGCTGTAGAGCCAGAGAACCAGGTCACCATAGCTGCTCTTGAGCCTAAGATCCAGGTCAGCAGAGCTGCTTTAGAGCCAGAGAACCAGATCAGGAGAGCTGCTTTAGAGCCATAGAACCAGGTCAGCAGAGCTGCTTTAGAGCCACAGAACCAGGTCCGCAGAGCCGTTGTACAGCCAGACAACCAGGTCAGCAGAGCTGCTTCAGAGCCAGAGAACCAGGTCCGCAGAGCCGTTGTACAGCCAGAGAACCAGGTCAGCAGATCTGGTTTAGAGCCATAGAACCAGGTCAGCAGAGCTGCTTTAGAGCCAGCGAACCAGGTCAGCAGAGCCGTTATAGAGCCAGAGAACCAGGTCAGCAGAGCTGCTCTAGAGCCAGACAACCAGGTCAGCTGAGCTGCTTTAGAACCAGAGAAACAGGTCAGCAGAGCTGCTTTAGAGGGAGTGAACCAGATCTGCAGAGCAGTTTTAGAGCCAGAGAACCAGGTCAGCAGATCCATTGTAGTGCTAGAGAACCAGGTCAGCAGATCTGCTTTAGAGCCTAAGAACCAGGTCAGCAGAACTGCTCTTGAGCCAGAGAACCAGGTCAGGAGAGCTGCTTTAGAGTCAGAGAACCAGGCCAGCAGAGGTGCTATAGAGGGAGAGAACCAGGTCAGCAGAGGTGCTTTAGCGCCAGAGAACCACGTCAGCAGAGCTGCTTTAGAGCCAGAGAATCAGGTCACCAGAGCTGCTTTAGAGCCAGAAAATCAGGTCATCAGAGCTCCTTTAGAGCCAGAGAACCAGGTCAGCAGAGCTGCTCAAGAGCCTAAGGACCAGGTCAGCAGAGCTGCTCTAGAGCCAGAGAACCAGGTCAGCAGAGCTGCTTTAGAGCCAGAGAACCAGGTCAGCAGAGCTGATCTAGAGCCAGAGAACCAGGTCAGCAGAGCAGTTGTAGAGCCATAGAACCAGGTCAGCAGACCTGCTCTAGAACCTAAGAACCAGGTCAGCAGTGCTGCTCTCGAGCCAGAGAACCAGGTCGGGAGAGCTGCTTTAGAGCCAGAGAACCATGTCAGCAGAGCCGCTCTAGAGCCAGAGAACCAGGTCTGCAGAGCCGTTGTAGAGCCAGAGAACCAGGTCAGCAGAGCTGCTCTAGAGCCAGAGAAACAGGTCAGCAGAGTCGCTGTAGAGCCACAGATCCAGGTCAGCAGAGCCGTTGTAGAGCCAGAGAACCAGATCAGCAAAGCTGTTTTAGAGTCAGAGAATCAGGTCAGCAGTGCCGTTGTACAGCCAGAGAACCAGGATAGCAGAGCTGCTGTTGAGCCAGAGAACCAGGTCAGCAGAGCTGCTGTAGAGCCAGAGAACCAGGTCAGCAGAGCTGCTCTAGAGTCTAAGAACCAGGTCAGCAGAGCTGCTTTAGAGCCAGAGAACCATATCAGCAGACCTGCTTTAGAGCCATAGAACCAGGTCAGCAGAGCTGCTCCAGAGCCAGAGAATGAGGTTAGAAGAGCTGCTTCAGAGATAGAGAAACAGGTCAGCTGACCTGCTTTAGAGGGAGAGAACTAGATCAGCAGAGCTGCTTTAGAGGGAGAGAAACAGGTCAGCAGAGCTGCTTTAGAGGGAGAGAACCAGATCAGCAGAGCTGCTTTAGAGGGAGAGAACCAGATCAGCAGACCTGCTTTAGAGCCAGAGAACTAGGTCAGCAGAGCCGCTGTAGAGCCAGAGTACCAGATCAGCAGAGCCGTTGTACAGCCAGAGAACCAGGTCAGCAGAGCTGCTCTAGATTCTACGAACGAGGTCAGAAGAGCTGCTTCAGAGCTAGAGAAACAGTTCAGCAGAGCTGCTTTAGAGAGAGAGAGCCAGATCAGCAGACATGCTTTAGAGGGAGAGATCCAGATCAGCAGAGCTGCTTTAGAGCCAGAGAACCAGAAAACCAGGTCAGCAGAGCCATTGTAGAGCCAGAGAACCAGGGCAGCAGAGCCGTTGTAGAGTCAGAAAACCAGGTAAGCAGAGCTGCTCTAGAGCCTACGAACGAGGTCAGCAGAGCTGTTTTAGAGCCAGGGAACCATGTAAGCAGAGATGCTATAGAGGGACAGAACCAGGTCAGCAGAGCTTCTTTAGAGCCATTGAACCATGTCAGCAGAGCTGCTTTAGAGCCAGAAAATCAGGTCAGCAGAGCTGCTTTAGAGCCAGATAACCAGGTCAGCAGAGCTGCTCAAGAGCCTAAGAACCAGGTCAGCAGAGCTGCTCGAGAGCCAGAGAACCAGGTCAGCAGAGCTGCTTAAGAGCCAGAGAACCAGGTCAGCAGAGCTAATCTAGAGCCAGAGAACCAGGTCAGCAGAGCTCCTTAAGAGCCAGAGAACCAGGTCAGCAGAGCAGTTGTAGAGCCATAGAACCAGGTCAGCAAACCTGCTCTAGAACCTAAGAACCAGGTCAGCAGAGCTGCTCTCGAGCCAGAGAATCAGGTCGGGAGAGCTGCTTTAGAGCCAGAGAACCATGTCAACAGAGGTGCTTTAGAGCCAGAGAACCAGGTCAGCCTAGCCGTTGTAGAGCCAGAGAACCAAGTCAGCAGAGCTGCTCTAGAGCCTAAGAACCAGGCCAGCAGAGTAGCTCTAGAGGCATAGAACCTGGTCAGCAGAGCTGCTTTAGAGCCAGAGAACCAGGTCAGCAGAGCTGCTGTAGAGCCAGAGAACCAGGTCAGCAGAGCTGCTCTTGAGCCCAAGAACCAGGTCAGCAGAGGTGCTGCTTTAGAGCCAGAGAACCAGATCAGCAGACCTGCTTTAGAGACAGAGAACCAGGTCAGCAGAGCTGCTGTAGAGCCAGAGAACCAGGTCAGCAGAGCTGCTCTTGAGCCTAAGAACCAGATCAGCAGACCTGCTTTAGAGCCATAGAACCAGGTCAGCAGAGCTGCTTTAGAGCCAGAGAACAGGGTCAGCAGAGCCGTTGTACAGCCAGTGAACCAGGTCAGCAGAGCTGCTCCAGAGCGTAAGAACCAGGTCAGCAGAGCTGCTTTAGAGCCAGAGAACCAGGTCAGCAGAGCTGCTTTAGAGGGAGAGAATCAGATCTGCAGAGCTGCTTTAGAGCCAGAGAACCAGGTCAGCAGAGTTGTTGTAGAGCCAGAGAACCAGGTCAGCAGAGCCGTTGTTTAGCCAAAAAACCAGGTAAGCAGAGCTGCTCTAGAACCTAAGAACCAGGTCAGCAGGGCTGCTTTAGAGCCAGGGAACCAGGTCAGCAGAGCTGCTATAGAGGGAGAAAACCAGGTCAGCTGAGCTACTTTAGCGCCAGAGAACCAGGTCAGCAGAGCTGCTTTAGAGCCATAGAACCAGGTCAGCAGAGCTGCTCTAGAGGGAGAGACACAGGTCAGCAGAGCTGCATAAGAGCCAGAGAACCAGGTAAGCAGAGCTGCTTTAGAGCCAGAGAACGAGGTCAGCAGAGCCGTTTTAGAGCCAGAGAACCAGGGCAGCAGAGCCGTTGTAGAGCCAGAAAACCAGGTAAGCAGAGCTGCTCTAGAGCCTACGAACCAGGTCAGCAGAGCTGCTTTAGAGCCAGGGAACCATGTCAGCAGAGATTCTATAGAGGGAGAAAACCAGGTCAGCTGAGCCGCTTTAGTGCCAGAGAACCAGGTCAGCAGAGCTGCATAAGAGTCAGAGAACCAGGTCAGCAGAGCTGCTTTAGAGCCATAGAACCAGGTCAGCAGAGCTCCTCTAGAGCCTAAGAACCGGGTCAGCAGAGCTGCTCTAGAGGGAGAGAACCAGGTCAGCAGAGCTTCTTAAGAGCCAGAGAACCAGGTCAGCAGAGCTGATCTAGAGCCAGAGAACCAGGTCAGCAGAGCTCCTTAAGAGCCAGAGAACCAGGTCAGCAGAGCAGTTGTAGAGCCATAGAACCAGGTCAGCAGACCTGCTCTAGAACCTAAGAACCAGGTCAGCAGAGCTGCTCTCGAGACAGAGAACCAGGTCGGGAGAGCTGCTTTAGAGCCAGAGAACCATGTCAGCAGATGTGCTATAGAGGGAGAGAACCAGCTCAGTAGAGGCACTTTAGTGCCAGAGAACCACATCAGCAGAGCTGCTTTAGAGCCAGAGAACCAGGTCAGCAGAGCTGCTTTAGAGCCAGAGAACCAGGTCAGCCTAGCCGTTGTAGAGCCAGAGAACCAAGTCAGCAGAGCTGCTCTAGAGCCTAAGAACCAGGCCAGCAGAGCAGCTCTAGAGGCATAGAACCTGGTCAGCAGAGCTGCTTTAGAGCCAGAGAACCAGTCAGCAGAGATGCTGTAGAGCCAGAGAACCAGGTCAGCAGAGCTGCTTTAGAGCCATAGAACCAGGTCAGCAGAGCTCCTCTAGAGCCTAAGAACCGGGTCAGCAGAGCTGCTCTAGAGGGAGAGAACCAGGTCAGCAGAGCTTCTTTAGAGCCAGATAACCATGTCAGCAGAGCTGCTTTAGAGCCAGAGAACGAGGTCAGCAGAGCCGTTGTAGAGCCAGAGAACCAGGGCAGCAGAGCCGTTGTAGAGCCAGAAAACCAGGTAAGCGGAGCTGCTCTAGAGCCTACGAACCAGGTCAGCAGAGCTGCTTTAGAGCCAGGGAACCATGTCAGCAGAGATGCTATAGAGGGAGAAAACCAGGTCAGCTGAGCCGCTTTAGTGCCAGAGAACCAGGTCAGCAGAGCTGCATAAGAGTCAGAGAACCAGGTCAGCAGAGCTGCTTTAGAGCCATAGAACCAGGTCAGAAGAGCTCCTCTAGAGCCTAAGAACCGGGTCAGCAGAGCTGCTCTAGAGGGAGAGAACCAGGTCAGCAGAGCTGCTCTAGAGGGAGAGAACCAGGTCAGCAGAGCTGCTTTAGAGCCAGAAAATCAGGTCAGCAGAGCTGCTCTAGAGCCAGAGAACCAGGTCAGCAGAGCTGCTTTAGAGCCAGAGAACCAGGTCAGCAGAGCTGATCTAGAGCCAGAGAACCAGGTCAGCAGAGCTCCTTAAGAGCCAGAGAACCAGGTCAGCAGAGCAGTTGTAGAGCCATAGAACCAGGTCAGCAGACCTGCTCTAGAACCTAAGAACCAGGTCAGCAGAGCTGCTCTCGAGCCAGAGAACCAGGTTGGGAGAGCTGCTTTAGAGCCAGAGAACCATGTCAGCAGATGTGCTATAGAGGGAGAGAACCAGCTCAGTAGAGGCACTTTAGTGCCAGAGAACCACATCAGTAGAGCTGCTTTAGAGCCAGAGAACCAGGTCAGCCTAGCCGTTGTAGAGCCAGAGAACCAAGTCAGCAGAGCTGCTCTAGAGCCTAAGAACCAGGCCAGCAGAGCAGCTCTAGAGGCATAGAACCTGGTCAGCAGAGCTGCTTTAGAGCCAGAGAACCAGGTCAGCAGAGATGCTGTAGAGCCAGAGAACCAGGTCAGCAGAGCTGCTCTTGAGCCTAAGAACCAGGTCAGCAGAGCTGCTTTAGAGCCAGAGAACCAGATCAGCAGACCTGCTTTAGAGCCAGAGAACCAGGTCAGCAGAGCTGCTGTAGAGCCAGAGAACCAGGTCAGCAGAGCTGTTCTTGAGCCTAAGAACCAGATCAGCAGACCTGCTTTAGAGCCATAGAACCAGGTCAGCAGAGCTGCTTTAGAGCCAGAGAACAGGGTCAGCAGAGCCGTTGTACAGCCAGACAACCAGGTCAGCAGAGCTGCTCCAGAGCCTAAGAACCAGGCCAGCAGAGCTGCTCTAGAGCCAGAGAACCAGGTCAGCAGAGCTGCCTCAGGGCTAGAGAAACAGGTCAGCAGAGCTACTTTAGAGGGAGAGAACCAGATCAATATAGCTGCTTTAGAGGGAGAGAACCAGATCTGCAGACCTGCTTTAGAGCCAGAGAACCAGGTCAGCAGAGTCGTTGTAGAGCCAGAGAACCAGGTCAGCAGAGCCGTTGTTTATCCAGAAAACCAGGTAAGCAGAGCTGCTCTAGAGCCTAAGAACCAGGTCAGCAGGGCTGCTTTAAAGCCAGGGAACCAGGTCAGCAGAGCTGCTATAGAGGGAGAAAACCAGGTCAGCTGAGCTGCTTTAGCGCCAGAGAACCAGGTCAGCAGAGCTGCTTTAGAGCCATAGAACCAGGTCAGCAGAGCTGCTCTAGAGGCTAAGAACCAGGTCAGCCGAGCTGCTCTAGAGGGAGAGAACCAGGTCAGCAGAGCTGCATTAGAGCCAGAGAACCAGGTAAGCAGAGCTGCTTTAGAGCCAGAGAACGAGGTCAGCAGAGCTGCTTTAGAGGCAGTGAACCAGGTCAGTAGAGCTGCTGTCGAGCCAGAGAAACCAGGTCAGCAGAGCTGCTTTAGAGGGAGAGAACCAGGTCAGCAGAGCTGCTTTAGATCCAAAGAAACAGGTCAGCAGAGCGTCTATAGAGCCAGAGAACCAGGTCAGCAGAGCTGCTCTAGAGCCTAAGAAACATGTCAGCAGAGCTGCTCTAAAGGCAGAGAACCGGGTCTGCCGTGCCTCTGTAGAGCCAGAGAACCAGGTCAGCAGAGCTGCTCTAGAGCCTAAGAACCAGGTCAGCAGAGCTCCTCTCGAGCCTGAGAACCGGGTCAGCAGAGCTGCTGTAGAGCCAGGTAACTGTGTCAGCAGAGCTGCTGTAGAGCCAGAGAAGCAGGTCAGCAGAGCTGCTTTAGAGCCAGAGAACCAGGTGAGCAGAGCTGTTCTAGAGCTATAGAAGTGACAGAAAACCAGGTCTGCAGAGTCATTGTAGAGCCAGAGAACCAGGTCAGCAGAGCTGCTATACAGCCAGTGAACCAGGTCAGCAGAGCCGCTGTAGAGCCAGAGACCCAGGTCAGCAGAGCTGCTCTAGAGCCAGAGATCCAGGTCAGCAGACCGGTTGTAGAGCCAGAGAACCAGATCAGCAAAGCTGCTCTAGAGGCAGAGAACCAGGTCAGCAGAGCCGTTGTAGAGCCAGAGAACCAGGTCAGCAGAGCTAATGTAGAGCCAGAGAACCAGGTCAGCAGAGCTGCTTTAGAGCCAGAGAACCAGATCAGGAGAGCTGCTTTAGAGCCATAGAACCAGATCAGCAGAGCTGCTTTAGAGCCAGAGAACCAGGTCCGCAGAGCCGTTGTACAGCCAGACAACCAGGTCAGCAGAGCTGCTTTAGAGCCAGAGAACCAGGTCCGCAGAGCCGTTGTACAGCCAGAGAACCAGGTCAGCAGATCTGGTTTAGAGCCATAGAAACAGGTCAGCAGAGCTGCTTTAGAGCCAGCGAACCAGGTCAGCAGAGCCGTTATAGAGCCAGAGAACCAGGTCAGCAGAGCTGCTCTAGAGCCAGACAACCAGGTCAGCAGAGCTGCTTTAGAGCCAAAGAAACAGGTCAGCAGAGCTGCTTTAGAGGGAGTGAACCAGATCTGCAGAGCTGCTTTAGAGCCAGAGAACCAGGTCAGCAGATCCATTGTAGAGCTAGAGAACCAGGTCAGCAGATCTGCTTTAGAGCCTAAGAACCAGGTCAGCAGAACTGCTCTCGAGCCAGAGAACCAGGTCAGGAGAGCTGCTTTAGAGTCAGAGAACCAGGTCAGCAGAGGTGCTATAGAGGGAGAGAACCAGGTCAGCAGAGGTGCTTTAGCGCCAGAGAACCACGTCAGCAGAGCTGCTTTAGAGCCAGAGAATCAGGTCACCAGAGCTGCTTTAGAGCCAGAAAATCAGGTCAGCAGAGCTGCTTTAGAGCCAGAGAACCAGGTCAGCAGAGTTCCTTAGGAGCCAGAGAACCAGGTCAGCAGAGCAGTTGTAGAGCCATAGAACCAGGTCAGCAGACCTGCTCTAGAACCCAAGAACCAGGTCAGCAGTGCTGCTCTCGAGCCAGAGAACCAGGTCGGGAGAGCTGCTTTAGAGCCATAGAACCATGTCAGCAGAGGTGCTATAGAGGGAGAGAACCAGCTCAGTAGAGGCACTTTAGTGCCAGAGAACCACACCAGCAGAGCTGCTTTAGAGCCAGAGAACCAGTTCAGCAGAGCTGCTTTAGAGCCAGAGAACCAGGTCAGCCTAGCCGTTGTAGAGCCAGAGAACCAAGTCAGCAGAGCTGCTCTAAAGCCTAAGAACCAGGCCAGCAGAGCAGCTCTAGAGGCATAGAACCAGGTCAGCAGAGCTGCTTTAGAGCCAGAGAATCAGGTCAGAAGAGCTGCTTTAGAGCCAGAGAACCAGGTCTGTAGAGCTGTTATTGAGCCAGAGAACCAGGTCAGCAGAGCTGCTCTAGAGCCTAAGAACCAGGCCAGCAGAGCTGCTCTAGAGCCAGAGAACCAGGTCAGCAGAGCCGCTTTAGAGCCAGACAACCAAATCAGCAGAGGCGCTTTAGAGCCAGAGAACCAGGTCTGCAGAGCCGTTGTAGAGCCAGAGAACCAGGTCAGCAGAGCTGCTCTAGAGCCAGAGAAACAGGTCAGCAGAGTCGCTGTAGAGCCAGAGATCCAGGTCAGCAGAGCCGTTGTAGAGCCAGAGAACCAGATCAGCAAAGCTGCTCTAGAGCCAGAGAACCAGGTCAGGAGAGCCGTTTTAGAGCCAGAGAACCAAGTCAGCTGAGCTGCTCTAAAGCCAGAGAAAGAGGTCAGCATAGCCGTTGTAGAGTCAGAGAACCAGATCAGCAAAGCTGTTTTAGAGTCTGGTTTAGAGCCATAGAAACAGGTCAGCAGAGCTGCTTTAGAGCCAGCGAACCAGGTCAGCAGAGCCGGTATAGAGCCAGAGAACCAGGTCAGCAGAGCTGCTCTAGAGCCAGACAACCAGGTCAGCAGAGCTGCTTTAGACCCAGAGAAACAGGTCAGCAGAGCTGCTTTAGAGGGAGTGAACCAGATCTGCAGAGCTGCTTTAGAGCCAGAGAACCAGGTCAGCAGATCCATTGTAGAGCTAGAGAACCAGGTCAGAAGATCTGCTTTAGAGCCTAAGAACCAGGTCAGCAGAACTGCTCTTGAGCCAGAGAACCAGGTCAGGAGAGCTGCTTTAGAGTCAGAGAACCAGGTCAGCAGAGGTGCTATAGAGGGAGAGAACCAGGTCAGCAGAGGGGCTTTAGCGCCAGAGAACCACGTCAGCAGAGCTGCTTTAGAGCCAGAGAACCAGGTCAGCAGAGCTCCTTAAGAGCCAGAGAACCAGGTCAGCAGAGCAGCTGTAGAGCCATAGAACCAGGTCAGCAGACCTGCTCTAGAACCTAAGAACCAGGTCAGCAGTGCTGCTCTCGAGCCAGAGAACCAGGTCGGGAGAGCTGCTTTAGAGCCAGAGAACCATGTCAGCAGAGGTGCTATAGAGGAAGAGAACCAGCTCAGTAGGGGCACTTTAGTGCCAGAGAACCACACCAGCAGAGCTGCTTTAGAGCCAGAGAACCAGATCAGCAGAGCTGCTTTAGAGCCAGAGAACCAGGTCAGCCTAGCCGTTGTAGAGCCAGAGAACCAAGTCAGCAGAGCTGCTCTAGAGCCTAAGAACCAGGCCAGCAGAGCAGCTCTAGAGGCATAGAACCTGGTCAGCAGAGCTGCTTTAGAGCCAGAGAATCAGTTCAGAAGAGCTGCTTTAGAGCCAGAGAACCAGGTCTGTAGAGCTGTTGTAGAGCCAGAGAACCAGGTCAGCAGAGCTGCTCTAGAGCCTAAGAGCCAGGCCAGCAGAGCTGCTCTAGAGCCAGAGAACCAGGTCAGCAGAGCCGCTTTAGAGCCAGACAACCAAATCAGCAGAGCCGCTTTAGAGCCAGAGAACCAGGTCTGCAGAGCCGTTGTAGAGCCAGAGAACCAGGTCAGCAAAGCTGCTCTAGAGCCAGAGAAACAGGTCAGCAGAGTCGCTGTAGAGCCAGAGATCCAGGTCAGCAGAGCCGTTGTAGAGCCAGAGAACCAGATCAGCAAAGCTGCTCTAGAGCCAGAGAACCAGGTCAGCAGAGCCGTTTTAGAGCCAGAGAAACAAGTCAGCTGAGCTGCTCTAAAGCCAGAGAAACAGGTCAGCAAAGCCGTTGTAGAGTCAGAGAACCAGATCAGCAAAGCTGTTTTAGAGTCAGAAAATCAGGTCAGCAGTGCCGTTGTACAGCCAGAGAACCAGGATAGCAGAGCTGCTGTTGAGCCAGAGAAACAGGTCAGCAGAGCCATTGTAGAGCCAGGGAACCAGGCCAGCCGAGCTACTCTAGAGCCAGAGAAACAGGTCAGCAGAGCCGCTGTAGAGCCAGAGAACCAGGTAAGCAGAGCAGCTGTAGAGCCATAGAACCAGGTCAGCAGACCTGCTCTAGAACCTAAGAACCAGGTCAGCAGTGCTGCTCTCGAGCCAGAGAACCAGGTCGGGAGAGCTGCTTTAGAGCCAGAGAACCATGTCAGCAGAGGTGCTATAGAGGAAGAGAACCAGCTCAGTAGGGGCACTTTAGTGCCAGAGAACCACACCAGCAGAGCTGCTTTAGAGCCAGAGAACCAGATCAGCAGAGCTGCTTTAGAGCCAGAGAACCAGGTCAGCCTAGCCGTTGTAGAGCCAGAGAACCAAGTCAGCAGAGCTGCTCTAGAGCCTAAGAACCAGGCCAGCAGAGCAGCTCTAGAGGCATAGAACCTGGTCAGCAGAGCTGCTTTAGAGCCAGAGAATCAGTTCAGAAGAGCTGCTTTAGAGCCAGAGAACCAGGTCTGTAGAGCTGTTGTAGAGCCAGAGAACCAGGTCAGCAGAGCTGCTCTAGAGCCTAAGAGCCAGGCCAGCAGAGCTGCTCTAGAGCCAGAGAACCAGGTCAGCAGAGCCGCTTTAGAGCCAGACAACCAAATCAGCAGAGCCGCTTTAGAGCCAGAGAACCAGGTCTGCAGAGCCGTTGTAGAGCCAGAGAACCAGGTCAGCAAAGCTGCTCTAGAGCCAGAGAAACAGGTCAGCAGAGTCGCTGTAGAGCCAGAGATCCAGGTCAGCAGAGCCGTTGTAGAGCCAGAGAACCAGATCAGCAAAGCTGCTCTAGAGCCAGAGAACCAGGTCAGCAGAGCCGTTTTAGAGCCAGAGAAACAAGTCAGCTGAGCTGCTCTAAAGCCAGAGAAACAGGTCAGCAAAGCCGTTGTAGAGTCAGAGAACCAGATCAGCAAAGCTGTTTTAGAGTCAGAAAATCAGGTCAGCAGTGCCGTTGTACAGCCAGAGAACCAGGATAGCAGAGCTGCTGTTGAGCCAGAGAACCAGGTCAGCAGAGCTGCTGTAGAGCCAGAGATGCAGGTCAGCTGAGCTGCTCTAGAGTCTAAGAACCAGGTCAGCAGAGCTGCTTTAAAGCCAGAGAACCAGATCAGCAGACCTGCTTTAGAGCCATAGAACAAGGTCAGCAGACCTGCTTTAGAGCTAGAGAATCAGGTCAGCAGAGCTGTTGTACAGCCAGAGAACCAGGTCAGCAGAGCTGCTCTAGAGCCAGAGAACCAGGTCAGAAGAGCTGCTTCAGAGGGAGAGAACTAGATCAGCAGAGCTGCTTTAGAGGGAGAGAAACCGGTCAGCAGAGCTGCTTTAGAGGGAGAGAATCAGATCAGCAGAGCTGCTTTAGAGGGAGAGAACCAGATCAGCAGAGCTGCTTTAGAGCCAGAGAACCAGGTCAGCAGAGCCGTTGTAGAGCCAGAGTACCAGGTCAGCAGAGCCGTTGTACAGCCAGAGAACCAGGTCAGCAGAGCTGCTCTAGAGCCAGAGAACCAGGTCAGTAGAGCTGCTTCAGAGCTAAAGTAACAGGTCAGCAGAGCTGCTTTAGAGAGAGAGAACCAGATCAGCAGAGCTGTTTTAGAGGGAGAGAACCAGATCAGCAGAGCTGCTTTAGAGCCAGAGAACCAGGTCAGCAGAGCCGTTGTAGAGCCAGAGAAACCAGGTCAGCAGAGCTGCTTTAGAGCTAGAGAAACAGGTCAGCAGAGCTGCTTTAGAGAGAGAGAACCAGATCAGCAGACATGCTTTAGAGGGAGAGAACCAGATCAGCAGAGCTGCTTTAGAGCGAGAGAACCAGAGAACCAGGTCAGCAGAGCCGTTGTAGAGCCAGAGAACCAGGGCAGCAGAGCCGTTGTAGAGCCAGAAAACCAGGTAAGCAGAGCTGCTCTATAGCCTACGAACCAGGTCAGCAGAGCTGCTTTAGAGCCAGGGAACCATATCAGCAGAGATGCTATAGAGGGAGAAAACCAGGTCAGCTGAGCCGCTTAAGAGCCAGAGAAACAGGTCAGCAGAGCTGCTCTAGAGCCTAAGAACCAGGTCAGCAGAGCTGCTTTAGAGCCAGAGAACCAGGTCAGCAGAGCTGGTCTAGAGCCAGAGAAACAGGTCAGCAAAGCCGTTGTAGAGAAAGAGAACTAGATGAGCAAAGCTGTTTTAGAACCAGAGAAACAGGTCAGCGGAGCTGCTCTAGAGACTAAGAACCAGGTCAGCAGAGCTGCTTTAGAGCCAAAGAACCAGATCAGCAGACCTGCTTTAGAGCCAGAGAACCAGGTCAGCAGAGCTGCTGTAGAGCCAGAGAACCAGGTCAGCAGAGCTGCTCTTGAGCCTAAGAACCAGATCAGCAGACCTGCTTTAGAGCCATAGAACCAGGTCAGCAGAGCTGCTTTAGAGCCAGAGAACAGGGTCAGCAGAGCCGTTGTACAGCCAGAGAACCAGGTCAGCAGAGCTGCTCCAGAGCCTAAGAACCAGGTCAGCAGAGCTACTTTAGAGGGAGAGAACCAGATCAGCATAGCTGCTTTAGAGGGAGAGAACCAGATCTTCAGAGCTGCTTTAGAGCCAGAGTACCAGGTCAGCAGAGTCGTTGTAGAGCCAGAGAACCAGGTCAGCAGAGCCGTTGTTTAGCCAGAAAACCAGGTAAGCAGAGCTGCTCTAGAGCCTAAGAACCAGGTCAGCAGGGCTGCTTTAGAGCCAGGGAACCAGGTCAGCAAAGCTGCTATAGAGGGAGAAAATCAGGTCAGCTGAGCTGCTTTAGCGCCAGAGAACCAGGTCAGCAGAGCTGCTTTGGAGCCATAGAACCAGGTCAGCAGAGCTGCTCTAGAGGCTAAGAACCAGGTCAGCAGAGCTGCTGTCGAGCCAGAGAAACCAGGTCAGCAGAGCTGCTTTAGAGGGAGAGAACCAGGTCAGCAGAGCTGCTTTAGCGCCAGAGAACCACGTCAGCAGAGCTGCTTTAGAGCCAGAGAATCAGGTCACCAGAGCTGCTTTAGAGCCAGAAAATCAGGTCAGCAGAGCTGCTTTAGAGCCAGAGAACCAGGTCAGCAGAGCTGCTCAAGAGCCTAAGAAACAGGTCAGCAGAGCTGCTCTAGAGCCAGAGAACCAGGTCAGCAGAGCTGCTTTAGAACCAGAGAACCAGGTCAGCAGAGCTGATCTAGAGCCAGAGAACCAGGTCAGCAGAGCTCCTTAAGAGCCAGAGAACCAGGTCAGCAGAGCAGTTGTAGAGCCATAGAACCAGGTCAGCAGACCTGCTCTAGAACCTAAGAACCAGGTCAGCAGAGCTGCTCTCGAGCCAGATAACCAGGTCGGGAGAGCTGCTTTAGAGCCAGAGAACCATGTCAGCAGAGGTGCTATAGAGAGAACCAGCTCAGTAGAGGCACTTTAGTGCCAGAGAACCACACCAGCAGAGCTGCTTTAGAGCCAGAGAACCAGGTCAGCAGAGCTGCTTTAGAGCCAGAGAACCAGGTCAGCCTAGCCGTTGTAGAGCCAGAGAACCAAGTCAGCAGAGCTGCTTTAGAGCCAGAGAATCAAGTCAGAAGAGCTGCTTTAGAGCCAGAGAACCAGGTCTGTAGAGCTGTTGCAGAGCCAGAGAACCAGGTCAGCAGAGCTGCTCTAGAGCCTAAGAACCAGGCCAGCAGAGCTGCTCTAGAGCCAGAGAACCAGGTCAGCAGAGCCGCTTTAGAGCCAGACAACCAAATCAGCAGAGCCGCTTTAGAGCCAGAGAACCAGGTCTGCAGAGCCGTTGTAGAGCCAGAGAACCAGGTCACCAGAGCTGCTCTTGAGCCTAAGAACCAGGTCAGCAGAGCTGCTTTAGAGCCAGAGAACCAGGTCAGCAGAGCTGCCTCAGGGCTAGAGAAACAGGTCAGCAGAGCTACTTTAGAGGGAGAGAACCAGATCAGCATAGCTGCTTTAGAGGGAGAGAAACAGATCTGCAGAACTGCTTTAGAGCCAGAGAACCAGGTCAGCAGAGTCGTTGTAGAGCCAGAGAACCAGGTCAGCAGAGCCGTTGTTTAGCCAGAAAACCAGGTAAGCAGAGCTGCTCTGGAGCCTAAGAACCAGGTCAGCAGGGCTGCTTTAGAGCCAGGGAACCAGGTCAGCAGAGCTGCTATAGAGGGAGAAAACCAGGTCAGCTGAGCTGCTTTAGCGCCAGAGAACCAGGTCAACAGAGCTGCTTTAGAGCCATAGAACCAGGTCAGCAGAGCAGCTCTAGAGGCTAAGAACGAGGTCAGCAGAGCTGCTCTAGAGGGAGAGAACCAGGTCAGCAGAGCTGCATTAGAGCCAGAGAACCAGGTCAGCAGAGCTGCTTTAGAGTCAGAGAACGAGGTCAGCAGAGCTGCTTTAGAGGCAGAGAACCAGGTCAGTAGAGCTGCTGTCGAGCCAGAGAAACCAGGTCAGCAGAGCTGCTCTAGAGCCAGAGAACCAGGTCAGCAGAGCTCCTTAAGAGCCAGAGAACCAGGTCAGCAGAGCAGTTGTAGAGCCATAGAACCAGGTCTGCAGACCTGCTCTAGAACCTAAGAACCAGGTCAGCAGAGCTGCTCTCCAGCCAGAGAACCAGGTCGGGAAAGCTGCTTTAGAGCCAGAGAACCATGTCAGCAGAGGTGCTATAGAGGGAGAGAACCAGCTCAGTAGAGGCACTTTAGTGCCAGAGAACCACACCAGCAGAACTGCTTTAGAGCCAGAGAACCAGGTCAGCAGAGCTGCTTTAGAGCCAGAGAACCAGGTCAGCCTAGCCGTTGTAGAGCCAGAGAACCAAGTCATCAGAGCTGCTCTAGAGCCTAAGAACTGTAGTGAGTTCTTCCTGAATACGCACATACATTGTTAAGTTAGCATAACCACGTTAGATGTTAGAATGCCATCTTTCTGCTTTTGCACACGACACTGCGTTTACATGTTATTTCTTAAATAAACTGCTGACTCGAGACTTGCTTCACACGAGAGCAATCTGTTGTTACCATCCCAAGCTCTGCGCAGCGACCTTGGTCTGTACATGGTGTGACAAACAGTCTGGAATATTACACAATGCATGTTTTCCACTCTAGGTTGATCGACCCACTATTTAGCCATAACACACGCGCAGCTGCACATACCTGAAAGTTGGTGCTTTTAATATCACAGACATCATGTTTATTATTCAGACCGAAGACGAGCCTTCCTGCGAGAAGTCTCCTGATGCTCCTGTGATGTGATTTCACTAAGCTGATCTTTGAGGTATGGGGTCCCCTATTCAAGCCTAAGAGACCTTCTATTAGCATAATAATAATATTAGCTTCTTAGTCAAGGGAAGGTGGTAGTATCCACTGTCATTATAATATGATCACCCCTTTTATATTCTATGGTATTGTAACTATGTTGCTGGTTTTGATATTAATCATTTGTCTGCTTGTATTAGCCAAAGTACTGCATCTTAGGACACGTGGTCTATAAAAATAAACCCCTTTTATTTACAAACGTGTCTCTGTTGATTATTGTTGTGGACTGATGTGAGAATAATATACGAACAGGTATTTCCGATTCCCACCATTCCTGAGAGTACACTGAGTCGCTTGTTCTGGGTTGTCTATTCATTGGGATCTCTGAGCTAAATCTTGGATAACGAATGGGACACTTATGCTAGCCGGATACTGGGTTCTGGGTTCTGAGGTGAGTTTCTGGTACACCACAATTCACTGAGGTCCTGGGGTTCCAAGCATAGTTCTGTGTATAAGCAGAATCCCTACAACATGGCGCACCTAACGTTTGGTCTATGAGTTGAAACGCCTTAGTAGTGCTTACATTTAGTCCACAGCACCCTCATTCTTGTTTCCGGATAACAAGTCTGACGGATTTAAACCTACCTAGTTCTATTGATATAGGTTCCTTCAAGCTTGATCATTAAAAAGGTTATTGAACCCTTGTGCTACTGAATACTTGAAGTATAGCTTGTCCTTATGGCAGTAGACATTGCGGCGCATAGCCGCGCGGCACTGAAACGTCATTTGACGCAGTATGGTGTGCCGGACACGGGCATGGACGTCATCTTTGTGGTGGGAGCCGATGCGGCTCACCCATTTGAGTTATTCTATTCTTGGGTGACGATTCCGGCAGTCAGTGGGGATGACGATACCTTTCATTCTTACACTGCTACTGCCGTGCCTGCTAACTATGCACCGTATAGGACACAGGAGATACCAATATCTGCTTGGCAACATCAGATTTGGTTTAATGGCGCCCTCCCCCATGTGGTTATACCGCCGAGAATGGGCCCTTTATCAATTGCAGGGGCCACTTGGCCGGTACTAGCCGGATTTACGCCTCATCCCCGTTACCTCACGGTGACGGTGGCTGAATTGCGTGTACTACACACTGCCCTTATATCAGTATATAGGGCGTTGGTGCAGTATGTGTCGCGCACTGTACAGGCGGGGGCGCCTGTTAGTGCGGGACAACCTAGTGATCATCACGCGGTGGTCATTAGTCCTGTTATGGTTAATTCTGTTATGGGCAAGCGCCCCCTCACAAGGGATGATTATCCTTTTTGGCTTGCTGAAAAATTTGACCAAATAGAGGCGGTTTATCCGCATACAACTCCTGTGGAGAAACACAGGATCCTCACCATTAGTTTGCCTAAAGACTTAGTTCCCCATATGGATGATTGTGTATCCTGGGGTAAGATTTTTGCTGCGACGTACGCGCAGTGCTTTGGCACTCCGTCGATGTTGCAGCTGCCCTCCATTATTAAACAGGTTCAAGAGGACCATGGAGCGGAGTCTGCGATAGAATTGGGGATGCGGCTCCTCGGCGATTTTGGCCTGGTGGCTACCATGATAATGGGAAACCTTAAGGGTGATGCGTTGCACTTTCAGGTTCGTAATGAACTGAAGAAAGTTGCTGAAGAGGACAAGCCGCAAGAATTTGCAAAAATAATTTCTGAAGCATATCGTGATTTGGGTCGTAGCTCTTTAGGAGTTAAGCCTGTGATCAAAAATCCCGATTCTAGGCAGCAGGGTAAGGCAGAAACTTCTGGTAAGGATGGTCGGCCAATTTTTCCAAAACAACCTTGGCGGACTAAACAACAGGGAAAGCAGCAGCAGAAACAGGGCTCTCGGCCTGCCTCTCCCGTACAGTCAAGTAGTGAACGCACTTATGATCTGCGCGATCGTGCTACTATTAAGTCTCCTGATAGATTTCAGGTTTCTGAACCGCGTTCTCCTCGTTCTTCACAGGAAACATCGGCTACACAGTCTGGTGGCGGAGGCGGTGGCAAGGGTCGGGGTGCTCCACAACAGCGTGACCAACCCCGACAGACTGAGGGTAAAGGCAAGCAGGACGAGTTTCCTCGACAAAGACCCCCGTTTCAGAAGAAGAAAGTGGCGGCTCTGACGGCAAAATATGCCTCAGATAGTGCGGACACAGCTTCAGAACCGGACATGGGCGCTGACGCTACTGGACAGCGCAGCAGAAATTACCATAGTCCGTCAAGCTCTGCGTCCATTTCTGGCGGCGACAGCAACTGATGTATTAGTTACTGTTGAAACAGCTGACACCAGAGTGGCTCCCCCTGATAGACTTTATGAAATAGTCTTATTAATAGAGGGTGACATACAACGTACTATAAAAGGGATTTTTTGGGATAATCTGACCACCACCTATGATATCCTCCTAGCGGAGGCAGATTGGCCCCCAGCCTTCATTTTGGAAGCTCCTAGAGGGGAGGAGAAAATCCTCCCGTCCTTTGCGCACACGGTGCCTAAGGACCAAGCTGAAATGTACGCTGGTGAGTGGGCGCTGGCGCTTGCGCCAGCGGTATATCGTACTCAAGTGGGTTGGGACCGGTTGTCCCCCTGCCATGAGATTCCATTACGGTCTATGCCCCAGCCTCAGCCCCAGTATCCCATGCGTCGTGAAGCTCGACCCCACGTCGCGGCGATCCTTGAACAATTGGAATATCAGGGTGTTATTGAAACTTGTGTGTCCCCTATGAATAACCCTTTATTCACTGTAACGAAGCCTGACGGCTCGTACCGTTTAGTTTTGGATTACCGGCACCTAAACTCCCATTGCCGGACCTGCGCGGTACAAAATACACATAGCTCGGCTCTAGTCGACAGTCTCGTGCGTAAAAGATTTAAAACGACACTTGACATTTCCAATGGCTTTTTTAGCCATAACCTGTCCACACTGAGTAGCCAGTGGACAGCGTTTACTTCGGGCGGGAAACAAAAACAGTTTACCAGATTGGCCATGGGGTACAAAAATAGCCCTGGCGTCTTTTCCGCTCGCGTGGTTTCTCTCTTAGAAAGAATTGACCCCGAGGCATACTCCTATGTTGACGATATCTACCTCACGGATGATGAGCTGTTGCCACATCTGTCTCGAGTCGACAATATTATAGTGAGTTTTGCTGACTATGGCTACAAATTCAATTTTGCGAAGTCTCACATCGCCGGATATATAGTGTTTTGTTTTTGGGCTACGAGCTCAATAATGAAGGAAAGGGGTTAGCTCCCCACTTTCTGGAAAAGTGCGCATGCTTGAGTGCGCCAACGACGCTAAAGAAATTACAATCTCTGCTGGGCTTTCTGAATTTCGGCCGTACGTACATTCCTGATTATGCCCAGCGTATCAAGCCGCTTTACGCCTTGGTACAACCCACATTTTCGAAGTCTAGCTGGCAGCTGGAACATTCTAAAATTTTACAGTCTTTACAGGCTGACCTTCTTGCTTCACAATATTTGCTGACACGTGATAACCGCACTAACCTGGTAATAAGAATAGTGCCAGGCGCCGTGGGTTTCACGTATTTGACGTTTAATGAGGGCGATACAGTCCCCATTGCGTACAAATCCCACTTGTACACCTCTGCTGAATTACGTTTTTCCGCGGTCGAAAAAGTTCTGACTGCTGTACAGATGGCGATCCTTAAAGAACGCGCACTGTCACATGGGAAACAGATTCTGGTTGTAACACCCTATCCTGCCTTAGAAGCAGTGACAAAGGCAAGTGTACCAAATTCTAAAGCTTTGCATCCTCGGTGGATACAATGGGCCACAACACTGACGTCGCCAGACGTCACCTACATCTTTGATGCCTCATTACAGACTCAAGAGTTCTTGCAGTATGAATTCGTTCATCCGGCACCTCTGTCTTTGCGCCCGCTCGAAGAATACCATTGTGTCATATACACTGACGGGTCTGCGCAGCCCGCGATTGGATCGAAGCACGCTTACTCAGCGGCTTGCGCTATTGTCGTAGGTACATTCGTAAATGGTGAATTCCAATCTGATGCAGTGCATACGCAGTCATTGGGTGATTGTACCGCGCAATTGGCGGAGCTCCGGGCTCTAGTGCTTGCACTGGAGTTTGCTGATCCCCGAGTCACTACTCTTATAGTGAGTGATTCCTTCTACTGTGTCCAGTCCTATAATGACAATTTACATTTCTGGTCTCAGAATGATTATCGAGACACAAAAGGTAGCACAATTAAGCATAAAACGCTTTGGGTTCGAGTGGCAGACTTTAAAGAACGTCTCCCTCTCGTGAATGTTATTCACACTCTTGGTCACCAACGACTTGGTGTCCATGCTGTCGGTAACAGCTTGGCTGACGAGGCAGCAAAAACAGCAGTGGCTACGTACTTAGTGGCAGCAGTAACCAGATCAAAAAGTAGGATTGATGATGACATCTTGGCAGCTATTGCTGCTACAGAAAAGGGAGGCGATTACCCGAAGGGTTTTCCTTCTCGTTACATTTACCATTTAAGTCCTGATAATGTCCCATTAGTGAGGATTAATGACGTTGGTGACAGAATTATTCCCAACGCGGACTGCAGGCCAGCACTGATCTTGGCTGCACATGAGGGGTTGGCGTCTGCCCACGCCGGTGTGTCAGCTACAATATCTCTGCTACAACAACGTTACTGGTGGTTTGGTTTATATAAACAAGCGCGCGCTTATGTTCTTGATTGTGACATTTGCCAACAGATTAAACCTTCTACTGTTGCGCGCCCACCACAGACACAGCTGTACATCTCTAATAAGCCATTTGGTTGTGTTTATTTGGATCATTGCGGTCCTTTTTCCTCTGATACTGCGTACAAGTACATCTTGGTTGCAGTGGATTCGTGCACACGTTTTCTATGGGTATGGCCACAAAGGAGTGCTGACTCGCGGACTGTCATCAGGGATTTGCGTGTCTTTGTGGGAACTTTTGCGTGTGGTACCTTCCATTCTGATCAGGGCCCTGCGTTCGCCTCTAAGGCTTACAAGGAGGCTATGAGAAATTTGGGGGTCCTAGTCAAATTTTCGTCCCCCTACCGACCTGAGGGTAATAGTGTGGTGGAGCGAATGAACCGTGACTTAAAGCAATCATTGACAGCACGTGTTTTAGGCACAGGCCGGAACTGGCTAGCCCATTTGTATAACGTCCAACGTGCACTTAATAATCTCCCTAGAAGGTCTCTGGGTGGGCGGACCCCGTACATGATGCTCTTCGGAATCAGAATGTTTGTCCCAGACCTTGATGGTCTAGACATGGCGGCGTCGACCGCACCCTTTGACGTAGATGATCACTGTGCTGTTTTACAGACTCTACAAGAAGCCAGAGACACTCTTTCGAAGGAACATTTGCCCTCCACATCTGAAGCTGAAGTTCAGGTTCCGGTAGTCGGCTGGCTACCCCGAGTTGGAGACCTGGTCCGTGAGAAGGTGGAGAACAAGAAGGAGTTTGGCCCCTCTTATCGTGCACCAGTTCCAGTGCTTGGAGTGCAGGGTACAAGAACAGTCATTTTACCTCCACTTCCTGGTCGCAAAGAAAACAGGTACATCTCTATTGACAATGTCAAACTTCAGCGAGTGGCCGATACTTCTTAGTATGACTCCAGCAGTTTCATGCCAGACGATGCAAAGAAATTCAATGTTGACTCTTGCTTCTAACACCTTGCCTGAGGTGGCCATCGAGATGCAATCTGTTACTGATCCCTTGTTGATACCATCGGCTGGTGGTTTGCCCGAAGAGACTGAGTATGCTTATCCTACACGTGGTCCCTCGCCTGTTTTACAATCTACAGCACTTGGCCAGTCCCGTTTCTCTTTTGACACTAACTCATTACCCTCGAGCCCCCCATCAAACATTGCGGTTTTTTTCAGCTGGTTTAAGAGTCATTTTTTGATTGCCCCTTGGACGTACATCTGGTTGATGCTTTTTACTATTTTTTTGTTTATGTCAATTGGATTTGTAATAGTTTTTTTCCGTCTTGTGGATGGCCACTATCTGAGTGAGAGATCGACAATTAGACTTATCAATGGAACTTTGGCCCCCCAATCCTCGTCCCACATCATGAAAAGGGACCAGACTTTTGTGAATATTACTGCCTGGCCCGTCTTGGATGGAATCGCATGGGATGCTGTTAAATTCCAAATTCATGGGCCTACAGAGGTCATTAATGTACCTAATGTATTTCGTGTTTCTATGGGTGATGTGGTTAGGCAGAACATACGTTCTGATGATTGGGATGTACACGCCATTGAATCACTGTTTTCTGATTTGAAATATTATGCCGCTTTTGATGCTGAAGATTTATATGAAAATGCGGCTAATTATGCGGAACAGTATTGTTTTCAACATTATGGCAATCATTTCCTGCATAAAGCAAATACATTTAGAAATTTTGTAAATTTTACCCAATGGGAACACTGTCCTACTCCCGAGTTCGGAAGTTCACAAACACTAGTTAACAAGTATTCTTATTTTACTGATTTCAGTGTTTCCGACCCGGCAGCGTTTTATTTTAAGGTGCTGCCTGAGTCTGCCGCAAAGGTTAGACTGACACACACAAAGCTACTTTATTCTAAGTCCTTTATGGACGAGTTGTCAATCAAAGGTTATGATGTATGGAAGGCTACTATTGATCTAAAGTCGGTTTGGGGTTCCAAGCCGTGGCAGGTACAGGGTACAGAGGCTTTGCATCGTGCTTGTCTTATACCAAATCATATTTTATTTTTAAATTCATCCATCTTCCAAACCACCTGTTTTGGATTGGCTACTTCTAAACAATTAAAGTCACCTTCTGTGCCGGATCTGGGCGCTTATCCCAATTGGGATAACCACACAGATCTATCCCTTACTGCTTTGCAATCCTTAGTTTCAAATACATCTTTCAACATTTCGAAATTTCATAGTGAGGGTTGGTTAGTTTGGCAAAGCAGTTCAGACGCCTGTCAACGTCGCTTTTTGGGACTGAAACCGGGGTATACTCAGGAACGCGTAGATCCTCGGTTTGAGTCGTCACATACTGTAACTACATACTCTGTGGGCAAGTTATGCCAATCTTGGCTGCGACATTCCACCTTGGCGTCTGTCAAAGTTCATTTATCACAATTACATGACAAAATAGATTTGAATGATTTTGTTAAGGGTCCTGTGGGTGGCAGAACAAAAAGGTGGGCGTATGCTATTTACAACGAAGTCTGGAAGTTGTCGCAGATTGAGGCAGCTTCCAGGTTGAGAGCTATTGACCAAGCAAACATGGAGAAGGTTTTAGCCGTTATAGATAATAGCATTAGCACTCTCTCTTCTAGGATTTATACATTAGATAATATTGTTTCTTCTGTTGTTGATATTGTGCATGATGATATGTCTGTGTTATATCATGGTCAAAACCAGTTGCGTTCTGTTATGCAGTTTGCATGGACATTGCAGACGTTAAAGGCGGGGAGAGTCCCTTGGGACTATCTTAACACTACATCGTTATTTCTTCCCTTTAACCTTATTGACAAGCAGCGATTTATGTCCATGAAGGATGCTACATATTCATTGTTACATATTGAAAAATTAGAACCATTGCCTTTTTCTGTAGCGGAGATCAATTCAGCTACGTGGTTAGTCCACGGATTGATAACTCTCCCTTTCGCGCTTTTTAAGTTCACTTCTTGTATGAAACATTATGCTTTGGGTAGATATGAACCGCTGGGCACCGCTTTCATACATGAGGTTTGGTCCCTCCCCTTTACGTATAGATGTACTAGGGACGGCACTGAGGTTTATTTGAAAGGCGAGGAATGTACCACGACACCAGACCATTCCTTGGTATGTAGGCACATTCAATTACACGGCGCATGCAATGTACAAGCCCCGAACTTAGCCTGCGTCCTACGAGGTATCCCAGTGCCTGTGATTACGCCTTCTTTCACGCTGCTTGCAAACGGTAGTTATTTAATTTTGAATAATGAAGCTTGCTGCGGGATGTTAGTGGGAATCCCGTACATAGTAACTGTCTCGCAGAAAGTTGTCTGCTGCAATAATGTTCTCTTTCCACCCCCGCATGGGCAGCTGGATGTTTCAATCTGGCCTTCGATTCCAACCTTGAAAGCAGAGTTCAACAAGTTGAGCAGAATAAGAGCTCTATTGTCCCAAAAAGAGGTGCCATTGACTTCCTCTCGTGAAACATTTGTCCTTCACGTTGCTAATACGCGCACTGAGGTACAGGCGCTTCTGAATACTGACCTCCCCCTACATTTCGGCACTTTGATCCAAACTATTTTTAATGCCTCGTCCACGACCGGCCTGGCTCATTTTTTTAAACTTGTGGGCTCGGGTCTCGTGACCTCTTTCAAAACTATTTTTGGTGTGATTCCGGCATTTTTTCATTCACTTTTCTCGAGCATCTTTGGAGGTGTTCCGCTGCTTCTGGCGCTGGTGGCAGGTGTGCTGCTTTTACTTTTCATACTACGGAATGGCTGCTCCTTCTGTGCCACACGAGCGCCTGTCCCGCCTGCATCTTCTTCGTGATAGGATGCTTGACTTTTATGGAACTCTGCCGTTGGCGACCTTAAGCCTGGCATATGGATTATCCTTCAGGTATTCCTACTTCACCTGCGTGCAGCCTGTGTTTCACTGCCTGGATTGTCCCTTTGAATGGCCTTTGGATTTGTGCTTGACCAACCTGGTGTCTCCGGTGCCGGATTTCGATCGACTGATGAGGCCCTTAGTGTCTCACGAGTTGGCCTGTTCTGGTGTCCGGATTATGGCCTGTGGTGCGGCGCATGGTATCCTGGGTAATTGGGACATCTCAACAGCTGCCTACAACTTCTTGGCTATGAGCTATTTGGAGGAACATTCCGGGTGCCCTCTGATCGTGCTAGAGGCTCCGATGGTTGATGAACACGTATGTTCCTTTTCGTTGATGGATTGGATGGCTGAGACTTTCAGTGGACCTGCAAACGATTTTTTGTTGGAAGCAGTGGCCACATATGCTGCCTATACATTCATGGATTAACTGGACAGTCGTCCTTTGCGCCTGTGCTATTGGACAGCACTCTAGCGCACCATTTCTTCTTTTCTTTCTCTTTTTTTCCTGATGGTCGTTTTGAGTTTTTTTTTTACTTCCATTTTTTCATTCAAAAAAAAGCCCTGGTTTATATTTTTTGTAGTTTCGGACTTTGGCGCATTCTGAAACTCTGCATTGGTTACGCCTTGTTCTGCTCTGACGACACTGAACTCTGCGTTCTCTCTTTTCTTGCCTATTCAATAGTGCTTCGATCAAGGGGGCGTGTAGTGAGTTCTTCCTGAATACGCACATACATTGTTAAGTTAGCATAACCACGTTAGATGTTAGAATGCCATCTTTCTGCTTTTGCACACGACACTGCGTTTACATGTTATTTCTTAAATAAACTGCTGACTCGAGACTTGCTTCACACGAGAGCAATCTGTTGTTACCATCCCAAGCTCTGCGCAGCGACCTTGGTCTGTACATGGTGTGACAAACAGTCTGGAATATTACACAATGCATGTTTTCCACTCTAGGTTGATCGACCCACTATTTAGCCATAACACACGCGCAGCTGCACATACCTGAAAGTTGGTGCTTTTAATATCACAGACATCATGTTTATTATTCAGACCGAAGACGAGCCTTCCTGCGAGAAGTCTCCTGATGCTCCTGTGATGTGATTTCACTAAGCTGATCTTTGAGGTATGGGGTCCCCTATTCAAGCCTAAGAGACCTTCTATTAGCATAATAATAATATTAGCTTCTTAGTCAAGGGAAGGTGGTAGTATCCACTGTCATTATAATATGATCACCCCTTTTATATTCTATGGTATTGTAACTATGTTGCTGGTTTTGATATTATTCATTTGTCTGCTTGTATTAGCCAAAGTACTGCATCTTAGGACACGTGGTCTATAAAAATAAACCCCTTTTATTTACAAACGTGTCTCTGTTGATTATTGTTGTGGACTGATGTGAGAATAATATACGAACAGGTATTTCCGATTCCCACCATTCCTGAGAGTACACTGAGTCGCTTGTTCTGGGTTGTCTATTCATTGGGATCTCTGAGCTAAATCTTGGATAACGAATGGGACACTTATGCTAGCCGGATACTGGGTTCTGGGTTCTGAGGTGAGTTTCTGGTACACCACAATTCACTGAGGTCCTGGGGTTCTAAGCATAGTTCTGTGTATAAGCAGAATCCCTACAACAGAACCAGGCCAGCAGAGCAGCTCTAGAGGCATAGAACCTGGTCAGCAGAGCTGCTTTAGAGCCAGAGAACCAGGTCAGCAGAGCTGCTGTAGAGCCAGAGAACCAGGTCAGCAGAGCTGCTCTTGAGCCTAAGAACCAGGTCAGCAGAGCTGCTTTAAAGCCAGAGAACCTGATCAGCAGACCTGCTTTAGAGCCAGAGAACCAGGTCAGCAGAGCTGCTGTAGAGCCAGAGAACCAGGTCAGCAGAGCTGCTCTTGAGCCTAAGAGCCAGATCAGCAGACCTGCTTTAGAGCCATAGAACCAGGTCAGCAGTGCTGCTTTAGAGTCAGAGAACAGGGTCAGCAGAGCCGTTGTACAGCCAGAGAACCAGGTCAGCAGAGCTGCTCCAGAGCCTAAGAACCAGGTCAGCAGAGCTGCTCTAGAGCCAGAGAACCAGGTCAGCAGAGCTGCCTCAGGGCTAGAGAAACAGGTCAGCAGAGCTACTTTAGAGGGAGAGAATCAGATCAGCATAGCTGCTTTAGAGGGAGAGAACCAGATCTGCAGAGCTGCTTTAGAGCCAGAGAACCAGGTCAGCAGAGTCGTTGTAGAGCCAGAGAACCAGGTCAGCAGAGCCGTTGTTTAGCCAGAAAACCAGGTAAGCAGAGCTGCTCTAGAACCTAAGAACCAGGTCAGCAGGACTGCTTTAGAGCCAGGGAACCAGGTCAGCAGAGCTGCTATAGAGGGAGAAAACAAGGTCAGCTGAGCTGCTTTAGCGCCAGAGAACCAGGTCAGCAGAGCTGCTTTAGAGCCATAGAACCAGGTCAGCAGAGCTGCTCTAGAGGCTAAGAACCAGGTCAGCAGAGCTGCTCTAGAGGGAGAGAACCAGGTCAGCAGAGCTGCATTAGAGCCAGAGAACCAGGTCAGCAGAGCTGCTTTAGAGCCAGAGAACGAGGTCAGCAGAGCTGCTTTAGAGGCAGAGAACCAGGTCAGTAGAGCTGCTGTCGAGCCAGAGAAACCAGGTCAGCAGAGCTGCTTTAGAGGGAGAGAACCAGGTCAGCAGAGCTGCTTTAGAGCCAGAGAACCAGGTCAGCAGAGCTGCTTTAGAAACAGAGAACCAGTGCAGCAGAGCTGCTTTAGATCCAGAGAAACAGGTCAGCAGAGCGGCTATAGAGCCAGAGAACCAGGTCAGCAGAGCTGCTCTAGAGCCTAAGAAACAGGTCAGCAGAGCTGCTCTAGAGGCAGAGAACCGGGTCATCCGAGCCTCTGTAGAGCCAGAGAACCAGGTCAGCAGAGCTGCTCTAGAGCCTAAGAACCAGGTCAGCAGAGCTGCTCTAGAGCCTGAGAACCGGGTCAGCAGAGCTGCTGTAGAGCCAGGTAACTGTGTCAGCAGAGCTGCTGTAGAGCCAGAGAAGCAGGTCAGCAGAGCTGCTTTAGAGCCAGAGAACCAGGTGAGCAGAGCTGTTTTAGAGCCATAGAAGTGACAGAAAACCAGGTCTGCAGAGCCATTGTAGAGCCAGAGAACCAGGTCAGCGGAGCTGCTATAGAGCCAGTGAACCACGTCAGCAGAGCCGCTGTAGAGCCAGAGACCCAGGTCAGCAGAGCTGCTCTAGAGCCAGAGATCCAGGTCAGCAGACCGGTTGTAGATCCAGAGAACCAGATCGGCAAAGCTGCTCTAGAGGCAGAGAACCAGGTCAGCAGAGCCGTTGTAGAGCCAGAGAACCAGGTCAGCAGAGCTAATGTAGAGCCAGAGAACCAGGTCAGCAAAGCCGTTGTAGAGCCAGAGTAGCAGATCAGCAAAACTGTTTAAGAGCCACAGAAACAGATCCGCAGAGCCATTGTAGAGCCAGAGAACCAGGTCAGCAGCGCTGCTGTAGAGCCAGAGAACCAGGTCACCAGAGCTGCTCTTGAGCCTAAGAACCAGGTCAGCAGAGCTGCTTTAGAGCCAGAGAACCAGATCAGGAGAGCTGCTTTAGAGCCATAGAACCAGGTCAGCAGAGCTGCTTTAGAGCCAGAGAACCAGGTCCGCAGAGCCGTTGTACAGCCAGACAACCAGGTCAGCAGAGCTGCTTTAGAGCCAGAGAACCAGGTCCGCAGAGCCGTTGTACAGCCAGAGAACCAGGTCAGCAGATCTGGTTTAGAGCCATAGAACCAGGTCAGCAGAGCTGCTTTAGAGCCAGCGAACCAGGTCAGCAGAGCCGTTATAGAGCCAGAGAACCAGGTCAGCAGAGCTGCTCTAGAGCCAGACAACCAGGTCAGCAGAGATGCTTTAGAGCCAGAGAAACAGGTCAGCAGAGCTGCTTTAGAGGGAGTGAACCAGATCTGCAGAGCTGCTTTAGAGCCAGAGAACCAGGTCATCAGATCCATTGTAGAGCTAGAGAACCAGGTCAGCAGATCTGCTTTAGAGCCTAAGAACCAGGTCAGCAGAACTGCTCTTGAGCCACAGAGCCAGGTCAGGAGAGCTGCTTTAGAGTCAGAGAACCAGGTCAGCAGAGGTGCTATAGAGGGAGAGAACCAGGTCAGCAGAGGTGCTTTAGCGCCAGAGAACCACGTCAGCAGAGCTGCTTTAGAGCCAGAGAATCAGGTCACCAGAGCTGCTTTAGAGCCAGAAAATCAGGTCAGCAGAGCTGCTTTAGAGCCAGAGAACCAGGTCAGCAGAGCTGCTCAAGAGCCTAAGAACCAGGTCAGCAGAGCTGATCTAGAGCCAGAGAACCAGGTCTGCAGAGCTCCTTAAGAGCCAGAGAACCAGGTCAGCAGAGCAGTTGTAGAGCCATAGAACCAGTTCAGCAGACCTGCTCTAGAACCTAAAAACCAGGTCAGCAGAGCTGCTCTCGAGCCAGAGAACCAGGTCGGGAGAGCTGCTTTAGAGCCAGAGAACCACACCAGCAGAGCTGCTTTAGAATCAGAGAACCAGGTCAGCAGAGCTGCTTTAGAGCCAGAGAACCAGGTCAGCCTAGCCGTTGTAGTGTCAGAGAACCAAGTCAGCAGAGCTGCTCTAGAGCCTAAGAACCAGGCCAGCAGAGTAGCTCTAGAGGCATAGAACCTGGTCAGCAGAGCTGCTTTAGAGCCAGAGAATCGGGTCAGAAGAGCTGCTTTAGAGCCAGAGAACCAGGTCTGTAGAGCTGTTGTAGAGCCAGAGAACCAGGTCAGCAGAGCTGCTCTAGAGCCTAAGAACCAGGCCAGCAGAGCTGCTCTAGAGCCAGAGAACCAGGTCAGCAGAGCCGCTTTAGAGCCAGACAACCAAATCAGCAGAGCCGCTTTAGAGCCAGAGAACCAGGTCTGCAGAGCCGTTGTAGAGCCAGAGAACCAGGTCAGCAGAGCTGCTCTAGAGCCAGAGAAACAGGTCAGCAGAGTCGCTGTAGAGCCAGAGATCCAGGTCAGCAGAGCCGTTGTAGAGCCAGAGAACCAGATCAGCAAAGCTGCTCTAGAGAAGGAAGAACCAGGTCAGCAGAGTCGTTGTAGAGCCAGAGAAACAAGTCAGCAGAGCTGCTCTAAAGCCAGAGAAACAGGTCAGCATAGCCGTTGTAGAGTCAGAGAACCAGATCATCAAAGCTGTTTTAGAGTCAGAGAATCAGGTCAGCAGTGCCGTTGTACAGCCAGAGAACCAGGATAGCAGAGCTGCTGTTGAGCCAGAGAACCAGGTCAGCAGAGCTGCTGTAGAGCCAGAGAACCAGGTCAGCAGATCTGGTTTAGAGCCATAGAACCAGGTCAGCAGAGCTGCGTTAGAGCCAGTGAACCAGGTCAGCAGAGCCGTTATAGAGCCAGAGAACCAGGTCAGCAGAGCTGCTCTAGAGCCAGACAACCAGGTCAGCAGAGATGCTTTAGAGCCAGAGAAACAGGTCAGCAGAGCTGCTTTAGAGGGAGTGAACCAGATCTGCAGAGCTGCTTTAGAGCCAGAGAACCAGGTCATCAGATCCATTGTAGAGCTAGAGAACCAGGTCAGCAGATCTGCTTTAGAGCCTAAGAACCAGGTCAGCAGAACTGCTCTTGAGCCACAGAACCAGGTCAGGAGAGCTGCTTTAGAGTCAGAGAACCAGGTCAGCAGAGGTGCTATAGAGGGAGAGAACCAGGTCAGCAGAGGTGCTTTAGCGCCAGAGAACCACGTCAGCAGAGCAGCTTTAGAGCCAGAGAATCAGGTCACCAGAGCTGCTTTAGAGCCAGAGAACCAGGTCAGCAGAGCTGCTCAAGAGCCTAAGAACCAGGTCAGCCGAGCTGCTCTAGAACCAGAGAACCAGGTCAGCAGAGCTGCTTTAGAGCGAGAGAACCAGGTCAGCAGAGCTGATCTAGAGCCAGAGAACCAGGTCTGCAGAGCTCCTTAAGAGCCAGAGAACCAGGTCAGCAGAGCAGTTGTAGAGCCATAGAACCAGTTCAGCAGACCTGCTCTAGAACCTAAAAACCAGGTCAGCAGAGCTGCTCTCGAGCCAGAGAACCAGGTCGGGAGAGCTGCTTTAGAGCCAGAGAACCATGTCAGCAGAGGTGCTATAGAGGGAGAGAACCAGCTCAGTAGAGGCACTTTAGTGCCAGAGAACCACACCAGCAGAGCTGCTTTAGAATCAGAGAACCAGGTCAGCAGAGCTGCTTTAGAGCCAGAGAACCAGGTCAGCCTAGCCGTTGTAGTGCCAGAGAACCAAGTCAGCAGAGCTGCTCTAGAGCCTAAGAACCAGGCCAGCAGAGTAGCTCTAGAGGCATAGAACCTGGTCAGCAGAGCTGCTTTAGAGCCAGAGAATCGGGTCAGAAGAGCTGCTTTAGAGCCAGAGAACCAGGTCTGTAGAGCTGTTGTAGAGCCAGAGAACCAGGTCAGCAGAGCTGCTCTAGAGCCTAAGAACCAGGCCAGCAGAGCTGCTCTAGAGCCAGAGAACCAGGTCAGCAGAGCTGCTTTAGAGCCAGACAACCAAATCAGCAGAGCCGCTTTAGAGCCAGAGAACCAGGTCTGCAGAGCTGTTGTAGAGCCAGAGAACCAGGTCAGCAGAGCTGCTCTAGAGCCAGAGAAACAGGTCAGCAGAGTCGCTGTAGAGCCAGAGATCCAGGTCAGCAGAGCCGTTGTAGAGCCAGAGAACCAGATCAGCAAAGCTGCTCTAGAGCCAGAGAACCAGGTCAGCAGAGCCGTTGTAGAGCCAGAGAAACAAGTCAGCAGAGCTGCTCTAAAGCCAGAGAAACAGGTCAGCAAAGCCGTTGTAGAGTCAGAGAACCAGATCAGCAGTGCCGTTGTACAGCCAGAGAACCAGGAATAGCAGAGCTGCTGTAGAGCCAGAGAACCAGGTCAGCAGAGCTGCTCTAGAGTCTAAGAACCAAATCAGCAGAGATGCTTTAGAGCCAGAGAACCAGATCAGCAGACCTGCTTTAGAGCCATAGAACAAGGTCAGCAGACCTGCTTTAGAGCCAGAGAATCAGATCAGCAGAGCTGTTGTACAGCCAGAGAACCAGGTCAGCAGAGCTGCTCCAGAGCCAGAGAATCAGGTTAGAAGAGCTGCTTCAGAGATAGAGAAACAGGTCAGCTGACCTGCTTTAGAGGGAGAGAACTAGATCAGCAGAGCTGCTTTAGAGGGAGAGAAACAGGTCAGCAGAGCTGCTTTAGAGGGAGAGAACCAGATCAGCAGAGCTGCTTTAGAGGGAGAGAACCAGATTAGCAGAGCTGCTTTAGAGCCAGAGAACCAGGTCAGCAGAGCCGTTGTAGAGCCAGAGTACCAGGTCAGCAGAGCCGTTGTACAGCCAGAGAACCAGGTCAGCAGAGCTGCTCTAGAGCCAGAGAACCAGGTCAGAAGAGATGCTTCAGAGCTAGAGAAACAGGTCAGCAGAGCTGCTTTAGAGAGAGAGAACCAGATCAGCAGGCATGCTTTAGAGGGAGAGAACCAGATCAGCAGAGCTGCTTTAGAGCCAGAGAACCAGGTCAGCAGAGCCGTTGTAGAGCCAGAGAACCAGGGCGGCAGAGCCGTTGTAGAGCCAGAAAACCAGGTAAGCAGAGCTGCTTTAGAGCCAGGGAACCATGTCAGCAGAGATGCTATAGAGGGAGAAAACCAGGTCAGCTGAGCCGCTTTAGTGCCAGAGAACCAGGTCAGCAGAGCTGCTTTAGAGCCATAGAACCAGGTCAGCAGAGCTGCTCTAGAGCCTAAGAACCGGGTCAGCAGAGCTGCTCTAGAGGGAGAGAACCAGGTCAGCAGAGCTTCTTTAGAGCCAGAGAACCATGTCAGCATAGCTGCTTTAGAGCCAGAGAATGAGGTCAGCAGAGCTGCTTTAGAGGTAGAGAACCAGGTCAGCAGAGCTGCTGTTGAGCCAGAGAAACCAGGTCAGCAGAGCTGCGCTAGAGGGAGAGAACCAGGTCAGCAGAGCTGCTTTAGAGCCAGAGAACCAAGTCAGCAGAGCTGCTTTAGAACCAGAGAACGAGGTCAGCAAAGCGGTTGTAGAGAAAGAAAACCAGATGAGGAAACCTGTTTTAGAGCCAGAGAAACAGGTCAGCAGAGCTGCTTTAGAGCCAGAGAACCAGGTCAGCAGAGCTGGTCTAGAGCCAGAGAAACAGGTCAGCAAAGCCGTTGTAGAGAAAGAGAATCAGATGAGCAAAGCTGTTTTAGAACCAGAGAAACAGGTCAGCAGAGCTGCTCTAGAGCCTAAGAACCAGGTCAGCAGAGCTGCTTTAGAGCCAAATAACCAGATCAGCAGACCTGCTTTAGAGCCAGAGAACCAGGTCAGCAGAGCTGCTGTAGAGCCAGAGAACCAGGTCAGCAGAGCTGCTCTTGAGCCTAAGAACCAGGTCAGCAGAGCTGCTTTAGAGCCAGAGAACCAGATCAGCAGACCTGCTTTAGAGCCAGAGAACCAGGTCATCAGAGCTGCTGTAGAGCCAGAGAACCAGGTCAGCAGAGCTGCTCTTGAGCCTAAGAACCAGATCAGCAGACCTGCTTTAGAGCCATAGAACCAGGTCAGCAGAGCTGCTTTAGAGCCAGAGAACAGGGTCAGCAGAGCCGTTGTACAGCCAGAGAACCAGGTCAGCAGAGCTGCTCCAGAGCCTAAGAACCAGGTCAGCAGAGCTGCTCTAGAGCCAGAGAACCAGGTCAGCAGAGCTGCCTAAGGGCTAGAGAAACAGGTCAGCAGAGCTACTTTAGAGGGAGAGAACCAGATCAGCATAGCTGCTTTAGAGGGAGAGAACCAGATCTGCAGAGCTGCTTTAGAGCCAGAGAACCAGGTCAGTGGAGTCTTTGTAGAGCCAGAGAACCAGGTCAGCAGAGCCGTTGTTTAGCCAGAAAACCAGGTAAGCAGAGCTGCTCTAGAGCCTCAGAACCAGGTCAGCAGGGCTGCTTTAGAGCCAGGGAACCAGGTCAGCAGAGTTGTTATAGAGGGAGAAAACCAGGTCAGCTGAGCTGCTTTAGCGCCAGAGAAGCAGGTCAGCAGAGCTGCTTTAGAGCCATAGAACCAGGTCAGCAGAGCTGCTCTAGAGGCTAAGAACCAGGTCAGCAGAGCTGCTCTAGAGGGAGAGAACCAGATTAGCAGAGCTGCATTAGAGCCAGAGAACCAGGTAAGCAGAGCTGCTTTAGAGCCAGAGAACGAGGTCAGCAGAGCTGCTTTAGAGGCAGAGAACCAGGTCAGTAGAGCTGCTGTCGAGCCAGAGAAACCAGGTCAGCAGAGCTGCTTTAGAGGGAGAGAACCAGGTCAGCAGAGCTGCTTTAGAGCCAGAGAACCAGGTCAGCAGAGCTGCTTTAGAAACAGAGAACCAGTGCAGCAGAGCTGCTTTAGATCCAGAGAAACAGGTCAGCAGAGCGACTATAGAGCCAGAGAACAAGGTCAGCAGAGCCTCTTTAGATCTAGAGAACCAGGTCAGCAGAGCTGCTTTAGAGCCAGAGATCCAGGTCAGCAGAGCTACTCTAGAGCCTAAGAAACAGGTCAGCAGAGCTGCTCTAGAGGCAGAGAACCGGGTCAGCCAAGCCTCTCTAGAGCCAGAGAACCAGGTCAGCAGAGCTGCTCTAGAGCCTAAGAACCAGGTCAGCAGAGCTGCTCTAGAGCCTGAGAACCGGGTCAGCAGAGCTGCTCTAGAGCCAGGTAACTGTGTCAGCAGAGCTGCTGTAGAGCCAGAGAAGCAGGTCAGCAGAGCTGCTTTAGAGCCAGAGAACCAGGTGAGCAGAGCTGTATTAGAGCCATAGAAGTGACAGAAAACCAGGTCTGCAGAGCCATTGTAGAGCCAGAGACCCAGGTCAGCAGAGCTGCTATAGAGCCAGAGAAACCAGGTCAGCAGAGCCGCTGTAGAGCCAGAGACCCAGGTCAGCAGAGCTGCTCTAGAGCCAAAGATCCAGGTCAGCAGACCGGTTGTAGAGCCAGAGAACCAGATCAGCAAAGCTGCACTAGAGGCAGAGAACCAGGTCAGCAGAGCCGTTGTAGAGCCAGAGAACCAGGTCAGCAGAGCAAATGTAGAGCCAGAGAACCAGGTCAGCAAAGCCGTTGTAGAGCCAGAGAACCAGATCAGCAAAACTAGACAGTTATAGGATAAAGCAGCAGGGTTATAAGTGAGTGCACAGCCTGGACTTGTCACTAAGCAGTAGTGAGAGTATTGCCCACCTCAAATGGCCAGCTGCTTGGATGACCATAAATATAACATATGTACACAAGTATGAGAGGCAACACAAAACCAAAATTATTGTATGGTTTCAAAGTGAAAACTGAATGCTGAGTCCTCACAGCGGTTGAGTATTTTCATATGTTCTTTATTCCAAAATTCGGTGCAACCAAATCCGCAGCCAACGCGTTTCGCCCAAGCATGGGCTTCTTCAAGGCTGTTTAGAGATCATACAAATGCAATATTTGTAAAATTTCATAAATGTATAAAGAGTGGCTGCACAAACACAAATAGTGTGATGAAGAAACGTCAAAGAGTGCAGGAAAAGGAAAGGACTGTGAGAAACAAAGGAAGAGCATGAGGCGGCACAGCGCGTAAAAAACACAAGTTACTAAAAAGCAACCACTGTGCCTAACGAACGGAGTTAGAGAAAGATAAGTGAGTAGCCCCAGGTCCAAAGAGTTGGACTAAGAGAATGTTACGTCCAGAAATAGAAAAGCTAGGTTAAAAAGCATGGAGAAGTCGCTTACCAAGGTTAATAGAACGTAAGCACACGTCAAAAAATTCACATAATAGTGTGACGAAAACAGCTGGACCCAGTATTGTGTCTGTAAAATTAAGACAGCACAATAAATAGTGCATCAAGAGTCAAACAATAATTGGAAATGATCATGGCGTAGGAACACAGTAGTGTCAACTCACCTTACTAGGTGATTAACCAGTGAGTATTGTAAGTCCGTTTGGTGTGTAACTTCAAAGGTGTACAATGCGAGGCTCTGACTAATCAGATCTGTTAGAAAAAACAAAAGCAACGCAACGTTACGTAAATGTTGACATATGTCCCGTGTCCAGCCACATATGAGAATATTAACACGGATATCAATTATAAGAAACAGCTGTTCTACAGGCAAAACCACCAGTTCAGTAAGCCGCTTCCACGTAACCTCAAAATGTATAAATAAGCTTCCATACCACGTTGTAGGAGAGTAGGGTCTGCTATCCTATGGTCACCCCAAATTTTTGCTTTTTGCTTCACTGGTTTTTGACATATTGAGGCTGTGGGCCTGCTAATCAGACCCCCAGCCTGCTGTTCTCTCTAACTAAATTGACACTATGCACCCTAGGTGCATAACCAATTGGAAGTGGATCACCCTGTGAGCCCCTGTACCAGTGTACACTAGGTACCCAGGGCATTGGTGTATCTAAGGCCTGCCAGGGGCTGAAGCATGTATTATGCCACCCCTGGCTTGGCCTAACAAATTTGACACAACTGGCTGATCACTCAGCTGGGGTAAGTTGGTGTAACCACCTCTTACTTAGGTATAGTATACCTATACCTAACCTTAAAATGGAACACATGGTAACCTATAAGTCACTCCTATGGCAGGCCTTGACAATCCTGAAGGCAGAGTGCTTGGTTCCATGTGAGATGGTGCTCTGGCATGAGCTGAGCCTGTCTGCAGTGGTCGGAACAACTTCCTTCTACCGTTTCCAGATATCGTCATACCATATACTCTTAAGTGCATTATGAACCTCGCGGTTAAATGCTATCTTTGGTTTGGCTTTATCAAAACATGTCGAGTAAGGTGTCATACGAATTGGAATACTAACCCCTCGCCAATTCTGGCGACGGGGTTAGCATTCCACCCTTCTAGAGGACACGACATGTACAGTACCTGAAACCCGGGTAAAATCAGACATAGCCTCAGCTCCACAAAATGAATGCTGCCACCACAGACACAAGTCTGCCCTCCTGCTGCTGGGAGTCCTTCCAGCTTGGGAGGTGTGGACAAAGGGTTTCCTGCCAGGGGAGGTGCGAGCACCACCCCAGACAGGATTTTGTGTATTGGTCAGGTTGGGCTTGAAAGAAACCAGACATGCCTGAGGCTCACAAGGAGCCTCGGTGCATATGCCAGTTCAATCCGGTCCTGGGGCACACCAGCCCCGGACCTGGGGCGAGCTGGACAAAGGATTGGGGGTGTAACCACCCCCCTTCCTGGTCCCACCCTTAGGGAGGGACCTAGCAGGTAGTCCGGCCCCTAGAATCCGCTTAAAGGTAGGAGCTGTGTCCTAAGACTTCAGACATCCTGGAATCAACTTAACCACAAGAAGACAGGAACTTCGACGCTCTGCTGCACAGAGGACTGAAGGAAAATCTCCCCTATGGTCAGGGAGTGACCATCTTGCTAGCGCAAGCACCAACCAGCTATTGAACGTCTGCTTTGCCGCCACCTCCAGCCGGAGCCCGAGCCCAGAGCCCGACAAGACCTGGACCTCCAGACCTCTCACCGCCCGATCCACAGTCCCTGCAAAGAAGGAACCCTTGGAGGCACCGAGACACGTGGAGCCAGCCATCTTGAAAGACCGACGACAAGCTGCAAGCGCAGCGACAGAGGCTCCCTCCAAGTTGTGCTTTGGGTCCTGAGAAGCCCAACCACCGAGCAGCATCTGCACCAAAGGTGAGCCCTCCAGCATCTCCACGATCTGCGTGGGGCCCCTCTGCACTTTGCATCTCAACGCGCCTGCCCGGTCCCTGGCCCGTTGGCTAGTGGCCATTTTGGCGACCTATTTGAAAATCAACAATGCTGGTCTGATTGCTCCAGACTGGCCCTAGCTGCCCCTCAAAAGAGCAGCCCCTCTGACCTTGCTGGTCAGAACAATCAGCTTTCTTGAACTTCCACGACTCCTGCCTTTGCCAAGGCTTGTTTGCTTCTTTCGAGTCGCCGACACCGCCAACAGCGAGAGCCTGCGTGGGACAGCTCGTGACCCAACTTCTGGATGTCGTCGACCTTCAGGGACCACGTGGCTGCGGAGACAAGCTACACCTAACCACCTGTTTGCACCCGACATCGCCTGGTACCTACCTGGTGCCACGCCGGTCACTGGCAAGTGACTGTGAACACTGTCCCCTCTGCTTTCAGGTCTTCTACAACTCCGATCCACCCTTGGATCCAACGCAGCTCTTCTGGACCGACCGCCTGCCGCATCTTTGTCATCAGGCTCCATTGAATCGATAGAAGAAACCCGACCCACTTCGAGACCTATGCACCCGCTTCCTGTAGGTGAGGTAAAGCTGGCACTCCGGTGCCCAAGTGTAGAGAATCATCTCTAGTGTCTGTGTTTCGAATCTTAAGATCGTAGTCCACCCAGAAGACCCTTTCTGCAGTAACTTTCTAACTTTTACGCACCCATTGAAAACCTATGGGAGCACGCGTGTGACTTTCCTCACTGCACGCGCAATCCGTGGACCTCCTGGTCACTAACTGAAGTTAGCTCCTTGTAGGCCCAGCGATTCTAGAGGCCCTAGGCCTTTTCCCTTTCCTGTTTGTGGTACTTATACCACTATTTTAGTATATGGTTTGAGTGGCCACCAGGGCCCATCCATATAAAGTGCAACTTCTGTATATTATAACGTTGTCTTGTTTAACGATTTGTGCTCCTGTGCTCATAAAGAGTCTAGGGGATACTTTGAGAAATAAATACATATATATTTTGAATATATATCTGTGTGGTGTCCTTTTATTGGTATAAAGGGGGGTTACATTTGGTAAAACAGCCTGCTTAACACGCTTTAACGAGTTTAGCCTCAAAGACTGCTTAGCCTACGCTACCACTAGGGCAGCTAGTCCGAAAAGGTTGACTTACAACCACACCATAAGGGTTGCTTGGCATGGTACAAGGTGGTCACTTTAACTAGTGAACATCATATACCAGGCCAACTTCTCACACACGTGAACCACAGTAACAGAAAACGGCCATGAAAATCACGGAAACCTTCAGGTTTCGTAAAGTGAAGTCCCAACCGGTTGGATTCCTACAAGGCAATTGCTGACCCGTGTATTGTCAGAGTTACACATCCGCCTATTTACAGTCATACACGGAAACCTCAGGCAAGGAAAAAGGCACCTAAAAACACTGGCTACCAAGTATGTTCGCATTGATCTAAAATGCTGCAGAGTATCCCTAGCCTGGGAAAAGACAAAAACTACCAGCCATTCGTTACCACAAAAAGACAAAGGTGACTCTGCCCATGAGAGCATCCAAAGTCCGACCTGCTCGTGTCCCCCATCAAACACTTACTTTGTGAAACTCAATGTGTAGAATTCAGCCGAAGTCCGAGGCGCCATGAATCCCGTCGTGCTGAAACGGTTACCTTGGCAATGGCAACGCCCATGCATTTATACTAACGCGCCAAACAGGTAATGTCCGGTGTGCGACGGTGACGAGTGCTAGAAGACTAGAGCGCGTCACTGACTGAAATCCTCCATATTGGAGTAGTTCCGGTAGGTCGTATAAGTCATCTGACTAACGTGTTCAATGTGTTGAGATGGTTACCTAGGCAATGGCAACGCCCATAAAATACAACTAACGCGCCAAGCAGGTTAAGTCCAGTATGTGATAGTGACGGATGCTGGAGTATTAGAGCGCGTCACAGACTGGAATCCTCCATAATGTAGTAGTTCCGGTTTGTCGTGTAAGTAATCTAAAAACCGTGTTTGATGTGAGCGGACACAGTGACGCACAGACATATGGAGGTAACGGGTGACAAGGTAAACAACAAGGTTGACTGTTGTCCAGTACCATGGACAGAATGGTCTTGCCGTGTCTACCCGCAATAAGCAAATTACGTATAGAAAACCTGAGTATGACGCACATGAGTATTGCCAGAAAATGGCAGTAAGTGCAACCTGTGTGTCTGATATATTCAGTACCACACGTCCGACCTCAAATCGAAGGTAGGTAGTGAAATGGCTGGAAAAACGGAAGCTATTTAACGTGGGGCGGTCCGCGCAAATGTAAAAAAAAGGTAAAAACACGAGGTAAGCGACTAAAGATCAGAATTAAAAAGGGCCATAAAAAGACCCATATTTATGCTGAACCATTCAGGAGTAGAGCATAAGCAGATCGTCTGTAGAGAGACTCGGACTCTATTCAAAGAGGGAAAGGATACGAACAAGTAGGTGTATTCGAATATCAAGTTTTGTGGCAATAGTATCCAGAAATGGGAGGAAAGGCAAGTCTAAAGTTAAAATTTTTTTATAGTTGCCCAGGAGAAATATAGTAAAGGAAGCTGTGGTTGACTAGTACTATTAGAGTCAAAAAGAGGGGTCATTGCAGTGAGAGAGACAACGACTGTAGGATGACAGGAACTCACTGTGAAGCATACTATTACAGCAATGTCATAGTAGTATAAACGTTCATGTTGCAGAAATAGGCTAGGTTACATTCCACCTGTCAACACCAGTAAGTTGTGACCACAAGGTAACAGTATTAGCAAACAGGTTGAAAGCATAGTAATGATACATCAACGACACACCCAATAAACATAAGTTGTACACTCTGAATAAAGAGAGTAGTGGAAAATGGAACATAGAGATAACGAAAATGTCCATACGTTATGTTTTAACATACACAATCTCATACATTGCATGAACGTACAAGCGGCTTACTGAACTGGCGGTTTTGCCTGTAGAACAGCTGTTTCTTATAATTGATATCCGTGTTAATATTCTCATCTGTGGCTGGACACCGGGACATGTCAACATTTACGCAACTTTGCGTTGCTTTTGTTTTTTCTAACAGATCTGATTAGTCAGAGCCTCGCATTGTACACCTTTGAAGTTACACACCAAACGGACTTACAATACTCACTGGTTAATCACCTAGTAAGGTGAGTTGACACTACTGTGTTCCTACGCCATGATCATTTCCAATTATTTTTTGACTCTTGATGCACTATTTATTGTGCTGTCTTAATTTTACAGACACAATACTGGGTCCAGCTGTTTTCGTCACACTATTATGTGAATTTTTTGACGTGTGCTTACGTTCTATTAACCTTGGTAAGCGACTTCTCCATGCTTTTTAACCTAGCTTTTCTATTTCTGGACGTAACATTCTCTTAGTCCAACTCTTTGGACCTGGGGCTACTCACTTATCTTTCTCTAACTCCGTTCGTTAGGCACAGTGGTTGCTTTTTAGTAACTTGTGTTTTTTACGCGCTGTGCCGCCTCATGCTCTTCCTTTGTTTCTCACAGTCCTTTCCTTTTCCTGCACTCTTTGACGTTTCTTCATCACACTATTTGTGTTTGTGCAGCCACTCTTTATACATTTATGAAATTTTACAAATATTGCATTTGTATGATCTCTAAACAGCCTTGAAGAAGCCCATGCTTGGGCGAAACGCGTTGGCTGCGGATTTGGTTGCACCGAATTTTGGAATAAAGAACATATGAAAATACTCAACCGCTGTGTGGACTCAGCATTCAGTTTTCACTTTGAAACCATACAATACTTTTGGTTTTGTGTTGCCTCTCATACTTGTGTACATAGATCAGCAAAACTGTTTAAGAGCCAGAGAAACAGATCCGCAGAGCCATTGTAGAGCCAGAGAACCAGGTCAGCAGAGCTGCTGTAGAGCCAGAGAAACAGGTCACCAGAGCTGCTCTTGAGCCTAAGAACCAGGTCAGGAGAGCTGCTTTAGAACCATAGAACCAGGTCAGCAGAGCTGCTTTAGAGCCAGAGAACCAGGTCCGCAGAGCCGTTGTACAGCCAGACAACCAGGTCAGCAGAGCTGCTTTAGAGCCAGAGAACCAGGTCCGCAGAGCCGTTGTACAGCCAGAGAACCAGGTCAGCAGATCTGGTTTAGAGCCATAGAACCAGGTCAGCAGAGCTGCTTTAGAGCCAGCGAACCAGGTCAGCAGAGCCGTTATAGAGCCAGAGAACCAGGTCAGCAGAGCTGCTCTAGAGAAAGACAACCAGGTCTGCAGAGCTGCTTTAGAGCCAGAGAAACAGGCCAGCAGAGCTGCTTTAGAGGGAGTGAACCAGATCTGCAGAGCTGCTTTAGAGACAGAGAACCAGGTCAGCAGATCCATTGTAGAGCTAGAGAACCAGGTCAGCAGATCTGCTTTAGAGCCTAAGAACCAGGTCAGCAGAACTGCTCTTGATCCAGAGAACCAGGACAGGAGAGCTGCATTAGAGTCAGAGAACCAGGTCAGCAGAGGTGCTATAGAGGGAGAGAACCAGGTCAGCAGAGGTGCTTTAGCGCCAGAGAACCACGTCAGCAGAGCTGCTTTAGAGCCAGAGAATCAGGTCACCAGAGCTGCTTTAGAGCCAGAAAATCAGGTCAGCAGTGCTGCTTTAGAGCCAGAGAACCAGGTCAGCAGAGCTGCTCAAGAGCCTAAGAACCAGGTCAGCAGAGCTGCTCTAGAGCCAGAGAACCAGGTCAGCAGAGCTGCTTTAGAGCCAGAGAACCAGGTCAGCAGAGCTGATCTAGAGCCAGAAAACCAGGTCAGCAGAGCTCCTTAAGAGCCAGAGAACCAGGTCAGCAGAGCAGTTGTAGAGCCATAGAACCAGGTCAGCAGACCTGCTCTAGAACCTAAGAACCAGGTCAGCAGAGCTGCTCTCGAGCCAGAGAACCAGGTCGGGAGAGCTGCTTTAGAGCCAGAGAACCATGTCAGCAGAGGTGCTATAGAGGGAGAGAACCAGCTCAGTAGAGGCACTTTAGTGCCAGAGAACCACACCAGCATAGCTGCTTTAGAGCCAGAGAACCAGGTCAGCAGAGCTGCTCTAGAGCCTAAGAACCAGGCCAGCAGAGCAGCTCTAGAGGCATAGAACCTGGTCAGCAGAGCTGCTTTAGAGCCAGAGAACCAGGTCTGCAGAGCCGTTGTAGAGCCAGAGAACCAGGTCAGCAGAGCTGCTCTAGAGCCAGAAAACCAGGTCAGCAGAGCTGCTGTAGAGCCAGAGAAACCAGGTCAGCAGAGCAGCTCTAGAGCCTAAGAACCAGGTCAGCAGAGCTGCTCTAGAGCCAGAGAACCAGGTCACCAGAGCTGTTGTAGAGCCAGAAAACCAGGTCAGCAGAGCTGCTCTAGAGCCTGAGAACCAGGTCAGCAGAGCCGCTTTAGAGCCAGACAACCAAATCAGCAGAGCCGCTTTAGAGCCGGAGAACCAGGTCTGCAGAGCTGTTGTAGAGCCAGAGAACCAGGTCAGCAGAGCTGCTCTAGAGCCAGAAAACCAGGTCAGCAGAGCTGCTGTAGAGCCAGAGAAACCAGGTCAGCAGAGCAGCTCTAGAGCCTAAGAACCAGGTCAGCAGAGCTGCTCTAGAGCCAGAGAACCAGGTCACCAGAGCTGCTGTAGAGCCAGAGAAACCAGGTCAGCAGAACCGTTGCAAACACAGAGAATCAGATCAGCATAGCTGCTTTAGAACCAGAGAATGAGGTCAGCAGAGCTGCTTTAGATCCATAGAACCAGGTCAGCAAAGCTTCTTTAGAACCAGAGAACCAGTTCAGCAGAGCAGTTGTAGAGCCAGCGAACCAGGTCAGTAGAGCTGCTCTAGAGCCTAAGAACCAGGTGAGCAGAGCTGCTCTTGAGCCAGAGAACCAGGTGAGCAGAGCTGCTCTAGAGCCAGAGAACCAGGTCAGCAGAGCTGCTCTAGAGCCAGAGAACCAGGACAGCAGAGCTGCTTTAGAGCCAGAGAAACAGGACAGCAGAGCTGCTTTAGAGGGAGTGAACCAGATCAGCAGAGTTGCTTTAGAGCCAGAGAAACAGGACAGCAGAGTTGCTTTAGAGGGAGTGAACCAGGTCAGCAGAGCTGCTCTAGAGGGTGAGAACCAGGTCAGCAGAGCTGACAGAACCTGAACCGCAGCCCGCATTTGCCTCGCCACGCAGCAGACCCTACCTGGTTCCTGGCTCAGGGGCAGAGATTTTCTCACCTTTAGAACTGGCGCTGGTAGCCACCCTCGCCGCCTCCCGTTGCTCTGAGGCCGCAGTAGAGGAGGACTACAGCCCCCATCAGCCATCCACAGACCCGCCCACATCCGGCGGAAAGCGCGCCCGGAGGCGCTACTTGAATCCAGGCTCCCCCCGCGTCGCGGGACGCGCGCGGGCGGCGCCGGGCTGAGCCCGGGCAGAGGGCGGGCCGTCTGTGGCCGTCTGTGGTCGAGCGAGGTCGGGACGGGCCACACCATTGTCTTCTGTACCACTGAGCTACCTTATTGGGACTGCCATAAAACAGGTACTGTTATTGAGGAACACTTTCACTTTTGGGGAAACCACCTCCAGATTTATCTGCAGATAGCCGCCGCTTATGGATGCAATGTCCAAAGCAAGGAGTTCTACAACGACTAATACTATGGACAACTATTTGGTCCAAATTGTCAGTAAAATTAATAATGATAGGAGGACTTCATTGGGGCTATCATGTTCTCCTAGCTCTCCACCACTGATTCCTTTGTCTGGCGTATCGTTGGTTTCTCCTTTACAGCCAACAAGTAGTATGTCCCTAGACTTAATGAGTGTAGATAGTGACATACCTGATTCCTGCCCGCCCTTAGCCTCTAAGTCGCCTCTAGAAACTGTATTAGATATAGATGAGTCGGCTTCAGAAGCTGACTCGCAGTCGCCTGCTCTTCCCTTGAGAAGTAGGTTAGTTAGAGCATGCAGAAAGTCCCAGTTTAAAAGTAATGGGACTCGCACAGGGAGGAAAAGGGTCACTATTGTGAATAAAAGTATTAGCAAAGAAGATTCATCAGGGTCAGTCTCCAAAATAAATCCAGACACCGAGCTCTCCGAAAAGATTAGAGACATGATAGATACTAAAATAGGAGATATTATAACCCCCTTGGTAGCCAAAATCGACCATCTTACGGCAGAGATAGCTAGATTAAACGCCATAATAAATAGACCTGTGGATGAAGTCGCTAGAACTATACCTATATCCCCAAATATACGAATCCTAAATGGGGTACCTCCGAATGGAGGGCAAAGAAAAATAGGAAATGTACAAGCGAACATCCCAATTCAGTCACCTGGAATTAACAAAAATCTCCCGATGGCAAATATAGATACACCCAAGGCACCAACAGCAAATAATCAATTTCAATGTATTTCCCAGGCAGAACCTCTTACATTGGTACTTGCTAATGTCCCTGCCTTGACTACTGACACATCGGAAACTACATCTTCCTTGATCAGCAAATCCTTGTATTGGCTGGTGAATAATATGAAGATGTCTCCTTGGGGTAAGCAGAAACTAGCCAGGGAAATAATTATGGCCAGAAGGGTCCAATGGCTAGGGCATCACCCGAAAAAATTTAAAGGGGATTGTGTGGTATTAAATTTTTCCAATCCTGACGTCCTCCCAGATATTTTGGCCAACATAAATCCCCCGCAACAAAGACAAGGTGTTATCATTCCGTTAACCCTTAAATATTTTTATCATATGAGAAATCGAGTCATCCATAAAGGCGTATCAAGATCAGGGTGGACACTGTCTCCAAGTAAAGGGGGTAGGAGCGTTTCCACCAGCAATTGGAATATTAGCCTGGAGAATAGGTTTGAGGTGTTGTCGGGCTTAAACGATTGCGATTGACTCAAAGATAGATCTAATGTGGTGAAAATGGATATGGGGTTGGCCGTAATTGTGGCAGACCCCATTCCTTCTGCTAGTATTAGAGCTACTGAGACATCAGGGAACCATCAAAGAACTTGCAATGCTGTCATGGACCCATTGGGGTCTAAGTCCTCAAATAATCTTGGTGGGATGTGTTTAGCATTTAACTCATTGGAAAGTGCTTCACCAGCTGACCTAAGTATCATTATTGATTGTCTGGGTAAGAAATCAGGCGAGATACAGGATTCACAGAATAATAATCGACCTGATTCCCTAGTATTTGATTCATTGATAAATGCCGCATCAGATAACTTAAGTCCCGCTAGTGATTGCCAGGACATGGAAATTGGTGAGACTATAGGACCATTGATTAAACATCCTCTCGTATCTGATTCAGGACTGGCTATCCTATCCTGGAATATTGCAGGTATAAATAACAAGTTGCATTCCGGCGTATGGAGTAGTTTTGTGGATCAATTTGATATTATTTTATTCCAAGAATCTTGGTCTGTGGCCCCAGTCTTTCGCCCTGGATTCCTTAACTTTTGTATACCTGCCACTAAAAAAGCTAAAGGCCGACCACTTGGTGGCTTGATAATATGGGTACGACAGTCACTATGTTGTAAAATCACTCAACCTAATCTCCCATCGTTAGATGTTATGTCTTTAATTTTAAACTGGCCTAACAACAACAGTATGGCTATCTTTAATATTTACGCTCGAGGGATGGTTGGGGGTACTTCGTCAGAGGTGATAAGTGTCTTGGATCACCAGCTTGCAGTGCTTCCCCATGAGATGATAAAAATTGTAGGAGGAGATTTTAATACAACCTTTGAGCCTCTTGGTCCGGAGGACCGATTCCTTGCTATTGAAGAGGACAACAGGTGGGGTATTCCCCAGTTGGACCTTCCCCCAGTCAAGAAATGGTCCGCTGCAGCCATCCAACTCAAAGCCCTTTGTTTAGAAAGAGGGCTTAGAGCCGCTAATGGGCGCACTAAATCAGATCAGCAGGGTGCAAGTACATTTGATAATGGAAGGTCTGCTAGTCGAATCGATTACTTCTTGGTGGATATTAGAGTATGGAGCAGTTTGAATGACATGTCCATAATCACGCGGGATGAAAGTGATCATAATCCCTTGTATTTAGAGTTACATTTATCAAACACCCCTAGTGAAACTAAAACTGAGGGGGAGAAAGTAACTATGGATATTGTCACATCAAACAACATGCGACATGTCAAATGGGATAGATTCATTGAGAAGGTGGAAATCTTGAATGACCTCAAGGAAACTATCATTCGTGAGGTGGCCAATCTAGCCCCTAAATCTACTAACTCTGATTTCTATCTAGTTATGCTCGAGGCCCATAATATTTTCTTCACTAAAATGCAAGGGTTTTTTATGAAACCCCCTAGTAATGGAAAAAACACTAAGGGTTGTCCACCTGAAGAGGGATGGTTCAACAGAACCTGTAAAATAGCTCGTAAGAATCTGAGTGTTGCTCTGAGATCAGGAGTAGCGGAAGATGTGAGATCAGCCAGGAAGCTTTATAGGCAAGCTCAGGTAACAGCTAAAAAGGATTGGGACGAGAACCAGTGGCAGGACTTGAAACTCGCATGTTTGGCTAAAGACCAAAAACGATTCTGGGCCACATTAAAGTGGGGTAGAGGTGGCTCTGCACTCTCCCCACAAAATTACGTGGCAAAAAACCAATGGGTTGATTTTTTTAAACCACAGTATGCTTCTGTCCCTTCGGCAGAAGAGCAACCACTTCCTCCCACTGTTTATTTCCAAACACAGGTGTTTTCAATTAAAGAGGTTAACCTAGCTTTGGATAGTATAACAGCGGGCCGTGCACCTGGAATGGATGGGATACCTGCGGATGTGTTTTTAACTGATAGATTATCTTGGTGCCAATACTTTCAATGGCTAGCAAATTCAGTGGCTATGGGCGCACCCATTCCTCCTTCATGGACAGGGGCAAAAATAATCCCGGTCTATAAAAAGGGTGACAAATCACTCCCAAGTAATTATAGACCTATTAGTCTCATAGACTCAGCACAAAAACTAATAGGTCGGTTGGTACAAAATAAAGTCCAGTCTTGGGTTGAGGACAATAACATCTTGTCACCATATCAAGCCGGGTTTAGACCTTGCACCAGTTCTATCAATCAGGTTTTTTACTTCCTAGCTCTCTACTGGAGGAACGTGAAGTTGTCCAAAGGGACTCTTTATGCAGTCTTTATTGACCTGCGATCAGCATTCGACCTGGTACCTCGTTTTAAACTTTGGAGGGTTCTTGCCCAGGCAGGCATGGCCCCGGAATTACTAACCTTACTCGTCCGTCTACATCAGAACAACTTTGCACAAATTAGATGGGGAAGCCAGGGGGAGGTGACGGACCCATTTCCTGTTGAGCGGGGTGTTCGGCAGGGATGTGTCCTGGCACCGACATTGTTTTCTTTATATATTAATGGGATAGTCGATTACCTTGGCAGGTCCCCTACTGATGCCCCAATCTTAGCAGGATCTAGAGTGCCTGTTCTCATGTTTGCGGACGACACGTTGTTGGTTTCACGAACCCCAAGAGGATTGCAGAAAGCGTTAAACGTATTCGCTGAATTTTGTCAGGACCGGGGTCTAGAGATAAATACCTCTAAAACTAAATTTATGTGTCTAAACCAACGACAAAATTTTAGAGGGGTAATAAAATATAATGGTATTCCATTGGAACAGGTCGAGGCTTTTACATATTTAGGTATATCGCTCCAACATAATATGAAATGGTCAAATCATATTGACATGACTGTCTTAAAATTCCACCAGCTTGCAGGTGCAATTATTTCCAAGCACAGATCTTCATTGACTAAGCCAATTAGGCCTGCCTTGGAAATTTATAATATGAAAGTTATTAGTGCATCGCTGTATGGTTCAGAGTTATGGGGCTTTGCAAATCTAAGTAGCTTACGGCTGGCTGAAAATAAATTCCTGCGCAGCCTAACAGGCGTTCCCCAAAGTACCCCAACGATCCCATTAAAATATGATCTAGGGAGGAAATAAATTGAGGATTTGGCACAATTACGTCCACTTCTGTATTGGCGGCAGGTCATGACAACGCCGGAACTTGAACATTATGCTAGTGCCCTGAAAGACATAATTAGGGCTGATTGTTTTCATTCCATTACTTGGCTTAAAGAAATTAAGAACTTGCTCACAAAACTGGAGCTAGGGTATTTATGGAATGATGTAAACAGTGCAAGTATCCCATCAAAGTCAATCCTCAAAAAATTGTATTGGGACATGACCCTAACATCTGCCTCTTATATTGGCCAAGGTTCTAACATGACTGGCCGTTTTTTTGACATAAAATTCTTACCATCTTATGAGGCATATTGGGATATTATAGAGAGGCCCATGGATAGGAAATTGTATTTCCAGTTCAGAATCGGGTCCCTCCCTGTAAAAGCTTTTACCCATAAATGGTCAATCTCAAAGGATGATAAATGTCACCATTGTTTAGACTTGATTGAGGATGCCGGTCATTTGTTGTTTGTGTGTCCGCTATACATTGCCCCCCGCCGTCGATGGATAAAGCCAGTATGCCTAAATTTGGGAACACGTAGCTACAAGGAAGCTTTAAGAATTTTAGAATCTGATTGCACCCCCTGTTTGGTAATTGCTGTTGCTAAATTTCTGGGGTGGGCTTGGATATTGCGCCTTCGTACTTTGAAATCCACTGAAGCTGATCAATGAGTGTTTTGCCACCAGGAAATGTCTATTAATTTTATTTAATGTTTGATCTTTATGATCTTTTATCTATTGATGATGCTTTTATCTGATGTTATTCGCCAGCATAATGATTTAATGTATTTTTAATCTATTTTATCTTAGTATTTATGGAACTGTTAGGATGTATTTGCTTTTATGACATGCCGTCGAATAAAGCTTTTGAAACTTGACTTGCTTCTTTAGAGCCAGTGAACAATGTCAGCAGAGCTGCATTAGAGCCAGAGAATGAGGTCAGCAGAGCTGCTTTAGAGGTAGAGAACCAGGTCAGCAGAGCTGCTGTTGAGCCAGAGAAACCAGGACAGCAGTGCTGCGCTAGAGGGAGAGAACCAGGTCAGCAGAGCTGCTTTAGAGCCAGAGAACCAGGTCAGCAGAGCTGCTTTAGAACCAGAGAACGAGGTCAGCAAAGCCGTTGTAGAGAAAGAAAACCAGATGAGCAAACCTGTTTTAGAGCCAGAGAAACAGGTCAGAAGAGCTGCTCTAGAGCCTAAGAACCAGGTCATCAGAGCTGCTTTGGAGCCAGAGAACCAGATCAGCAGAGCTGCTCTAGAGCCAGAGAAACAGGTCAGCAAATCCGTTGTAGAGAAAGAGAACCAGATGAGCAAAGCTGTTTTAGAGCCAGAGAAACAGGTCAGCAGAGCTGCTCTAGAGCCTAAGAACCAGGTCAGCAGAGCTGCTTTAGAGCCAGAGAACCAGATCAGCAGGCCTGCTTTAGAGCCAGAGAACCAGGTCAGCAGAGCTGCTGTAGAGCCAGAGAACCAGGTCAGCAGAGCTGCTCTTGAGCCTAAGAGCCAGGTCAGCAGAGCAGCTTTAGAGCCAGAGAACCAGATCAGCAGACCTGCTTTAGAGCCATAGAACCAGGTCAGCAGAGCTGCTTTAGAGCCAGAGAACCAGGTCAGCAGAGCCGTTGTACAGCCAGAGAACCAGATCAGCAGAGCTGCTCTAGAGCTTAAGAACCAGGTCAGCAGAGCTGCTCTAGAGCCAGAGAACCAGGTCAGCAGAGATGCCTCAGGGCTAGAGAAACAGGTCAGCAGAGCTACTTTAGAGGGAGAGAACCAGATCAGCATAGCTGCTTTAGAGGGAGAGAACCAGATCTGCAGAGCTGCTTTAGAGCCAGAGAACCGGGTCAGCAGAGCTGTTGTTTAGCCAGAAAACCAGGTAAGCAGAGCTGCTCTAGAGCCTAAGAACCAGGTCAGCAGAGCTGCTTTAGAGCCAGGGAACCAGGTCAGCAGAGCTGCTATAGAGGGAGAAAACCAGGTCAGCTGAGCCGCTTTAGCACCAGAGAACCAGGTCAGCAGAGCTGCTTTAGACCCATAGATCCAGGTCAGCAGAGCTGCTCTAGTGGCTAAGAACCAGGTCAGCAGAGCTGCTCTAGAGGGAGAGAACCAGGTCAGCAGAGCTGCTTTAGATCCAGAGAACCAGGTGAGCAGAGCTGTTTTAGAGCCATAGAAGTGACAGAAAACCAGGTCTGCAGAGCCATTGTAGAGCCAGAGAACCAGGTCAGCAGAGCTGCTATAGAACCCTCAGATTGTGTGGGACGCTTTCATAGCAGGTGTACGTGGCCAAACACTCTCCTATTCAATTAAGAAACAACGGCATATAAAAGAGAAAATAGATCAAAATATTAATTTAGTACGAGAATGGGAAAAAAATTAATGACAGCCATCTCTAATCATCAAGATACTGAGCAAATTAAAACTACTTTAGACATATATAAGGCTAAAGGCTTATGAAATATTTTCAGATAAACTGGCGGAGCAGGTTGCAACATTTAGATCTCGAGTTTATGAAATGGGAGAAAATGCTGGTAAAATTCTAGCTAAGAGAACTAGGGAGAAGGATATTTCTAATAATATCAGTGCTATACAAGATGAAGCAGGCAAGATTCATAACCATCCGGATCAAATCTTAGAGGTATTCCGGCAATTCTACTCTTATCTTTATAAGGATGACGGTCTGTTATACTCTTCGGATTTAATAATAAACTTTTTTGGAGAAAATAATATCTCAAAACTGTCAGATCAACAAATATCGTTTCTGGAAGCAGATATCACATGGGAGGAAACAGAAGCAGCATTGCTCTCCCTGGCTATGGGAAAAGCCATGGGGCCGGATGGCCTGCCACTCAAGTTTTTTAGGATTTTTAGAAATATCCTACAGGAAGATTTACTGACTACATTTCAGGAAGCTCAGAGGGGGCATCCGCCACTCTCTTGGAATCAATATATCTTAATGACATTTCTTTAAAAAGATAAGCCACCACTTAATCCAGCATCATTCGCCCAATATCCTTGATAAATGCCGATAGTAAAGTTTTCTCTAAAATACTAGCCACTCGTATGTCAACAGTAATTTCATCTATTGTATCGCGATGGCTACATGGGTTTATCCCCAATAGGGATACGGCAGACCATGTTCGAAGAGTCATTGCTATGATGGATTGGGCACAAGCTATTAATACGTCATTAGGAATCACCCTGTTGGATGCCGAAAAGGCATTCGACAGGGTGGCCTGGCCGTATCTTTGGGATATTCTGGTGCAGTAATCTAATAATAATCCCAAGGGCCACACTTACCAGTGGCCCGCAATACTAAATCAATAATAAGCAGTTGGCAACGTAGAAGGTTCAAGCGTTTATTGGCCACAACAGAACTCTATATAGAGGAGCCTCATCGATCCTCACCCATCAGGTGCGCCGAGGAAGACTGCTGGCCCCTTGACAGAGTCACACTTATATACATAACAGATTCAGCATACAAAGCATTGTAAGTGGAAAAACACCAGTTAGCCCTAGAGCTCCTAAATGAGCTCATACCATCTGCCCGTATAAGGTTACTATCTTCTTCAGAGAAGGTCGGCCGGGTGACTCCCTTTCGTCTCGGGCACAGAGGAATTTCGCTCAATACTCCCTTCTGCAGATGTGACCTTGGGCCTCAGATAGAAAGGAAAGACAGTTCACTTTCAGCTGCTCTCAGTAAATCAGACTCCAAGAGGGAGGGGAAACTGTGCCCTGCACAGAGCTAAACATCATAGATACATTGTGCTAACATTACATTGTACGAACAAACAGAATAAGACATATGAATCCCACAGAACGGCCCTTTTTGCACAATGTAGCTAACATACCAAATTAATCTCCAAAGATACCTTCATCTATCTGCATCATCTCGTATATTTCCTTCTGTGCTAATTGAGTACCTATCTTAGCTAGGTTTATTTTAGGTTCAGGGAGGGCAAGACAAATTCGATCAGTACAATAAGAACCGCAGGCAGGTCCACATTGTATGCAGACACAACAGGTGAAAAGGACACCTGTTATTCCTAAGAGAGTCATGAATATCTTCCATTCCCAAGTGGTAAGGAGACCCCAAAACCAACCAGAAATGGACCAGGTATCTGTATCTGCATGATTTTCAGATACTAGTCAGTGCAGCCTTTGAATGGGATCGGCCCTTTTTGGCTTGATGTAGCCAGTATTCAAACAAAAACTAAACAGAGAACACTCCCTCATCCGTAAGTGCCACTGGAACTAAGAATCGGACATTCCATTGTCTGCAGAGGGTGAGATCACCACTACTTTGCACTAAACCAACATTTATTTAATTAATCATGTCTCTGAAAGCCAAAGAGATGGCATGAGGAAAATTCAAATTGAGGCCTAAAGCCTAGGCCAACCTATACTCTTGGATGACATATATGGAATGATATGTTCTGCATTATTATATACAGGTACTCAGATACATTTTCTAATAATGAAATTTTCACATTATATACATGGAACTGATTCAACTGAATGCACACATTGTTACACAAAATCGCTGCCTTGCTCAAAGAAAACATTCTGCTCAAGGGAAAGAACCAGCATACTCAGTGAGGTTGAACCATTGGAATCCTACACTTCATTTTCATATCTATTAAGGAAAATTCATGTCTCCCTCATTAAATTTTTGGACAGGCATTTAGATGCATAGTACCTTGTTACTGTTCTCTCAAGATCAATCTCTGATGCAATACACTGTACCTCAGGACATCTTCATAACCCAATTTTACTTCACTTTGGAGCGCGATAAATATTTACATTACCATAATTAGGCCCATCTACCTATACACTTATAACCAGAATAGGGACCAAAACCAGATCATCCTTTACTAGACAGAGTGGGAAGCGATCCGTGGACCCTACAACTAATAGATACTATCATTACTTCCTCTGTGTCAGTCTTGGGGGTACGTTTCATCATAGGATGAATTTGACGCTACTTCCACTAATCAGAATACTATTCTAAAACAGTGCCATCAAAAACAGTAAGAATCAGTCTCATCACACCCAACTGCTCATGCAAATACGACTATGCCCAGAGTCCGTTCGAAGCCTCTCTGGCAGGCTTCTATTGTTCATCAAGTCTGCTTCCATCGTCATATTTGGCCTCTTTGATCAGGCCCTCCATGAAAATAGTTCTTCGTAGTATCCGTTGGAGTGCCCTCCTGGCAAACACTCACAGCTCACTCGAAAGTCTCAATGTCACTAGGCAGTGCACCAACATCTTTCCTCTGTGGCAGGCACTATCATGGACACAGATCATATTGTGCAGAAAGTTTCAAGTTCAGCTACACCCTCAGGCTCCAACACTCGTCATTCAGTGTCAGAGGACATTCGGGCTGCTGTTTCATGGGTACCACAAATATAGTGCCTTTTGCCAATCATAGATTCTCCGGTGCACTGCCTTTCCGTTGATACAAAGGAAAAAGGGGGGTGGCCAAAACTCAGGCCAAGGGGATCAGGGGACCGCGCGCTGTCAGAGGTTACTAGCACATGACAGGTAGAAAACTGAAGAAACTGAACGACGGCCCTGCCATCAACAACAGGGATCCCTCTCCTTTGCACTTTTGCACTGAAGTTCTGCGGCCAACAGGCCTCCTCCTTCTCTGATGTCCGACGCTATCCAATGAGGCAAGCACGATGCTGCAGTTGATGAAGCATTGGCAATCGCGGTCCAATTTTACTACTTTCTGGGTGTTGAGACTGTAGGGCCAGGACATGTAGCCCTCATCTGTAGCTGACACTGATGGGAATTAGGACTCATCTTTATCACCGTTCTGCAGGGTATCATTCTTCCTTTTACTCTGGAAGATCCCGCAGAACCTAGTGATGTAGGAAATGTGACATGATTGTTAATTTTCTTTCAAGTACAGAAAAACAATTCCTAGTATTTAACAAGGTGACTGCAAGCAGGTGGCCTGCAATCTTTGAGGGAATGGCCATACGCCATGGGCCTACTTGGAGGGAGTGGCTATACGCTATGGGGCTCATCTAAAATGTACTGTTTTTCAATTGGGCACTTTCTATCATCTTCTGTCATCTAGGGGTAGATAGCTACAGGGGAATTCTATCTGTATGTATGTCTTCACACATAATAGCATCGTATAATGGGGCAAACATCTCTTGAAATACTAGATCTGTGTGCTCCTATAGTTCTTATCTGGAACATATCAAAAAGGAAACGTATGAAACAACTTATCAGAGGCATACAGATACCTTCCTTAAATAATAGTGTATTAGGTGCATGATGTAATGCAGGCTGATGGTCAGAAATGTGGGAACAAAAGACAAGGACTAGAGAGTCCTGGTATTTCCACTATTGAAACCCATCTGATCCCACCAACATTCAAAACCTCTGCTGTATAACCTGGGATCTATGGATGCTACTGTACTTTTCCGGTTTGTGCTTATTCTGTATGTTACATTTGTATGTGCTTTTTAAGATATGCTTTTATCGAAATAAAGCTTATTTCAATTCATTCAAAACAGCAGGAACATACAGGTAAGAATCAACTGAAAATAGGCATTGTAATTATTCCATGTTCCAGAAATAAGCGTAAGGTATTCTCTATTGAGGTGAAAAACTTGTCTACTATAGTCCAAGTGGACATAAACCCATCTGGTATATGCGGGTCCATGATACATAGCCTGGGAATGCATACATGAACAACGTACCAAGGGCTGCAAGAAGACAAAAACTGCTTTTCCCTAATCCAAATTACTCAACATCAGCTTCTAGTAAAGACTGTGAGTGTATTCACACAGACTAGTTAATGAAGAACTAGCCATGTCGCCTAAGATTAGTAGAACAAAGACTACTCACAACTAATTCCCCTTAAAGATCACAATAAAACATGAGAAAAGGGGAGAGCAACACACATAATTACCTAGGCTTAACTTCTAAGGGGGCTAGCGGGAAGCTAACCTCCTCCTTCCTTCCCCCGGTTTGACAGGAGGAAAGCTGAAACAGATTTCAATACTGTCAACACTATCAATCCCTGTGTGTAGCAACTGGGCATAAGCAAAAGTATAGGAGATACATAGCACTATGAAATGGCTAGAAATCCTTCTAGCAAATGTACAAATCTCATTGCCTTAGCTTGCGCCACCATTTACAAGAATGAGCTTATAAGAAGAAAACTTTTAAGAAAAGGAAAGCCTGTCAGATATTTTCTCATTACCCAAAATACTGAACCTCATTTGTGGAAACCCTTTACAGCATTCTAAAATGCAGAGTTTTCACTCTGAGGAAGTCTTAACTAAGTAAGCATTCCTGTGCCATTTGTCACCTTTTGCAGGGGCTACAAATCATAATGGTTCCCTAATATCCAATCTGGAAACATATGACCGACGGCTGCCGGTCTATAAGAGAAGGGCAGTCATTGCTAACCACAGGTGACACATATTTTAGTCTTGCATAACTTTTCTTGTTTTATTCATCTCCAATACCAATTAGACATACACTGATAACGTGTTGTCTGCTATTTTGACAGCATGATAATGATAATATCATGTCTGTGGAATTTAGTAATTTTGAACAAGTTCCAGCCAACTGCTGCGCAGGGATTGATGTCGTCACGACCATCCCTGTACCGCACAGTAGAACTTGTATTAGTATAAAAATAGAATTGTCAATACGACACAAAAACAAAACATATATAAAATAAAAATACATATGCCAAGCCATCAGTATACCATGCACAGAAAGCATAGACAAATTACAATAGCATATATAAATGAGCAGTGATGCGCAATTACTGAACCTACAGCTCAGAGTCGAACATCCTGGCCTGCTTAATTTATCAGGCTTAAAATCAATAACTGATTTTCTTACCTTACTCACCCCCATCTGACAGCAGGTCATCTTAATGATGACCAGCTGTCAGCTGAACTGACTGTGTCGCTTCTGACACACAGGTCCAGCAAGAATAATCAAAATGAAAAACACACGAACATTTCTTTTTGGAAAGGTGTTATGACAAAAATACATTTATTTCAACACAATGTACCCTGATTTCCCATTTGAAGGCGCATATCTCACTTTTCCTCTCATAGTTATAACCTTTTGATCAGTTTGTCAATCCAACTCACGTGTCTTGTCAGCCTTAAAGCCACCCAGAACAATCCATGAAGGATCTGTGGGCAGAAGCAGGAAAATACAGCACACACAAAAGAAAAACATGTCCCATAACAGACAAAACAACACTTATAACTTTTAATCAAAAGACAAAACATAATGCAAAAAAATAAATTTCCATTACTTAACTGTTATCATCTTGTCAGTCAGCTGGTGACACTAGGCTACCTTAGTTTAACTTTCTAAAAAGTAAAATTACTTCACTGATATTCCATGTTAGCTTTGGACCACAATTTCCACTGTGAAAATTAAGTCTTAATTTGAAAATCGTTTTTATATAGGCATATAGCCCTTAAAATTTCAAGCAAGAGCATCATTTTACTTTTTGTCTAGAATTAATGCAACATTTGTTAAGAAATAAAAACAACAGTCTTCCATAGACATTTCCTCAAGGCACTGGTCTTGCACAAAAATAGAACAAAGGAAGGCTTCTCGAGTTTCCTTTCTCAGCTGCCCTGTCTCATCAGAGAAGCTAAAAATAGCCCCTCAGCTCGGCTTGAGCCTGGGCTGCTAGCCATCTGTTTTCCTTCTACTCCTGGCCCCCACCTCCGTCCAAGGCTCTCCTGCTGCAGGCATTACACATTTCCATGTCAGAGAAGCTTTCTAAGCAGTGATTTCACCTCCTGGTTTACTCGCTCCTGTTTCTAGCCCCCACCTTACAGGCTTCAGGGTCACGATCTGCCTTCAATTTCTGCATCGCATTCTGCGCTCTTTAGCCCCCACCTTCTCCTCACTCTGAAGCTGTCAAAGACAAAAAGTCTTCCTAATTTCAGCTGAACTGCAATAATTTGCCCTATTGAAAACTTAATTTTGATATACAATTTCTTTTCAGGGATCATAATTGTATTTTCTAATCTCAGATTAGTAAAACGCTCACTGTGAATAATGTACAGCACATAACATACTAGCACAGAGCAGATTATTGGTTGTTACTTCACACAATGGTACTTATTTTATCAACCTCTAATGGATGGGAGTCTCAGCAGGTTCAGCTTGAATCAGAACCTACAACCGTCTGGACCCAGCACATTGGCTTACTGAACCACCAAGAACACAAAGCTGCATAGGAACAATTTGCAAATTCGAAATACCTACAATTTCTCTCAAGCTAAACTTTTAACCGGTCCCTAATTACTTTTCATTAATACTTTTGTACATCCGGGGTGTCATCAAATCACAGGGGTTGCTGTTTCTCTAGCCACACCCCTCTCAATTTCCTTTTGCGACGCATTGACGGTGATGAGACCAAATTAAACTTACTCCTCAACAATCTCACTTCTCAGAATTCTTTCACATATTCACAGTCATTCAATCACACGCTTTTTTCAGCGCTAGCAACATCCAAAACACAATTGACCATACCACAACATTCTTATTCACTAATAGCTTACTTACATTCAAATGAGCAATCTTACCAACATACAATCTCATATCTACATGGCCATGTTACACACACTCCCATATTTTATACTGCAGGCATATATTCGCCACTCACACACATTTTTCAACACGTGATTGAAAGCATGCCGGCACTTTTTACCAACAATTCCAAATACCAAAATGACATGTACATTTCTTATATAACGTTTTCTGCAGTTCAACCTATCCAAACTTGATGCATCCAAACAAACAAACCAAGCCCGTCGACTCCCGTTCGTGGAGAATTATTCAAAAGGATCAACAGAATCACAACAAGCAGTCTTCCAACAGACTGGCAAGAGGCTGTCAGACAGAGGTAACCACGAACTGGACTACGGACCATCCCATGACCTCCCTGGTTCACCACTGAGACTGTTCTGATGTAGTCCAAGCTGTACTTCAGATATGTCTCATGGCTACCCAGTTATAGCCACAGGCTTTTCCGAGTGCAATCCGGCCGTGTATTACTCACAGGTAACAACTAGGCATCTGATCAGTATCTCAAAATATCACAAAAGATCCGCGGAGTCTCTACAGTCAGTCCCTACCGGACCACCCTGCAAGACCTCTGTAATTCTCCTAGGGTCCTCACGACCCCTCAAATCAAATACAGTTAACTGTTCCAAATGCACCGCTTAACAGCGCGTGTTTCAAACAAATGCACCGCTCAACAGCGCATGTTTCAAACAAACAAATTACTCACCGGGTGCACCCAGGTACGAATGTTCGTTCTCTGCTGCCAACTTCTTACAACCAACACGGTCAGTTCCTGGGTTAAGGTCGTAGGACCCCAGTGAAGGGCCACTAGCAGTAGAGGGCACTCTGCTCGTGGGTGCAGAGTAAGCATGTACCAAAAATGGTAAAGTTCCAATTTTTTCTTTTTTTTTTCTTTTTTTCTCTCACTCACTTGACCAGAACACCCCCAGTCCTAACCACCCGGTTACGGGGGAGGAAAGCCCTATCACGGGGTCCCTTCGTGGGTCGCCAACTGTAGTAATCTAATAATAATCCCAAGGGCCACACTTACCAGTGGCCCGCAATACTAAATCAATAATAAGCAGTTGGCAACGTAGAAGGTTCAAGCGTTTATTGGCCACAACAGAACTCTATATAGAGGAGCCTCATCGATCCTCACCCATCAGGTGCACCGAGGAAGACTGCTGGCCCCTTGACAGAGTCACACTTATATACATAACAGATTCAGCATACAAAGCATTGTAAGTGTAAAAACACCAGTTAGCCCTAGAGCTCCTAAATGAGCTCATACCATCTGCCCGTATAAGGTTACTATCTTCTTCAGAGAAGGTCGGCCAGGTGACTCCCTTTCGTCTCGGGCACAGAGGAATTTCGCTCAATACTCCCTTCTGCAGATGTGACCTTGGGCCTCAGATAGAAAGGAAAGACAGTTCACTTTCAGCTGCTCTCAGTAAATCAGACTCCAAGAGGGAGGGGAAACTGTGCCCTGCACGGAGCTAAACATCATAGATACATTGTGCTAACATTACATTGTACGAACAAACAGAATAAGACATATGAATCCCACACTGGCTTTGAAAGGTTTTGGGCCAAAAATGATTGTAGCACTGAAAGCTTTATATCAATTACCAACATCATCTGTAAAACTTGGATCTAATATCTCCAGGCCGTTTGGTATTTTTCGGGGCACCCGTCAAGGATGCCCATCATCCCCGTTATTGTTTTCTATATATATTGATATTTACCTCAATAAGTTAAATCAAGAGCGGGTAATAAAACCGGTGGAAGTAGCAGGTATTCCATATAGGGGATTGGCCTATGCCGATGACGTAGTGGTCCTCACCACAGATATTACAAGTGCACTGCCCAAGATTGAAGAGATAGCGGCCGAGTTCGGAGCTTTCTCGGGCTATAAATTAAATTCTTCAAAGACTCAGATTCTATTTGTTGGTCAGAATCCACCAATACATCTCAATATAGTCCCCACAGCAACGTATCTTGGAATTAAAATTACCACCCCGATCTCTGATATCCCTAAACTTAATTTTAGCCCTATTCTTAAAAAAGCTAATACAACACTTGAACATATTGATCATCTACATCTTTCCTTGCACAGCAGAAATAACGTTTTAAAAATGTTAATTCTTCCCCGGTTTCTGTATCTTTTTCGAACAATACCCTTGGAGTTTCCTATAGAATTCTTTAAACAAATGGAAAGCATGGCGGGGAGATTTTTATGGGGATACAAACGTCATCACAGAGCTTTTAGAAAGCTGATTCTCCCAAAGGCTAGAGGAGGTTGGAATACTCCACACTTTTTATTTTATTATTTAGCATCAATACTGCAATGTATTAATCCCCTAATTATTGGCTCTAAAGCTCCAATTAATGATGCACATTCTCCTGCTATATATGAATTCTTTTTGGGGGTCGAAGCCCGTAGCTGTCTTATAAAAAATATAGAACCGAGCTATTTTAAGAAAATTAAATTCAAGACTGTAATTGCTGCATATCGGGCATGGAAAATCATTAAAAGGTATGTGGAGATTCCAAAAATCTTGATATATACTCCTCTTATGTCCAAACATATTTTTCCATCCATCTTTAAGGGACCAAATCATGAAAAAATGGAGCAACCTAGGAATTAATTATTTTGGCGATCTATGGGATAATCACGATATGATCTCTTTCCAAAGTCTTCAAATTAAATTTAATGTTCCAAAATCTGATTATTTTAAATATTTTCAGTTGCATAGTTACCTTAAAACTTTATCACCTGTTGAGTGTTCAGGGTTAAAGAAAATATCCTTGATTGAGTCTTTATATATTAAAAGGAAGATTGGCTTTTTTATAACCAATTGATTAAACTATGTACGGATGATATCCCCTTAGTACAGGATCGTTGGGCACATAAGCTGGGCATGACAAATGTGCTGGTTGAAGAGTCCATTCAGATGGCTAATGCCATCCTATTAACAGGTAGATCACGCACCCAGCATTACATGGTTTTATTTGATTTATATCATACTCCGGAAAAACTCTTCAAATGGGGTGCAACATCTGGGACGGTTTGCAAGAGGTGTTCTTTGGAAGCAGCTGACGCATGTCACATGTTTTTTCATTGCCCATGTCTTTCGCTAATAATTACTGAAATACAGACATTTTTGTCTGAAATTTTTGATAGTAATATTATTTTAACTGCAGAATTGGTACTTATAGGGATTTCATCTGACAATATGGATGGTGATAGAAAAAAGCTGATGTTTATCTGTATGTCTCTTTTTCGTGCTTGCATTACTCAGGACTGAATAAACCCAGATCCTCCGCTATTTTACACATGTAGGGCACGCCTTTTGGCGAAGTATAATTTGGAACATGCTATTTATGCGGTGAAAAGCCGTAATAGAAGACTTCAAGGGGAAAAAATATGGGCCCCTGTGTTGCAATGGATTCAGGGAGAATTGGATGTTTAAAATCTCCTGGTATATGATATGATTTTTTATGTTTCTTTGGACAATGCATTATATTGATATATGTTTTTGATCACAATTTCTTATATTTGTACTGACCGTATTCTGTATCTGATTTGCTTGCAAAAAAAATTAAAAAAAAAAAAAAGAGCTGCTATAGAGCCAGTGAACCAGGTCAGCAGAGCCGCTGTAGAGCCAGAGACCCAGGTCAGCAGACCGGTTGTAGAGCCAGAGAACCAGATCAGCCAAGCTGCTCTAGAGGCAGAGAACCAGGTCAGCAGAGCCGTTGTAGAGCCAGAGAACCAGGTCAGCAGAGCTAATGTAGAGCCAGAGAACCAGGTCAGCAAAGCCGTTGTAGAGTCAGAGAACCAGATTAGCAAAACTGTTTAAGAGCCAGAGAAACAGATCCGCAGAGCCGTTGTAGAGCCAGAGAACCAGGTCAGCAGAGCTGCTGTAGAGCCAGAGAACCAGGTCACCAGAGCTGCTCTTGAGCCTAAGAACTAGGTCAGCAGAGCTGCTTTAGAGCCAGAGAACCAGATCAGGAGAGCTGCTTTAGAGCCATAGAACCAGGTCAGCAGAGCTGCTTTAGAGCCAGAGAACCAGGTCCGCAGAGCCGTTGTACAGCCAGACAATAAGGTCAGCAGAGCTGCTTTAGAGCCAGAGAACCAGGTCCGCAGAGCCGTTGTACAGCCAGAGAACCAGGTCAGCAGATCTGGTTTAGAGCCATAGAACCAGGTCAGCAGAGCTGCTTTAGAGCCAGCGAACCAGGTCAGCAGAGCCGTTATAGAGCCAGAGAACCAGGTCAGCAGAGCTGCTCTAGAGCCAGACAACCAGGTCAGCAGAGCTGCTTTAGAGCCGGAGAAACAGGTCAGCAGAGCTGCTTTAGAGGAAGTGAACCAGATCTGCAGAGCTGCTTTAGAGCCAGAGAACCAGGTCAGCAGATCCATTGTAGAGCTAGAGAACCAGGTCAGCAGAGCTGCTTTAGAGCCTAAGAACCAGGTCAGCAGAACTGCTCTTGAGCCAGAGAACCAGGTCAGGAGAGCTGCTTTAGAGTCAGAGAACCAGGTCAGCAGAGGTGCTACAGAGGGAGAGAACCAGGTCAGCAGAGGTGCTTTAGCGCCAGAGAACCACGTCAGCAGAGCTGCTTTAGAGCCAGAGAATCAGGTCACCAGAGCTGCTTTAGAGCCAGTAAATCAGGACAGCAGAGCTGCTTTAGAGCCAGAGAACTAGGTCAGCAGAGCTGCTCAAGAGCCTAAGAACCAGGTGAGCAGAGCCGCTGTAGAGCCAGAGACCCAGGTCAGCAGAGCTGCTCTAGAGCCAGAGATCCAGGTCAGCAGACCGGTTGTAGAGCCAGAGAACCAGATCAGCAAAGCTGCTCTAGAGGCAGAGAACCAGGTCAGCAGAGCCGTTGTAGAGCCAGAGAACCAGGTCAGCAGAGCTAATGTAGAGCCAGAGAACCAGGTCAGCAAAGCCGTTGTAGAGCCAGAGAACCAGATCAGCAAAACTGTTTAAGAGCCAGAGAAACAGATCTGCAGAGCCGTTGTAGAGCCAGAGAACCAGGTCAGCAGAGCTGCTGTAGAGCCAGATAACCAGGTCACCAGAGCTGCTCTTGAGCCTAAGAACCAGGTCAGCAGAGCTGCTTTAGAGCCAGAGAACCAGATCAGGAGAGCTGCTTTAGAGCCATAGAACCAGGTCAGCAGAGCTGCTTTAGAGCCAGAGAACCAGGTCCGCAGAGCCGTTGTACAGCCAAACAACCAGGTCAGCAGAGCTGCTTTAGAGCCAGAGACCCAGGTCCGCAGAGCCGTTGTACAGCCAGAGAACCAGGTCAGCAGAGCTGCTCTAGACCCAGACAACCAGGTCAGCAGAGCTGCTTTAGAGCCAGAGAAACAGGTCAGCAGAGCTGCTTTAGAGGGAGTGAACCAGATCTGCAGAGCTGCTTTAGAGCCTAAGAACCAGGTCAGCAGAACTGCTCTTGAGTCAGAGAACCAGATCAGCAGAGGTTCTTTAGCGCCAGAGAACCACATCAGCAGAGCTGCTTTAGAGCCAGAGAATCAGGTCACCAGAGCTGCTTTAGAGCCAAAAAATCAGGCCAGCAGAGCTGCTTTAGAGCCAGAGAACCAGGTCAGCAGAGCTGCTCAAGAGCCTAAGAACCAGGTCAGCAGAGCTGCTGTTGAGCCAGAGAACCAGGTCAGCAGAGCTGCCGTAGAGCCAGAAAACCAGGTCAGCAGAGCTGTTATAGAGCCAGAGAACCAGATCAGCAGAGACGCTATAGAGCCAGAGAACCAGGTCAGCAGAGCTGCTGTACAACTAGAGAACAAGGTCAGCAGAGCTGCTCTACAGCCAGTGAACCAGGTCAGCAGAGCCGTAGTACAGCCTGAGAACCAGGTCAGCAGAGCTGCTTTGGAGCCAGAGAACCAGGTTAGCAGAGCTGCTGTAGAGCCAGAGAACTTGGTCAGCAGAGCCGTTGTAGAGCCAGAGAACCAGGTAAGCAGAGCTGCTCTTGAGCCAGAGAACCAGGTCAGCAGAGCTGCTCTAGAGCCAGAGAATCAGGTCAACAGAGCCGCTGTAGAGCCAGAGAACCAAGTCAGCAGAGCAGTTGTAGAGCCAGAGAACCAGGTCAGCAGAGCTGCTGTAGAGCCAGAGAGCCAGTTCAGCAGGACTGCTGTAGAGCCAGAGAACCAGGTCTGCAGATCTGCTGTAGAGCCAGAGAACGAGGTCAGCAGAGCTGCTGTAGATTCAGAGAACCAGGTCAGCAGAGCTGCTATACAGACAGAGAACCAGGTCAGCAGAGCCGCGTTCGTGCCAGAGAACCAGCCGCTGTAGAGCCAGAGAACCAGGTCAGCAGAGCTGTTGTAGAGCCAGAGAACCAGGTCAGCAGAGCTGCTGTAGATTCAGAGAACCAGGTCAGCAGAGCTGCTTTCGAGCCAGAGAACCAGGTCAGCAGAGATGCTATAGTGCCAGAGAACCAGGTCAGAAGAGATGCTTTCGAGCCAGAGAACCAGGCCAACAGAGCCACTTGTAGAGCCAGAGAACCAGGTCAGCAGAGCCGTTGTAGAGCCAGAGAACCAGGTCAGAAGAGCTGCTGTACAGCCAGAGAACCAGGTCAGCAGATCTGCTTTAGAGCCACAGAAGCAATCATCAGAGCTGCTGTAGAGCCAGAGATCCAGGTCAGCAGAGCTGCTCTAGAGACAGAGAACCAGGTCAGCAGAGCCGTTGTAGAGCCAGAGAACCATGTCAGCAGAGCTGCTGTAGAGCCAGAGAACTAGGTCAGAAGAGCTGCTGTACAGCCAGAGAAACAGGTCAGCAGATCTGCTTTAGAGCCAGAGAACCAGGTCAGCAGAGCTGCTGTACAGCAGAGAACCAGGTCAGCAGAGCTGCTGTAGAGCCAGAGAACGGGGTCAGCAGAGCTGCTGTAGATTCAGAGAACCAGGTCAGCAGAGCTGCTTTAGAGCCAGAGGACCAGGTCAGCAGAGGCGCTGTAGAGCCAGAGAACCATGTCAGCAGATTTGCTGTAGAGACAGAGAACCAGGTCAGCAGAGCCGCTGTAGAGCCAGAGAACCAGGTCAGCAGAGCTGCTTTAGGGCCAGAGAACCAAGTCAGCAGAGCCACTGTAGAGCCAGAGAACCAGGTCAGCAGAGTCACTGTAGAGCAGGAGAACCAGGTCAGCAGAGCCGCTGTAGAGCCAGAGACCCAGGTCAGCAGAGCCGCTGTAGAGCAATAAAACAAGGTCAGCAGAGCTGCTGTACAGCCAGTGAACAAGGTCAGCAGAGATGCTCTACAGCCAAAGTACCAGGTCAGCAGAGCCATTGTACAGCCTGAGGACCAGGTCAGCAGAGCCTTTGTACAGCCTGAGAACCAGGTCAGCAAAGCTGCTTTAGAGCCAGAGAACCAGGTCAGCAGAGCTGACCAGGTCAGCAGAGCTACCTTAGAGCCAGAGAACGAGGTCAGCAGAGCTGCTGTAGAGCCAGAGAACCAGATCAGCAGTGCCGTTGTAGAGCCAGAGAACCAGATCAGCAGAGCTGCTGTTGAGCCAGAGAACTAGGTCAGCAGAGCTGCTGTAGAGCCAGAAAACCAGGTCAGCAGAGCTGGTATAGAGCCAGAGAACCAGATCAGCAGAGCCGCTATAGAGCCAGAGAACCAGGTCAGCAGAGCTGTTGTACAACTAGAGAACAAGGTCAGCAGAGCTGCTCTACAGCCAGTGAACCAGGTCAGCAGAGCCGTAGTACAGCCTGAGAACCAGGTCAGCAGAGCTGCTGTAGAGCCAGAGAACCAGGTTAGCAGAGCTGCTGTAGAGCCAGAGAACTTGGTTAGCAGAGCCGTTGTAGAGCCAGAGAACCAGGTCAGCAGAGCTGCTCTTGAGCCAGAGAACCAGGTTAGCAGAGCTGCTCTAGAGCCAGAGAATCAGGTCAGCAGAGCCGCTGTGGAGCAAGAGAACCAGGCAAGCAGAGCCGCTGTAGAGCAATAAAACAAGGTCAGCAGAGCTGCTGTACAGCCAGTGAACAAGGTCAGCAGAGATGCTCTACAGCCAAAGTACCAGGTCAGCAGAGCCATTGTACAGCCTGAGGACCAGGTCAGCAGAGCCTTTGTACAGCCTGAGAACCAGGTCAGCAAAGCTGCTTTAGAGCTAGAGAACCAGGTCAGCAGAGCTGACCAGGTCATCAGAGCTGCTTTAGAGCCAGAGAACGAGGTCAGTAGAGCTGCTGTAGAGCCAGAGAACCAGATCAGCAGAGCCGTTGTAAAGCCAGAGAACCAGATCAGTAGAGCTGCTCTAGAGCCAGAGAACTAGGTCAGCAGAGCTGCTGTTGAGCCAGAGAACCAGGTCAGCAGAGCTGCTGTAGAGCCAGAAAACCAGGTCAGCAGAGCTGTTATAGAGCCAGAGAACCAGATCAGCAGAGACGCTATAGAGCCAGAGAACCAGGTCAGCAGAGCTGCTGTACAACTAGAGAACATGGTCAGCAGAGCTGCTCTACAGCCAGTGAACCTGGTCAGCAGAGCCGTAGTACAGCCTGAGAACCAGGTCAGCAGAGCTGCTTTGGAGCCAGAGAACCAGGTTAGCAGAGCTGCTGTAGAGCCAGAGAACTTGGTCAGCAGAGCCATTGTAGAGCCAGAGAACCAGGTCAGCAGAGCTGCTCTTGAGCCATAGAACCAGGTCAGCAGAGCTGCTCTAGAGCCAGAGAATCAGGTAAGCAGAGCCGCTGTGGAGCAAGAGAACCAGGCCAGCAGAGTCGCTGTAGACCCAGAGAACCAGGTCAGCATAGCCGCTGTAGACCCAGAGAACCAGGTCAGCAGAGCTGCTGTAGAGCCAGAGAACCAGATCAGCAGAGCCGCTGTAGACCCAGAGAACCAGGTCAGCAGAGCTGCTGTAGAGCCAGAGAACCAGATCAGCAGAGCCGCTGTAGAGCCAGAGAACCAGGTCATCAAAGCTGCTGTAGAGCCAGAGAACCAGGTCAGCAGAGCTGCTTCAGAGCCAGAGAACCAGATTAGCAGAGCTGCTGTAGAGCCAAAAAACTGGGTCAGCAGAGCTGCTGTAGAGCCAGAGAGCCAGGTCAGCAGAACTGCTGTAGAGCCAGAGAACCAGGTCAGCAGAGTTGCTATAGAGCCAGAGAACGAGGTCAGCTGAGCTGCTGTAGAGCTAGAGAACCAGGTCCGCAGAGCTGCATAAGAGCTAGAGAACCAGGTCAGCAGAGTCACTGTAGAGCCAGAGAACCAAGTCAGCAGAGCCACTGTAGAGCCAGAGAACCAGGTCAGCAGAGCTGCTTTAGAGCCAGAGAACCAGGCCAGCAGAGCTGCTGTACAGCCAGAGAACGAGGTCAGCAGTGCTGCTTTAGAGGGAGTGAGGCAGGTCAGCAGAGCTGCTGTACAGCCAGAGAACCAGGTCAGCAGAGCTGCTCTAGAGACAGAGAACCAGGTCAGCAGAGCCGTTGTAGAGCCAGAGAACCAGGTCAGCAGAGCTGCTGTAGAGCCAGAGAACCAGGACAGCAGAGCTGCTGTAGAGCCAGAGAACCAGATCAGCAGAGCTGCTGTAGAGTCAGAGAACCAGGTCAGCAGAGCCACTTTCGAGCCAGAGAACCAGGCCAACAGAGCCGCTGTAGAGCCAGAGAACCAGGTCAGCAGAGCTGTTGTAGAGCCAGAGAACCAGGTCAGCAGAGCTGCTGTAGAGCCAGAGAGCCAGTCCAGCAGAACTGCTGTAGAGCCAGAGAACCAAGTCTGCAGAGCTGCTGTAGAGCCAGAGAACCAGGTCAGCAGAGCTGCTGTACAGCCAGAGAACCAGGTCAGCAGAGCTGCTGTAGAGCCAGAGAACGAGGTCAGCAAAGCTGCTGTAGATTCAGAGAACCAGGTCAGCAGAGCTGCAATAGAGACAGAGAACCAGGTCAGCAGAGCCGCGTTCGAGCCAGAGAACCAGGCCAACAGAGCCGCTGTAGAGCCAGAGAACCAGGTCAGCAGAGCCGTTGTAGAGCAAGAGAACCAGGTCAGCAGAGCTGCTGTAGAGCCAGAGAACCAGGTCAGCAGAGCTGCTTCAGAGCCAGAGAACCGGATTAGCAGAGCTGATGTAGAGCCAAAAAACTGGGTCAGCAGAGCTGCTGTAGAGCCAGAGAGCCAGGTCAACAGAACTACTGTAGAGCCAGAGAACCAGGTCAGCAGAGTTGCTATAGAGCCAGAGAACGAGGTCAGCTGAGCTGCTGTGGAGCTAGAGAACCAGGTCCGCAGAGCTGCTTTAGAGCTAGAGAACCAGGTCAGCAGAGTCACTGTAGGGCCAGAGAACCAAGTCAGCAGAGCCACTGTAGAGCCAGAGAACCAGGTCAGCAGAGCTGCTTTAGAGCCAGAGAACCAGGCCAGCAGAGCTGCTGTACAGCCAGAGAACGAGGTCAGCAGTGCTGCTTTAGAGGGAGTGAAGCAGGTCAGCAGAGCTGCTGTACAGCCAGAGAACCAGGTCAGCAGAGCCGTTGTAGAGCCAGAGACCCAGGTCAGCAGAGCTGCTGTAGAGCCAGAGAACCAGGCCAGCAGAGCCGCTGTAGAGCAATAAAACAAGGTCAGCAGAGCTGCTGTACAGCCAGTGAACAAGGTCAGCAGAGATGCTCTACAGCCAAAGTACCAGGTCAGCAGAGCCATTGTACAGCCTGAGGACCAGGTCAGCAGAGCCTTTGTACAGCCTGAGAACCAGGTCAGCAAAGCTGCTTTAGAGCCAGAGTACCAGGTCAGCAGAGCTGACCAGATCAGCAGAGCCGTTGTAGAGCCAGAGAACCAGATCAGTAGAGCTGCTCTAGAGCCAGAGAACTAGGTCAGCAGAGCTGCTGTTGAGCCAGAGAACCAGGTCAGCAGAGCTGCTGTAGAGCCAGAAAACCAGGTCAGCAGAGCTGTTATAGAGCCAGAGAACAAGATCAGCAGAGACGCTATAGAGCCAGAGAACCAGGTCAGCAGAGCTGCTGTAAAACTAGAGAACAAGGTCAGCAGAGCTGCTCTACAGCCAGTGAACCAGGTCAGCAGAGCCGTAGTACAGCCTGAGAACCAGGTCAGCAGAGCTGCTTTGGAGCCAGAGAACCAGGTCAGCAGAGCTGTTGTACAACTAGAGAACAAGGTCAGCAGAGCTGCTCTACAGCCAGTGAACCAGGTCAGCAGAGCCGTAGTACAGCCTGAGAACCAGGTCAGCAGAGCTGCTGTAGAGCCAGAGAACCAGGTTAGCAGAGCTGCTGTAGAGCCAGAGAACTTGGTTAGCAGAGCCGTTGTAGAGCCAGAGAACCAGGTCAGCAGAGCTGCTCTTGAGCCAGAGAACCAGGTTAGCAGAGCTGCTCTAGAGCCAGAGAATCAGGTCAGCAGAGCCGCTGTGGAGCAAGAGAACCAGGCAAGCAGAGCCGCTGTAGAGCAATAAAACAAGGTCAGCAGAGCTGCTGTACAGCCAGTGAACAAGGTCAGCAGAGATGCTCTACAGCCAAAGTACCAGGTCAGCAGAGCCATTGTACAGCCTGAGGACCAGGTCAGCAGAGCCTTTGTACAGCCTGAGAACCAGGTCAGCAAAGCTGCTTTAGAGCTAGAGAACCAGGTCAGCAGAGCTGACCAGGTCATCAGAGCTGCTTTAGAGCCAGAGAACGAGGTCAGTAGAGCTGCTGTAGAGCCAGAGAACCAGATCAGCAGAGCCGTTGTAAAGCCAGAGAACCAGATCAGTAGAGCTGCTCTAGAGCCAGAGAACTAGGTCAGCAGAGCTGCTGTTGAGCCAGAGAACCAGGTCAGCAGAGCTGCTGTAGAGCCAGAAAACCAGGTCAGCAGAGCTGTTATAGAGCCAGAGAACCAGATCAGCAGAGACGCTATAGAGCCAGAGAACCAGGTCAGCAGAGCTGCTGTACAACTAGAGAACATGGTCAGCAGAGCTGCTCTACAGCCAGTGAACCTGGTCAGCAGAGCCGTAGTACAGCCTGAGAACCAGGTCAGCAGAGCTGCTTTGGAGCCAGAGAACCAGGTTAGCAGAGCTGCTGTAGAGCCAGAGAACTTGGTCAGCAGAGCCATTGTAGAGCCAGAGAACCAGGTCAGCAGAGCTGCTCTTGAGCCATAGAACCAGGTCAGCAGAGCTGCTCTAGAGCCAGAGAATCAGGTAAGCAGAGCCGCTGTGGAGCAAGAGAACCAGGCCAGCAGAGTCGCTGTAGACCCAGAGAACCAGGTCAGCATAGCCGCTGTAGACCCAGAGAACCAGGTCAGCAGAGCTGCTGTAGAGCCAGAGAACCAGATCTGCAGAGCTGTTGTAGAGCCAGAGAACCAGATCAGCAGAGCCGCTGTAGAGCCAGAGAACCAGGTCATCAAAGCTGCTGTAGAGCCAGAGAACCAGGTCAGCAGAGCTGCTTCAGAGCCAGAGAACCAGATTAGCAGAGCTGCTGTAGAGCCAAAAAACTGGGTCAGCAGAGCTGCTGTAGAGCCAGAGAGCCAGGTCAGCAGAACTGCTGTAGAGCCAGAGAACCAGGTCAGCAGAGTTGCTATAGAGCCAGAGAACGAGGTCAGCTGAGCTGCTGTAGAGCTAGAGAACCAGGTCCGCAGAGCTGCATAAGAGCTAGAGAACCAGGTCAGCAGAGTCACTGTAGAGCCAGAGAACCAAGTCAGCAGAGCCACTGTAGAGCCAGAGAACCAGGTCAGCAGAGCTGCTTTAGAGCCAGAGAACCAGGCCAGCAGAGCTGCTGTACAGCCAGAGAACGAGGTCAGCAGTGCTGCTTTAGAGGGAGTGAGGCAGGTCAGCAGAGCTGCTGTACAGCCAGAGAACCAGGTCAGCAGAGCTGCTCTAGAGACAGAGAACCAGGTCAGCAGAGCCGTTGTAGAGCCAGAGAACCAGGTCAGCAGAGCTGCTGTAGAGCCAGAGAACCAGGACAGCAGAGCTGCTGTAGAGCCAGATAACCAGATCAGCAGAGCTGCTGTAGAGTCAGAGAACCAGGTCAGCAGAGCCACTTTCGAGCCAGAGAACCAGGCCAACAGAGCCGCTGTAGAGCCAGAGAACCAGGTCAGCAGAGCTGTTGTAGAGCCAGAGAACCAGGTCAGCAGAGCTGCTGTAGAGCCAGAGAGCCAGTCCAGCAGAACTGCTGTAGAGCCAGAGAACCAAGTCTGCAGAGCTGCTGTAGAGCCAGAGAACCAGGTCAGCAGAGCTGCTGTACAGCCAGAGAACCAGGTCAGCAGAGCTGCTGTAGAGCCAGAGAACGAGGTCAGCAAAGCTGCTGTAGATTCAGAGAACCAGGTCAGCAGAGCTGCAATAGAGACAGAGAACCAGGTCAGCAGAGCCGCGTTCGAGCCAGAGAACCAGGCCAACAGAGCCGCTGTAGAGCCAGAGAACCAGGTCAGCAGAGCCGTTGTAGAGCAAGAGAACCAGGTCAGCAGAGCTGCTGTAGAGCCAGAGAACCAGGTCAGCAGAGCTGCTTCAGAGCCAGAGAACCGGATTAGCAGAGCTGCTGTAGAGCCAAAAAACTGGGTCAGCAGAGCTGCTGTAGAGCCAGAGAGCCAGGTCAACAGAACTACTGTAGAGCCAGAGAACCAGGTCAGCAGAGTTGCTATAGAGCCAGAGAACGAGGTCAGCTGAGCTGCTGTGGAGCTAGAGAACCAGGTCCGCAGAGCTGCTTTAGAGCTAGAGAACCAGGTCAGCAGAGTCACTGTAGGGCCAGAGAACCAAGTCAGCAGAGCCACTGTAGAGCCAGAGAACCAGGTCAGCAGAGCTGCTTTAGAGCCAGAGAACCAGGCCAGCAGAGCTGCTGTACAGCCAGAGAACGAGGTCAGCAGTGCTGCTTTAGAGGGAGTGAAGCAGGTCAGCAGAGCTGCTGTACAGCCAGAGAACCAGGTCAGCAGAGCCGTTGTAGAGCCAGAGACCCAGGTCAGCAGAGCTGCTGTAGAGCCAGAGAACCAGGCCAGCAGAGCCGCTGTAGAGCAATAAAACAAGGTCAGCAGAGCTGCTGTACAGCCAGTGAACAAGGTCAGCAGAGATGCTCTACAGCCAAAGTACCAGGTCAGCAGAGCCATTGTACAGCCTGAGGACCAGGTCAGCAGAGCCTTTGTACAGCCTGAGAACCAGGTCAGCAAAGCTGCTTTAGAGCCAGAGTACCAGGTCAGCAGAGCTGACCAGATCAGCAGAGCCGTTGTAGAGCCAGAGAACCAGATCAGTAGAGCTGCTCTAGAGCCAGAGAACTAGGTCAGCAGAGCTGCTGTTGAGCCAGAGAACCAGGTCAGCAGAGCTGCTGTAGAGCCAGAAAACCAGGTCAGCAGAGCTGTTATAGAGCCAGAGAACAAGATCAGCAGAGACGCTATAGAGCCAGAGAACCAGGTCAGCAGAGCTGCTGTAAAACTAGAGAACAAGGTCAGCAGAGCTGCTCTACAGCCAGTGAACCAGGTCAGCAGAGCCGTAGTACAGCCTGAGAACCAGGTCAGCAGAGCTGCTTTGGAGCCAGAGAACCAGGTTAGCAGAGCTGCTGTAGAGCCAGAGAACTTGGTCAGCAGAGCCGTTGTAGAGCCAGAGAACCAGGTCAGCAGAGCTGCTCTATTGCCAGAGAACTAGGTCAGCAGAGCTGCTGTTGAGCCAGAGAACCAGGTCAGCAGAGCTGCTGTAGAGCCAGAAAACCAGGTCAGCAGAGCTGTTATAGAGCCAGAGAACCAGATCAGCAGAGCCGCTATAGAGCCAGAGAACCAGGTCAGCAGAGCCTTTGTACAGCCTGAGAACCAGGTCAGCAAAGATGCTTTAGAGCCAGAGAACCAGGTCAGCAGAGCTGACCAGGTCAGCAGAGCTGCTTTAGAGCCAGAGAACGAGGTCAGTAGAGCTGCTGTAGAGCCAGAGAACCAGATCAGCAGAGCCGTTGTAAAGCCAGAGAACCAGATCAGTAGAGCTGCTCTAGAGCCAGAGAACCAGGTCAGCAGAGCTGCTCTTGAGCCAGAGAACCAGGTTAGCAGAGCTGCTCTAGAGCCAGAGAATCAGGTCAGCAGAGCCGCTGTGGAGCAAGAGAACCAGGCCAGCAGAGTCGCTGTAGCACCACAGAACCAGGTCAGCAGAGCTGCTTTAGAGCCAGAGAACGAGGTCAGTAGAGCTGCTGTAGAGCCAGAGAACCAGATCAGCAGAGCCGTTGTAGAGCCAGAGAACCAGATCAGTAGAGCTGCTCTAGAGCCAGAGAACTAGGTCAGCAGAGCTGCTGTTGAGCCAGAGAACCAGGTCAGCAGAGCTGCTGTAGAGCCAGAAAACCAGGTCAGCAGAGCTGTTATAGAGCCAGAGAACGAGATCAGCAGAGACGCTATAGAGCCAGAGAACCAGGTCAGCAGAGCTGCTGTACAACTAGAGAACAAGGTCAGCAGAGCTGCTCTACAGCCAGTGAACCAGGTCAGCAGAGCCGTAGTACAGCCTGAGAACCAGGTCAGCAGAGCTGCTTTGGAGCCAGAGAACCAGGTTAGCAGAGCTGCTGTAGAGCCAGAGAACTTGGTCAGCAGAGCCGTTGTAGAGCCAGAGAACCAGGTCAGCAGAGCTGCTCTTGAGCCAGAGAACCAGGTCAGCAGAGCTGCTCTAGAGCCAGAGAATCAGGTCAACAGAGCCGCTGTAGAGCCAGAGAACCAAGTCAGCAGAGCAGTTGTAGAGCCAGAGAACCAGGTCAGCAGAGCTGCTGTAGAGCCAGAGAGCCAGTTCAGCAGGACTGCTGTAGAGCCAGAGAACCAGGTCTGCAGATCTGCTGTAGAGCCAGAGAACGAGGTCGGCAGAGTTGCTGTAGATTCAGAGAACCAGGTCAGCAGAGCTGCTATACAGACAGAGAACCAGGTCAGCAGAGCCGCGTTCGTGCCAGAGAACCAGCCGCTGTAGAGCCAGAGAACCAGGTCAGCAGAGCTGTTGTAGAGCCAGAGAACCAGGTCAGCAGAGCTGCTGTAGATTCAGAGAACCAGGTCAGCAGAGCTGCTTTCGAGCCAGAGAACCAGGTCAGCAGAGATGCTATAGAGCCAGAGAACCAGGTCAGAAGAGATGCTTTCGAGCCAGAGAACCAGGCCAACAGAGCCACTTGTAGAGCCAGAGAACCCGGTCAGCAGAGCCGTTGTCGAGCCAGAGAACCAGGTCAGAAGAGCTGCTGTACAGCCAGAGAACCAGGTCAGCAGATCTGCTTTAGAGCCACAGAAGCAAGTCAGCAGAGCTGCTGTAGAGCCAGAGAACCAGGTCAGCAGAGCTGCTCTAGAGACAGAGAACCAGGTCAGCAGAGCCGTTGTAGAGCCAGAGAACCATGTCAGCAGAGCTGCTGTAGAGCCAGAGAACTAGGTCAGAAGAGCTGCTGTACAGCCAGAGAAACAGGTCAGCAGATCTGCTTTAGAGCCAGAGAACCAGGTCAGCAGACCTGCTGTACAGCAGAGAACCAGGTCAGCAGAGCTGCTGTAGAGCCAGAGAACGAGGTCAGCAGAGCTGCTGTAGATTCAGAGAACCAGGTCAGCAGAGCTGCTTTAGAGCCAGAGGACCAGGTCAGCAGAGGTGCTGTAGAGCCAGAGAAGCATGTCAGCAGATTTGCTGTAGTGACAGAGAACCAGGTCAGCAGAGCCGCTGTAGAGCCAGAGAACCAGGTCAGCAGAGCTGCTTTAGGGCCAGAGAACCAAGTCAGCAGAGCCACTGTAGAGCCGGAGAACCAGGTCAGCAGAGTCGCTGTAGAGCCAGAGAACCAGGTCAGCAGAGCCGCTGTAGAGCCAGAGACCCAGGTCAGCAGAGCCGCTGTAGAGCAATAAAACAAGGTCAGCAGAGCTGCTGTACAGCCAGTGAACAAGGTCAGCAGAGATGCTCTACAGCCAAAGTACCAGGTCAGCGGGAGCCATTGTCCTTCCTGAGGACCACGTCAGCAGAGCCTTTGTACAGCCTGAGAACCAGTTCAGCAAAGCTACTTTAGAGCCAGAGAACCAGGTCAGCAGAGCTGACCAGGTCAGCAGAGCTACTTTAGAGCCAGAGAACGAGGTCAGCAGAGCTGCTGTAGAGCCAGAGAACCAGATCAGCAGTGCCGTTGTAGAGCCAGAGAACCAGATCAGCAGAGGTGCTCTATTGCCAGAGAACTAGGTCAGCAGAGCTGCTGTTGAGCCAGAGAACCAGGTCAGCAGAGCTGCTGTAGAGCCAGAAAAGCAGGTCAGCAGAGCTGTTATAGAGCCAGAGAACCAGATCAGCAGAGCCGCTATAGAGCCAGAGAACCAGGTCAGCAGAGCTGCTGTACAACTAGAGAACAAGGTCAGCAGAGCTGCTCTACAGCCAGTAAACCAGGTCAGCAGAGCCGTAGTACAGCCTGAGAACCAGGTCAGCAGAGCTGCTTTGGAGCCAGAGAACCAGGTTAGCAGAGCTGCTGTAGAGCCAGAGAACTTGGTCAGCAGAGCCGTTGTAGAGCCAGAGAACCAGGTCAGCAGAGCTGCTCTTGAGCCAGAGAACCAGGTTAGCAGAGCTGCTCTAGAGCCAGAGAATCAGGTCAGCAGAGCCGCTGTGGAGCAAGAGAACCAGGCAAGCAGAGCCGCTGTAGAGCAATAAAACAAGGTCAGCAGAGCTGCTGTACAGCCAGTGAACAAGGTCAGCAGAGATGCTCTACAGCCAAAGTACCAGGTCAGCAGAGCCATTGTACAGCCTGAGGACCAGGTCAGCAGAGCCTTTGTACAGCCTGAGAACCAGGTCAGCAAAGCTGCTTTAGAGCCAGAGAACCAGGTCAGCAGAGCTGACCAGGTCAGCAGAGCTACTTTAGAGCCAGAGAACGAGGTCAGCAGAGCTGCTGTAGAGCCAGAGAACCAGGTCAGCAGAGCTGCTATAGAGACAAAGAACCAGGTCAGCAGAGCCGCGTTCGTGCCAGAGAACCAGCCGCTGTAGAGCCAGAGAACCAGGTCAGCAGAGCTGTTGTAGAGCCAGAGAACCAGGTCAGCAGAGCTGCTGTAGATTCAGAGAACCAGGTCAGCAGAGCTGCTTTCGAGCCAGAGAACCAGGTCAGCAGAGATGCTATAGAGCCAGAGAACCAGGTCAGAAGAGATGCTTTCGAGCCAGAGAACCAGGCCAACAAAGCCACTTGTAGAGCCAGAGAACCAGGTCAGCAGAGCCGTTGTAGAGCCAGAGAACCAGGTCAGAAGAGCTGCTGTACAGCCAGAGAACCAGGTCAGCAGATCTGCTTTAGAGCCACAGAAGCAAGTCAGCAGAGCTGCTGTAGAGCCAGAGAACCAGGTCAGCAGAGCTGCTCTAGAGACAGAGAACCAGGTCAGCAGAGCCGTTGTAGAGCCAGAGAACCATGTCAGCAGAGCTGCTGTAGAGCCAGAGAACTAGGTCAGAAGAGCTGCTGTACAGCCAGAGAAACAGGTCAGCAGATCTGCTTTAGAGCCAGAGAACCAGGTCAGCAGAGCTGCTGTACAGCCAGAGAACCAGGTCAGCAGAGCTGCTGTAGAGCCAGAGAACGAGGTCAGCAGAGCTGCTGTAGATTCAGAGAACCAGGTCAGCAGAGCTGCTTTAGAGCCAGAGGACCAGGTCAGCAGAGGCGCTGTAGAGCCAGAGAACCATGTCACCAGATTTGCTGTAGAGACAGAGAACCAGGTCAGCAGAGCCGCTGTAGAGCCAGAGAACCAGGTCAGCAGAGATGCTTTAGGGCCAGAGAACCAAGTCAGCAGAGCCATTGTAGAGCCAGAGAACCAGGTCAGCAGAGTTGCTGTAGAGCCAGAGAACCAGGTCAGCAGAGCCGCTGTAGAGCCAGAGACCCAGGTCAGCAGAGCCACTGTAGAGCAATAAAACAAGGTCAGCAGAGCTGCTGTACAGCCAGTGAACAAGGTCAGCAGAGATGCTCTACAGCCAGAGGACCAGGTCAGCAGAGCCTTTGTACAGCCTGAGAACCAGGTCAGCAAAGCTGCTTTAGAGCCAGAGAACCAGGTCACCAGAGCTGACCAGGTCAGCAGAGCTACTTTAGAGCCAGAGAACGAGGTCAGCAGAGCTGCTGTAGAGCCAGAGAACCAGATCAGCAGTGCCGTTGTAGAGCCAGAGAACCAGATCAGCAGAGCTGCTCTATTGCCAGAGAACTAGGTCAGCAGAGCTGTTGTTGAGCCAGAGAACCAGGTCAGCAGAGCTGCTGTAGAGCCAGAAAACCAGGTCAGAAGAGCTGTTATAGAGCCAGAGAACCAGATCAGCAGAGCCGCTATAGAGCCAGAGAACCAGGTCAGCAGAGCTGCTGTACAACTAGAGAACAAGGTCAGCAGAGCTGCTCTACAGCCAGTGAACCAGGTCAGCAGGGCCGTAGTAGAGCCAGAGAACCAGGTCAGCAGAGCTGCTCTTGAGCCAGAGAACCAGGTTAGCAGAGCTGCTCTAGAGCCAGAGAATCAGGTCAGCAGAGCCGCTGTGGAGCAAGAGAACCAGGCCAGCAGAGCCGCTGTAGAACAATAAAACAAGGTCAGCAGAGCTGCTATACAGCCAGTGAACAAGGTCAGCAGAGATGCTCTACAGCCAAAGTACCAGATCAGCGGAGCCATTGTACAGCCTGAGGACAAGGTCAGCAGAGCCTTTGTACAGCCTGAGAACCAGGTCAGCAAAGCTGCTTTACAGCCAGAGAACTAGGTCAGCAGAGCTGACCAGGTCAGCAGAGCTGCTTTAGAGCCAGAGAACGAGGTCAGTAGAGCTGCTGTAGAGCCAGAGAACCAGATCAGCAGAGCCGTTGTAGAGCCAGAGAACCAGATCAGTAGAGCTGCTCTAGAGCCAGAGAACTAGGTCAGCAGAGCTGCTGTTGAGCCAGAGAACCAGGTCAGCAGAGCTGCTGTAGAGCCAGAAAACCAGGTCAGCAGAGCTGTTATAGAGCCAGAGAACAAGATCAGCAGAGACGCTATAGAGCCAGAGAACCAGGTCAGCAGAGCTGCTGTAAAACTAGAGAACAAGGTCAGCAGAGCTGCTCTACAGCCAGTGAACCAGGTCAGCAGAGCCGTAGTACAGCCTGAGAACCAGGTCAGCAGAGCTGCTTTGGAGCCAGAGAACCAGGTCAGCAGAGCTGCTGTACAACTAGAGAACAAGGTCAGCAGAGCTGCTCTACAGCCAGTGAACCAGGTCAGCAGAGCCGTAGTACAGCCTGAGAACCAGGTCAGCAGAGCTGCTTTGGAGCCAGAGAACCAGGTTAGCAGAGCTGCTGTAGAGCCAGAGAACTTGGTCAGCAGAGCCGTTGTAGAGCCAGAGAACCAGGTAAGCAGAGCTGCTCTTGAGCCAGAGAACCAGGTCAGCAGAGCTGCTCTAGAGCCAGAGAATCAGGTCAACAGAGCCGCTGTAGAGCCAGAGAACCAAGTCAGCAGAGCAGTTGTAGAGCCAGAGAACCAGGTCAGCAGAGCTGCTGTAGAGCCAGAGAGCCAGTTCAGCAGGACTGCTGTAGAGCCAGAGAACCAAGTCTGCAGAGCTGCTGTAGAGCCAGAGAACCAGGTCAGCAGAGCTGCTGTACAGCCAGAGAACCAGGTCAGCAGAGCTGCTGTAGAGCCAGAGAACGAGGTCAGCAAAGCTGCTGTAGATTCAGAGAACCAGGTCAGCAGAGCTGCAATAGAGACAGAGAACCAGGTCAGCAGAGCCGCGTTCGAGCCCGAGAACCAGGCCAACAGAGCCGCTGTAGAGCCAGAGAACCAGGTCAGCAGAGCCGTTGTAGAGCAAGAGAACCAGGTCAGCAGAGCTGCTGTAGAGCCAGAGAACCAGGTCAGCAGATGTGAGAAGTGGGCCTGGCATATGCTGGTCACTAGTTATAGTGGCCACCTTGCACCAGTCCAATTCGACTCTTGATAGATAGGTTTAAAGACAACCTTTTTAAAGAAAGCTAGCCTAGTGGTAGCTGTGGAGAGCAGCCTTCAGGCTAAGTCTCTGAGGAATGTAAAGCAGCTTGTTTTACCTTATAATCTCTTGAATTACCAAATGAAAAGACACCACACAGGTATATATATCAAATATATATGTATTTATTACTAAATATACTCTACTAATCTCTTTCTGAGATTAGAGCCAGGTAAACATTCAAAAGATCAACAGTTCTCAATAAATTAAGCACAAATATGGCTGGAGCCCTAGGGGCGTACCAGACCATATACTAAAATAGTGGTATAACAAATTCGACTTGCAAAAGTAAGAGGCCTAGGGCCTTGGGAATCGCTGGGGCTTCACTGCTGCAGTGTTTACAGGTAAGTAATCAGCCCACAGGAGACGCGTGCAGTGTCTAAACACACACGCGGGTTTCAATGCGTTTCAAGGGCAAATGTCGCGGTTTGTATTTTACAGTTCTAGGGCACTTCGGAATGGACAACAAGCAAACAACTTACAGGGTAAGTACTTCGATAGCCAATGCGCACTTGGGCACCGTAATGCCAGAGTTACCTCACCCAGGGAAGCCGGGTGCAGAGGTGTCCTTTGGTGTCGGGTCGCGATGCTGCTTTCAATGGGAATCGAGGTGTTCTTGCTGCTTGTGTCGTCGGGTGAAGTGTCCGTGGAAATCCAACGATGGATTGGAGTTGCAGGCGACCTAGAAATTGAGGGGACAGAGTTCAGAGTCACTTGCCAGTGACCGGTGGCCTTCAGGATAGCTGACCACAACTGTCGAGTCTCTTCACGTCGCTGATGGTGTTTTGTCTCTTCACCCACGTGGTCCAGGAGAGATCGAGGAAGACCAGCAGCTGGAGTTGGAGGGTGCCACGAAGTCTGCAGCTGATGGCGGTGTCGGCACTCGGATCGGAGCCAACAAACCTTGGCAACTGCAAGTCTCGTGTAGAATGAAGATCTTGGATGGTTCAGACCAGCAAGGTCCGATGGACTTACCCAGCAAGGGTAAATGAGGGCAGGCCCAGAGCAACCAGGCAAACCCTTGGAGTAGTTCAGAAAGTCTTCGTAGGGGCTACTAGCCAACGGGCAAGCAACAGCAAAGACGCCTTTGCAGGGAAACTTCAACAACAGCCCACGGTCACTCGGGACAATGTAGGCCGCTGTTCTTTGGTTCCAGACCTGCTAGGGACTTGGACATTAAGTGGTCCAAAGCACAAGTTTGTAGTTTGTCGGTCAGGGCTTGCACTCGAAATTAGTGCACGGTTCCCTGGTATTGCTGTACCTTGTCACTCATGGGGTCCAGACGCCACAGCTTCGCTGGGGACTCAAAATGGCCAACGAGAGGTCAGGAAATTAGCTTCAGGGGACGCAGGGACTTCGGGCTCCGGCGGGAGCGATAAAGTTTGCAACCGTTGTTCAGTCCTTTAGGTGCCTGCCAAGCAGGGGAGTTCCTCCTTGACTCCAAGGGAGATCCTTCGGTCTTCTAAAGGTAGTAGAAAGTTGAAGGGCCAGGATTCTTCTTCTTGAGCGTCGTCCAGGTGTAATCTGAATTGCATTGGCAATGTGTGGTATCTTATACTGATAAGATGGGAGGGACTAGCTCTATGGCCACTCCTCTAGGAGGGCCAGGGTAGTGGGTGGTTACACCCACTTCCCTTTGTCCAGTTTCGCGCCAGGACAGGGGCAGGCAGCCCCTGAACCGATTTGAGCCGGCATATGCACAGAGGAGCCTACTGCTCCCCCAGTGCAGGACTTCAAAGCACTCTAAGAGTGCACCCACCCAGCTCCAATACACTAAATCCTGTCTGGGAGGTGGTGACACCTCCCTGTGACAGGAAACCCTTTGTTGAGCTCCCTCCACTGCGAGTTTCGGTCAGCAGCAGGAGGGCAGCCCGGTGACTGTGCTGGTGGCATCCATTTTGTGATGCCAGGGCCTTAGAGGATTTCTGTAGTTTAGTACAGGGTGTACATGTCGTCCCCTCTAGAAGGGTGAGATCCTACTCCCACACCAGGTACTGGTGTGGGTGTAGGTCCAAGTTGTTTGACACCAAACACAACATGTTTTGATGCAGTCATTCCAAAGTTAGCATTTACCGCGAGGTTATAATGCACATAAGAGTATATGGTTTAACCGCATCCACAAACAGCAGCAGAGAATAGACTCTGCCAGCTGCAGAGGGGTCCTGCTCAGGCAGAAGCACCCCCTCACATAGAAAACCATGCACCCTGCCCTTGGGATTGATAGGGCCTACCATAGGGGTGACTGATAGGTTTATATGTGTGTGTATGGTGATATATAGTGACCTATACCTCAGTGAGGAGTGCTAACACTACCTCACACAGGCTGCAGTAGCAGGCCTGTGGTGTCAGATTGTGAGTGCTTCCCAGGGGTGGCATTATACATGCTGCAGCCCCTGGTAGGCCTGTGAAGTACCAATGCCCTAGGTACCTAAGGTACCATATACTAGGGGCTGATAAGGTACCACAGTATCCAATCACTAGTGCATCTAATATGCACACGAAGTTGTTTAGAGAGATCAGGTAGACTGGGGCCCTGATTAGCAGGGACCCAGCCAGACTATAGCCAGAAACCAGTGTATACATCAGAAAAAAAGTGGGGGCAACACAAGTGCAGATCCTACTCTCCTACAGCAGAGCTGCTTTAGAGCCAGAGAACCAGATTAGCAGAACTGGGTCAGCAGAGCTGCTGTAGAGCCAGAGAGCCAGGTCGAAAGATCTGCTGTAGAGCCAGAGAACCAGGTCTGCAGAGCTGCTGTAGAGCCAGAGAACGGGGTCAGCAGAGCTGCTGTAGATTCAGAGAACCAGGTCAGCAGAGCTGCTTTAGAGCCAGAGAACCAGGTCAGCAGAGATGCTATAGAGCCAGAGAACAAGGTCAGAAGAGCTGCTTTTGAGCCAGATAACCAGGCCAACAGAGCCACTGTAGAGCCAGAGAACCAGGTCAGCAGAGCCATTGTGGAGCCAGAGAACCAGGTCAGCAGAGCTGCTGTAGATCCAGAGAACCAGGTCAGAAGACCTGCTGTACAGCCAGAGAACCAGGTCAGCAGATCTGCTTTAGAGCCACAGAAGCAAGTCAGCAGAGCTGCTGCAGAGCCAGAGAACCAGGTCAGCCGAGCTGCTCTAGAGACAGAGAACCAGCTCAGCAGAGCCGTTGTAGAGCCAGAGAACCAGGTCAGCAGAGCAGCTGTAGAGCCAGAGAACCAGGTCAGAAGAGCTGCTGTACAGCCAGAGAACGAGGTCAGCAGATCTGCTTTAGAGCCAGAGAACCAGGTCAGCAGAGCTGCTGTAGAGCCAGAGAACCAGATTAGCAGAGCTGCTGTAGAGCCAAAGAATTGGGGCTGCAGAGCTGCTGTAGAGCCAGAGAGCCAGGTCAGCAGAGCTGCTGTAGAGCCAGAGAACCAGGTCATCAGAGCTGCTGTAGAGCCAGAGAACCAGATCAGCAGAGCTGCTGTAGAGTCAGAGAACCAGGTCAGCAGAGCCGCTTTCGAGCCAGAGAACCAGGCCAGCAGAGCCGCTGTAGAGCCAGAGAACTAGGTCAGCAGACCCATTGTAGAGCCAGAAAACCAGGTCAGCAGAGCAGCTGTAGAGCCAGAGAACCAGGTCAGAAGAGCTGCTTTAGAGCCACAGAAGCAAGTCAGCAGAGCTGCTGCAGAGCCAGAGAACCAGGTCAGCCGAGCTGCTCTAGAGACAGAGAACCAGGTCAGCAGAGCCATTGTAGAGCCAGAGAACCAGGTCAGCAGAGCTGTTGTAGAGCCAGAGAACCAGGTCAGAAGAGCTGCTGTACAGCCAGAGAACCAGGTCAGCAGATCTGCTTTAGAGCCAGAGAACCAGGTCAGCAGAGCTGATGTAGAGCCAGAGAACCAGATTAGCAGAGCTGCTGTAGAGCCAAAGAATTGGGGCTGCAGAGCTGCTGTAGAGCCAGAGAGCCAGGTCAGCAGAGCTGCTGTAGAGCCAGAGAACCAGGTCAGCAGAGCTGCTGTAGAGCCAGAGAACCAGATCAGCAGAGCTGCTGTAGAGTCAGAGAACCAGGTCAGCAGAGCCGCTTTTGAGCCAGAAAACCAAGCCAGCAGAGCCAATGTAGAGCGAGAGAACTAGGTCTGCAGAGCCGTTGTAGAGCCAGAGAACCAGGTCAGCAGAGCTGCTGGAGAGCCAGAGAACCAGGTCAGCAGAGCTGCTGTAGAGCCAGAGAACGAGGTCAGCAGAGCTGCTGTAGATTCAGAGAACCAGGTCAGCAGAGCTGCTATAGAGACAGAGAACCAGGTCAGCACAGCGCGTTCGAGCCAGAGAACCAGGGAAACAGAGCCGCTGTAGAGCCAGAGAACCAGGTCAACAGAGCCGTTGTAGAGCCAGAGAACCAGGTCAACAGAGCTGCTGTAGAGCCAGAGAACCAGGTCAGCAGAGTCGCTGTAGAGCCAGAGAACCAGGTCAGCAGAGCCGCTGTAGAGCCAGAGAACCAGGTCAGCAGAGCTGCTTTAGAACCAGAGCACCAAATCAGCAGAGCCACTGAAGAGCCAGAGAACCACGTCAGCAGAGTTGCTGTAGAGCCAGAGAACCAGGTCAGCAGAGCCGCTGTAGAGCCAGAGACCCAGGTCAGCAGAGCCTCTGTAGAGCAATAAAACAAGATCAGCAGAGCTGCTGTACAGCCAGTGAACAAGGTCAGCAGAGATGCTCTACAGCCAAAGTACCAGGTCAGCAGAGCCATTGTACAGCCTGAGGACCAGGTCAGCAGAGCCTTTGTACAGCCTGAAAACCAGGTCAGCAAAGCTGCTTTAGAGCCAGAGAACCAGGTCAGCAGAGCTGACCAGGTCAGCAGAGCTGCTTTAGAGCCAGAGAACGAGGTCAGCAGAGCTGCTGTAGAGCCAGAGAACCAGATCAGCAGAGCCATTGTAGAGCCAGAGACCCAGATCAGCAGAGCTGCTCTAGAGCCAGAGAACAAGGTCAGCAGAGCTGCTGTAGAGCCAGAAAACCAGGTCAGCAGAGCCGCTTCCGAGCAAGAGAACCAGGCCAACAGAGCCGCTGTAGAGTCAGAGAACCAGGTCAGGGGAGCCGTTGTAGAGCCAGAGAACCAGGTCAGCAGAGCCGTTGTAGTGCCAGAGAACCAGGTCAGCAGAGCTACTGTAGAGCCAGAGAACCAGGTCAGCAGAGCTGCTTCAGAGCCAGAGAACCAGATTAGCTGAGCTCCTGTAGAGCCAAAGAACTGGGCCAGCAGAGCTGCTGTAGAGCCAGAGAGCCAGGTCAGCAGAACGGCTGTAGAGCCAGAGAACCAGGTCAGCAGAGTTGCTATAGAGCCAGAGAACGAGGTCAGCAGAGCTGCTGTAGATTCAGAGAACCAGGTCAGAAGAGCTGCTTTAGAGCCAGAGAACCAGGTCAGCAGAGTCGCTGTAGAGCCAGAGAACCAGGTCAGCAGAGCCGCTGTAGAGCCAGAGAACCAGGCCAGCAAAGCTGCTCTAGAGCCAGAGAACCAGGCCAGCAGAGCCATTGTAGAGCCAGAGAACCAGGTCAGCAGAGGCGCTATAGAGCAGAGAACCAGGTCAACAGAGCCGTTGTAGAGCCATAGTACCAGGTCAGCAGAGCTGCTGTAGAGCCAGAGAACCAGATTAGCAGAGCTGCTGTAGAGCCCAAGAACCAGGTCAGCAGAGCTGCTGTAGAGCTAGAGAGCCAGACCAGCAGAGCTGCGTTAGAGCTAGAGAACCAGGTCATCAGAGTCGCTGTAGAGCCAGAGAACCAAGTCAGCAGAGCTGCTGTAGAGCCAGAGAACCAGGTCAGCAGAGCCGCTGTAGAGCCACAGAACAAGGTCAGCAGAGCTGCTCAACAGCCAAAGTACCAGGTCAGCAGAGCCGTTGTACAGCCTGAGAACCAGGTCAGCGAAGCTGCTCTAGAGCCAGAGAACCAGGCCAACAGGGCCGCTTTTGAGCCAGAGAACCAGGCCAACAGAGCCGCTGTAGAGCCAGAGAGCCAGGTCAGCAGAGCAGTTGTAGAGCCAGAGAACCAGGTCAGCAGAGCTGCTGTAGAACCAGAGAGCCAGTTCAGCAGGACTGCTGTAGAGCCAGAGAACCAGGTCTGCAGAGCTGCTGTAGAGCCAGAGAACCAGGTCAGCAGATCTGCTGTAGAGCCAGTGAACGAGGTCAGCAGAGCTGCTGTAGATTCAGAGAACCAGGTCAGCAGAGCTGCTATAGAGACAGAGATCCAGGTCAGCAGAGCCGCGTTCGAGCCAGAGAACCAGCCGCTGTAGAGCCAGAGAACAAGGTCAGCAGAGCTGTTGTAGATCCAGAGAACCAGGTCAGCAGAGCTGCTGTAGATTCAGAGAATCAGGTCAGCAGAGCTGCTTTCGAGCCAGAGAACCAGGCCAACAGAGCCACTGTAGAGCCAGGGAACCAGGTCAGCAGAGCCGTTGTAGAGCCAGAGAACCAGGTCAGAAGAGCTGCTGTACAGCCAGAGAACCAGGTCAGCAGATCTGCTTTAGAGCCACAGAAGCAAGTCAGCAGAGCTGCTGTAGAGCCAGAGAACCAGGTCAGCAGTGCTGCTCTAGAGATAGAGTGCCAGGTCAGCAGAGCCGTTGTAGAGCCAGAGAACCATGTCAGCAGAGCTGCTGTAGAGCCAGAGAACTAGGTCAGAAGAGCTGCTGTACAGCCAGAGAAACAGGTCAGCAGATCTGCTTTAGAGCCAGAGAACCAGGTCAGCAGAGCTGCTGTACAGCCAGAGAACCAGGTCAGCTGAGCTGCTGTAGAGCCAGAGAACGAGGTCAGCAGAGCTGCTGTAGATTCAGAGAACCAGGTCAGCAGAGCTGCATTAGAGCCAGAGGACCAGGTCAGCAGAGGCACTGTAGAGCCAGAGAACCATGTCAGCAGATTTGCTGTAGAGACAGAGAACCAGGTCAGCAGAGCCACTGTAGAGCCAGAGAACCAGGTCAGCAGAGCTGCTTTAGGGCCAGAGAACCAAGTCAGCAGAGCCACTGTAGAGCCAGAGAACCAGGTCAGCAGAGTCGCTGTAGAGCCAGAGAACCAGGTCAGCAGAGCCGCTGTAGAGCCAGAGACCCAGGTCAGCAGAGCCGCTGTAGAGCAATAAAGCAAGGTCAGCAGAGCTGCTGTACAGCCAGTGAACAAGGTCAGCAGAGATGCTCTACAGCCAAAGTACCAGGTCAGCAGAGCCATTGTACAGCCTGAGGATCAGGTCAGCAGAGCTGTTGTACAGCCTGAGAACCAGGTCAGCAAAGCTGCTTTAGAGCCAGAGAACCAGGTCAGCAGAGCTGACCAGGTCAGCAGAGCTGCTTTAGAGCCAGAGAAAGAGGTCAACAGAGCCGTTGTAGAGCCAGAGAAACAGATCAGCAGAGCTGCTCTAGAGCCAGAGAACTAGGTAAGCAGAGCTGCTGTTGAGCCAGAGAACCAGGTCAGCAGAGCTGCTGTAGAGCCAGAAAACCAGGTCAGCAGAGCTGTTATAGAGCCAGAGAACCAGATCAGCAGAGCCGCTATAGAGCCAGAGAACCAGGTCAGCAGAGCTGCTGTACAACTAGAGAACAAGGTCAGCAGAGCAGCTCTACAGCCAGTGAACCAGGTCAGCAGAGCCGTAGTACAGCCTGAGAACCAGGTCAGCAGAGCTGCTTTGGAGCCAGAGAACCAGGTTAGCAGAGCTGCTGTAGAGCCAGAGAACTTGGTCAGCAGAGCCTTGTAGAGCCAGAGAACCAGGTCAGCAGAGCTGCTCTTGAGCCAGAGAACCAGGTTAGCAGAGCTGCTCTAGAGCCAGAGAATCAGGTCAGCAGAGCCGCTGTAGAGCCGGAGACCCAGGTCAGCAGAGCCGCTGTAGAGCAATATAACAAGGTCAGCAGTGCTGCTGTACAGCCAGTGAACAAGGTCAGCAGAGATGCTCTACAGCCAAAGTACCAGTTCAGCATATCCATTGTACAGCCTGAGGACCAGGTCAGCAGAGCCTTTGTACAGCCTGAGAACCAGGTCAGCAAAGCTGCTTTAGAGCCAGAGAACCAGGTCAGCAGAGCTGACCAGGTCAGCAGAGCTGCTTTAGAACCAGACAACGAGGTCAGCAGAGCTGCTGTAGAGCCATAGAACCAGATCAGCAGAGCCGTTGTAGAGCCAGAGAACCAGATCAGCAGAGCTGCTCTAGAGCCAGAGAACTAGGTCAGCAGAGCTGCTGTAGAGCCAGAGAACCAGGTCAGCAGAGCTGCTGTAGAGCCAGAAAACCAGGTCAGCAGAGCTGTTATAGAGCCAGAGAACCAGGTCAGCAGAGCCGCTTTCGAGCCAGAGAACCAGGCCAACAGAGCCGCTGTAGAGTCAGAGAACCAGGTCAGCGGAGCCGTTGTAGAACCAGAGAAGCAGGTCAGCAGAGCCATTGTAGAGCTAGAGAACCAGGTCAGCAGAGCTGCTGTAGAGCCAGAGAACCAGGTCTGCAGAGCTGCTTCAGAGGCATGTAGGAAGGTGGAATCTGACCATATGGTTGCCCCCACTTTTTTCCTGGTGTTTGAATGGTTTTTGACTAGTCTGTCTGGGATCCTGCTATCCAGGACCCCAGCCTATCTGCTTACTCCCTTAAATGATTGGTGTGCATATTAGATGCACTAGTGATTGGATACTGTGGTACCTTATGGGCCCCTAGTATATGGTACTTTAGGTACCTAGGGCATTGGTACTTCACAGGCCTACTAGGGGCTGCAGCATGTATTATGCCAACCCTGGGAAGCATTCACAATCTGACACCACAGGCCTGCTACTGCAGCCTGTGTGAGGTAGTGTTAGCACTCCTCACTGAGGTATAGGTTCCTATATCTCACCATACACACACATATAAACCTATCAGTCACCCGTATGGTAGGCCCTATCAATCCCAAGGGCAGGGTGCTTGGTTTACTATGTGAGGTGGTGCTTCTGCCTGAGCAGGACCCCTCTGCAGCTAGCAGAGTCTATTCTCTGCTGCTGTTTGTGTATGCGGTTAAACCATATACTCTTAAGTGCATTATAACCTCGCGGTAAATGCTAACTTTGGAATGACTGCATCAAAACATGTCGTGTTGTGTGTCAAACAACTTGGAATCCTACCCCCACACCAGTAACTGGTGTGGGAGTAGGATCCCACCCTTCTAGAGGGGACGACATGTACCCACTGTACTACACGGTAGAAATCTTTCAGAGCCCTGGTATCACAAAATGGATGCCACCAGCACAGACACCGGGCTGCCCTCCTTCTGCTGACCGAAACTCGCAGTGGAGGGAGCCCAACAAAGGGTTTCCTGTCACAGGGAGGTGTCACCACATCCCAGACAGGATTTAGTGTATTGGAGCTGGGTATGTGCACTCTTAGAGTGCTTTGAAGTCCTGCACTGGGGGAGCAGTAGGCTCCTCTGTGCATATGCCAGCTCAAACCGGTTCAGGTGCTACCTGCCCCTGCTCTGGCGTGAAACTGGACAAAGGGAAGTTGGTGTAACCACCCACTACCCTGACCCTCCTAGAGGAGTGGTCATAGAGCTAGTCCCTCCCATCTTTTCACTATAAGATACCACACATTAGATTACACCTGGACGACGCTCAACTAAGAAGAATCCTGGCCCTTCGACGTTCCACTATCTCTGGAAGACTGAAGAATCTCCCTTGGAGTCAAGGAATGACTCCCCTGCTTGGCAGGCACCAAAACTCTCTACAACGGTTGCAAACTTTTCTGCTCCCGCCGGAGCCCGAAGTCCCTGCATCCCCTGAAGTAGATTTCCTGACCTCTCGATGGCCATTTTGAATCCCCAGTGAAGCTGTGGCATCTGGACCCCACGAGTGAAGAGGAACAGCAATACCAGGGAACCGTGCACTGATTTCGAGTGCAAGCCCTAAACTACGTCCAACAAAGTTGTGCTTTGGACCACTTATTGTCCAAGTCCCTAGCAGGTCTAGTACCGAATTTCAGCGGCCTAGCCCGTCCCGAGTGACCGTGGGCTGTTGTTAAACTTTTCCTGCAAAGGCATCTTTGCGGTTGCTTGCCCATTGGCTAGTAACTCACCTGAAGACCTCCACATCGATTTCAAGGGCTCAGCTCATTGCTATGGGCCTGCCTTCACTTACCCTCTCTGGGTAAGTCCATCAGACCTTGCTGGTCTGCACCATCACCAATCTTCACTCCACACGAGACTTGCGGCTGCCAAGGCTTGTTGGCTCTAATCCGGGTGCCGACACCGTCAACAGCTGCAGACATCGTGGGACCTCCCGAATCCAGCTGCTGGTCATCTTTGAGCCTTCCTGGACCTCGTGAGCGAAGAGACAAAACACCATCACTGACCTGAAGAGATGCGACAGCTGTGGTCATCCATCTTGCTGGCCACCAGTCACTGGCAAGTGACTCTGAACTCTGTCCCCTCAATTTCTAGGTCTTCTGCAACTCCAATCCATCGTCGGATTCGAACGGACACCTCTCCAGTCGTCACAAGCAACAAGTATCCAGTGATCCCCATTGGAAACAGCATCGCGACCCGACACCAAAGGACACCTATGCACCCGGCTTCCCTGGGTGAGGTAATTCGTGCACTCCGGTGCCCAAGTGTGTGTTGGCTCTCGAAATACTTACCCTGTAAGTTGCTTGCCTGTTGACTTTTGCGAAGTGCCCTAGAACTGTAAAATACAAACCGCGACATTTGCCATTGAAACGCATTGAAAACTCGCGTGTGTGTTTAGACACTGCACGCGTCTCCTGTGCGCTGATTACTTACCTGCTAACACTGCAGAAGTGAAGCCCCAGCGGTTCCCAAGGCCCTAGGCCTCTTACTTTTGCAAGTCGAGTTTGTTAAACCACTATTTTAGTATATGGTCTGGTACGCCCCTAGGGCTACAGCCATATTTGTGCTTAATTTATTGAGAACTGTTGATCTTTGAATGTTTACCTGGCTCTAATCTCATAAAGAGATTAGTAGAGTATATTTAGAAATAAATACATATATATTTGATATATATACCTGTGTGGTGTCTTTTCATTTGGTAATTCAAGAGATTATAAGGTAAAACAAGCTGCTTAACATTCCTCAGAGACTTAGCCTGAAGGCTGCTCTCCACAGCTACCACTAGGATAGCTTTCTTTAAAAGGTTGTCTTTAAACCTATCTACCAAAAGTCGAATTGGACTGGTGCAAGGTGGCCACTATAACTAGTGACCAGCATATGCCAGGCCAACTTCTCACATTGGTGGGCAGCGTGTGGGATTCCAGCTTGCCATTGTTTTACCAGAAAATCTCTATTTGAATTACTAACTGAAAACCACTTAAGGTACTCAAGGTACATATAAAGTCAAGCTAGTATCAATAAGTTCTACTGAACTTAGAGCTGTTTGTGAAGGGACAAGCACACCCTTGCTACAGCTTAAGCTAGGTCCAGTAGGCCTCAACTAGTGTAGGTAGTACAACACTGCACAACACTAGTATGTCTCACCATGGTGGAGCCAGTGGGTCCACCCCATCTCAGTACAAAGATATAGCCTACACTGAACTGCAGGCCTTATGCTTTGAAAGAAATCTGAGGGTGGGCAGGAGTCCCTCATCACAACACCTGATAGATCTGTTAGTAGCAGATGACCTGAGACAAGCTCTAGGAGCTAGTGGGTCTGCATCAGGGGGTGGGTCACACATAGTCTCTGGGTCTGATGATGACAATCAAGATGACCTGGACTCTGTGGGTGAAGGGCCAGACCCAGAAGGGTCTGAAGAGAATAGAGGAAAACTCCCTAAGAGAGCTGACAGAGTGGGAGACAGGCCTAGGTCCCTCTCAAGGGACTCTGACAGGTCATATCACTCTGGAAGAGAATCTATTCCACAGAGGAACTCCAACTTTCCCAGGGAGACCTCCTCTGAAAGAAGGTTCAAGATGCTCCAGTATGAGGAAGCTAGGCTTGCCCTCAGAACCAAGCAATTGGCCTTCGATAGGGAAGCCTTCGAGCTCCAAAGAGCTTCTAAGAAGGAGGGGTTAGATACCCCTGGTGGCAGCAACAGTGTCCCTAGAGGCAGAGATTACATGCCAGATCATAGGAACCTGTCCAAGGTTGTTCCTCCCTACCAGAGTGGGGATGATATCCACAAATGGATAACTGCTATGGAGAGGGCCTGTAAAGTTCAACAGGTCCCCCAGAAACAGTGGGCAGCAATATCGTGGCTCTCCTTTTCAGATAAAGATAGAGACAAGCTCCTCACTGTAAGAGAAGAGGATGCTAATGATTATGAATCCCTGAAGAGTGCATTAATAGATGGGTTAGGCTTAACCACTGAACAGTACAGGTTACAGTTCAGAGACACCCAGAAAGCACAGACTCAGGATTGGGTGGACTTTGTAGATTGTGCTACCAAGGCTCTGGAGGGTTGGATAGTTGGCAGTAGAGTCACTGACTTTAAAGGATTGTATAATTTGATTATGAGAGAGCAGATCCTTAATAATTGTCAAAAACAACTCTTACACCAGTACCTGGTGGACTCTGATCTGACCTCTCCCCAAGAATTGGGAAAGAAGGCAGACAAATGGGTCAGAACCAGGGTTAGGCCCAAGAACCAAGGTGGTGACCAGAAGAAAGATTCCACTAGGCTCAAACAGATGAAAGGTGAAAATCCTAAACTGCTCAGGTGGTCCATTTCCCTACAGGGGATGGACTATACAGTGGAACATAGACCTGGGACCCAACATGTCAATGCAGATGGACTCTCGAGGTATTTCCACTTAGAACATGAAGACTCAACTGGTCAAGGTTAGTTTAATGTCCCTGCGTTTGGGGGGGGTTGTGTAGGAGAGTAGGATCTGCACTTGTGTTGCCCCCACTTTTTTTCTGATGTATACACTGGTTTCTGGCTATAGTCTGGCTGGGTCCCTGCTAATCAGGGCCCCAGTCTCACTGATCTCTCTAAACAACTTGGTGTGCATATTAGATGCACTAGTGATTGGATACTGTAGTGCCTTATGAGCCCCTAGTATATGGTACCTTAGGTACCTAGGGCATTGGTACTTCACAGGCCTACCAGGGGCTGCAGCATGTATTATGCCACCCCTGGGAAGCATTCACAATCTGACACCACAGGCCTGCTACTGCAGCCTGTGTGAGGTAGTGTTAGCACTCCTCACTGAGGTATAGGTTCCTATATCTCACCATACACACACATATAAACCTATCAGTCACCCGTATGGTAGGCCCTATCAATCCCAAGGGCAGGGTGCTCGGTTTACTATGTGAGGGGGTGCTTCTGCCTGAGCAGGACCCCTCTGCAGCTGGCAGAGTCTATTCTCTGCTGCTGTTTGTGGGTGCGGTTAAACCATATACTCTTAAGTGCATTATAACCTCGCGGTAAATGCTAACTTTGGAATGACTGCATCAAAACATGCCGTGTTTGGTGTCAAACAACTTGGAATCCTACCCCCACACCAGTAACTGGTGTGGGAGTAGGATCCCACCCTTCTAGAGGGGACGACATGTACCCACTGTACTACACGGTAGAAATCATCTAGAGCCCTGGCATCACAAAATGGATGCCACCAGCACAGACACCGGGCTGCCCTCCTGCTGCTGACCGAAACTCGCAGTGGAGGGAGCCCAACAAAGGGTTTCCTGTCACAGGGAGGTGTCACCACATCCCAGACAGGATTTAGTGTATTGGAGCTGGGTGGGTGCACTCTTAGAGTGCTTTGAAGTCCTGCACTGGGGGAGCAGTAGGCTCCTCTGTGCATATGCCAGCTCAAACCGGTTCAGGTGCTACCTGCCCCTGCTCTGGCGTGAAACTGGACAAAGGGAAGTTGGTGTAACCACCCACTACCCTGACCCTCCTAGAGGAGTGGTCATAGAGCTAGTCCCTCCCATCTTTTCACTATAAGATACCACACATTAGATTACACCTGGACGACGCTCAACTAAGAAGAATCCTGGCCCTTCGACATTCCACTATCTCTGGAAGACTGAAGAATCTCCCTTGGAGTCAAGGAATGACTCCCCTGCTTGGCAGGCACCAAAACTCTCCACAACGGTTGCAAACTTTACTGCTCCCGCCAGAGCCCGAAGTCCCTGCATCCCCTGAAGTAGATTTCCTGACCTCTCGATGACCATTTTGAATCCCCAGTGAAGCTGTGGCATCTGGACCCCACGAGTGAAGAGGAACAGCAATACCAGGGAACCGTGCACTGATTTCGAGTGCAAGCCCTAAACTACGTCCAACAAAGTTGTGCTTTGGCCACTTATTGTCCAAGTCCCTAGCCAGTCTAGTACCGAATTTCAGCGGCCTAGCCCATCCCGAGTGACCGTGGGCTGTTGTTAAACTTTTCCTGCAAAGGCGTCTTTGCGGTTGCTTGCCCATTGGCTAGTAACTCACCTGAAGACCTCCACATCGATTTCAAGGGCTCGGCTCATTGCTATGGGCCTGCCTTCACTTACCCTCTCTGGGTAAGTCCATCAGACCTTGCTGGTCTGCACCTTCACCAATCTTCACTCCACACGAGACTTGCGGCTGCCAATGCTTGTTGGCTCCAATCCATGTGCCGACACCGTCGACAGCTGCAGACGTTGTGGGACTTCCCGAATCCAGCTGCTGGTCATCTTTGAGCCTTCCTGGACCTCGTGAGCGAAGAGACAAAACACCATCACTGACCTGAAGAGATGCGACAGCTGTGGTCATCCATCTTGCTGGCCACCAGTCACTGGCAAGTGACTCTGAACTCTGTCCCCTCAATTTCTAGGTCTTCTGCAACTCCAATCCATCGTCGGATTCGAACGGACACCTCTCCAGTCGTCACAAGCAGCAAGTATCCAGTGATCCCCATTGGAAACAGCATCGCGACCCGACACCAAAGGACACCTATGCACCCGGCTTCCCTGGGTGAGGTAACTCGTGCACTCCGGTGCCCAAGTGTGTGTTGGCTGTTCGAAATACTTACCCTGTAAGTTGCTTGCCTGTTGACTTTTGCGAAGTGCCCTAGAACTGTAAAATACAAACCGCGACATTTGCCATTGAAACGCATTGAAAACTCGCGTGTGTGTTTAGACACTGCACGCGTCTCCTGTGGGCTGATTACTTACCTGCTAACACTGCAGAAGTGAAGCCCCAACGGTTCCCAAGGCCCTAGGCCTCTTACTTTTGCAAGTTGAGTTTGTTAAACCACTATTTTAGTATATGGTCTGGTACGCCCCTTGGGCTACAGCCATATTTGTGCTTAATTTATTGAGAACTGTTGATCTTTGAATGTTTACCTGGCTCTAATCTCATAAAGAGATTAGTAGAGTATATTTAGAAATAAATACATATATATTTGATATATATACCTGTGTGGTGTCTTTTCATTTGGTAATTCAAGAGAATATAAGGTAAAACAAGCTGCTTTACATTCCTCAGAGACTTAGCCTGAAGGCTGCTCTCCACAGCTACCACTAGGATAGCTTTCTTTAAAAGGTTGTCTTTAAACCTATCTACCAAGAGTCGAATTGGACTGGTGCAAGGTGGTCACTATAACTAGTGACCAGCATATGCCAGGCCAACTTCTCACATTGGTGGGCAGCGTGTGGGATTCCAGCTTGCCATTGTTTTACCAGAAAATCTCTATTTGAATTACTAACTGAAAACCACTTAAGGTACTCAAGGTACATATAAAGTCAAGCTAGTATCAATAAGTTCTACTGAACTTAGAGCTGTTTGTGAAGGGACAAGCACACCCTTGCTACAGCTTAAGCTAGGTCCAGTAGGCCTCAACTAGTGTAGGTAGTACAACACTGCACAACACTAGTATGTCTCACCATGGTGGAGCCAGTGGGTCCACCCCATCTCAGTACAAAGATATAGCCTACACTGAACTGAAGGCCTTATGCTTTGAAAGAAATCTGAGGGTGGGCAGGAGTCCCTCATCACAACACCTGATAGATCTGTTAGTAGCAGATGACCTGAGACAAGCTCTAGGAGCTAGTGGGTCTGCATCAGGGGGTGGGTCACACATAGTCTCTGGGTCTGATGATGACAATCAAGATGACCTGGACTCTGTGGGTGAAGGGCCAGACCCAGAAGGGTCTGAAGAGAATAGAGGAAAACTCCCTAAGAGAGCTGACAGAGTGGGAGACAGGCCTAGGTCCCTCTCAAGGGACTCTGACAGGTCATATCACTCTGGAAGAGAATCTATTCCACAGAGGAACTCCAACTTTCCCAGGGAGACCTCCTCTGAAAGAAGGTTCAAGATGCTCCAGTATGAGGAAGCTAGGCTTGCCCTCAGAACCAAGCAATTGGCCTTAGATAGGGAAGCCTTCGAGCTCCAAAGATCTTCTAAGAAGGAGGGGTTAGATACCCCTGGTGGCAGCAACAGTGTCCCTAGAGGCAGAGATTACATGCCAGGTCATAGCAACCTGTCCAAGGTTGTTCCTCCCTACCAGAGTGGGGATGATATCCACAAATGGATAACTGCTATGGAGAGGGCCTGTAAAGTTCAACAGGTCCCCCAGAAACAGTGGGCAGCAATATTGTGGCTCTCCTTTTCAGATAAAGATAGAGACAAGCTCCTCACTGTAAGAGAAGAGGATGCTAATGATTATGAATCCCTGAAGAGTGCATTAATAGATGGGTTAGGCTTAACCACTGAACAGTACAGGTTCAAGTTCAGAGACACCCAGAAAGCACAGACTCAGGATTGGGTGGACTTTGTAGATTGTGCTACCAAGGCTCTGGAGGGTTGGATAGTTGGCAGTAGAGTCACTGACTTTAAAGGATTGTATAATTTGATTATGAGAGAGCAGATCCTTAATAATTGTCAAAAACAACTCTTACACCAGTACCTGGTGGACTCTGATCTGACCTCTCCCCAAGAATTGGGAAAGAAGGCAGACAAATGGGTCAGAACCAGGGTTAGGCCTAAGAACCAAGGTGGTGACCAGAAGAAAGATTCCACTAGGCTCAAACAGATGAAAGGTGAAAATCCTAAACTGCTCAGGTGGTCCATTTCCCTACAGGGGATGGACTATACAGTGGAACATAGACCTGGGACCCAACATGTCAATGCAGATGGACTCTCGAGGTATTTCCACTTAGAACATGAAGACTCAACTGGTCAAGGTTAGTTTAATGTCCCTGCGTTTGGGGGGGGTTGTGTAGGAGAGTAGGATCTGCACTTGTGTTGCCCCCACTTTTTTTCTGATGTATACACTGGTTTCTGGCTATAGTCTGGCTGGGTCCCTGCTAATCAGGGCCCCAGTCTCACTGATCTCTCTAAACAACTTGGTGTGCATATTAGATGCACTAGTGATTGGATACTGTAGTGCCTTATGAGCCCCTAGTATATGGTACCTTAGGTACCTAGGGCATTGGTACTTCACAGGCCTACCAGGGGCTGCAGCATGTATTATGCCACCCCTGGGAAGCATTCACAATCTGACACCACAGGCCTGCTACTGCAGCCTGTGTGAGGTAGTGTTAGCACTCCTCACTGAGGTATAGGTTCCTATATCTCACCATATATATACATATAAACCTATCAGTCACCCGTATGGTAGGCCCTATCAATCCCAAGGGCAGGGTGTTCGGTTTACTATGTGAGGGGGTGCTTCTGCCTGAGCAGGACCCCTCTGCAGCTGGCAGAGTCTATTCTCTGCTGCTGTTTGTGGGTGCGGTTAAACCATATACTCTTAAGTGCATTATAACCTCGCGGTAAATGCTAACTTTGGAATGACTGCATCAAAACATGTCGTGTTTGGTGTCAAACAACTTGGAATCCTACCCCCACACCAGTAACTGGTGTGGGAGTAGGATCCCACCCTTCTAGAGGGGACGGTAGAAATCATCTAGAGCCCTGGCATCACAAAATGGATGCCACCAGCACAGACACCGGGCTGCCCTCCTGCTGCTGACCGAAACTCACAGTGGAGGGAGCCCAACAAAGGGTTTCCTGTCACAGGGAGGTGTCACCACATCCCAGACAGGATTTAGTGTATTGGAGCTGGGTGGGTGCACTCTTAGAGTGCTTTGAAGTCCTGCACTGGGGAAGCAGTAGGCTCCTCTGTGCATATGCCAGCTCAAACCGGTTCAGGGGCTACCTGCCCCTGCTCTGGCGTGAAACTGGACAAAGGGAAGTGGGTGTAACCACCCACTACCCTGACCCTCCTAGAGGAGTGGTCATAGAGCTAGTCCCTCCCATCTTTTCACTATAAGATACCAAAGCTTGCCAATGCAACTTAGATTACACCTGGACGACGCTCTACATGGAAGAATCCTGGCCCTTCGACGTTCCACTATCTCTGGAAGACTGAAGAATCTCCCTTGGAGTCAAGGAGTGACTCCCCTGCTTGCCAGGTACCAAAACTCTTCAACAATGGTTGCAAACTTTACCGCTCCCGCCAGAGCCCGAAGTCCCTGCGTCCCCTGAAGTAGATTTCCAGACCTCTCAATGGCCATTTTGAGTCCCCAGTGAAGCTGTGGCGTCTGGACCCCACGAGTGATGAGGAACAGCAATACCAGGGAACCGTGCACTGATTTCGAGTGCAAGCCCTAATCTACGTCCAACGAAGTTGTGCTTTGGACCATTTGTTGTCTATGTGCCGATCAGGTCTAGAACCTAAAATCAGCGGCCTACCCCATCCCGAGTGACCGTGGGCTGTTGGTAAACTTTTCCGGCAAAGGCGTCTTCGTGGTTGCTTGCCCGTTGGCTAGTAACTCACCTGAAGAATTTCACATCAACTTCAAGGGCTCGCCTGGTTGCTCTTGGCCTGCCCTCACTTATCCTTGCTGGGTACGTCCATCAGACCTTGCTGGTCTGCACCATTGCCAATCTTCACTCTACACGAGACTTGCAGTTGCCAAGGCTTGTTGGCTCCAATCCGGGTGCCGACACCGTCATCAGCTGCAGACTTTGTGCGAATCTCTGAAGCAAGCTGCTGGTCATCTTCGATCCCTCCTGGTCCTCGTGAGCGAAGAGACAAAACACCATCATCGACCTGAAGAGACGCGACAGCTGTGGTCATCCATCTTGCTGGCCACCGGTCACTGGTAAGTGACTTTGAACTCTGTCCCCTCAATTTCTAGGTCTTCTGCAACTCCAATCCATCATCGGATTCCAGCGGACACCTCTCCAGTCGTCACAAGCAGCAAGTCTTCAAGGATCTCCATTGAAAACAGCATCGCGACCCGACACCAAAGGAGACCTATGCACCCGGCTTTCCCTGGGTGAGGTAACTCGTGCACTCCGGTGCCCAAGTGTGTGTTGGCCCTCGAAATACTTACCCTGTAAGTTGCTTGCCTTTTGACTTTTACGAAGTGCCCTAGAACTGTAAAATACAAACCGCAACATTTGCCATTGAAACGTATTGAAAACCCGCGTGTGTGTTTAGACACTGCACGCGCCTCCTGTGGGCTGATTACTTACCTGCTAACACTGCAGAAGTGAAGCCCCAGCGATTCCCAAGGCCCTAGGCCTCTTCATTTTGCAAGTCGAGTTTGTTACACCATTTTTTTAGTATATGGTCTGGTACGCCCCTAGGGCTACAGCCATATTTGTGCTTAATTTATTCTGCTGAACTGGTACTCAGGCTCTAAAGCAGCTCTGCTGACCTGGTTCTCTAGCTCTAAAGCGGCTCTGCTGAACTGGTTCTCAGGCTCTAAAGCGGCTCTGCTGACCTGGTTCTCTGGATCTAAAGCAGCTCTGCTGACCTGGTTCTCTGGTCCTAAAGCAGCTCTGCTGACCTTACCGGATTCTCTGGCTCTAAAGCAGCTCTGTTGGCCTGGTTCTCTCCCTCTAAATCAGCTCTGCTGACCTGGTTTCTCTGGCTCTAAAGCAGCCCTGCTGACCTGGTTCTTAGGCTCTAGAGCAGCTCTGCTGACCTGGTTATCTGCCCCTAAAGCAGCTCTGCTGACCTCGTTCTCTGGCTCTAAAGCAGCTCTGCTGACCTGGTTCTTAGGCTCTAGAGCAGCTCTGCTGACCTGGTTCTCTTGTCTTATGCAGCTCTGCTGACCTGCGTCTCTGGCGCTAAAGCGGCTCAGCTGACCTGGTTTTCTCCCTCTATACCAGCTCTGCTGACCTGGTTCCCTGGCTCTAAAACAGCTCTGCAGACTTGGTTCTTAGGCTCTAGAGCAGCACTGCTTACCTGGTTTTCTGGCTCTACAACCGCTCTTCTAACCTGGTTCTCTGGCTCTACAACGGCTCTGCTGACCAGATTCTCTGGCTCTAAAGCAGCTCTGCTGACCTGTTTCTCTAGCTCTAAAGCAGGTCTGCTGACCTGGTTCTCTGGCTCTAGAGCAGCTCTCCTGACCTGGTTCTTAGGCTCTGGTGCAGCTCTGCTGGCCTGGTTCTCTGGCTGTACAACGGCTCTGCTGACCTGTTTCTCTTGCTTTAAAGCAGCTCTGCTGACCTGGTTCTATGGCTCTAAAGCAGGTCTGCTGATCTGGTTCTCTGGCTCTAAAGCGGCTCTGCTGACCTGGTTCTTAGGCTCTAGAGCAGCTCGGCTGACCTGTTTCTCTGGCTCTACAGCAGCTCTGCTGACCTGGTTCTCTGGCTCTAAAGCAGGTCTGCTGATCTGGTTCTCTGGCTCTCTGGCTCTAAAGCAGCTCTGCTGACCTGGTTCTTAGGCTCTAGAGGTCCTCTGCTGACCTGTTTCTCTGGCTCTAAAACAGCTTTGCTGATCAGGTTCTCTGGCTCTACAACGGCTTTGCTGACCTGTTTCTCTGGCTCTAGAGCAGCTCCGCTGACCAGGTTCTCTGGCTCTACAACGGCTCTGCTGACCTGTTTCTCTGGCTCTAGAGCGGCTTTGCTGACTTGATTCTCTGGCTCTATAACGGCTCTGCTGAACTGGTTCTCTGGGTCTAAAGCAGCTCTACTGACCTGGTTCTCTGGTTCTAAAGCAGCTCTGCTGACCTGGTTATCTGGCTCTAAAGCAGCTCTGCTGACCTGGCTCTCTTGTTCTAAAGTAGCTCTGCTGACCTGGTTCTCTGGCTCTAAAGCAGCTCTGCTGTCCTGGTTCTCTCCCTCTAAAACAGCTCTGCTGACCTGGTTTCTCTGGCTCTAGAGCGGCTTTGCTGACTTGATTCTCTGGCTCTATAACGGCTCTGCTGAACTGGTTCTCTAGGTCTAAAGCAGCTCTACTGACCTGGTTCTCTGGTTCTAAAGCAGCTCTGCTGACCTGGTTATCTGGCTCTAAAGCAGCTCTGCTGACCTGGCTCTCTTCTTCTAAAGCAGCTCTGCTGACCTGGTTCTCTGGCTCTAAAGCAGCTCTGCTGTCCTGGTTCTCTCCCTCTAAAACAGCTCTGCTGACCTGGTTTCTCTGGCTCAAAAGCAGCTCTGCTGACCTGGTCCTCTGCCTCTAAAGTGGCTCATCTGACCTGGTTTTCTCCCTCTATAGCAGCTCTGCTGACCTGGTTCCCTGGCTCTAAAGCAGCTCTGCTGACCTGGATCATAGGCTCTAGAGCAGCTCTGCTTACCTGTTTTTCTGGCCCTGTAACTTCTCTGCTGACCTGGTTCTCTGGCTCTACAACGGCTCTGCTAATCTGGTTCTCACCCTCTAAAGCAGCTCTGCTGACCCGGTTCTCTGGCTCTAGAGCAGCTCTGCTGACCTGGTTCTTAGGCTCTGGATTAGCTCTGCTGACCTGGTTCTCTGGCTGTACAACGGCTCTGCTGACCTGGTTCTCTGGCTTTAAAGCAGCTCTGCTGACCTGGTTCTAAGGCTCCAAAGCAGGTCTGCTGATCTGGTTCTCTGGCTCTAAAGCAGCTAGGCTGACCTGATTCTTAGGCTCTGGAGCAGCTCTGCTGACCTGGTTCTCTGGCTTCACAACGGCTCTGCTGACCTGGTTCTCTGGCTTTAAAGCAGCTCTGCTGACCTGGTTATATGGCTCCAAAGCAGGTCTGCTGATCTGGTTCTCTGGCTCTAAAGCAGCTCTGCTGGCCTGGTTCTCTCCCTCTAAAGCAGCTCTGCTGGCCTGGTTTCTCTGGCTCAATAGCAGCTCTGCTGACCTGGTTCTCTGATTCTAAAGCAGCTCTGCTGACCTGGTTCTCTGGCTCTAAAGCAGCTCTTCTGACCTGGTTCTCTGGCTCTAAAGCAGCTCTGCTGACATGGTTCTGTGGCTCTAATGCAGCTCTGCTGACCTGGTTCTCTTGTGCTAAAGCGGCTCAGCTGACCTGGTTTTCTCTCTTTATAGCAGCTCTGCTGACCTGGTTCTCTGATTCTAAAGCAGCTCTGCTGACCTGGTTCTCTGGCTCTAAAGCAGCTCTGCTGACCTGGTTCTATGGCTCTACAATGGCTCTGCAGACCTGGTTCTCTGGCTCTTCTATGGCTCTAAAGCAGCTCTGCTTACCTGGTTCTCTGACTCTAAATAATCTCTGCTGACCTGGTCCTCTGGCTCTACAGCAGCTCTGCTGACCCGGTTCTCTGGCTCTACAGCAGCTCTGCTGACCTGGTTCTCAGGCTCTAGAGCAGCTCTGCTGACCTGGTTCTTAGGCTCTAGAGCAGCTCTGCTGACCTGGTTCTCTGGCTCTACAGCAGCTCTGCTGACCCCGTTCTCTGACCCGGTTCTCTGCCTCTAGAGCAGCTCTGCTGACCCGGTTCTCTGCCTCTAAAGCAGCTCTGCTGACCTGGATCTTTGGCTCTAAAGCAGCTCTGCTGACCTGGTTCTCTGGCTCTAAAGCGGCTCTGCTGAACTGGTTCTCTGGCTCTAAAGCGCCTCTGCTGACCTGGTTCTCTGGATCTAAAGCAGTTCTGCTGACGTGGTTCTCTGATTCTAAAACAGCTCTGTTGACCTGGTTCTCTGGCTCTAAAGCAGCTCTGCTGGCCTGGTTCTCTCCCTCTAAAGCGCCTCTGCTGACCTGGTTCTCTGGATCTAAAGCAGTTCTGCTGACGTGGTTCTCTGATTCTAAAACAGCTCTGTTGACCTGGTTCTCTGGCTCAATAGCAGCTCTGCTGACCTGGTTCTCTGATTCTAAAGCAGCTCTGCTGACCTGGTTCTCTGGCTCTAAAGCAGCTCTGCTGACCTGGTTCTCTGGCTCTAAAGCAGCTCTGCTGACATGGTTCTGTGGCTGTAATGCAGCTCTGCTGACCTGGTTCTCTTGTGCTAAAGCGGCTCAGCTGACCTGGTTTTCTCTCTTTATAGCAGCTCTGCTGACCTGGTTCTCTGATTCTAAAGCAGCTCTGCTGACCTGGTTCTCTGGCTCTGAAGCAGCTCTGCTGACCTGGTTCTATGGCTTTAAAGCAGCTCTGCTGAACTGGTTCTCTGGCTCTAATGCAGCTCAGCTGACCTGGTTCTCTGGCGCTAAAGCGGCTCAGCTGACCTGGTTTTCTCTCTTTATAGCAGCTCTGCTGACCTGGTTCCCTGGCTCTAAAGCAGCTGTGCTGAGCTGGTTCTTAGGCTCTAGAGCAGCTCTGCTTACCTAGTTTTCTGGCTCTACAACGGCTCTGCTGACCTGGTTCTCTGGCTCTAAAGCAGCTCTGCTGATCTGGTTCTCTCCCTCTAAAGCAGCTCTGCTGACCTGTTTCTCTAGCTCTGAAACAGCTCTGCTGACCTGGTTATCTGGCTCTAGAGCAGCTCTGCTGACCTGGTTCTTAGGCTCTAGAGCAGCCCTGCTGACCTGGTTCTCTGGCTCAACAACGGCTCTGCAGACCTGGTTCTCTGGCTCTAAAGCAGCTCTGCTGACCTGGTACTCTGGCTCTAAATCACCTCTGCTCACCTGGTTCTCTGGCTCTACAGCAGCTCTGATGACCTGGTTCACTCCCTCTAAAGCAGCACTGCTGACCTCGTTCTCTGGCTCTAAAGCAGCTCTGCTCACCTGGTTCTCTCCCTCTAAAGCAGCTCTGCTGACCTGGTTTCTCTGGCTCTACAGCAGCTCTACTGACCTGGTTCTCTGCCCCTAGAGCAGCTCTGCTGACCTGGTTCTCTCCCTCTAAAGTAGCTCTGCTGACCTGGTTCTCTTCCTCTAAAGCAGCTCACCTGACCTGGTATCTCTGGCTCTACAGCAGCTGTGCTGAGCTGGTTCTTAGGCTCTAGAGCAGCTCTGCTTACCTAGTTTTCTGGCTCTACAACGGCTCTGCTGACCTGGTTCTCTGGCTCTAAAGCAGCTCTGCTGATCTGGTTCTCTCCCTCTAAAGCAGCTCTGCTGACCTGTTTCTCTAGCTCTGAAACAGCTCTGCTGACCTGGTTATCTGGCTCTAGAGCAGCTCTGCTGACCTGGTTCTTAGGCTCTAGAGCAGCCCTGCTGACCTGGTTCTCTGGCTCAACAACGGCTCTGCAGACCTGGTTCTCTGGCTCTAAAGCAGCTCTGCTGACTTAGTTCTATGGCTCTAAAGCAGGTCTGCTGATCTGGTTCTCTGGGACTACAGCAGCTCTGCTGACCTGGTTCTCTGGGTCTACAACAGCTCTTCTGACCTGGTTCTCTGGCTCTTCAATGGCTCTAAAGCAGCTCTGCTCACCTGGTACTCTGGCTCTAAATCACCTCTGCTCACCTGGTTCTCTGGCTCTACAGCAGCTCTGATGACCTGGTTCACTCCCTCTAAAGCAGCACTGCTGACCTCGTTCTCTGGCTCTAAAGCAGCTCTGCTCACCTGGTTCTCTCCCTCTAAAGCAGCTCTGCTGACCTGGTTTCTCTGGCTCTACAGCAGCTCTACTGACCTGGTTCTCTGCCCCTAGAGCAGCTCTGCTGACCTGGTTCTCTCCCTCTAAAGTAGCTCTGCTGACCTGGTTCTCTTCCTCTAAAGCAGCTCACCTGACCTGGTATCTCTGGCTCTACAGCAGCTCTGCTGACCTGATTTCTCTGGCTCTACAGCAGCTCTGCTGACCTGGTTCTCTGGCTCTAGAGCAGCTCTGCTGACCTGGTTCTTAGGCTCTAGAGCAGATCTGCTGACCTGGTTCTAAAGCTCTACAACGGCTCTGCTGACCTGGTTCTTAGGCTCTAAAGTAGCTCTGCTGACCTGGTTCTCTGGCTCTAGAGCAACTCTGCTGACCTGGTTCACTGACTCTACAATGGCTCTGCTGACCTGGTTCTCTGGCTATAGAGCAGCTTTGCTGATCTGATTCTCTGGCTCTACAACGGCTCTGCTGACCTGGTTCTCTGGCTCTAGAGCAGCTCAGCTGACCTGGTTCTCTGGCTCTACAATGGCTCTGCTGACCCATTTCTCTGGCTTCAAAGCAGCTCTGCTGACCTGGTTCTCTAGCTCTAGAGCAGCTCAGCTAACCTGGTTCACTGGCTCTACAATGGCTCTGCTGACCTGGTTCTCTGGCTATAGAGCAGCTCTGCTGACCTGGATCTCCCTCTAAAGCAGCTCTGCTGACCTCGTTTCTCTGGCTCTACAGCAGCTCTGCTGACCTGGTTCTCTGGCTCTACAGCAGCTCTGCTGACCTGGTTCTCTGCCTCTAGAGCAGCTGCTGACCTGGTTCTGAGGTTCTAGAGCAGCTCTGCTGATCTGGTTCTCTGGCTCTAAAGGAGCTCTGCTGACCTGGTTCTCTGGCTCTAAAGCAGCTCTGCTGGCCTAGTTCTCTGGCTCTTCTATGGCTCTAAAGCAGCTCTGCTGACCTGGTTCTCTGGCTCTAAAGCGGCTCTGCTGACCTGGTTCTCTGGCTCTATAGCATCTCTGCTGACCTGGTTCTCTGGCTTTACAGCTGCTCTGCTGAACTGGTTCGCACGGAACAAAAGCGAAAAAAAGCAAAGTAAATACTATGCGGCACAAAGTTCTTGAAATGCTTAAGCGCTCCTTGAATAGTTGCATCTCGCAGTGAAGAGCTGAAATTTATGTGTTTGTCTTATCATGCAGTGAAACTGAAACCTAAATCAAGGTGGGAGCATGTGTAAGCTTACATCGCTAGTGAGGAGGCGCCGTGCGCGTGCACATCGCCTGTCCAGGTGTGCACATGTTTTATCTCGCTTTGCACACCAAACCAACAACCTAACAAGAATTGGCATAGACAATAGGTCTCGCCTTTGGGACCTTATAAGTGTTTAGCCATGCAACACTTGATATTGTTGCACCAAGGATATTGTGCTGGATAACTAAACACTTCTAATGTCCCAAAGGCGAGACCTATTGGCTATGCCAATGTTTTTTGTTTTTTTTACTACTTGTAGAGTGTGAGTACAGGGGTTCCTGAGCCCTCCCTCCATGATCCATCAGTGGGGTAAGATTGTGAGCTGGTTTCACAACTAAGACAGTTAATTGTTTTGAATTACCTCATTGTGCAGTGCCACTTACCACTGAGTATGCGAATGTTGCATGCCTATGGTTGTATACATTTCTTTGTATCCCTCATCTGCATACTAAAAAATCTCAAAGAATGTTGTTTGTCTATTGTTTGCAGGTACATATGGGCCAGATATAAAGGAAGTGACACAGGTCACTCAATTTAGAATTGGGGATCTCTGGTTGGCACAGGTAGGTACTTGTGACAAGCCGGGACCCTCTCCTCTAGTCAGGGTAAGGGGTTACACTCTTAAAATAACCCCTGCTCACCCTCTAGGTAGCTTGGCGCGAGCAGACAAGGCTTCTCTCAGAGCGTTATAGGTTAAGCATTTGTGACCACATACAGTAACTCAGGGACAACACCACAAATGGACTCCACACTGG